>NC_136421.1:159490758-160690758 GCF_052625555.1 Lactuca saligna | reverse complement strand
TTGAGATAGTATTTCTAGTATGTAAAATTTCGTAATGTTCTCGTAAAACTATACCTATTATAGTTTTTCTAAAAGTGTGTTCCATTTGTATAGCAATCCCTAGTGAAATGCTCACTTGTTATGAAAAGTATAATTTTTGTAATGCCAAAGATGTACACATATACCTACAGTATAAGCAGAGTGTTTTGATTTATATATATACATGAATAATTTCTTATTTCAAAGATAAGATGTTACCGTGGTATATTTTGCATACGAAAGATTTCCCTATAATAGTTATAAATCACATATGATTCCATTGATAAAAAAAAGTGTATAATGAAACTTTATATAACACACGGTAATAATCGGGTGTTTTACTTGTATTTCCCCCCCATTAAAAGCATATTAAACTATTTATAAAACATTTAAAAGTGTGGATTATAAGGGTATGAACTAACTTGAAAGATCGAAGAAGGCGAGATGAAAACCGAGTAGAATTTCGACTCGAGAAAGCGGATTTTCTCGGGATTCTAGGGAATCTCGGGAGAACAAACGACCTTCAGAACTTGAGCAAGGAAACCGGAACTTCGGGATAGCACATGCACGGAAAACGAGGCAAAATGCAAGAAAGATGAGAGGAATTTGGCCTTTTCTTCGGAACCCTTGCATCCCATTTATAGGGGGTGGGAACCGCCTCGGTACGCTAGGCGTACGCGGGTACGTTGGGCGTACTCGTGCGTCATGCGTGACCGCTTCCCAGACTGCCTTGGACCTTCGGATGGGACGGGGCATAGCCTCATATAGGGGCGATGTGAACGATCTGAGGCCTAGGCCTTGAGTACGTTTGGCGTACGAGTGTACGTTGGACGTAACTCGGATCGGCCTGGTGACTCACCCTTCGGATGAAATTAAATATAAAATTTATATTTTTATTAATAAACTTCAAAAATTTCATATCTTCTTCATACGAACTCCGTTTTCGACGTTCTTTATATCCACGCGTAGGTGAGACTATACTCTACAACTTTCGTTTATATTCCGTCGGAAAATTTTGAAATTATTTTTATTATTTATTTTTAAAAGGTCATGTTAACAAAATTTCGTTATAAATTCATAACTTCATTATCTGACGTCTCTTTTTGCGGACTTTTTACCGTTGAAAAACAATTGTCAAGACCTTCGTTTCTCATTTAGGTCATTCCAGCCAAAAGTCTCTCAATCTCCGTTTCGAATTTTTAGTTGTCCGTTGCTAGGCCGAACTTGGAAAATTCATAACTTCCTTATACGAAGTTAGATTTGAGCATTCTTTTTACATACGATCACGATTTAATGACATCTAGCATAGTAGGTAATTAATTTTAGACTTTTGGACATTTTATTTTTGAAGTTAATTTCATTATAACAAAAGTGGTTACAATACTTTGACTTTTTAGGTCGTTACATAGAGTTGAAATATCGTGTGGAATATTATTCCTTTTATATATCAGCTCAGATACCGATTTGTTGGAAATATAACAATCTGATTACCACAACAAAAGGCTCGGTTACCAGTTACTGTGTGACAGATATATTAGTTTAAGATATAAGATAGATATATATATATAAAGAATAATAATTGCGAAATAAGTATAAATATGAAAGCTGTAAATGACTGAAAGCTATAATAATATAAATAACTGTATTTAAATGACGTAAAGCTATAAATAATATAAATGACTATATTTAAATGACATAAAGCTATAAATAATATAAATGACTATATTTAAATGACATAAACCTATAATAAAGTATATAAATATATAAATATATATCAAGTAGGTTCGTCAATAAATTGACTGAACTGGACTTATGGAGTGACTGGTTGATATTTGTTCTTTGAATGGACTGGTCGATATTTGTTCTTTGAATGGACTGGTCGATATTGGGACTCTTGGAGCGACTGGTCGATATTTGTTCTTTGACCGGAAGTGCTCGGTCGGATGAACTTCCATCCCTGTTGTCGTAGAAGTTCCGACACATATCGTAGGGAGAGCGTATCCCTTATTGTTGGCTCCAATGGTGGAGGTGACTTCCCCAAACAGGAGTCGGTCCCTGGAAGTTCCTCCTAATGGCTGGAGGGTCAACTATTTCTGGTTCTGAGTCCGTACCAAAGTTATCCCCTTCTTCCAACTCGATAGGTTCATCATCCTCTTCAGGATCCTCCTCTACCCATCCTCCATTGCCCTGGTTTGGGTAGTAGGGGTCCCCTGGTTGGTGGAATCCATCCATTTGACTATATGAGAATAGGGTTATAAGATTTGAACAAAATTTGAAAACATGTAACAATAAACATGTCGATTAAACTATTGTATGCACCAAATAATCCTGTGGTATTTAAATTTGTATGTTTGATACTAGTGTCTATTTTGGTAAGTTTTGACTTGTTGCTCACTATGATCATTCCTCGACATACGTTAGTCCAATCTCGGATAAATATAGTTGATCAGGCTATATTCGTCCCAAATTCGATTACATATATTGAGAACTAATCGTAGTGTCCAACTCGTCTTAATACTTTTTATATAGCTCTAACCATGAAAATATATCGTTGCATGCATGTATTTTGTATTTTTATGACCCAAAATAATCTATTTAAATCAAACAAGGTTTTAGATGTAAAAATGTTCTGTTAGAGACTTTGAGTCCCTAAGCATTTATAGCTTGTATATCTTATGAGGTTCAATATACTTAGTTCACTATACATATTGCTCTGATACCAATCTGTCACACCCCCAAACCGGAACGGCGGAAACGTTTGGGGCGGATGACTTCATGTGGTAACGTAACAAATGAATATATAGTAAAGAAACCAATACCACCATCATATATATAATTGAAAGTTTACATTGTTAAAAGAGTACATGTTCAAAACCAATTACAATATGATGCCAAAAATATGAATTTAAACTGGCGCTGCAGCATCCCTTCTTCAAAAAGTTGTTTGGTACCTGCAATTACTGAGTCCGTGGGATATACAAGTAGTTTTGAAAGAGTAGATCATCATTTAAGCTAGTGATTTTCATAAGTATTAAATGAAAATGTTGCATGAACTAAATTGAAATGGTATGTTTTTGTTCGTTGGGTCCTAGAATATCACATATTTTCTACATGTATAAATGTTGCCTTAAATCAAGACCAATGTTTGTTTCTAGAAAATTGATGTTTTCCTGTATGTGGGTAGTGGTTTAGAAGTTCCAAAATTGTATCACAATTAGGTTTTTCATGCCTAAAGTAGTTAATTTATGTACATATAAAATCTCCAATACGTATCAAAAACCCCGTAAATCAATGTCTTTTTAATACACTATGTGAGTTTTATAACCATACTATTGACTAGAAATGCCTATACGCAACGTTCTTCAAGCATTGGAATGTTCTGACGTTTGTCACCACAAATGGTGTATTGTAGCTAACAGTCAGTGCGTGGGGTTGTCAATTCCGTATAGTTCTATACACAACCACCATGCTCCCCCTCCAAGGGATTCTGGTATATAATACAGGACTTGAAATGTGTACTCGAGCTTACGTGAAGTTTAATGTCTCACAAAACTTAGTATAAAACAGATTTATGTGTGAAAATGTTCATTTGTTCTTGTATATGAAAGTAACTTCTTGAGATAGTATTTCTAGTATGTAAAATTTCGTAATGTTCTCGTAAAACTATACCTATTATAGTTTTTCTAAAAGTGTGTTCCATTTGTATAGCAATCCCTAGTGAAATGCTCACTTGTTATGAAAAGTATAATTTTTGTAATGCCAAAGATGTACACATATACCTACAGTATAAGCAGAGTATTTTGATTTATATATATACATGAATAATTTCTTATTTCAAAGATAAGATGTTACCGTGGTATATTTTGCATACGAAAGATTTCCCTATAATAGTTATAAATCACATATGATTCCATTGATAAAAAAAAGTGTATAATGAAACTTTATATAACACACGGTAATAATCGGGTGTTTTACTTGTATTTCCCCCCATTAAAAGCATATTAAACTATTTATAAAACATTTAAAAGTGTGGATTATAAGGGTATGAACTAACTTGAAAGATCGAAGAAGGCGAGATGAAAACCGAGTAGAATTTCGACTCGAGAAAGCGGATTTTCTCGGGATTCTAAGGAATCTCGAGAGAACAAACGACCTTCAGAACTTGAGCAAGGAAACCGGAACTTCGGGATAGCACATGCACGGAAAACGAGGCAAAATGCAAGAAAGATGAGAGGAATTTGGCCTTTTCTTCGGAACCCTTGCATCCCATTTATAGGGGGTGGGAACCTCCTCGGTACGCTAGGCGTACGCGGGTACGTTGGGCGTACTCGTGCGTCATGCGTGACCGCTTCCCAGACTGCCTTGGACCTTCGGATGGGACGGGGCATAGCCTCATATAGGGGCGATGTGAACGATCTGAGGCCTAGGCCTTGAGTACGTTTGGCGTACGAGTGTACGTTGGGCGTAACTCGGATCGGCCTGGTGACTCACCCTTCGGATGAAATTAAATATAAAATTTATATTTTTATTAATAAACTTCAAAAATTTCATATCTTCTTCATACGAACTCCATTTTCGACGTTCTTTATATCCACGCGTAGGTGAGACTATACTCTACAACTTTCGTTTAGATTCCGTCGGAAAATTTTGAAATTATTTTTATTATTTATTTTTAAAAGGTCGTGTTAACAAAATTTCGTTATAAATTCATAACTTCATTATCTGACGTCTCTTTTTGCGGACTTTTTACCGTTGAAAAACAATTGTCAAGACCTTCGATTCTCATTTAGGTCATTCCAGCCAAAAGTCTCTCAATCTCCGTTTCGAATTTTTAGTTGTCCGTTGCTAGGCCGAACTTGGAAAATTCATAACTTCCTTATACGAAGTTAGATTTGAGCGTTCTTTTTACGTACGATCACGGTTTAATGACATCTAGCATAGTAGGTAATTAATTTGAGACTTTTGGACATTTTATTTTTGAAGTTAATTTCATTATAACAAAAGTGGTTACAATACTTTGACTTTTTAGGTCGTTACATAGAGTTGAAATATCGTGTGGAATATTATTCCTTTTATATATCAGCTCAGATACCGATTTGTTGGAAATATAACAATCTGATTACCACAACAAAAGGCTCGGTTACCAGTTACTGTGTGACAGATATATTAGTTTAAGATATAAGATAGATATATATATAAAGAATAATAATTGCGGAATAAGTATAAATATGAAAGCTGTAAATGACATATATATAAAGAATAATAATTGCGGAATAAGTATAAATATGAAAGCTGTAAATGACTGAAAGCTATAATAATATAAATGACTGTATTTAAATGACGTAAAGCTATAAATAATATAAATGACTATATTTAAATGACATAAAGCTATAAATAATATAAATGACTATATTTAAATGACATAAAGCTATAATAAAGTATATAAATATATAAATATATATCAAGTAGGTTCGTCTATAAATTGACTGAACTGGACTTATGGAGCGACTGGTTGATATTTGTTCTTTGAATGGACTGGTCGATATTGGGACTCTTGGAGCGACTGGTCGATATTTGTTCTTTGAATGGACCGGTCGATATTGGGACTCTTGGAGCGACTGGTCGATATTTGTTCTTTGACCGGAAGTGCTCGGTCGGATGAACTTCCATCCCTGTTGTCGTAGAAGTTCCGACACATACCGTAGGAAGAGCGTATCCCTTGTTGTTGGCTCCAATGGTGGAGATGACTTCCCCAACCAGGAGTCGGTCCCTGGAAGTTCCTCCTAATGGCTGGAGGGTCAACTATTTCTGGTTCTGAGTCCGTACCAAAGTTATCCCCTTCTTCCAACTCGATAGGTTCATCATCCTCTTCAGGATCCTCCTCTACCCATCCTCCATTGCCCTGGTTTGGGTAGTAGGGGTCCCCTGGTTGGTGGAATCCATCCATTTGACTATATGAGAATAGGGTTATAAGATTTGAACAAAATTTGAAAACATGTAACAATAAACATGTCGATTAAACTATTGTATGCACCAAATAATCCTGTGGTATTTAAATTTGTATGTTTGATACTAGTGTCTATTTTGTTAAGTTTAGACTTGTTGCTCACTATGATCATTCCTCGACATACGTTAGTCAAATCTCGGATAAATATAGTTGATCAGGCTATATTCGTCCCAAATTCGATTACATATATTGAGAACTAATCGTAGTGTCCAACTCGTCTTAATACTTTTTATATAGCTCTAACCATGAAAATATATCGTTGCATGCATGTATTTTGTATTTTTATGACCCAAAATAATCTATTTAAATCAAACAAGGTTTTAGATGTAAAAATGTTCTGTTAGAGACTTTGAGTCCCTAAGCATTTATAGCTTGTATATCTTATGAGGTTCAATATACTTAGTTCACTATACATATTGCTCTGATACCAATCTGTCACACCCCCAAACCGGAACGGCGGAAACGTTTGGGGCGGATGACTTCATGTGGTAACGTAACAAATGAATATATAGTAAAGAAACCAATACCACCATCATATATATAATTGAAATTTTACATTGTTAAAAGAGTATATGTTTAAAACCAATTACAATATGATGCCAAAAATATGAATTTAAACCGGCGCTGCAGTATCCCTTCTTCAAAAAGTTGTTTGGTACCTGCAATTACTGAGTCCTTGGGATATACAAGTAGTTTTGAAAGAGTAGATCAGCATTTAAGCTAGTGATTTTCATAAGTATTAAATGAAAATGTTGCATGAACTAAATTGAAATGGTATGTTTTTGTTCGTTGGTTCCTAGAATATCACATATTTTCTACATGTATAAATGTTGCCTTAAATCAAGACCAATGTTTGTTTCTAGAAAATTGATGTTTTCCTGTATGTGGGTAGTGGTTTAGAAGTTCCAAAATTGTATCACAATTAGGTTTTTCATGCCTAAAGTAGTTAATTTATGTACATATAAAATCTCCAATACGTATGAAAAACCCCGTAAATCAATGTGTTTTTAATACACTATGTGAGTTTTATAACCATACTATTGACTAGAAATGTCTATACGCAACGTTCTTCAGGCGTTGGAATGTTCTGACGTTTGTCACCCCAAATGGTGTATTGTAGCTAACAGTCAGTGCGTGGGGTTGTCAATTCCGTATAGTTCTATACACAACCACCATGCTCCCCCTCCAAGGGATTCTGGTATATAATACAGGACTTGAAATGTGTACTCGAGCTTACGTGAAGTTTAATGTCTCACAAAACTTAGTATAAAACAGATTTACGTGTGAAAATGTTCATTTGTTCTTGTATATGAAAGTAACTTCTTGAGATAGTATTTCTAGTATGTAAAATTTCGTAATGTTCTCGTAAAACTATACCTATTATAGTTTTTCTAAAAGTGTGTTCCATTTGTATAGCAATCCCTAGTGAAATGCTCACTTGTTATGAAAAGTATAATTTTTGTAATGCCAAAGATGTACACATATACCTACAGTATAAGCAGAGTGTTTTGATTTATATATATACATGAATAATTTCTTATTTCAAAGATAAGATGTTACCGTGGTATATTTTGCATACAAAAGATTTCCCTATAATAGTTATAAATCACATATGATTCCATTGATAAAAAAAAGTGTATAATGAAACTTTATATAACACACGGTAATAATCGGGTGTTTTACTTGTATTTCCCCCCCATTAAAACCATATTAAACTATTTATAAAACATTTAAAATAGTGGATTATAAGGGTATGAACTAACTTGAAAGATCGAAGAAGGCGAGATGAAAACCGAGTAGAATTTCGACTCGAGAAAGCGGATTTTCTCGGGATTCTAGGGAATCTCGGGAGAACAAACGACCTTCAGAACTTGAGCAAGGAAACCGGAACTTCGGGATAGCACATGCACGGAAAACGAGGCAAAATGCAAGAAAGATGAGAGGAATTTGGCCTTTTCTTCGGAACCCTTGCATCCCATTTATAGGGGGTGGGAACCGCCTCGGTACGCTAGGCGTACGCGGGTACGTTGGGCGTACTCGTGCGTCATGCGTGAACGCTTCCCAAACTGCCTCGGACCTTCGGATGGGACGGGGCATAGCCTCATATAGGGGCGATGTGGACGATCTGAGGCCTAGGCCTTGAGTACGTTGGGCGTACGAGTGTACGTTGGGCGTAACTCGGATTGGCCTGGTGACTCACCCTTCGGATAATACCGAAATTAAATATAAAATTTATATTTTTATTAATAAACTTCAAAAATTCATATCTTCTTCATACGAACTCCGTTTTCGACGTTCTTTATATCCACGCGTAGGTGAGACTATACTCTACAACTTTCGTTTAGATTCCGTCGGAAAATTTTGAAATTATTTTTATTATTTATTTTTAAAAGGTCATGTTAACAAAATTTCGTTATAAATTCATAACTTCATTATCTGACGTCTCTTTTTGCGGACTTTTTACCGTTGAAGAAAAATTGTCAAGACCTTCGATTCTCATTTAGGTCATTCCATCCAAAAGTCTCTCAATCTCCGTTTCGAATTTTTAGTTGTCCGTTGCTAGGCCGAACTAGGAAAATTCATAACTTCCTTATACGAAGTTAGATTTGAGCGTTCTTTTTACGTACGATCACGGTTTAATGACATCTAGCATAGTACGTAATTAATTTGAGACTTTTGGACATTTTATTTTTGAAGTTAATTTCATTATAACAAAAGTGGTTACAATACTTTGACTTTTTAGGTCGTTACATAGAGTTGAAATATCGTGTGGAATATTATTCCTTTTATATATCAACTCAGATACCGATTTGTTGGAAATATAACAATCTGATTACCACAACAAAAGGCTCGGTTACCAGTTACTGTGTGACAGATATATTAGTTTAAGATATAAGATAGATATATATATAAAGAATAATAATTGCGGAATAAGTATAAATATGAAAGCTGTAAATGACTGAAAGCTATAATAATATAAATGACTGTATTTAAATGACGTAAAGCTATAAATAATATAAATGACTATATTTAAATGACATAAAGCTATAAATAATATAAATGACTATATTTAAATGACATAAAGCTATAATAAAGTATATAAATATATAAATATATATCAAGTAGGTTCGTCAATAAATTGACTGAACTGGACTTATGGAGCGACTGGTTGATATTTGTTCTTTGAATGGACTGGTCGATATTGGGACTCTTGGAGCGACTGGTCGATATTTGTTCTTTGAATGGACTGGTCGATATTGGGACTCTTGGAGCGACTGGTCGATATTTGTTCTTTGACCGGAAGTGCTCGGTCGGATGAACTTCCATCCCTGTTGTCGTAGAAGTTCCGACACATACCGTAGGGAGAGCGTATCCCTTGTTGTTGGCTCCAATGGTGGAGGTGACTTCCCCAAACAGGAGTCGGTCCCTGGATGTTCCTCCTAATGGCTGGAGGGTCAACTATTTCTGGTTATGAGTCCGTACCAAAGTTATCCCCTTCTTCCAACTCGATAGGTTCATCATCCTCTTCAGTATCCTCCTCTACCCATCCTCCATTGCGCTAGTTTGGGTAGTAGGGGTCCCCTGGTTGGTGGAATCCATCCATTTGACTATATGAGAATAGGGTTATAAGATTTGAACAAAATTTGAAAACATGTAACAATAAACATGTCGATTAAACTATTGTATGCACCAAATAATCCTGTGGTATTTAAATTTGTATGTTTGATACTAGTGTCTATTTTGGTAAGTTTTGACTTGTTGCTCACTATGATCATTCCTCGACATACGTTAGTCCAATCTCGGATAAATATAGTTGATCAGGCTATATTCGTCCCAAATTCGATTACATATATTGAGAACTAATCGTAGTGTCCAACTCGTCTTAATACTTTTTATATAGCTCTAACCATGAAAATATATCGTTGCATGCATGTATTTTGTATTTTTATGACCCAAAATAATCTATTTAAATCAAACAAGGTTTTAGATGTAAAAATGTTCTGTTAGAGACTTTGAGTCCCTAAGCATTTATAGCTTGTATATCTTATGAGGTTCAATATACTTAGTTCACTATACATATTGCTCTGATACCAATCTGTCACACCCCCAAACCGGAACGGCGGAAACGTTTGGGGCGGATGACTTCATGTGGTAACGTAACAAATGAATATATAGTAAAGAAACCAATACCACCATCATATATATAATTGAAAGTTTACATTGTTAAAAGAGTACATGTTCAAAACCAATTACAATATGATGCCAAAAATATGAATTTAAACTGGCGCTGCAGCATCCCTTCTTCAAAAGGTTGTTTGGTACCTGCAATTACTGAGTCCCTGGGATATACAAGTAGTTTTGAAAGAGTAGATCAGCATTTAAGCTAGTGATTTTCATAAGTATTAAATGAAAATGTTGCATGAACTAAATTGAAATGGTATGTTTTTGTTCGTTGGTTCCTAGAATATCACATATTTTCTACATGTATAAATGTTGCCTTAAATCAAGACCAATGTTTGTTTCTAGAAAATTGATGTTTTCCTGTATGTGGGTAGTGGTTTAGAAGTTCCAAAATTGTATCACAATTAGGTTTTTCATGCCTAAAGTAGTTAATTTATGTACATATAAAATCTCCAATACGTATGAAAAACCCCGTAAATCAATGTGTTTTTAATACACTATGTGAGTTTTATAACCATACTATTAACTAGAAATGCCTATACGCAACGTTCTTCAGGCGTAGGAATGTTCTGACGTTTGTCACCCCAAATGGTGTATTGTAGCTAACAGTCAGTGCGTGGGGTTGTCAATTCCGTATAGTTCGATACACAACCACCATGCTCCCCCTCCAAGGGATTCTGGTATATAATACAGGACTTGAAATGTGTACTCGAGCTTACGTGAAGTTTAATGTCTCACAAAACTTAGTATAAAACAGATTTACGTGTGAAAATGTTCATTTGTTCTTGTATATGAAAGTAACTTCTTGAGATAGTATTTCTAGTATGTAAAATTTTGTAATGTTCTCGTAAAACTATACCTATTATAGTTTTTCTAAAAGTGTGTTCCATTTGTATAGCAATCCCTAGTGAAATGCTCACTTGTTATGAAAAGTATAATTTTTGTAATGCCAAAGATGTACACATATACCTACAGTATAAGCAGAGTGTTTTGATTTATATATATACATGAATAATTTCTTATTTCAAAGATAAGATGTTACCGTGGTATATTTTGCATACGAAAGATTTCTCTATAATAGTTATAAATCACATATGATTCCATTGATAAAAAAAAGTGTATAATGAAACTTTATATAACACACGGTAATAATCGGGTGTTTTACTTGTATTTCCCCCCCCATTAAAACCATATTAAACTATTTATAAAACATTTAAAAGAGTGGATTATAAGGGTATGAACTAACTTGAAAGATCGAAGAAGGCGAGATGAAAACCGAGTAGAATTTCGACTCGAGAAAGCGGATTTTCTCGGGATTCTAGGGAATCTCGGGAGAACAAACGACCTTCAAAACTTGAGCAAGGAAACCGGAACTTCGGGATAGCACATGCACGGAAAACGAGGCAAAATGCAAGAAAGATGAGAGGAATTTGGCCTTTTCTTCGGAACCCTTGCATCCCATTTATAGGGGGTGGGAACCGCCTCGGTACGCTAGGCGTACGCGGGTACGTTGGGCGTACTCGTGCGTCATGCGTGACTGCTTCCCAGACTGCCTCGGACCTTCGGATGGGACGGGGCATAGCCTCATATAGGGGCGATGTGGACGATCTGAGGCCTACGCCTTGAGTACGTTGGGCGTACGAGTGTACGTTGGGCGTAACTCGGATCGGCCTGGTGACTCACCCTTCGGATAATACCGAAATTAAATATAAAATTTATATTTTTATTAATAAACTTCAAAAATTCATATCTTCTTGATACGAACTCCGTTTTCGACGTTCTTTATATCCACGCGTAGGTGAGACTATACTCTACAACTTTCGTTTAGATTCCGTCGGAAAATTTTGAAATTATTTTTATTATTTATTTTTAAAAGGTCATGTTAACAAAATTTCGTTATAAATTCATAACTTCATTATCTGACGTCTCTTTTTGCGGACTTTTTACCGTTGAAAAACAATTGTCAAGACCTTCGATTCTCATTTAGGTCATTCCAGCCAAAAGTCTCTCAATCTCCGTTTCGAATTTTTAGTTGTCCGTTGCTAGGCCGAACTAGGAAAATTCATAACTTCCTTATACGAAGTTAGATTTGAGCGTTCTTTTTACGTACGATCACGGTTTAATGACATCTAGCATAGTAGGTAATTAATTTGAGACTTTTGGACATTTTATTTTTGAAGTTAATTTCATTATAACAAAAGTGGTTACAATACTTTGACTTTTTAGGTCGTTACATAGAGTTGAAATATCGTGTGGAATATTATTCCTTTTATATATCAGCTTAGATACCGATTTGTTGGAAATATAACAATCTGATTACCACAACAAAAGGCTCGGTTACCAGTTACTGTGTGACAGATATATTAGTTTAAGATATAAGATATATATATATATATATATATATATATATATATATATATATATATATATATATATATAAAGAATAATAATTGTGGAATAAGTATAAATATGAAAGCTGTAAATGACTGAAAGCTATAATAATATAAATGACTGTATTTAAATGACGTAAAGCTATAAATAATATAAATGACTATATTTAAATGACATAAAGCTATAAATAATATAAATGACTATATTTAAATGACATAAAGCTATAATAAAGTATATAAATATATAAATATATATCAAGTAGGTTCGTCAATAAATTGACTGAACTGGACTTATGGAGCGACTGGTTGATATCTGTACATTTGAATGGACTGGTCGATATTGGGACTCTTGGAGCGACTGGTCGATATTTGTTCTTTGAATGGACTGGTCGATATTGGGACTCTTGGAGCGACTAGTCGATATTTGTTCTTTGACCGGAAGTGCTCGGTCGGATGAACTTCCATCCCTGTTGTCGTAGAAGTTCCGACACATACCGTAGGGAGAGCGTATCCCTTGTTGTTGGCTCCAATGGTGGAGGTGACTTCCCCAAACAGGAGTCGGTCCCTGGATGTTCCTCCTAATGGCTGGAGGGTCAACTATTTCTGGTTATGAGTCTGTACCAAAGTTATCCCCTTCTTCCAACTCGATAGGTTCATCATCCTCTTCAGGATCCTCCTCTACCCATCCTCCATTGCGCTGGTTTGGGTAGTAGGGGTCCCCTGGTTGGTGGAATCCATCCATTTGACTATATGAGAATAGGGTTATAAGATTTGAACAAAATTTGAAAACATGTAACAATAAACATGTCGATTAAACTATTGTATGCACCAAATAATCCTGTGGTATTTAAATTTGTATGTTTGATACTAGTGTCTATTTTGGTAAGTTTTGACTTGTTGCTCACTATGATCATTCCTCGACATACGTTAGTCCAATCTCGGATAAATATAGTTGATCAGGCTATATTCGTCCCAAATTCGATTACATATATTGAGAACTAATCGTAGTGTCCAACTCGTCTTAATACTTTTTATATAGCTCTAACCATGAAAATATATCGTTGCATGCATGTATTTTGTATTTTTATGACCCAAAATAATCTATTTAAATCAAACAAGGTTTTAGATGTAAAAATGTTCTGTTAGAGACTTTGAGTCCCTAAGCATTTATAGCTTGTATATCTTATGAGGTTCAATATACTTAGTTCACTATACATATTGCTCTGATACCAATCTGTCACACCCCCAAACCGGAACGGCGGAAACGTTTGGGGCGGATGACTTCATGTGGTAACGTAACAAATGAATATATAGTAAAGAAACCAATACCACCATCATATATATAATTGAAAGTTTACATTGTTAAAAGAGTACATGTTCAAAACCAATTACAATATGATGCCAAAAATATGAATTTAAACTGGCGCTGCAGCATCCCTTCTTCAAAAGGTTGTTTGGTACCTGCAATTACTGAGTCCCTGGGATATACAAGTAGTTTTGAAAGAGTAGATCAGCATTTAAGCTAGTGATTTTCATAAGTATTAAATGAAAATGTTGCATGAACTAAATTGAAATGGTATGTTTTTGTTCGTTGGTTCCTAGAATATCACATATTTTCTACATGTATAAATGTTGCCTTAAATCAAGACCAATGTTTGTTTCTAGAAAATTGATGTTTTCCTGTATGTGGGTAGTGGTTTAGAAGTTCCAAAATTGTATCACAATTAGGTTTTTCATGCCTAAAGTAGTTAATTTATGTACATATAAAATCTCCAATACGTATGAAAAACCCCGTAAATCAATGTGTTTTTAATACACTATGTGAGTTTTATAACCATACTATTAACTAGAAATGCCTATACGCAACGTTCTTCAGGCGTAGGAATGTTCTGACGTTTGTCACCCCAAATGGTGTATTGTAGCTAACAGTCAGTGCGTGGGGTTGTCAATTCCGTATAGTTCTATACACAACCACCATGCTCCCCCTCCAAGGGATTCTGGTATATAATACAGGACTTCAAATGTGTACTCGAGCTTACGTGAAGTTTAATGTCTCACAAAACTTAGTATAAAACAGATTTACGTGTGAAAATGTTCATTTGTTCTTGTATATGAAAGTAACTTCTTGAGATAGTATTTCTAGTATGTAAAATTTCGTAATGTTCTCGTAAAACTATACCTATTATAGTTTTTCTAAAAGTGTGTTCCATTTGTATAGCAATCCCTAGTGAAATGCTCATTTGTTATGAAAAGTATAATTTTTGTAATGCCAAAGATGTACACATATACCTACAGTATAAGCAGAGTGTTTTGATTTATATATATACATGAATAATTTCTTATTTCAAAGATAAGATGTTACCGTGGTATATTTTGCATACGAAAGATTTCCCTATAATAGTTATAAATCACATATGATTCCATTGATAAAAAAAAGTGTATAATGAAACTTTATATAACACACGGTAATAATCGGGTGTTTTACTTGTATTTCCCCCCATTAAAAGCATATTAAACTATTTATAAAACATTTAAAAGTGTGGATTATAAGGGTATGAACTAACTTGAAAGATCGAAGAAGGCGAGATGAAAACCGAGTAGAATTTCGACTCGAGAAAGCGGATTTTCTCGGGATTCTAGGGAATCTCGGGAGAACAAACGACCTTCAGAACTTGAGCAAGGAAACCGGAACTTCGGGATAGCACATGCATGGAAAACGAGGCAAAATGCAAGAAAGATGAGAGGAATTTGGCCTTTTCTTCGGAACCCTTGCATCCCATTTATAGGGGGTGGGAACCGCCTCGGTACGCTAGGCGTACGCGGGTACGTTGGGCGTACTCGTGCGTCATGCGTGACCGCTTCCCAGACTGCCTCGGACCTTCGGATGGGACGGGGCATAGCCTCATATAGGGGCGATGTGGACGATCTGAGGCCTAGGCCTTGAGTACGTTGGGCGTACGAGTGTACGATGGGCGTAACTCGGATCGGCCTGGTGACTCACCCTTCGGATAATACCGAAATTAAATATAAAATTTATCTTTTTATTAATAAACTTCAAAAATTCATATCTTCTTGATACGAACTCCGTTTTCGACGTTCTTTATATCCACGCGTAGGTGAGACTATACTCTACAACTTTCGTTTAGATTCCGTCGGAAAATTTTGAAATTATTTTTATTATTTATTTTTAAAAGGTCATGTTAACAAAATTTCGTTATAAATTCATAACTTCATTATCTGACGTCTCTTTTTGCGGACTTTTTACCGTTGAAGAACAATTGTCAAGATCTTCGATTCTCATTTAGGTCATTCCAGCCAAAAGTCTCTCAATCTCCGTTCCGAATTTTTAGTTGTCCGTTGCTAGGCCGAACTTGGAAAATTCATAACTTCCTTATACGAAGTTAGATTTGAGCGTTCTTTTTACGTACGATCACGGTTTAATGACATCTAGCATAGTAGGTAATTAATTTGAGACTTTTGGACATTTTATTTTTGAAGTTAATTTCATTATAACAAAAGTGGTTACAATACTTTGACTTTTTAGGTCGTTACATAGAGTTGAAATATCGTGTGGAATATTATTCCTTTTATATATCAACTCAGATACCGATTTGTTGGAAATATAACAATCTGATTACCACAACAAAAGGCTCGGTTACCAGTTACTGTGTGACAGATATATTAGTTTAAGATATAAGATAGATATATATATAAAGAATAATAATTGCGGAATAAGTATAAATATGAAAGCTGTAAATGACTGAAAGCTATAATAATATAAATGACTGTATTTAAATGACGTAAAGCTATAAATAATATAAATGACTATATTTAAATGACATAAAGCTATAAATAATATAAATGACTATATTTAAATGACATAAAGCTATAATAAAGTATATAAATATATAAATATATATCAAGTAGGTTCGTCAATAAATTGACTGAACTGGACTTATGGAGCGACTGGTTGATATTTGTTCTTTGAATGGACTGGTCGATATTGGGACTCTTGGAGCGACTGGTCGATATTTGTTCTTTGAATGGACTGGTCGATATTGGGACTCTTGGAGCGACTGGTCGATATTTGTTCTTTGACCGGAAGTGATCGGTCGGATGAACTTCCATCCCTGTTGTCGTAGAAGTTCCGACACATACCGTAGGGAGAGCGTATCCCTTGTTGTTGGCTCCAATGGTGGAGGTGACTTCCCCAAACAGGAGTCGGTCCCTGGAAGTTCCTCCTAATGGCTGGAGGGTCAACTATTTCTGGTTATGAGTCCGTACCAAAGTTATCCCCTTCTTCCAACTCGATAGGTTCATCATCCTCTTCAGGATCCTCCTCTACCCATCCTCCATTGCGCTGGTTTGGGTAATAGGGGTCCCCTGGTTGGTGGAATCCATCCATTTGACTATATGAGAATAGGGTTATAAGATTTGAACAAAATTTGAAAACATGTAACAATAAACATGTCGATAAAACTATTGTATGCACCAAATAATCCTGTGGTATTTCAATTTGTATGTTTGATACTAGTGTCTATTTTGGTAAGTTTTGACTTGTTGCTCACTATGATCATTCCTCGACATACGTTAGTCCAATCTCGGATAAATATAGTTGATCAGGCTATATTCGTCCCAAATTCGATTACATATATTGAGAACTAATCGTAGTGTCCAACTCGTCTTAATACTTTTTATATAGCTCTAACCATGAAAATATATCGTTGCATGCATGTATTTTGTATTTTTATGACCCAAAATAATCTATTTAAATCAAACAAGGTTTTAGATGTAAAAATGTTCTGTTAGAGACTTTGAGTCCCTAAGCATTTATAGCTTGTATATCTTATGAGGTTCAATATACTTAGTTCACTATACATATTGCTCTGATACCAATCTGTCACACCCCCAAACCGGAACGGCGGAAACGTTTGGGGTGGATGACTTCATGTGGTAACGTAACAAATGAATATATAGTAAAGAAACCAATACCACCATCATATATATAATTGGAAGTTTACATTGTTAAAAGAGTACATGTTCAAAACCAATTACAATATGATGCCAAAAATATGAATTTAAACTGGCGCTGCAGTATCCCAGACTGCCTCGGACCTTCAGATGGGACGGGGCATAGCCTCATATAGGGGCGATATGGACGATCTGAGGCCTAGGCCTTGAGTACGTTGGGCATACGAGTGTACGTTGGGCGTAACTCGGATCGGCCTGGTGACTCACCCTTCGGATAATACCGAAATTAAATATAAAATTTATATTTTTATTAATAAACTTCAAAAATTCATATCTTCTTCATACGAACTCCGTTTTCGACGTTCTTTATATCCACGCGTAGGTGAGACTATAATCTACAACTTTCGTTTAGATTCCGTCGGAAAATTTTGAAATTATTTTTATTATTTATTTTTAAAAGATCATGTTAACAAAATTTCGTTATAAATTCATAACTTCATTATCTGATGTCTCTTTTTGCGGACTTTTTACCGTTGAAAAACAATTGTCAAGACCTTCGATTCTCATTTAGGTCATTCCAGCCAAAACTCTCTCAATCTCCGTTTCAAATTTTTAGTTGTCCATTACTAGGCCGAACTTGGAAAATTCATAACTTCCTTATACGAAGTTAGATTTGAGCGGTCTTTTTACGTACGATCACGGTTTAATGACATCTAGCATAGTAGGTAATTAATTTGAGACTTTTGGACATTTTATTTTTGAAGTTAATTTCATTATAACAAAAGTGGTTACAATACTTTGACTTTTTAGGTCGTTACATAGAGTTGAAATATCGTGTGGAATATTATTCCTTTTATATATCAGCTCAGATACCGATTTGTTGGAAATATAACAATCTGATTACCACAACAAAAGGCTCGGTTACCAGTTAACGTGTGACAGATATATTAGTTTAAGATATAAGATAGATATATATATAAAGAATAATAATTGCGGAATAAGTATAAATATGAAAGCTGTAAATGACTGAAAGCTATAATAATATAAATGACTGTATTTAAATGACGTAAAGCTATAAATAATATAAATGACTATATTTAAATGACATAAAGCTATAAATAATATAAATGACTATATTTAAATGGCATAAAGCTATAATAAAGTATATAAATATATAAATATATATCAAGTAGGTTCGTCAATAAATTGACTGAACTGGACTTATGGAGCGACTGGTTGATATTTGTTCTTTGAATGGACTGGTCGATATTGGGACTCTTGGAGCGACTGGTCGATATTTGTTCTTTGAATGGACTGGTCGATATTGGGACTCTTGGAGCGACTGGTCGATATTTGTTCAAAGATCAATTCGGCATTGGATAAGTAACAAAAAGTTCATTTAAAGCTTGATTTTATGTAAAACAAGTGTTTACAAAAGGGTACAAAATACATGGGTTTATGTATTTGTAGTTGAAGTATTTTTGGGTAAAAACATGCACACGGGTCATGTAGGATAAGGCACAAGTGACACGGGTCGTGTAGGAGGGTTTTGGAGGGTTTTCTTGAAGAATGATGCTGACACGGGGCGTGTTGATTTAGCCTTGTTGAACACGGAGCGTGTTCATGAAGCTGATGCTGACACGGGGCGTGTTGATTTAGCCTTGCTGAACACGGGGCGTGTTGAGGTTCAGAAGTATGAAGAAGGCAATCAGAGGGCAACTCGGGGCGTGTTGATTTTGCCTTGGTTTTTAACACGTGGCGTGTTCGTGTCAGAGTCAATTTCGGGATTTTTGTGATTTGAAGGTAAGTTTTGTTTGTGATGTTTTGGCTATGGTAATGGTGTTATGGTGTTTTGAGGATGTTTTCAAGGTTGTTTAGAGGTTGGAAGGAGGTTTATATAAGGTGGTAAAGGTGGTGAAATTTCTCATGAAGATGATGATGAATAGTGATGGGTTTTGTGGTTGATCTTGATGCAGAAGGTTTTGGGTTGTTTCATGGTTGTGTTTTGGTGTTTTGATGTAAGGAAAGTGTTTGGTGGTGTATGATGTGATGATCAAAGGTGGTGAAGATGAAAAACCTTTAGTTTCAATGAAGAAGATGAAGATGATTGATGGTGTTCTTCATTTAGCTTCTTGTTTGATCTTGGTGTTCTTCACTTGGCTTCTTGTTTGATCTTGTTGTTCTTCATTTAGCTCCAGGGATTTGTCTTTGTTCTTGAGGAAGATGAAGATTTGTGATGTTCTTGGGAGAGTTTGTAGTTTGTAGAAGTGTTACAATATTACAAATGAACACACACACACACACTACATACTCACGTATACATATATGAGAGAAACAAATATCTTCTTCACTTGAGTGTATTTTGAAAGTAAGTGGCTGGTGTATGCAAGTTGATGTAGAGTATTAGGAGCAAAAAACGTGGGAAGGGTTTGGCTTCTTCATTTTTGACTTTTGTTGACTTCCTTCTTTGTTTGACTATTCAACATATATACAATATATATATAATACATATATACATATATAATACATACATATGTATATAATACATATATATATATATATATATATATATATATATATATATATATATATATTGTTGAAACTGTTTAGTCACACATATGTGTTTTCGTCATTCACGTGTTTTCGTATTTTCCGTTTTATCACGAATTCATGCAACCTGAAATAACTGATAATATTTGTTAGATTGTATAAAAACAGTTCATCTTATTACAGTTATGGTCACATACAAGGTTACATAAGAACATTTTTCAACAATTTCCCCCTATGTGATCATTGCTGACATAAGGACAGGGATAATATAATCATATTGACAGTTTAACTTTTGAAGATTCGAGATAAAAGATTTGTCAATAAATAAGATATATATAAAACCATAGCAATTGATTTGAAAGTTTGTGACTTGGTTTAACATATCTTATGTAAAAGATTTTTAGAAATTTGTTTCCGAATCAAAGTCTCGGGTTCGGTTATCAAAGGGTAGCCATATATGTATCTAAAGAAATTTCTTAAGATTTTATAGCATTATTAATGACGACAAGTGGTTTAACAGGTCAATTCAGATGAACGCTCATAGGTATAGCTCACACTTCACTTGGGTGTTTGGTTGTTCTGGCAGCAAAACAAGTTAATGATCACTAAAAACGAGTGATATCTCTCTCTGACGACTCACACTCATATTGGAGGTGTTCAGCTATGCTTTTCCTGAAAGTCACTTAGTATCATTATTAGATAATCAATCACATAAGACAGGTTTTGGCATTACTCAGTGGGTTTCTTCATTCATGCCATTAACTTTCACTCTCTCTCCGTCGGGAAATACATGTAGAGGGCTTTAGCAATTTTCATAGTGCAGTTTGCAACTAAGAATCTTCAGTGATGAAGGCTACAGTATCCCGGGAAATCCATTGTGGTTGCAGCTTTTTCTTTGATGGTATCCTTTTTGTTGATCAATATCTTTTTGTTGTAAAAGGATATTTTGTTTTAGCATCGAGAATTTCCTACATTTGAGAAAATTGGGATTTTTGAGAGTATTTATCTTGCGGGATTAAGATATCCCTTTTTGTGAAAAATGGTTAAAAACAGATCACGAGATCTTTTGATGTTTGCTTTGAAATAACCATCTGGTTGAACTTTGTTTGAAAATACCAAATGTAGAGTTTTTTTTTGTTTTTTTTGGTATTTCTTCGGTGAATGATTTGGCTTTCTTGTTGATTCTTCTTTATCTTGTTTCATCTTTTCTTGTTGATGGATCACGGGATCTCAAGACATGATTTTTGGTTGGCTTATATCTAGGTAGGGATTAGTGGCATAAAAGACAGTTTGTCTAGTATGTATGAAATGAATGTATCGTCCCTGGTCATTTTGATATCTAAGCAAAAATGAGACCGTGACAAGGTATAATTGGATATACCTTATAAGTAATAGTGACACACCTAAGCTCACAAGAAATGAATTCCACAATGATTCAGATTGATGAGGCACAAATTCTCACATGGGTTTTTGTTTTCATCTGAACCTCCTAACCTTATGTCCCTTTTTAAAATCATCAATAATGAAATAAAATTGAAGGAAATAAAGTTATGTACATTATGAAAAGTAGGAGATTTGAACCTTCACTCCAATTAAGAATCAATATGACTTAAAATCTTCATCGAGCATAAGCATCTGAAAATTAAGTCAAAAGACGATTAATCACAAGGTTCTATAAAAGCTTATTATGGCAAGTCTTTTATTATATTTTTGAAGATTTGTTTTTTTGAATGTTTTTGGAAATATTGGTTATTTCAATGTTTTTGGTTTTTTTGAAAAGAAAGCAGTTTTCAAATGTTTTTGAATTTTCTTTTTTTTTTTGAAAGTAAACACACTTTTGTACAAACAAAAAGTAAAAGTTTAAGGATGGATGTTATCTGGATTTAACATTCCTAGACGGCCTAGGAAGTAATGAAACTTCGTTTCATCGAGAGCCTTAGTGAAGACATCGGTAATTTGATCTTCGGAGTTGATGAAGTGTAGTTCGATATGACCCTTTTGAATGTTGTCTTTGATAAAGTGATATCGAATGTCGATGTGCTTTGTCATGGAATGGTGAACGGGATTGTGAGAAATGGCAATTGCAGTCGTTGAGTCACAAAATATGGGAATTTGTGAGATTTTGAAGCCATAGTCACGCAGTTGAGTTTGCATCCATATGACTTGTGAACAACAGCTGGCGGCAGCGACATATTCGGCTTCTGTTGTTGATGTGGATACACAAGTCTGTTTCTTTGAAGTCCAACTCACTAGTCTACCTCCTAGGAATTGACAGCTACCAGATGTACTCTTCCTATCTAGCTTGCATCCTCCGTAGTCTGAGTCGGTGAAAGCGTTCAGCTGAAAATCGGATTTAGCTGGATACCAAAGGCCAAGTTTGGGAGTGCCTTTAAGGTATTTGAAGATGCGTTTCACAGCAACTACATGGGATTCCATAGGATTTGCTTGGTATCTCGCACAAACACATGTAGAAAACATGATGTCAGGTCTGCTGGCAATGAGGTACAAGAGTGATCCGATCATTCCACGATATCTTTTCTGGTCAACGGGTTTGCCATTTAAGTCTGCATCAATTTTGTATCCAAAAGCCATTGGGGTTTTTGCGGTATTGGATTTTTCCATTGAAAAACGAGTGAGTAGGTTTTTGACATAATTCTCTTGGTTGATGAAAATGCCATCAATTGATTGTTTGATTTGAAGTCTGAGAAAAGTAGTCATCTCCCCAATCATGCTCATTTCAAATTTTCTCTTCATTAGATCTGCAAACTTAACACTTAAAGATTCATCAGTAGAACCGAAAATAATGTCATCAACATATATTTGTACGATTAACAGATGTTCATTAAAGATTTTACGAAAGAGGGTTTGATCAATTGAACCTCTTTTAAAACCTGATTCTTCGAGAAAGGTTGACAACGTGGCATACCAAGCTCGAGGTGCTTGTTTCAAGCCGTAGAGAGCTTTCTGCAATTTAAAGCTGTGATCTGGAAATTTGGGATCTTCGAAACGTGGTGGTTGTTGGATGTATACTTCGCGATCTATCTCTCCATGTAGGAATGCACATTTAACATCCATTTGGAATACTTTGAAATTCTTATGTGCAGCATATGCAAGAAAGATGCGAATTGCTTCAATTCGGGCAACTGGAGCATATGTTTCATCATAGTCGATTCCCTCTTGTTGTGAATATCCTTTGACTACAAGACGTGCCTTGTTTTGACAAATGACTCCTTGATCGTCAGTCTTGTTTCTGTATACCCATCTTGAACCTATAACAGTAACATCGGGTGGAGTAGGAACAAGATTCCATACGTCGTTTCTTTCAAATTCTGCTAGCTCTTCTTGCATAGCTTTTACCCAATCTGGATCTTTTATAGCAGAATGTATGGTTTTGGGTTCATTCGTGGATAAGAAGGCTCCAAATAAACATTCACTTGTGGATGCGCCCCTAGTCTTAATGCCTATGTTGGGATCTCCGATGATTTGGTCTGTTGGATGATTTCTGGTCCACTTTATTAAGCGATTCTCTTCCGCTAAAATAATTGGAGTTTCAGTATCCCATTGTTCTTCTCCGGGCATTTCATCTTGGAATAGGTTTGAAGGTTCCCCCATAAATGATGCATCGGGATTGTTTTGGCTATTTGGGGATGGGGTGTTTAAAGGAGGATTTGGTGTTTGTTCCAAAGAGGAAGTATGTGTTGGTGGTTCCCCCTCGAATTGATTTGCATCATTTTGGTTTGTTTGTGGAATTACTTCACTGGGTGTTCCTGTAGGGTCAATTAAAGTAGTTAGAAGTTCAGAATTGTAAGCAGTTTTTGGTTGTTCAAACAGCAAATCAAGATCGATTTCAATGTCTATGTCAGGAGAAGGTGTTTGTTGAATTGGATTTTGAAAAATATTTTCAATCATTTTTGAACCAAAATGTTCACGATCCAATTTCCTAACATAAAATTCATCGAAATGAACATTGGTACTTTCTTCAATTACTCTAGTACGTTTATTCAGTACTCGATAAGCAGCTGAAGAAAAAGAGTAACCAAGGAAAATTCCTTCGTCCGACCTTGATTCAAATTTTGAAAGGTGATCTTTATTATTTTTTACGAAGCATCGACAACCGAAAATATGGAAAAATTTGATGTTTGGTTTTCGGTTGTTAATGACTTCATATGGTGTTTTATGAAGATGTTTATGGATTAAGGAACGATTTTGAGTATAGCAAGCTGTGGCTATTGCTTCTGCCCAGAAGTATTGTGGCAGATCAGCGAAGATAAGCATTGTGGCAGTTCCCAAGGTGTTTGCCTTGGTGAAAATATCATCACTTAGCTTTCTGGCAACTTTGATAGAATCCATAATCCATATCAGTCTTTTATTCTCGGTTTCAAGAGAATTGATTTGTTTTAAAGAATCAGTCAGCTTTTCATTTAAAACATTGTATTTGTCAGTTGATTCTTGAAAGTCTTGTTTCAACTGAAGGATTTCCATTTCTAAAACATCTTTTATTTCAGAAGAAATAACTGACTGATTTTTTAGTTCCAAATCCCTTTTCTGAATTAGGGTTTGATTTAATTGTTCCAAGACGTGATTATAATCTTCTGATTTTGTTTCAACGTCTCTTTCCAATTTGCTTTTCGTTCTTGTTGATTCTCCAAATTTGAGTTGCAAGGTTTGTAACTCAGATTTGAAAATATCATAATTGACCATAGTGTCGTGATATGTTTTGAGATCAACTTCCAGACTAGTCTCAATTTTGGTTATGTGGGACTCAAAAATTGTTTTGGAAAAACCAAGTTCAGAGATCATAGACCATACCTGTTCTATGACGTTTGGAGCTCTTGAAGGTATTTCAACACCAGCTACGAAGCAGAAGTTTGATTGTGTTGGTTCGTGTTCAGCTTCGTCGTCAGAAGTTGGCCAGTATTCCACACTTGGTTCATGTATTGCCATCAATGCTCTTTGCTTTTCTTGGTTTTCCAGTTTCTTCAATTCATCGGCTCTTTGAGCATAGTATGCTGAGTCTTTGATTTTGGTTTTGTTTTTGGCTCGACATTCTCTGGCATAGTGATTTGTTCCTTTGCAGTTGTGACAAATGATCACTTCTTCATCACTATCATCCTTTTGACTTTTAATCGGAAGTCTTTCAGGTGTTTGACTTTGGGTTTGTTGGGAAGGTTGAGAATGGTTTTGTTGGAATCCAAAATTTTGGTTGTTTTGAAAACCATTGTTTTGATTGTTGTAACCTTGATTTTGGAAACCTCTGTTTTGATTTTGAAAATTGTTGTTTGGATTGTGATTATGACCTGAGTTGGGATGGTTTTGAAATCCCTGGTTTTGAAAACCTTGGTTTGAGTTATTTTGGAAATAAGGTCTTTGAGAATTTTGTCCAAAGTAAGGTCTAGGTTGAAAACCTGAGTTGTTTTGACCAAAAGATGGTCTTGGTTGAAAACTTGAGTTATTTTGTCCAAAAGATGGTCTTGGTTGAAAATTTGGTCTAAAATTTGATTGACCATGATTTGGGATAAATCTCTGGAGATTTGTGTTTGCAACCAACGCACACAGTTGCTGATAATCTGCTTCATCATTCGAATCAGACTGGAAGGCTTGGTTTTGAAAAGATGTAGTCTGATTAAAATGATTAAAGTTTTGATCATTGAAAGGTGTTTGGTTTTGAGAAGTTGTGGACACAAGTGCAAGTGGTCCTCCAAAAGCTGCAGTGGTTGGTGGGTCAATCGAGGATTCATACGATTGAAGTTCTCCATAAAAGTTGTACAAAGTTTCAGTATGAATAGTTGGATTTCCCTGAATAATGAGTTTAACCATTTTCCAGCTTTCAAAAAGATTGTTTAAAAACTTGAGATTTATCTCGTGTTGTGTCTTTTTGATACCCAAATTGTTCATTTTAACCATAATCAAATTGAACCTATCATGAGCATCATGGATGGTTTCTGATGAAAGCATTTTGAAATTATCAAATTCATTCAAAATAGATGTTCTTTTGTTTCCGATGATTCTTTTATTTCCACAAAAACGATTTTTCAAATTCTCCCAAATTTGATTTGCGGTTAACAGTATAATGTCATCCATTTGACTTAGAATACTGTGAGGTATTCCAGAAACAAGTTCCTTTTTGGCTTGGAGTTCCAACTTTTTTGTAATTTCAACTTGAGTGGCTTGATTTGTAGCAAGAGTAGCCATATTTTCTGGAGTAACATAAGTTCCTTCTACACACTTCCAGACATCTTCATTTATAGCATTAAGATGAAGATTCATACAGCCAACCCACGAATTATACTCTTCAGGAATAAGTATGGGTGCCCGTGTACCAGATCCTAAGCTATTTGCAATGGAGATAGAGTTCATGTTGGAGTAATTTGCCAAAGACATTTTTTTTGAAAGGATTTTGAACAAGTGATATTAAAATCAAATTTTTAAAGAAAAGCTTATGGAAGGTTTATAAACGCTATAACCAAAAGTTTTTCGACAAAAATTTCAAGGTAAATCACACAAGCTCTGATACCAATTGTTGGATATTATTCCTTTTATATATCAGCTCAGATACCGATTTGTTGGAAATATAACAATCTGATCACCACAACAAAAGGCTCGGTTACCAGTTACTGTGTGACAGATATATTAGTTTAAGATATAAGATATATATATATATATATATATATATATATATATATATATAAAGAATAATAATTGCGGAATAAGTATAAATATGAAAGCTGTAAATGACTGAAAGCTATAATAATATAAATGACTGTATTTAAATGACGTAAAGCTATAAATAATATAAATGACTGTATTTAAATGACATAAAGCTATAAATAATATAAATGACATAAAGCTATAATAAAGTATATAAATATATAAATATATATCAAGTAGGTTCGTCAATAAATTGATTGAACTGGACTTATGGAGCAACTGGTCGATATTTGTTCTTTGAATGGACTGGTCGATATTGGGACTCTTGGAGCGACTGGTCGATATTTGTTCTTTGAATGGACTGGTCGATATTGGGACTCTTGGAGCGACTGGTCGATATTTGTTCAAAGATCAATCCGGCATTGGATAAGTAACAAAAAGTTCATTTAAAGCTTGATTTTATGTAAAACAAGTGTTTACAAAAGGGTACAAAATACATGGGTTTATGTATTTGTAGTTGTAGTATTTTTGGGTGAAAACATGCACACAGGTCGTGTAGGATAAGGCACAAGTGACACGGGTCGTGTAGGAGGGTTTTGGAGGGTTTTCTTGAAGAATGATGCTGACACGGGGCGTGTTGATTTAGCCTTGCTGAACACGGGGCGTGTTCATGATGCTGATGCTGACACGGGGCGTGTTGATTTAGCCTTGCTGAACACGGGGCGTGTTGAGGTTCAGAGGTATGAAGAAGGCAATCAGAGGGCAACACGGGGCGTGTTGATTTTGCCTTGGTTTTTAACACGGGGCGTGTTCGTGTCAGAGTCAATTTCGGGATTTTTGTGATTTGAAGGTAAGTTTTGTTTTTGATGTTTTGGCTATGGTAATGGTGTTATGGTGTTTTGAGGATGTTTTCAAGGTTGTTTAGAGGTTGGAAGGAGGTTTATATAAGGTGGTAAAGGTGGTGAAATTTCTCATGAAGATGATGATGAATAGTGATGGGTTTTGTGGTTGATCTTGATGCAGAAGGTTTTGGGTTGTTTCATGGTTGTGTTTTGGTGTTTTGATGTAAGGAAAGTGTTTGGTGGTGTATGATGTGATGATCAAAGGTGGTGAAGATGAAAAACCTTTAGTTTCAATGAAGAAGATGAAGATGGTTGATGGTGTTCTTCATTTAGCTTCTTGTTTGATCTTGGTGTTCTTCACTTGGCTTCTTGTTTGATCTTGGTGTTCTTCATTTAGCTCCAGTGATTTGTCTTTGTTCTTGAGGAAGATGAAGATTTTTGATGTTCCTGGGAGAGTTTGTAGTTTGTAGAAGTGTTACAATATTACAAATGAACACACACACACACACACACTACATACTCACGTATACATATATGAGAGAAACAAATATCTTCTTCACTTGAGTGTATTTTGAAAGTAAGTGGCTGGTGTTTGCAAGTTGATGTAGAGTAGTAGGAGCAAAAAACGTGGGAAGGGTTTGGCTTCTTCATTTTTGACTTTTGTTGACTTCCTTCTTTGTTTGACTATTCAACATATATACAATATATATATATAATACATACATATGTATATAATACATATATATATATATATATATATATATATTGTTGAAACTGTTTAGTCACACATATGTGTTTTCGTCATTCGCGTGTTTTCGTATTTTCCGTTTTATCACGCATTCATGCAACCTGAAATAACTGATAATATTTGTTAGATTGTATAAAAACAGTTCATCTTATTTCAGTTATGGTCACATACAAGGTTACATAAGAACATTTTTCAACATATCGGGTTGTCACATTAAGATGTGTCACTCAATTCACAATCTTGGAGTATGACTCTAAGACTTGATTTTAGAATGAAGTATGGCCCATCCTTTTGATTTAACCATTTCAACAATTTTGGATTCCTCTTCTTAGCCATATTAGTGCACTAAGATGACCTTAGAGGATTAACTGTAATTTGGTTTCATAATCAACAAGATGATCATAAAACAGGATACTAAAGTACTCTACCTTCTTCTTAGATTAGAGAAAATGTTATCTTTATGCCTAATTGATTCTTCTTATTCGTTCTGCCATACATTGAAACTTTTCAATGATTCAGAATTACACTTAATCTTATAAGCATAACCATATTTACTAGAATTTTAGTAAATTATGATGAATAATCTCATCCTTCTTAGTGGTGGACTTGACTAGTGCATAACACTATGTACCAGTTTTCTTAGTCCTTCACTTGACTCTTTGTTATGGAATTAGTCTTAATTTCCAAATATGAAGGTTCTCATCCATCATACAATACAAGTTGTATGATTCCAAGTTTCTGTACAATTGAAACTCAGGCGACAAGAATCTTTCCTTATTTGGTAAATTATCAATATTACCACAAAGAACATAACTAAGATCACTTCCATTTTAGCATTGCTAAATCTAGAAATACACAAACATCAATTTTTCATACATGCCATTGCAAGGAAATATATAAATAAGACAAAACCAAAATTTATTTATATATAAAACGTGTGGAAAATCAAATGAACGGTATGCTATTACATATTCCTAAGCAATCTATCATAACTCTAAAAGTAGCAGCTCCAAAAATCCGATCATCGAATCATGCAATCGAAATCCATTTGTTCACGATCAGACTCAGCCCACTTCTTCCTTTAAGCTTCCTCTCTTTTCTTCAATCCTACAAAACATCAAAATGCAATCCTTTCACATCATGTATTAAGAATAAAATATAGGAACTTATAGAGTTAGTTAATGGATTTTACCTGAAGTAGAGCCATACGTCTTGACTCTCCCATCTCTTAGATCTCTGAGGTACTTAGGACAACTTCGTCTCCAATGCCTCTTCTCTTCGCAATAAAAGCAAATTGATTCTTTTGGAACAGCACACGGAACTACCTCGGACTTTTCCTTTCTCTTATGTTCAAACGTTTTGACCATGGCATTATGTGACAACCCGAAATCCATTCCATCGTTTTAACCCCTTCTTCCGTTAATTAGCCTCGTATATTTAACTGTCCGTTAACTTTTGGGCTGGTTAATTAATTTGGGACTTTTTGAATGACTTCATGAAGGTTGAAATAAATTAGAAACACCCACAAAATGCTCTTAAAAATGTTTAGTTTCAACCAAGTCAAAATACGACCGTTTAATTGGGTGCGACCTAAAAGCCCCGTTTAACAGCAGTATCGGGTAGATTCCCACTGAGCCCCAACTCAAACCCCTATATAAGGGTGAGTCGAGTCCATTAGAGACTTTTTCACTCTCTCTCCACTCTCTCTCTCTCTCTCTCTACAACTTATTTTCGAGCCAAAAACGTCCGTTTCGAGCCCTAAACGAGTAAGCAATCTACCCTAACTTGCTGTATAGCTTAACTAACATGCAAATTCGAGTTTAAGACATCAAATAGGGGCCAAGTTATGTGTTTATGGCCCAAGAACATTCTTGGACCATGAACACCCCTAAATGGGGTTTTTAAGCCCCAAAACCCCTTAAAACTACCCCTAAGGCTTAGATATGACTTATGGACTTACACCTTCGATCTTAGAACACCAAACCTTGTGATATGGAGAATAAACATGAGTTTACGGCCCAAGAACACTCTTGGACCGTAAACCCCTCGTCATAGGCCGTGAACACCTTTTAAGGTGTTAGAAATGCCCTCAAACACCTCCTATGGCCTTGGAAAATGTTTAGAAGCAAAACCCATTGAAGTAAAGGCTTTAAACATCAATTAAACCAAGGAAATAGGAGTTTACGGCTGTAAACCCCCATAGAATTGGTCCATGGGTTGTAAACTCCCATTAAGTGCCCAAATGATGCCCTAACACCCCCATTTGAATTGGAAAAATGCATAGAACTTTATTTCCCACCATTTAAGACCTTAAAACACAAAAGAGATGAGCACATGAGAGCTTACGGCCGTAAACTCCTTGTTTAGGGTCGTAAGCTCCCTAAAATGGTGCATTTGAGGCCTTAAACCCTTTATAAATCCTAGATTTGAGCCTAGCATAATTCCACAAGTGATATAAGACCTTTTAGCATCCTACAACACCCTCACCATGAGTTTACAGCCGTAAACTCATGGGGAGTTTGTCCCAAGGCTGTGAACTCTATAAAGAGTTTACTCTTGAAGAGTAAACTCCCTATCTAAGCCATACATACCCTTAGATGTTACCCGGGACACTCCAAGCATTTAACCAAAGTGTTTTCCGCACTTTACGATGCGTATACGTGTTTAATTAGTATTATATTTTCTAATTTTATGTAAACATATGTTATCATATGTTTAATAGGTCACTAAGTGTGTTCAAGTCTTTATTTGACACCGAGCACCCAACCGGCACCTTCGTGGGATCCACCTACACCAGGTGAGTTCATACCCCTGAATTAACCTCTTAAATGTTTTCACATGCTTTTTTTTTGGGGGGGAGGGATACAAGTTAAAACATGCCAATTATCATATCAATCACATGTGATTGATAACCCGAGTGCACATGGATTCATTACACTGTCAACTATTTTACCAAGTATGATATTGTAAATGGTTTTCTAAAACGTCTTTATGTGTTCAAAGCTTTTCTAAAATTGCCTCTCATGCTGTATGTTTTATTTCAAGCTCTGTTACAGCAGCATTTTAAACAAAGGTTTTCTCTACTATATCTAAGTTATAATCAAAACTTGTTTATGAATGATTTGCTTAAAGTATAAAGGTTTTCCAAAGTTTTCTTCCATGTTTTTATTCTCCTACTTGTTAACGCTTTTACTTCACGATATGCTCCTACATGTTAACGCTTTTACTTCACGATACGCTTCTACTTGTTAACGCTTTTACTTCACTATACGCTTTTACTTGTTAACGCTTCTACTTCACGATACGCTTATACTTCACGATACGCTTATACTTCACGATACACTTCTACTTCACAATTCACTTATACTTCATGACACGCTTATACTTCACGATACACTTCTACTTCACGATTCACTTATACTTAACGATACACTTCTACTGCACGATACACTTCTACTTCACGATTCACTTATACTTCATGATACTCTTATACTTCACGATACGCTTATACTTCACGATACACTTCTACTTCACGATACGTCCCTACTCGTTCGCACTTACCATTTGTGAAGCACTTCTACTTCGTTAAATGCTTCTACTTAGTTAAATGTATGCCTATGCTTGTATAGTTATATAAATAATGTTTAAAGGACTTAGGAAGGCTAGTTCACCCTATTTCCTTTTCTTCGTTAAGATGTGGTCTGGTGGGATCGGATGTCTGTCCGAAGGTCATTTGATCATTAGTTATACATTATGTATACAAGCATAGACATATAGGTTTACATCGATCAGTTCAATTGTGAGTCTCTATCACTTGTCCAATATTCTACACTAGATCTCACTATTCGAGATGCATCTTCAGGACACGGCCTTCTCCGTTGTCTAGTTGGTAACCAGAGTCTCCTGTAGGGAGAGCGGGCATTATGTGTATAGATCTACACGGGATTGACACCCCCGCACCCAGACTGCTAGCTACAGTCCATGGTCTACCAAGCCAAAGGGTGACAGATGTCACAATATTTCCGACGCTTGCAGGGCGTCAAGTTCTCTAGTGTCTATTAGTATGGTTGCGAGTATCTCGGGGTTACCTTATAATTCATGGCCTTAAGGTAATGGAAATTAATACTATATTCACTGTTTTTAGACCTTGCTTGACTTATCATTCATTTAATATTGTATGGGTTCTGTATTCACTGTTTTTAGACCTTGCTAGACTTATCATTCATTTAATATTGTCTGGGGTCTGTATTCACTGTTTTAGACCTTGCTAGATGTATCATTCATTTGATATTGTCTGGGGTCTGTGTCTCCTCTTGTTAGACTGAGTCAGGTGCGTCGTTCATTCGATACTCTCCTGGAGTCTATGATTTCTTTTCCCTTAGTCAGCAATCTTCACTGCTGAGGCATAAGTTGTTTTCCCTAATATTCTCCTACTTTCATTACAATCAATACCCTATTTTGATAATGATGGTGTTAAGGGAAAAATCACTTTTTACAACATAACTCTGTCCAGTCTTGGTAGAAGACTGCTTTTAAATTAGAAAATATAGGATTTTTTGGAAAGGACTCTAATTCACTGTGTATTCTAAAACTACTACTTGTATAAAGTTATTCGAATTAAAATGACACTAAATACTTATGAACTCACCAGCATTTGTAAAAATGTTGATACTCGCTTTCAAATAACTTGTATTCTCAGGTCAGAAATAGACAGGTACATCCTAGGAGCTTTTGGTGAAGACAGTTTAGTACCAAGCTGCACGTATATTATTACTTGTATTACTTTGATGATGTAATGTAATGTAAACCATGTAAAACTATTACTATTAATGCAATGGTTGTTGTACTTTGATTACTATACTGCATATGTTGTGATACTTGACATGACGTCATCCACCCCAGAACGTTTCCGCCATTCCGGTTTTGGGGTGTGACACATTCCTTTCGTTGCCATTGCCTATGTCCATGGAGGTTTGGAAGGCAGGTCTACCAATCAACTTCGCTTCTCCAATGCGATAAATCATTGCTGATTCAGCAGCAACAAGCAAATAGGTGAGATCGATGAGGGTCACATCGTGGTTTATTATATAGTACTCTCTTACGAACTCACTATATGAGTCGGGAAGCGATCTAAGAACCTAGTCGACAGCCAGCTTCTCATAGACAATGACTCCTAACATTCTTAACCTGTCAATGTGCAACTTCATCTTTAAGATGTGTGCACACACTAACTTTCCTTCTTCATGTTTACTTGCCAAAAGGGGTTGAGTGAGCTTGAACTTTTCAAGCCTTCAAACTTGTGGGTTGGTGGAACAATAGGAGGAGGTGCAGGAAGTGAAGCATGATTCTCATTTCCACGATCCAATCACGGAAGATCATCTTCTAGAGATTCGGGAAGACCATAAATTTTAGACATCTACAAAACGGGAGACAATTCAAATTAGTTGATTGAGTCCTAAATAAAACAACCAAATGAGATATTAAAGCTAAGACCCAACACAATATTCTACAATTTGGAAGAGGGATCATTTGAAGGTAAGTGAATGACGATTCACTAATTTTCCACCATAAAAACGAAAAAGATCTTAGGTTTTAAATGTATTGAACACTCCTAGATCTTTTGAGATTCCTTGAACTTTTCAATGGCATGTTTAAATCTCGAAATGCCCCTCGTTGTGTGACTAGGATGCCGAGGATCACAAAACAGGGTGTGAATAACCATGCAAATATACATGGTGCCCCCAATATTACAGTAACGTCATCAACGAGCCGGTTAGCCACACACGCTCCATCGATCTATGACAAACATCGAGTCACCCTTTGCCACCTGTGCTTAGAACCCAATTATTGTGTCGGTCAACCACACATGCTCCACTAACGTCTTAGGAAGTGTCCAAATTGTAATTAAATGGAATTGCATCAAATTCACTTTTGCCTAAAGTAACTTAGCTTGGGGATTTTGTAAAAAACATTTAGTTACTATATAATTCATTGTAATTTTCATGAGGAAAGGGTGTGCCATCACCTACACGTTCTGATAATGAGCCTCCACCAATCAAGGAAGCAGTGGGTAAGAGTGGACACTCATTAAACGGCCATTTTATAGGTCATAACCTTATACCCCCCCCCCCCATCCCCCTTATATATCGGCTTCGTGAATGAGGCCTACTAACGGTAAAACTAGCATCATTACTCATACATATATAATATTGGACTTTTAATTTTATATATAGTATAAGGGTGTATTTTACACTTTTAAAATACTAGGTGGTCTACTTTAATAAAATTATACACTTAATTTAATTAAATATAAATCATATCATTATGAATTTATTAACTCTCTTTTAATTATACATTTAATTAACTTAATAAAACCATAAGGATGTAATTTGACCTTTCAAACAACTAGGGTTTTAGAATTTAGTATTTCAAAAATTAAACTCTTAATAAAAAAATTAAATTCTAAAACTTGAGGGCAAGTTTTGAACTTTACAAAACATATAGGATCAAACAAAAAGTAGTTATAATCAAACATTTAATTTAATGATTATCTAAATTTGACCTACTCTATTTTATTCACAATATAATTCATCAAATAAATCAAATAATCAAATTTTATCATATAAGGAATTTATTATTCAATTAATTGGTAATTATCTTTTGATTTGGTAATTATAATCAAATAATAATAATAATAATAATAAAAACCGGATTTTATTAGTCAAAAACCGTTACGGTAATTATCATTTAGCAAAACAGCAAGAAATCTTGATTTTCCCTCTGTCTGGCTCCCCGACGCGCCAGAGTCACTAACTAGGCTCGCCAAGTTGGGCTGACTCGCCGAGTAAGGTCGGGAAAAGGGCAGAAAAATGATTTTCAGCAAGATGAATATACAAGGCATCAATACAATAGAAACCAATCAAGGCTCTAATACCACTGACGTATTTTATACAAAAGAACATCCTATATGCTCATGCAAACCCTAAAGCTTGGATCTAGGTTTCTCTATTGTACATGCAATTCACCCAAGACTCAAGAACCCTAGATCTAGCATGCATATTTTGAAATTATCATATATGAACAGATCCAGATGATTACCTCATAAAGAATGGCTTGAATCTTCTTTCCTTGGGGCTTAGAGTCACAAATGTCACTCCTCTAATGGCTTACAAACACTACAAGCAAGTCGATAATATTGGAGAAAGGAGAGGAGCACCAAAAACATCCAAGGTCTACTAAAGATTGCTTAGCCACGTTTTTGGGAGCCCTAGCGGTCCTTTTAAACTTTTGTGGGCTGCTACGGTTTCAAGAGAAACACTAATTCTCTGCTTAGGTCTTAAGAAACCCATGGACTCCCTCCTTAGAGGCATTGGATGAATTCTAATGGGTTTCCCCATAGATTTCGTCCACTCCAGACTCTATGGATTCCATTAGTCCATTTATGTAACTATCTTTTAACTACAACATCAGTCCCCCATATTTAATTAATCTCTCTTAGCTACAAAACTAATTCTTAATTAGCTCTTGACTAATATTAATTAAATAATATGATTTCTCTTTCAATATATTATTCACATAAAATATTAATAAATCATAGTTAACCTCTCTCTTTATAAATTATCCTATCTGGTTACTTTGGTGAAGGCAACCCAAAAGGACCATCCACAACCAGGTCAAATACTTACCAAATATAGTTACGGGCTTAGACACTAATCCAACATCTTGAACCAAAACTTTCATAATATGGAAACAAACAAATCTAAGAGAAGAATGATCAAGTTGGAAACTTGATTACCATAAAATGTAGCAAATGGACTGTAGTTCCTTGATCTACTCCTTCCTTATTGAGTCTTCTATCTTCTACTTTTACCACAAGTTTCAAAAGGCACAAATAACACTCACTATGGCAAGATATAGCTCAATATCACTTATGGAGGATTAGGGTTTCGAAGTTAGTGTTTTGGAGGTGATGGAGGCTTGAATGGAGGCCAGATATGATGCTTAAATAGGGTGCAAACCCTAAAAAGTAGGATTTCATCCAGCCTATCCGACTCGTTGAGTCAGGGCTGCGACTCGTCTAGTAGATCACTAAAAGCCCAACGTACAAACTACCTTCTACTGAACGAGTCAGGGCTACCAAATTGTTGAGTCCTTCTTTCAATATAAATAGAAAAATACTTAATTAAATGCGTACCATGAATCCGTATGTTACAAAAGTCAATAACATAGGCTCTCAGCATATCCTCGAGAGTCCATATGGTCCGCTCACTCTAGTCATCTGTCCGCGGATGGTAGGCTATATTGAAGTTCAGTCGTGTGCCTAGTTCCTCGTGGAACTTCTACCAGAAATAGGAGGTGAATCGAACATCGCGGTCTTAGACAATAGAGACCGACACCCCATGGCGAGCAATGATCTCACGGATATACAAGTCGGCCAGGTTCTCAGCCGATGAACTCTCTCATATTGCTAACAAGTAGGCATTCTTTCTCAATCGATCCACGATGACCCATCGAGCATCATATCCCTTTGTCATCCTTGACAGCTTGGTCCTAAATCCATTGTGAACTATTCCCATTTCCACATGGGACTCTAATTAACTGTGTATTCTAAAACTACTACTTGTATAAAGTTATTTGAATTAAAATGACACTAAATACTTATGAACTCATTAGCATTTGTAAAAATGTTGATACTCGCTTTCAAATAACTTGTATTCTTAGGTTAGAAATAGACAGGTACATCCCAGTAGCTTTTGGTGAAGACAGTTTAGTACCAAGCTTCACCTATATTATTACTTGTATTACTTTGATGATGTAATGTAATGTAAACCATGTAAAACTATTACTATTACTGCAATGGTTGTTGTACTTTGATTACTATACTGCATATGTTGTGATACTTGACATGACATCATCCACTCCATAACGTTTCCACAGTTCCGGTTTTGGAGTGTGACACATTTCTTTCGTTGCCAATGCCTATGTCCATGGAGGTTTGGAAGGCAGGTCTACCAATCAACTTCGTTTCTCCAGTGCGATAAATCATTGTTGATTCAGCAGCAACAAGCAAATAAGTGAGATCGATGAGGGTCACATCGTGGTTTATTATATAGGTACTCTCTTATGAACTCACTATATGAGTTGGGAAGCGATTGAAGAACCTAGTCAACAGCCAGCTTCTCATAGACAACGACTCCAAACATTCTTAACCTGTCAATGTGCAACTTCATCTTTAATATGTGTGCACACACTAACTTTCCTTCTTCATGTTTACTTACCAAAAGGGCTTGAGTGAGCTTGAACTTTTCAAGCCTTCAAACTTGTGGGTCAGGCAGAACAATTGGAGGAGGTGGAGGAAGTGAAGCATGATTCTCATTTCCACGATCCAATCACGGAAGATCATCTTCTAGAGATTCGGGAAGACCATAGATTTTAGACATCTACAAAACGGGAGAAAATTCAAATTAGTTGATGGAGTCCTAAATAAAACACCCAAATGAGATACTAAGGCTAAGACCCAACACAATATTCTACAATTTGGAAGAGGGATCATTTGAAGGTAAGTGAATGACAATTCACTAATTTTCCACCATAAAAACGAAAAAGAGATTAAGTTTTAAATGTATTGAACACTCCTAGATCTTTTGAGATTCATTGAACTTTTCAATGGCATGTTTAAATCTCGAAATTGTTGGGTTTTGAGCAATCTAACACTTCCTAAGTGTGCATGCAACCCTAATAAACCTTGGATCTATGTTTTTCTAAGTACATGCAAAATATTAATTTTCCAAGGTTTATAACCTATCTAACATGGCATGGGGAACATTTCAACATAAAAGAGTTAGAAGAGATTACATACCTTTTGGTGAGTTGGGTTCTAAGGAGTTTGAGGGCCAAGCACCAATAGTGTGAATGCCTCAAATGGAATCACAAACACCACAAACTCTTGGAAAACTTTGAGAGAGTATACACCTTGTACAAAAATCGGCCACACACATGCACACACACACTAGTTCACTAGTTTTCTCTTAGGCTCCATTTCATGCTCCATAAGCATGCTTATATAGTTTGCATGGTTAGGGTGAAACCCTAATAACCCATGTCTTTTCCTTTTCCAAGGATCCATGGGTTAAAAGCTCCATGGATCATCCATGGACTTCCACATAAGCCTAGCCCATTAACAAATGAGTATTAGCCCACACTATATAAAACAAATAGCCCATAATTTAATTAGTCTTCCTTTTAATCTCTAAATTAATTCATAATTAATTTAAGACTAAAACTAATTAAATAACGTAACTTCATATTAATATATTATAACTCATAATATATTAATAAACATATGTGTATAACTCTCATAAAATTATCCATAATAGTTTGGATGAGATGCAACCCAAATGGACCATGCCGGTCGGGTTGAGTATATACCAAATAAGTTATGGACTTAGACACCTTATCCAACAGAAATGCCCTTCGTTGTGCGACTGGGATGTCGAGGATCACAAAACAGGGTGTGAATAACCATGCAAATATACATGGTGCCTCCAATATTACAGTTACGTAATCAACATGCCTGTTAGCCACACACGCTCCATCGATCTATGACAAACATCGAGTCACCCTTTGCCACCTGTGCTTAGAACCCAATTATTGTGACGGTCAACCGCACATGCTCCACTAACGTCTTAGCAAGGGTCCAAATTGTAATTTAATGGAATTGCATCAAATTCACTTTTGCCTAAAGTAACTTAGATTGGGGATTTTGTAAAAAACATTTAGTTACTTTATAATTCATTGTACTTTTAATGAGGAAAGGGTTTGCCATATCCTACACGTTCTGATAATGACCCTCCACCAATCAAGGAAGCAGTGGGTCAGAGTGAACACTCATTAAACGACTATTTTATAGGTCATAACCTTATACCCCCCCCCCCCCTTTATATATCGGCTTCGTGAATGAGGCATACTAACGGTAAGACTAGCATCATTACTCATACATATATAATACTGGACTTTTAATTTCATATATAGTATAAGAGTGTATTTTACACTTTTAAAATACTAGGTGGTCTAATTTAATAAAATTACACTTTTAATTTAATTAAATATAAATCATATCATTATGAATTTATTAACTCTCTTTTAATTATACATTTAATTAACTTAATAAAACCATAAGGATGTAATTTGAACTTTTCAAACAACTAGGGTTTTAGAATTTAGTATTTGAAAAATTAAACTTTTAATAAAAAAATTAAATTCTAAAACTTGAGGGCAAGTTTTGAACTTTTCAAAACACATAGGATCAAACAAAAAATAGTTTAAATCAAACATTTAATTTAATGATTATCTAAATTTGACCTATTCTATTTTATTCACAAGATAATTCATCAAATAAATCAAGTAATCAAATTTTATCATATAAGGAATTTATTGTTCAATTAATTGGTAATTATCTTTTGATTTGGTAATTATAATCACATAATAATAATAATAATAAAAACCGGATTTTATTAGTCAAAAACCGTTATGGTAATTATCATATAGCAAAACAGCAAGAAATCCTGATTTTCCCTCTGTCTGACTCCCGGACAAGCCGAGTCACTAAATAGACTTGCCGAGTTGGGATGACTCGCCGAGTTAGGCTGACTCGCCGAGTTAGGTCGGGCAAAGGGCAGAAAAATGATTTCAGTAAGATTAATATACAAGGCATCAATACAATAGAAACCAATCAAGGCTCTGATGCCACTGATGTATTTTATACAAAAGAACATCCTATGTGCTCATGCAAACCCTAAAGCTTGGATCTAGGTTTCTCTATTGTACATGCAATTCATCTAAGACTCAAGAACCTTAGATCTAGCATACATATTTTGAAGTTATCATATATGAACATATCCAGATGATTACCTCATAAAGAATGGCTTGAATCTTCTTTCCTTGGAGCTTAGAGTCACAAATGTCACTCCTCTAATGGCTTACAAACACCACAAGCAGGTGGATGATATTGGAAAAAGGAGAGGAGCACCAAAAACGTCCAAGGTCTACTAGAGAGTGCTTAGCCATGTTTTTAGGAGCCCTAGCGGTCCTTTTATACTTCTGTGGGTTGCTAGGGTTTCAAGAGAAACACTAATTCTCTGCTTAGGGCTTAAGCAACCCATGGACTCCCTCCTTAGAGGCATTGGACGAATTCTAATGGGTTTCTCCATAGATTTCGTCCACTCCAACCTCTATGGATTCCATTAGTCCATTTATGTAACTATCTTATAACTACAACATCAGTCCCCCATATTTAATTAATCTCTTTTAGCTACAAAACTAATTCTTAATTAGCTGTTGACTAATATTAATTAAATAATATGATTTCTCTTTCAATATATTATTCACATAAAATATTAATAAATCATAATTAACCTCTCTCTTTTTAAATTATCCTATCTGGTTACTTTGGTGAAGGCAACCCAAAAGGACCATCCACAACCGGGTCAAATACTTACCAATTATAGTTACGGGCTTAGACACTAATCCAACATCTTGAACCAAAACTTCCGTAATATGGAAACAAATAGATCTAAGAGAAGAATGATCAAGTTGGAAACTTGATTACCATAAAATGTAGCAAATGGACTATAGTTCCTGGATCTACTCCTTCCTTATTGAGTCTTTTATGTTCTAATTTTCCCACAAGTTTCAAAAGGCACAAATAACACTCACTATGGCAAGATATAGCTCAAGATCACCTATGGAGGATTAGGGTTTCGAAGTTAGTATTTTGGAGGTGATGGGGGATTGAATGGAGGCCAGATATGATGCTTAAATAGGGTGCAAACATTAAGAGTAGGATTTCATCCAGCCTGTCCTACTCGTCGAGTCAGGGTTGCGACTCATCTAGTAGATCACTAAAAGCCCAACGTACAAATTGCCTTCTACTGAACGAGTCAAGGCTACCAAATCGTTGAGTGCGTCTTTCAATATAAATAGAAAAATACTTAATTAAACGCATACCAGGAAACTGGATGTTACAAAAGTCAATAACATAGGCTCTCAGCATATCCTCGAGAGTCTATATGGTCCGCTCACTCTAGTCATCTGTCTGTGGATGGTAGGCTATATTGAAGTGCAGTCGCGTGCCTAGTTCCTCCTGGAACTTCTACCAGAAACAGGAGGTGAACCGAAAATCACGGTCGGAGACAATAGAGACTGACACCCCATGGCGAGCAATGATCTCACGGATATACAAGTCGGCCAGGTTCTCGGCCGATGAACTCTCTCATATCGCTAACAAGTGGGCGTTCTTTCTCAATCGATCCACGATGACCCATAGAGCATCATATCCCTTTTTCGTCCTTGACAGCTTGGTCATAAATCCAATTGTGAACTTTTCCCACTTCCACATGGGAATCTCCAGAGGCTGCAGCTAACCATGCGGCCTCTAATGGTCGGCCTTGACCATATGGTAGTTCAAGCACCTCTCAAAATATCATGTAATCTCCCTCTTCATGCATGGCCACCAGTAACTCAATCGCAAATCCTAGTACATCTTGGTGGCCCCGCGAGAATAGAAAAAGCGAGACTTATACAGCTTGTCCAAAATAATATGTCTGACCCCACCAGACATCCGAACCCAGACCCGACCACAATGAGTCAATAATCCCTGGCTATCCTGCACAAACTGGGTGCTCTCACCCTTGATCCTCTCAAGCTTCCAATTCTCCCGTCACATACCCTCAGCCTGAGCTTCCCTGATCAATCTTACAAGAAGAGAATGCACTGATATCCTCATACATGTCGTTGGAGTAGAAGATCTAACTGACTTGCGACTTAGAGCATCCGCAACTATGTTCGCTTTACCCAGATGGTAAAGGATCTTATAATCATAATCCTTGACCACGTCAAGCCACCTTCACTGTCTCATGTACAGGTTCGGCTGATCCATGATGTGCCTCAAACTCTTGTGGTCCATGTATATGGTACAGCGGGCCCCACAGAGGTAATGTGTCGAAATCTTGAGAGAAAATATCACCGCTCCCAACTCCAGATCATTAGTAAGGTATCTCATCTTATGCGGCTTCAACTATCACGACGCGTAGGCTATCACTCGTCCCTCCACATGAGGACCGCTCCCAGTCCCGTGATGGATGCATCACAGAACACTACAAAATCCTTAACTCCCTCCGGGAGAGTCAAGACTAGAGCCTCGCAAAGTCACTGTCTGAGGGTCTCAAATGCCCTCTGCTGCTCAGGGACCTATCGGAAACCCACCCACTTCCTCGTCATACGAGTGAGGGCTACTGCAATCTTGGAGAAATTCTATATGAATCTCCGGTAGTATCCTGCCAATCCTAGGAAGCTCCTAATATTCGAGGGAGATTTCGAAACCTCCCACTACATAACCTTCTCGATTTTGGTCAGATCGACCAAAATCCCCTCCTGGTTAACGAGATGTCCAAGGAACTGAACCTTTTGTAACCAAAACTCGCACTTCAAGAACTTGGCATAAAGCTATTCTCACCTCAAAACTCCTAATAACTACCAAAGATTCTCCTCATGTTGCTCTCGGGTCTTGGAGTAGACCAAGATATCGTCTATGAACACGATAACTGAGCGATCAAGCATCGGTCTGTAGACTCGATTCATCAGGTCCATGAATACCATCGGTGCATTGGTGAGCCCAAAAGGCATCACCACGAACTCATAATGTCCAGAGTATGGTCTTCTCTATGTCCTCCTCCCTAACCCTGAATTGATAGTACTCGGACCTTAGGTCTATCTTGGAAAACCATGGTTCCTCCTGCAAGTGGTCAAAAATTTTATCTATCGTCGGGAGTGCATAATAGTTCTTCACTATCAACTTGTTCAACTCCCAGTAGTTGATGCACATCCGGTGTGAATCATCTTTCTTCCTGACAAAGAGAATCAGCGCTCCCCATGGGGAACTGCTTGGACGAATGAACTACTTGGCCAGTAGTTCTCGTGGCTGTGATGATAGCTCATGCATCTCTGGTGGCATCACTCGGTACTGTGCCTTGGCGATAGGGTCACACCTAGCACTAGGTCAATCCTAAACTCGACCTGCCTCTCTGAAGGCACTCTGGGTAACTTCTACAGAAAAACATCAGCGAACTCCCTGACTACTGGAACCTCTAAAGCCGAGGTCTAATCCCCGACCCGCGTATCCACCACATACGCTAGATAACCTGCACACCCATGCTGAATATACTGTTGAGTCCTGGCGGCTGAGCAGAATCCTGAACCCAATCTGATGACCTTGACTAAAATGACTAGTTCTCCCCCACTTGGGGTTCGAACCACCACCCACTAGCCCTCATAGTTGATCATGGCACTGAAGTTACTAAGACAGTCCATACCCACGATCACATATACATCCTGCATGGGAATCGGAATCAAGTCAATCGAGAAAAATACCCTGAATATCTCCAATACACACCTCCGGTTGACTGAAGAAGTAAAAACCCCGTGTTTATTAGTGATGGAGACTCATAAAGGACACTGTAGCTCTCCTAAAGGCAAACCGAACTCCCTACTGAATAACTAAGAGACAAAACACTGAGTTTCCACCAAGTCAAATAATACCAAAGCAAGTAGAGAGTTCACTAAGAATGTACCTAACATGGTACACCACATATAAGCATAAAACAAATATAATCAGTAAGATAGGGGATATAAACATACCAGCAACCACGTACAGTGTTGTCCTGGCCTCCTCGGCCGTAAGTTGGAAGGCACATCCCTGAGCCTTCGGAGGCTCTACTCTACCCTGGCTCATGTCTATAATCCTCAACGTAGCTGGCGTTGGGGCCTGCGCCAGCCTAGTAGCCAGCATTAGATAGTTGGCCTGCACGTGTCCAACCTGATCACAGTAGAAACATATCGTGGAGCTGAGTGCTGGGGCCTGCTGACGACAATCCCTCACCAGAGGACTATGTCGGCCACAAGTGTGGCCCTTCCAACCTCCGGATCTGGAATCAGTGGTCTTTAACCACTTCGGCACTAGCTGCGCCTGCACCAGGGCATGCCTCTGCTCCCTTAACTGCAGCTAGATCTCTAACTCACGCGCACCTGGCGGCCTCCTATAGCTCAAAAAAGTGTCACATCTATGAGTCGAAACAAACTGTCTGATGTCAGTCTTGAGCATGCTCAAATAACGGGTCATCTAAGCCTATTCAAAAGCAAACTCTAGATAGAACATCGCTCTCTCAGTGAACATACGGGTAATTTCCGTCACAGACTCCGAACATTGTCGCAGATCAAAGAACTTGTGCGTCGGTCTCTCTCATTCGTATCGCGGGACATAATGGGTACGAAACATATCCTAAAATCGATCCCAAGTAACCGCAGCTCGCTACTCATCCGAATATGATCCAGTAACCAACCTCCACCAATCCTTCGCTCCGGACCTCAACAGGTTTAGAGTGCAACTGAACTTCTGTTTAGTAAGGCAGGAGTATGTGAAGAAATAGCCCTCCACATCAAATGGCCACCTCATGGCTACAATCGGATCCTTAGTCCTATCAAAATTAGGGGGCTTCGTGTTGTCGAAGTCCCGGTACTAGAAAGCCCGAGTGGCTCCTCCTCTTACTACTGTTATAGTCGATGTAGCTGCTGCAACAGTCATCTCGTCAATAGCTGCATAACTTTCATCAAAATACTCAACTATAGCGGTCTTAATAGACCCAGACATCTCTGACAACTGTATCGAGAATAGTATATCAACCTCCTGCTGTAGGATGTCCCAAATCCTGGAGTCCATCTCGTCCGGTCTCATCTTACCGATAGTCTCGGGCACTGCTGGTCCATCCTGACCGCTCCCTCCTGATCCTGACCTGGATCTAGTCACAAATCTTCGCGTAACTGCCATGCTGAAAATATACCAAGAAGATATTAGACATTCCGTATAATAATCTGGGAACCAACTCCCAACAAAGCCCTGGGGGTTGTGACTTCCTTGCTACGTGTATGGGTCCTGTGCTTTCAGTAGTATGGGCCCATACTACCTTCCATACCTACCTATATTTGTCTCAAGTATCATCACAACGCCCTAATAATATACGTATGCATGGTGCACGCTCAATCCTCGCTCCTAGAGGAAGGCTATCTATGTCATAACTGGTTTACTAACCCCGCACAACCCAACCATCCATGAAACTTCCACCAACCCTGCAGCAATCGTGTATGCTAGCCATACATAACGTTGGACCCTATAGACTTTCAAATACATGATCCAACCCTAAGCCCTTCATCAGACAAGAACAAGAAATAAGGCCAAACCAAACATTGTTAGGCTATAAGATCTTAATTATGTACGGTCATGATGCATACACTAAGCAACTACAGTAATGATGTCAATTCCATATAAGGAAAACCTTAGGCTATTAGGCATCATATAATCATTCAATTTTATCATGCAATTCCTGATGATCCCTAGCCTAGTACTACCATGTTGTTCTAACATATGTCAGTATCAAATAACTACATGGTATTTTAGGGTCTAGTTACTGGCTCCGACTGATCGTACACTCTGCATCATCCTTTAATTATTTTGAAAACCTTTTGAAAATCATTATGAAAATATTTTTCTTAATTTGAGACTCGATTGACATGAGTGTTTCTCTAATTCACTCAAACTAAGACTTTGATACCAACTTGTAACATCCATAAAATTCAAGCCAATCTAAAACTTTTTAAAACATTCAAAAACCAATATTTATTACAAATTTGTTTTCAAAAGAGTTCTATACCAGAGTATCCCAGAAACAAAATCATAAAATGTGACGAGGTGCACGATCGTGTATTCTCCTTCTTGCGATCATCCGAAGTACCTGAAACAATATCCAAAATTGTAAGCCCAAAGCTTAGTGAGTTCCCCCAAAATACTGATACATAACAAATAACACATATGCAAATAACAGCATGTAATGGGTCCATAGTTCCACGGTATGAGTCTGGCTTGCCTTTCGGGCCCAAGTTCACATCTGGCTTGCCCCCGAGTCCACAACATAAGTCTAGATTTCTCTCGATCCTACAACTTACGATTGGCTTGCTCCCTCAATACTTGGACTGGAATACAAAATCTTAGCTCACAGTACGAGTCTGGCATGCCCTACCTGACCCTCAACTCATATCTGGAATGCTCAGGAGTCCTTAGTATGAGTCAGGCATGCCCTGCCCAACCCTCAGCTCATATCTGGCATACTCCAAGGTTTGTTAGCTACCGCACGGAGAAGTACAACCTCAACACATCCCACACAACATGTCGACATATAACAACTAAATGGACATACAGATAATTAGACAGTAACGCAAGTAGTCCTATAGATCTACCAAATTGGCATAACAAACTAGCATGAACAACTAACTCATACACAACATATCACCAACTACTAGGATATCATATCTAATGGGCCGACCTAGGTGCCTTCCACCCCTAAGTATAGATAGGATAACTCACCTCGCAAGTAGCTCGGGATGATAAATGTCAAACTCCCCAAAATACACCTCTAAACTCAACCACCTACATCCACCGATAATTCGATTTCATAAATTCCTAAATTACTAAAGTATCCCTAGAAGTCAAACTGGTCAACCCTTGGTCAAAGGCAAAGTCAACGGTCAAGATCAACAGTCCATGTTGACCCAACTCGTCGAGTTCTTCTAGAACTCGAGAAATCATGAAAACCCTAGTTGACTTGCCGAGTTTCTAGAAAACTTGTCAAGTCCATGCGGTGTCCAAATGTTGAGAAAACCCTAACTGAGTCGTCGAGTCGTCTCATTGACTCACCGAGTCCATGTCAAAACCAACAATGGCCAATCTTAATCTGACTCGTCGAGTTGACCAGGCAACTCGTCGAGTCCCTTCAGTCTATTTCTCATTCAGATGTTTTTAAGCTAACCCAAAGCTCCAAATTGTAGATCTAGCTTCTTAAGGCACAGATTCCACATAAAGTTGCAAACTTTACGTGCATGAAAGGTCTTTAATGGCTTAAATCATTGAAACCAAGTCTAGAATGTGGTTTAGGGCATGGTGAGAGGACAATACATGATAAGATTGATAGAGTTATAAATTTGGGGCCTAGAGGAGTCCAGATTTGAGACCATGTCCTTGTGACAAGCTCAAACCCAAGAGTGGCTCCATTAAACCCAAAAAATGACCATAAATGTCCATAGAAGAAGATCTAAGCATGAAAGGGTCAAGGTGTTAGTTTTTTACCTCCGATTGGTTGCCAAAAAGAAGTAGATGACAGATCAACTTCCTCATTTTCAACCCAAGCTCCTCAATATTCAGGTTTCCCTTCCAAGATCAATAAATAACACCTTTCAAGCTCTCAACACACACAATGGAGGGTTTAGGACTTGATTTAAGGTTTCCTCTGGCTATAATGTCGATGAGGGAGGCTAGAAACAACACATAAGTTCTTTAAATAGGGTGCAAAGCCTAAAATTTAGGGTTTCCATGCACAACCTCTACTCGTTAAGTCGGGGTCCTCCGACTCGTCGAGTAGAAGTCATAAAATCACGCGGACTGATTAGGTTCGACACGACAAGTTGGGACCTCCAACTTTTTGAGTTCCTTCAATAAAATGAATATAAAGCTTTTAAAAATATACATGGGAGTCGGGGTGTTACAGGTTTTTTCAAATCTAATGATAAATATATTGAATAGCAACTCCAAAATGCATTCTTTATGTTATGTTTCTCCAAAAGTTGTCTTTTGAACTTCAAATATTTTGAATGTCGAGAAAATAATATATGATATGTATCTACAGTCTTTAAAAAAACGAGGCGAACAATAAACACACGACTCGACCAAGTCAACTCAGAAGGCAAGAGAGACTTAACCAGGAGACTTAAAATGCCAAACTTTTTTACTTTTGTTGTCTTTCAACTTGACTCGGCCGAGTCATAATTGCACCACATGGTTACTCAACCGAGTCACTTCCATTTTGTCCGGAGACATGATTTTGACATACTTAACCAAGTCAAATCCAATGCATAGATTGTTTCGTCCACAAAATCTTCTCGAAGATATCAAATCTTCAAACTTTCGTATTCCGCATTTCAGTTATGTTCTTCATGAAATTTGGACAACAACTCTACAACATCCTCCAAAGCATTTTTTAAGCCTCAAACCGCTGAAAACTTTTAAAAAAGTGTATATATGTCGCAAATTTATATAAAAATCCTAAAATAATTAAAGTGCATGAAATTTACTGCATAAACCCATATGCGATAAAATGCATCTAACGTAAAACAACGATCGTTACTATATTAACTCTGCATGAATACCAATCAAATCAGCAAGTAAATAGCATGGTTTGTTACAAAGCAGTTACAAGAAGAGGATTCTTATATTAAGGTGGTGTTTGTTTTTTCGAAGCGAATATGACTGAAGTCTGTGAATCACCTCTGCAACTCTCTGTAGCAGAAAAAGTGGAGCAAACGGCTACAACATTTAATAAAAAGTTTATTTATTTTTTTAACGTTTGCAAACTGCTGCAGTAAGTTAAATTAAGGTGTGAAGAGGTTTGAACCAGTTGGTTTATTGATGCGTCAGACGAGCAACAGTTTTTAAGTTAGAAGTCTTCTGAAAAACAAACAACTATGAAGGGTCAAATGATATGCGTATGCTACATGACGCATCAATAACTGGTATGAAGTGGTTTTATAGAAGAAAAAAAAAACAGACAACACCTAGGTGGTGTTGATAAATACCAAACACAATCCAAAGTCGATAATGATGCTCCTTCAAAATGAAATTAATAACCGTTAAATTAGATAATGATACAAACATCTCATATAACTGTCACCCGATCCTTTGTTAGAAATGCATATTCGCCAATCGACGACGCAAATCATTATTTATGTTGTGACAACGCCACTTATTACGATAATTTAAATGAATTAACTTTTCAAAATATTCGTCAAAAAAGTTTTACTCTGAATTAGTTCATCTATGCTAATTAAACCGGAGAAAGTGATCTTTATATGCCATTAACCCGTAATAACATAGCATTAATAAATTTATTTTCATATTTTATTAATCGTATTTGTTTCTTAAAAGATTTTTAAATAAACAGTAAACTTGCGAAGTATTAAAATAAAAAGGTCTTGGATTAAGGAAAGGTTGATATGAATCTCCGCAATCTAATGTACTGTGTTAATAATATGGGACCATATATTTTTATTCTTGTACGAAAAAAAGAGACATGAAATATAAAAATAAAAATTGGAATAACGTTCATTAAAGCCAAGCCAAGCCAAAACAGACCGGTCGAGCTGAGCAAGGTTAACAGAAAGTAGAGTCTGCTACGAGAGAGAGAGAGAGAGAGAGAGAGAGAGAGAGAGAGAGAGAGAGATTAAATATATAATTATTTCAGTATTTAAGGAGAAATAAGGGAGCAGCGTGTAGGACCCACCGCAAGTCCCAATGGTAGACATCATAACTCTCACACCTCTCATCATCATTAGCATTTTCTACTTTCTTCTATCCATCTCTCTCTGTATATTACATGTTTCGCCGCTTCTATATTCCAATTTACATTTTAATACTTTAATACTTTAATTTGAAACATGAGGCTGTTATATAAACCTTCCAAACAATATAAGTTTTTGATACAATTATATTCAAACTAATAATGATTTTTTTTTTTTTTTTTTTTAATTATGTAAGTTACTAAACCGATTGAATTTCTATTCTTTAAATTCATTGTGCTCAAAAACTTAAAATATTAAAAATCATAAGTATTTAATCAGTCCTAATAAATTTTAAAACAAACTAATAGAATAAAAGATAAAAAAATAACATGAAAAAACTTAATAAAGTTCTTCACAATTCATTCGATATAGTTTTTCAATTAAAACAAAAAACATTTGAGTTACATATGTTAAAAAATATATGTTTTTATATTCCCTATAAACATTAATTATTTTTCTTTTTACAATAAAAGGATACATAACAGATCTTTTTCATTCCATAATTTAACTCAATTCAATGATAATTTATTAAAATAAAATTAAGAGAAAATAAAATTGAATTTATTTTGTTTAAAACTACATTGTTTAAAGATTATATACTTAAGTTTAAATACATAACATCTACATACTCAATTTCGTTTATATATATATATATATATATATATATATATATATATATATATATATATATATATATATATATATATATATATATATATATATAAACACGACTATGTTCACGTAAGATTATCATATTTTGTGAAACATCGTGATGCAATCCTAACAATCATTTTGGAGATAAAAAATATTATGAAAATGCAAAATAAATGAAAATTTTTGAATTCTTTTTTAAAAAAAATATATTATTTTCATTATTTTTTATCCAAAAGTAAAAAAATAAAAAAATACCGTTTTTTTAATATATGTAAAATATTGTAATATAATATTATACTATAAATATTCAAATCGAATTTCTAAAATGTTAGAATATTCTATTAGAATATTTAAAATGTAAATATTCAAAAAATTCTAATAGAATATTAGAATATTCTAACAAATCTAAAAATTTATGTAGAATATTTGAATATTTTAACATATCTATCAATTTTTGTAGAATATTAGAATATTCTAACATTTTAAAAATTTGATTTGATTAATTACAGTGTAATACAGTATATTAAAATATTTCACTCATATTTCGAAAAAATGGTGATTTTATTTCTTTTATTTATTTTTATTTTATTTTAATTTATTTTAATTTTTTCGGATAACCTAAATAATGAAAATCATATTTAAAAAAAAAAAAAGAATTTTTGAATTTTTGCTTTTATTTTGCATTTTATAATTTTTTTTTATGTTTTTAATCTTCAAGATGAGTAGCTACGATCACATCTCCATGTCTCACAAAATTAGCATAAATTCAAATAAATAAATAAATAAATAAATATATATATATATATATATATATATATATATATATATATATATATATATATATATGTTTCATTGATATTCCGAAAAATATACAAATCTTTAGATTCAATCTGAACCACATATTCCTCATTTTTCGCTATAACGCTCAGGCGTACTGGCACGGCCGGAAACTTATTATCATAAATAATTATTCCCCACCGATGATTCCTTTTTTCCCCGCCATTGTTACCACCTCTGCTACGAACCGACCCAACCACTATCAACTCCATCACCTATATCACCACCACCTCTGGCACCATCATATCTTCTACTACCAACCATCATAATCATATATGATTACTCAATCTTGAACATACATATTGATGTGAAATTTATATACTACCAATTTTAAATTCATAAACATAACCTACTTAACTAACCAATTGTATTTAGGCAATGTATCTAGGTAAATTATAAGATAGTTTTGGTAAGTTGGTTATCGAACACAATGAACGGTATTTTGCTAATAAAATAACTACTAAAAATTAATCTAAAAACAATAATTTATTAGGGGATTTCCCCGATTTTGCAAGTTCAGATTAACTTAACTACTTAATTAACTAAAAACTAGAAAACAACTAACTAAAGAAGATTGTAATAGCGAATATGAAGACACTTTGATATAGCTTTGAATCCCTTTTTTTCAGTTGGTTTCCAATATAAAAATTATTAAAAATCTTTATCCGATTTCCTAATGTTTTCACCAATTCATGCACAACTATGCAATGATCATTCGCAAGTGAACACAAAATTTATTATTAAAGATTATTGTGATATGTAATATACATCTAAGATAATTATCTAAGATCAAGACAAATTACCAAACATAATTATAATCAAATTATGTTCTCTAACACTATTAAAGTTGTTACCTTTATTAACTAATCTAGAATTTGGTCTATCTTAGCTCTAGCAATTCAATTATCATAAACTACTAGGTAAACAAGTTCATGCAATGAAACTGATCATTCAATTACACTTGACTTGAATCTAAGCAATAAAGATTAACACTTTAGAATGCTAGATATTGATAATCAAACACAAGCTACAACTTCATAAAATCCATGAAAGCTACAAATTAACACATATTATTGGGTTTTATCTATACTAAATGAAACCCTAATGATTTAGCTCCTCATTGCAGAAAATAAACACATAAAAACACAAGAATTTAAGCTAAACATGATTAATCTAAAGCAAACCGAATGTAATGCATGAAAGCTTTCAACAATCTTCAAAACTCTTAAGCTTCAATCTTCTTCTCTTCCTAAAGGTTGATTTTCACAACTTTTTGTCCAAAAATTTAAATCAGATCTCCAAATATGTCTCCAATCCCCCTTCAGTCGATCTAACAACTGATATACATATTTCCATAAGAATGCTCCTCATGTCGTGACCAAGAGGGTGTCACGAGGGCACTTAAGGTTTTATCAAATTATGAGTTAGTAGATGAAACTAAGACTCGTTGTATTAATGGTATATTTTTTCATCCATAATAATGAGTAAAGGAGAATGAGGTTATTGTCAAAAAGAAGAAGACATGATGGAAACATTCTCCTTAACAACCAGAGCAGTCAAAACATTCTACACGGTCCTAGCTCTTTCTAACTCCAAAAAAAGCGACTCATATCAACTGTAGATAAAATATTGATAGACATGTAAGAGAGAATAGAGAGAAAATAAATCTCTTGTAAACATTAGATACAAAAATTTAGAAACTTGTCTATGTAACAACGTGAATTTTCAAAACAATTTTTTCATTTCTTAAAAACATATTTTCATCCAAATCAAACCATAAAAATCCAATGTATCATAATCATAGTACAAAACATGTCAAATCCCAAGATCATAAATAAATCTTCCGATTGTGTGTACAGATCATGCCGGCGCCTTCCCACGGTCCTCACTAGTACCTGAAACATATAACACAACAACTGTAAGCATAAATGCTTAGTGAGTTCCCCAAAATACTACTTACACACATACGCCTTTCCAGGCCATGACCTTCCGGTCCATGTGTCTCAGGGGACTTCCGTCCCAACCCGGTAAACATTCCGGTCCATGACTCCCTGACCTTCCAGTCCACGTCATAATGCCTTCCGGCCCATAACGTAATGCCTTCCGGCCCATACCAAGCATAACATACATGGCACATACAAAACGGTTAACTTAATCACATACAATGCATACATCTTATAACATATCCGACCTTCCGGTCACACATAGATACCCTTTTAGGTACAGTATAGTGAGAAGACTCACCTCGTAGGAAGTATAGAATCTCACGTGCTCGACATCTCTGAATCTCGAAACGACGACCCAACCCCGCCTATTCACAATGACTAATCATTCTAATTAATATAGGCTTCCAAGGCTAAGCTACACCCTTTTTCACCATTCCATAGAGGGGTAAAAGACCATTTCACCCCTCCTTGACTCAAAAGTCCACATGTGGACCAAAACCCTAAAAGTCAACAAAAGTCAACAGCAAGCAGTACGCGGGGCGTACTCTCGCATTCCAGAAACGGGGAACGCATCCCACTACGCGGCGCGTACTGGGATTACGCCCAATGTACTTCCCAGTTTCTCACTTCCATATTCTAATGTCTTAAGCAATTAAGACATAACCTCATATCCCAGATCTGGCCAAAATTATACTTCTTAGACCATAAAGTTGAAACCTTTAAGCCTTGGCATGGCTAAAAGGTTTCCCACACCTTCTAACACCTTTCCTTTCCCCTCCAAGAGTCTAGATCTCATGCATGACTCAACATCCATGTCCAAGATTGCATTTTTATGAACATACAACTCATATAGTCTTGGAATATGATAGATCTAGGCCAATGGAGACTACTTGCTCATAAAGTCTCCATCTTGGGACCAAAAACCCTAGAAATTGGTCCAAGAAGCACACCATATAAACTACAAGGCAAGATCTGAACTTTTTACCTCATGAAGAAGCTCCCACCTTTGTAGTCCTCAAATCTACACTTGTCCACTAACTTCTAGCCTCCACAATGGACTCCTCTTCTCTTTTACTACCTTGAAATGACACTTTGAAGCTTAGAACACTCACACCCAAGCTAAAAACGAAGGAAATGCTCTCTTAGGGTTTCTTTTTGAAGGATGGTGACTGAGGGACAAGACCATCTCATTCCTTTTATAGCCCTCAAGTCATATTAGGGTTTTGGGTCTGGACTGGTTATGCCCGGCGTAACCTTAGGTACGCCCAGCGTACCCGGGTGACATTGCGTTCAAAAATAAGCGTGCGAGTACGCGTAACGTACTCTTTGTACGCCCAGCGTACTCACTCAACACAAAGGGCCAAAATGACATTATGGAAAAGATGAAGGGTTAAATGGTCGTACCTGAATTTCAGGCTATTACATTTCACCCCCACTAGAACCAGACTTCATCCCCGAAGTCTTATACCGAAAACACCTCCGGATGTTGCTCCCGCATCTCCAACTCAGACTCGCATGTCAGCTCGGACCCCTTTTGATGCTGCCACTGCACTTGCACCAAAGGCACTCCTTTCCAAGGAGAGACCTTTAAGAGTACGAGGTCACCAACCTGAAACTCGAGCTTGGACTGATGCCTGTCCGCATAACTCTTCTGGCGACTCTGAGCGGTCAACAATCTCTGCCTGACCTGCTGTATTTGCTCTGTCGTCTGAAGCACGATCTCCGTACTACCCATTACCACGTTGCCCCACCTCTCCCCATCAATTGGGGGTCCGACACCTACTCCCATACAACAGCTTAAAGGGTGACATACCAATGCTTGAATGATGGTAGTTGTTGTACGAAAACTTTGCCAAGGGTAAATATGTGTCCCAACTTCCTTCAAATCCAAAACACACGCTCGTAGCATATCCTCGAGTGTCTGAATCGTCTGCTCCCTCTGCCCGTCTGTCTGTGGGTGGTATGCGGTACTGAAATGCAGCCTCGTACCCAACTCCTCGTGAAACTTCTTCCAAAATTTGGAAGTAAATCGTACATCTCGATCTGAAACAATCGACATCGGAACCCCATGCCGCGATACCACCTCCCTCACATACAACTCTGGCAACCTCTCAGCAGAAGAGCTCTCACTTATAGCAAGAAAATGAGCGAACTTCGTCAACCTATCCACAATCACCCAAATTGCATCGACTCCCCTCGCAGTCCTTGGCAATTTGGTGATAAAATCCATGGTAATCTGTTCCCACTTCCACTCGGGGATCTTCAGCGGCTGTAGCTTACCATGCGGATGCTGGTGCTCGGCCTTAACCTGGCGACAAGTTAGGGACCTCTCGATGAACCATGCAACATCCCTCTTCATACAGGGCCACCAATACTCCTTCTTTAGGTCCAGATACATCTTAGTGGCCCCGGTATGGATCGAGAACTTCGATCACTTCGATCGATGTGCCTCTTCCATCAAAATGGTACGCATCCCGCCCCCAAACGGTACCCAAAGCCGACCCTGAAATGTCATAAGTCCCCGGTTATCGTTAATGAACTCCGATACCTGCCCGACAACTCACTCCCTCTTTCAGTTTTCTGGTCTCACAGCCTCAGACTGGGCCCCTCGGATGGTGTCCAATACTGGAGTCATCACTGCCAACCTCATACAAACGTCTCGAATCGGGGCGCTCTCCGCCCTACGGCTCAAAGCATCGACTGCGACATTAGCCTTGCCCGGGTGGTACAGGATCTCACAATCATAATCCTTCACCACATTTAACCATCTCCCCTGGCACATATTCAGGTTGGGCTGATCCATCAAGTACATCAGACTCTTGTGGTCCGTGTATATGGTACACCGAACCCCATACAGATAGTGCCACCAGATCTTGAGGGTAAACACCACAGCTCCCAACTCCTAATATTGGGTGGGATATCTCAACTCACGAGGCTTCAACTGCCTCGATGCATACGCTATCACATTTCCCCTTTACATAAGCATGCCCCTAACCCAAATATTGATGCATCACAATATACCACAAAATCCTCCATCCCTTCCGGGAGTGCGAGCACCGGGGCTTCGCACAACTTCTGGCGAAGTGTCTCAAATGAGGACTACTGCTCCGGACCCCTTGAAAATGCAACACCCTTTCGGGTCATCTTGGTAAATGGAACGACGATCTTGGAGAGATCCCTAATAAACCTCCGATAATAGCCGGCCATATCCTAGAAAGCTCCTGATCTCAGTGGGGGATCTCGGCACCTCCCATCTCATCACCGCCTTGATCTTGGCTGGATCGACCAATATCCCTTTCTGGTTAACAAGATGTCCTAGGAACTGGACCTCTTGTAACCAGAAATCACACTTGAAGAATTTGGCATACAACCTCTTCGATCTCAGAACTCCAAGGATCTCCCTCAAATGCTCCTCATGCTGCTCTCTAGACCTTGAATATACCAAAATATCATCAATGAATACGATTACCGATCAATCCAGCATCGGCCTACACACCCTGTTCATGAGATCCATGAACACAGCTGGGGCATTGGTGAGCCCAAAAGGCATCACCACAAACTCATAATGTCCATAACGAGTTTTGAATGCAGTATTCTGGATATCATCATCCCGAACCCTCATCTGATGATAACCCAACCTCAAGTCTATCTTGGAGAACCAAGATGCCCCCTGCAAGTGATCGAACAGATCATCGATCCGTGGTAACAGATACCGGTTCTTGACCGATAACTTGTTCAACTCTCGGTAATCAATACACATCCGGTGTGAACCATGCTTCTTCTTGACAAAAAGGATCGATGCTCCCCAAGGTGAGCTACTCGGTCGAATGAACCCCCTCCCCAACAGCTCCTGAAGCTGCGAGGAAAACTCCTGCATCTCTAGTGGATCGAGGCGATACGGCGCCTTGGCGATAGGTGCTGCTCCCGGAACCAAATCGATACGGAACTCCACTTGTCTTTCCGGAGGCACGCCCGACAGTTCCTCGGGAAAAACATCCGGAAAATCGCACACTACCGGGACCTTGTCAATCGAACTTAGCCTCCCCGCGGCCACTCGTGTGTCCATCAGATAGGCTATGAATCCACTGCAGCCTTGCTGCAAACTCTGTCTCGCCCTGGTAGCCGAACAAAACGCTGACCCACATCGGGTCCCTTCGCCATACACAGTAAGCACTCCCCCACCAGGATCTCGTATGGTCACCATCTATCTCTCGCAGTCAATAACCGCTCCAAACTTACTCAACCAGTCCTAGCCCACGATGACACAGACTTCTCCCATCGCGATAGGAACTACATCTATTGGAAACTTGATGCCAAAAATCTCGAGCACATATTCTCGAATCACGTCGGTGGCATATACCGCTTTCTCATCAGCTATGGAAACCCTCAGGGGTCGACTCATCACCTCCCGATCAATACTGATGTGCTAACTAAAAAGCCAAAGATACAAAAGACCGACTCGCACCCAAGTCAAATAATACCAAGGTAGGTACAGAATTCACAAGTACCTACGCATATCATAATATAAGCACAATATCTCAACATGAAAGTAAATACACGAAAGAATACATACCAGCCACGACATCGGGTGCCACGCGGACCTCCTCCACAGTCAACTGAAAAGCTCTCCCACGAGCCTTCGGAGCCTCGGCCTTCACCGGTCGAATCTCGGTAACGCTAGCAGTAGGCGCAAATCCCTGTGCTGATCCTTGGTGTAGCTGAGGACACTCGGCCTTCCGATGGTCGGTCTGGTTGCAATGGAAGCAAACCATAAATCCCTTGAGGCAATCACTGGCGATATGACCCTCCTTTCCACATTTGTAGCAAGCACCCGATCGACAGGCCCCCTCATGACCCTTACCACACTTTCCGCAATTGCGACCTTCTGGCCTACCATCCTCGAATCGGCGGACTTGGTCCGCTTGGCTGCCGGCTGAGACTGAGTCGGCCGCCTATCCATCCTCTGAGACTCGGCCTCCTCCCTGGCCTGAGTCTCTAACTCAATCTCCCTCTTCAGGGCATTTTCCTAGAGCTCAGCAAATGTTCGGTACGTCGAGTTCGATACGAACTCCCGAATGTCCCTCCTCAGAATACCCAAATATCAGCTCATCCGTGCCTGCTCAGTAGACACCTGTTCAAGGCAGAACATCGCCCTCTCATGAAACTTCTGGGTGACCACAGTAACTGAATCATTACCCTACTTGAGGGTTAAGAACTCCTGAATCAGCCGTTCCCTCTCCACCGGGGGAACATACTCGCCTCTGAACATGGTGGTGAACCTCTCCCAGGTCACTGCTGAAATCTCTGCAACAGTGAAGTTCACTGTCACGAACTTCCACCAATCCTTCGCTCCCAGACGGAGCTGGTTTAAAGTGAACCGTACCCTCAGATGTTCTAGACATGAACACGTATAGAAGCATCCCTCAATGTCATCAATCCATCTCATCGCAGCGATCGGATCCTGCGTCCCATCAAACTCGGGTAGCTTCGTGTTGCTGAACTCCCGGAACAACAACGAGTCACCTCCCTAAGGTCTAGCAGCAGCCACAACTGCTGTAGCTGCAGCGGCTGCAGCCTCAATCACCCCGGCGTACCGCTCATCAAAAGTCTCCAACGGTGTGGTCTTGATAGACCCAAACATCACCAAAATCTCGGCCCTGATTTCCGCAGCCACCTCATCGTGGATCATCTGACGAAGCTCCTCGTCACTTACACCGCTTGCCCCAGGTCTGTGGCATGTCCCAACCATAATGCCTCTGAAATACAACATAAAAATGTCAGAGACTCGATTGTGCATACTCGCACTCGATAACGCAACCCTACTCGACCTCTGATACCCAAAGGATTCTTACTTGGGTTGCCCACTGATCCGGTGTCTTCAGTAGTATGGGCCCTATACTACTAATTACACCGCATCAACATTCACCCCAAGTCCTCCTCATTGGACCCTGGAACACGAGTACTCTATTCTCGCTATGCATTGGCTACCTACTCGCTCTCAAGGTATCTCATAGCAGTAGGATTCTCCTAGACTAAGGCATCACAAATCAGGCCACTCTAGTCCTAATATGAATACCTAGTCTACTCTAGCATGCATAACATATCATAGCATATCTCATAGCACATATTGTAAGGGTATTTTGGGGGATTTTACCATTCGGGCGCTGGCTGACCTTACACACAACTCCTTCTTTGGTTATCTCAAAACCTCTTATAAAATTTTATGATTTTTCTTATTGGAAAATTTTCCTCAAATCCTCGGTTTGAGTTCAGTTACGCCCGAAGGTACACCCGAATCCCTCAAACCAAGGCTCTGATACCAACTTGTAACAACGTGATTTTTAAAAACAATTTTTTCATTTCTTAAAAACATATTTTCATCCAAATCACACCATAAAAATCCAATGTATCATAATCACAATACAAAACATGTCAAATACCAAGATCATAAATAAATCTTCCGACAGTGTGTACAAATCATGCCGGCACCTTCCCACGGTCCTCACTAGTACCTGAAACACATAACATAACTATTGTAAGAATAAATGTTTAGTGAGCTCCCCAAAATACTACTTACACACATACGCCTTTCCAGGCCATGACCTTCTGGTCCATGTGTCTCAGGGGACTTCCGTCCCAAATCGGTAAACCTTTCAGTCCTACCCGTGTTGACCTTCCGGTCCATGACTCCCTGGCCTTCCAGTCCACGTCATAATACCTTCCGGCCCATAACATAATGCCTTCCGGCCCATAACAAGCATAACATACATAGCACATACAAAACGGTTAACTTAATCACATACAATGCATACATCTTATAACATATCCGACCTTCCGGTCACACATAGATACCGTTCCAGGTACAGTATAGTGAGAAGACTCACCTCGTAGGAATTCTAGAATCTCACATGCTCGATATCTCTGAATCTCGAAACGACGACCCAACCCCGCCTATTCACAACGAATACTCATTCTAATTAATACAGGCTTCCAACACTAAGCTACACCCTTTTTCACTATCCTACAGAGGGGTAAAAGACCATTTCACCCCCCTTGACTCAAAAGTCCATATGTTGACCAAAACCCTAAAAGTCAACAAAAGTCAACAGCAAGCAGTACGCGGGGCGTACCAGCTTCTGTATGCAGGGCGTACTCTCGCATACCAGAAACAGGGAACGCGCCCCGCTACGCGGCGCGTATTGGGATTACGCCTAGCGTACTTCCCAGTTTCTCACTTCCATATTCTAATGTCTTAAACGATTAAGACATAACCCCATATTCCAGATCTGGCCAAAATAATACTTCTTAGACCATAAAGTCGAAGCCTGTAAGCCTTGGCATGGCTAAAAGGTTTCCCACACCTTCAAACACCTTTCCTTTCCCCTCCAAGAGTCTAGATCTCATGCATGGCTCAACATCCACATCCAAGATTGCATTTTTATGAACATACAACTCATATAGTCCTGGAATATGATAGATCTAGGCCAATGGAGACTACTTGCTCATAATGTCTCCATCTTGGGACCAAAAACCCTAGAAATTGGTCCAAGAAGCACACCATATAAACTACAACGCAAGATCTGAACTTTTTACCTCATAAAGAAGCTCCCACCTTTAGAGTCCTCAGATCTACACTTGTCTACCAAATTCTAGCCTCCACAATGGACTCCTCTTCTCTTTTACTACCTTGAAATGACACTTTGAAGCTTAGAACACTCACACCCAAGCTAAAAATGAAGGAAATGCTCTCTTAGGGTTTCTTTTTGAAGGATGGTGACTGAGGGACAAGACCATCTCATTCCTTTTATAGCCCTCAAGTCATATTAGGGTTTTGGGTCTGGACCGGTTACGCCCGACGTAACCTTATGTACACCCAGCGTACCTGGGTGACATCGCGTTCAAAAATAAGCGCACAAGTATGTGCAGCGTACTCTTTGTACGCCCAACGTACTCACTCAACACAAACGGCCAAAATGACATTATGGAAAAGATGAAGGGTTAAATGGTTGTACCTGAATTTCGGGCTGTTATAGTCTAAGCTTCTTTGTTGAAAGCAAGATTAATAAAGTGCTTGTTTTTGTGTTTTTGAAAGCGAATAAAAGCAAGGTTTTTTAAATCAAGCTAAAAAACTAAGTCATTTAAAGCATGTTGAGATCATCAATCAATTTATTCTGGGTCTTATTATCTAATTCCTTAGTGAAAATATCATCTAATTGATCAGTGGATGGAATGTAGAATAGTTACACTTTTCTATTCTAAACCATGTCCCTGATGAGGGGATGACGAATGTCAATGTGTTTGGTCTTAGAATGTTGCACCTGATTTTGTATCATCTAGATGGAACTGGTGTTGTAACAATAAATGGGAGTCTTTAAGAAGTTGAAATCGTAGTGTAAGAGCTGATTTTGAATCCAAAGAGTTTAAGCACAACATCTTGAATCAGAAACATATTTAGCGTCAACAGTAGAACCAACCGTTAGTGTCTGCATCTTGCTGGACCAAGACACCAGTCTATTTCCCTAGATTTGAAATCCTCCCAAAGTACTTTTTCAATCGATGCCACACCCACCATGATCCGAGTCAGTGTATCCTACCAGCTTGAACTCAGAATCATGAGGATACCATAACCCGAGATTGGGTGTATGTTTCAAGTAAGGAAAGATTTTTTTTACAGCGAGAATATGAGATTACTTAAGATAGGCTTGATATCAAGTACACAATATGGTGGCAAACATAATGCTAAGGCGACTGTCAGTAACATAGAGAAGTGATCCTATCATTCCTCGATATAGGTTTGCATTCACACATCGATAGTTAGATCAGCGGAGATAGACATTGATGACGACATTAGAGTCTTCATTGGTTTGCTATCATAAAACCCAAACTTCTTCAATATGTATGTATGTATTAAGCTTGACAGAAAAAGATTCTGTTAGTGGGCTGTTTGACCTGTAAACCTAAAAAGAAAGTTAGTTCACATATCATACTTATTTCAAATTTCTTGGCCATAACCTTAACAAACTCAGAATTCAACTGTTGATGAATGGATCCAAAAATGATAACATCAATATACACTTGATTAAGGATGATGTGAGATCCTAATTGCTTGATGACAAAGTGATGTTAATTTTTCCTCGTTTGTATCCACTCTCCAAAAGATAACTAGCCAATGTGTCATACCATGCACTAGGTGCCTTCTTCAAACCATAGACTGCTTTATCGAGACGATATACATTATTAGGAAGTTCTTTCCTTTCAATCCCTAGTGGTTGTTTTAGAAAAATTTCTTATTGAAGATTCCCATGTAAGAAGACAATCTTTACATCCATTTGACAGACTTTGAAGTTCTTGAATGAGGCGTAAAAAGGAACAAAGAAATTGCTTCAAGTCTAGCAACAGGTGCGAAGGTTTTGTCATAGTCTAAACCTTCCAGCTTACAAAATCCTTGAGCCACAAGTCTTTCCTTGTTTCTAATAACAATTCCATCTTCGTCCATCTTGCTTCTAAACACCCAAAAAGTACCAATAATGGTGCTTCCTTGAGGCCTAGGAATTAGAGTCCACATATTCTAACATTTAAACTCATTAAACTTGTCGTGCATTGCTTTAAACCAGTCAGTTTTATTGTAAGCGTCAACAACATTCTTTGTTTTGATCTTCAAGACAAAATTCACAAACATATAAAAGTTATTGCTGACTTTGCTACGAGTGAGATTCCCAAAATTGACATCTCCAATGATTTGAGATTCAAGATGATCTCAAAGAATTGTAATATCATTCACATTATTTAGAGCATAATCTTCTTAATTTGAGGAGTTAGATGGCTCAGCTTCGTTAGAGATGATTGCCTAATCTTCAGAGTAAGAATGGGAATTGACAATTTGATCCTTATTAGGAACATGCTTAGTGACATTTGGTAAAAACTCAGGAATAAGGTCTGATGGACTGAGAGTGTACTCACTTAGAATGGAAGATGAATGATTAATCTGATCATGAATGGATGAATCTTCATCGAGTATGACATGAGAGATTTCCTCAATAGTTTTTCTTGAAAGATTAATTGAATACCCTAAAAGCCTTTGACATACTAGAGTACCCCAAAACACCCCTTCATCAGCTTTAGCTTCAAACATTAAGCACCGATCTCTTTAATTTAGAATTTTGTAGACACATCTAAACACATAAAAAGTAAGAAATGTCAAGTTTTATCCCCCTTAATGATCTCATAAGTAGTTTTCCCATGACGCTTTACATTGATGGAATGATTTTGAGTGTAAGAAGATGTGTTGATAGCTTCAACCCAAAAGGATAGATGATGACCAACATCAACAACCATAGTTCGTCTAAGTTTAAAGAGAGACCTATTTCATCTTCCAACAATGTTGTTTTGTTTGGCAGTTCTAACAACAACAAAATTTGAGAAATTCCTGAATTTGAGCAAAAATCTTCTAGGGAGGATTTCTGAATTTACTGCCATGATCACTATATAATTTCCTGACTTTATGGTCATAATGAACTTCTCATTGCTTGATGAGTGACATGATTTCATCAGCATCATGGCTTTTCTTTCTAGAAAAGATCACCCATGTAAATCTTGAATATCCATCTATGATGGAATGGGAGAAGTTCTTTCCTGATCTTGACTTAATTGGAACTAGTCCAAATAAATCCATATGGAGGATATGAAAGGGTTTGGTGATGGAGGAATATGACGTTGGCTTCAAGGATGACTTGGTTTTCATTCTTTTTCACATGTTGAACATAGTTTAAATTTAACAAACTGCATCTTAGGATTTCCTTAGACAAGATGATTCCTAGAAATATTTGATGTATTCTTGAAGTTCAAGTGTGATAGTCTCTTGTGCCACAACCATTTCAGATGAGATTGAGTATGAGAGAAGCAATTTCGAAGAGAGTTGTCAGTAGAAAACATGTCCAGAAAATAGATGTCATCCTGTCGGTTTCTAGTCAGTATAGTGACATTCTTTTGATCATCAATTTTTCCTTCCTTCTTGCTGAAATGAAATTCATAGTTAGTATCACATAGTTGGTTGATTGATATGATATTGTTATGCAGACCTTCTATGTGTGAAACATTCTTGAATACATCAAAATTGCATTTAATAGTGCCATGTCCCTTTGTAGTGCCCTTACCATTGTCTATGTTTATAACAACTGGACCATAATTTTGTATGAACACATCCAGAAGTGACTTGAATCCTATAATATGTCTTGAAAAACCACTATCTAAGTAACAATTATGTTCTTTACCATGAAAAACTAAAATATACAATTACTATACACTTACCTATTTTGCAATGAGTCACTTAAGAGAAAATTTGATAACAGGCATCATGTAGACAATTTAATGAGTTTCCCTTTCCGATCCATTTATTAATTCGAGTCAAGATGTTATCATCATGAACAAAGCTTTCTTCAAAGGTACACTCGCTGACTCTGTGAGAAGCTGTAACAACCCGAAGTTGTTCATCGCCGAAAACCCATTCTACCCGTATAAGTCACCGTATATCAAAACGTTCCGATGTCATTTTTGCGTAAAGTTAATTAAACTTATATGTTTAATTGATACTAAAGAGTGTCCAAACCCCTTAGGAACTCATGTAATTAGCCCAAAATATTTATTTCGTAAGTTGTAGAAATGTCCCCGCCGGGTGACGGAAACTTAATCGGGTGCGACCTAAAGCCTCGTTTAATGCCAGTATCGGGTAGAATTCCACCGTGTCCAAGTTTTAGGACCTGTATAAACATGTTTATACATTCATTTGAAGCTTTTTCTTCCTCTCTCTACTCTCTCTCTAACCTCTCTCCTAAATCCAAGTTTAAGGGTCCAAAACTCAAATTTAAGGCCTTAAATCTCTAAGGTACTTTCCCTAATTTGTTATGTAACCTCCTTAGCCTTCAAATTCGAGTTCAAAACATGGATTAGGACCACATTCATGAGTTTACGGCCCTGGAAATATCCTAGGCCATGAAATAATATGAAATGGGTTTTGGAGCCCAAAAACCCTCCTAAAACACAATTGGACCTTAGATATGGCTATATGACTTCATGGAATGGACTTATAACATTTTAGACATTGATTTTGAGTGATTTGAAGGAGTTTACGGCCAAGGCACATGCTTGGGCCGTAAACTCATGTATATGGGGTTTCTATGACCTTAAACCCTTCCAAAACCTCAACAAGACATGGATGTGACTTCTAGAATAATTGCTTTAGCCTTGGAACACTTTAAACATAATTTTTGGGGGACTTATATGAGTTTATGGCCAAGGCATGTTCTTGGGCTGTAAACTCCTTAAAACATGGTGTAAAATCAATTTCAAGGTGTTAGAAAGCCATTCAACACCACCAAAAGCCTTGGAATAAATCATTGGACCAACCAAAAATAGTTTAAGGACCATAAACACATAAAAACTCTTCATTTGAGAGTTTACGGCCATAGAAGGTGCCCCATGGCCGTAAACTCCTATAAACATGTCATTTTATGCCTAAAAATTTATGTAAGGTCTTGAAACAATTTTAGCAATCACATGTGATTTGTTTGGAAACAATAACACACTTATTGATGGGGATTTGAGAGTTTACGGCCATGAGTCGTATGCTAGGCCATAAACTCCCTTAAATATGTCTATTTGGTGTTTAAAAATTATTCCAAGCCCTTAAACCAAACCTAAAAATTATTCCCTAAGTGTTTGAAGCCATTTTGCACCATAAACTACCCCACCATGAGTTTACGGCCGTAAACTCATGGGGAGAGGGTCATTAGGGTTGTAAACTCCCTAAGGAGTGTTCTTTCGAAGTCCCAATTCAATATCCTAACTATATGTGTCCCCCAAATGTCACCCGGGTCCCTCCAAACACTTGAATCGGGGTGTTTTCGTGACTAGAAGCAATTGTCCCTATCAAATAATCAATCTAAGTCCTAATTAGATACAAATGTGTATCTTTACATTATACTTAGGAACCTCGTGCGTTTGCAAGCCCCGGACCAACACTTAGCATCCAAATCGTCACATTTCTCGTCCGGTGAGTTCATACCCTTACGTCCTTTTCCGTGTTTTTCAATGTTTTCAGGGGGGAATACAAGCAAAATAGAACTGTTTTCGAATTATAACATTGATGTGTTTCAAATAATATCTAGCAAACTTATCAACACTTTTACTCCTTATGTATTATGCTGAGCATAAGGAATGATTTATCAATTACAACTAAATGGATTTTAGTTAAGAAAATAACCAAACTAATCAAATTATTATGGGAATAATTTGGGGTTCTTTAGTGTCCGTTTTATCATGTACTAATATGCATATAAAGTTATTAGATAAACTATGTCTGATTCAGTTTATCTCCGTATCAATTGAATGTATTGCCAGATGGTTTCATTGTATGTATCTATATTCGCTGTATTATGTTTCACAATCTTTTGTATGTTTGATATCGTATAGGAACCTTGTGAATAGTTTAGTACTAGTCTGTGAGTTAGTCACTACCCTTTATGGATGATCAGTAAATCCTCCCCGAAAGTGTAACCAGAGTCTCCTGGAGGGAGAGCGAGGAATTTGTGAATAGATCTATTCGGGACTGACAATCCCACACCTTAACTGCTAGCTACAGTTAGGCGGGCACGCCTTGGGTGACAAATTTCTGGATATCATTCGACGTCTGACAAGCATCAAGGAGGTCTCGTTGTCGTATTAGCATGGTTACCTGACTCACAATACGTACTAATATAAGTTTATTCACAGTATCGTTTTGGGTTTGGTTTTGAATTTGTTTCGATTCCGTATCTACTTATTATATGGTAACTATAACTTGTACGGGATGTTTGTCCCATGGTTTTTAACTATAACTTATACGGGATTGTAATCCCATGGTTTTGGATCTATAACTATTACGGGATAGTAATCCCATGGTTTACACCTATATCTTGTCCGGGATAGTGATCCCATGGTTTTCAACCTATATTTATTTCGGGATAGTAATCCCATGATTTTGATCTATATCAAGTACGGGATGATAATCCCATGGTTTAAATCTATATCTTGTCCGGGATAGTAATCCCATGGTTCCTAGTCTATATTTTCATATATATCAAATTATCTTGTGTCTAGTCCGGGATGGTAGTCCCATGGTCTTAAATCTGTATTTTCATATGTATCAAACTATCTTATATCTCGTTTGGGATAGTGATCCCTTGATTTTCAATATATAGTTTTGTGTATTAAACTATACTTTGTGATATACAACTGGTCTTACAATTAGGTAAATATGGGATTTTCCTAGGGTAAAATACATCACATAATCGAATTGGTAACAAATGATAACTAAACCAACTTTACATAAGAAAATATGGGATTTTCTTGGATAACAAACCTTTTCGGAAAACTAAAGGAAATTGGTACATTTTCAGAAACAAACATCTTATGAACTCACCAGCTTTATGCTGATTTTCAAACCGCTTGTATTCTCAGGTCCAAGTTAGACAGGTACCCAGTGATCTCTTTTGGTGAATACGGAGTGCTCAGAAGACTCGTCTCAACTTTTGTTAATATGATGCGTATGTATATTTTGCATAACTTTACTTTTTAAACAATTGTAAACTTTCATATATATATATATATATATATATATATATATATATATATATATATATATATATATATATATATATATATATATATATATATGTAATGTAATGGTTGTTTACTGTGATTTCTATGTACATTGGATTTGATACACAACGTGGAGTCCACCTCGAAAATGCTTCCGCCTTTGATTTTCGGGGTGTGACAGATTGGTATCAGAGCCCTTGTTTATAGTGAACGGAGTATACCAAACCTTACATGGTATAAAACTATAAACACTAAAGGGCCTCAGTGCTCTGAATTAAAAGTATCATCAAAACTATAAGTATTTTCAAAAGTATACAACTATACCGAACCATCGAAATCCGTAACTACAAGTAGAACAAAACATAAGTAAATGGGTGTTGTACACTGCGGTTAAACCTGGGCAGTTATGTAATTGTGTCTAGGATCAATATAGCCTGGCCAACTATATTCATTCGAGACACAGCCAATATGTGTTTGGGAGTGACTGTGGTACGCATCATGCCTAAAACTTACCCAATACCCAAACAATGAGTCTTCGTTGCAACGAGACAAGAAATACTATGGGAGTATTTCTTGAGCCAATCCTTCATAGAAAATCCTCGTATACACAATGTTACTTGACCATTCCTCTAGTGATAAAATGTTCTGTCTTGATAACTCTTTTCTGCTTTACCGCTTAGTATAATGCTATATATCTGTTTTGATGAGATATCCCCTGTTCCATATCTCTTGATTCAATTCAGGGGACTTATGATCCTCTCTTTCCTGATCTTTTTAGATCAAGATGCCTCCAAGAAAGAGACCCAGCTCAAAGAACAACAACAATCCTCCTCCGCCACCACCACCTACTCAATTCGATCTTGCATCACTTCAGACAGTTCTGACTGCCGCAATGGTGGCAGCCATGTCCTAAATGAATCCCGGTGGCTCTGGAGGTGGTCCCCAGCCCCAAAACCCAGAAGACAGCCAGGAAAACTGCAGAGGGGGTTCCTATAAAGACTTCATGAACGCAAAACCCACATCCTTCGATGGTACTGGAGGTGTCATTTCCCTAACTCGATGGCTAGAGAAAATCGAATCAGTCTTCAAAATATGTGTCTGTTCGGAGTCTGACAAAGTAAAGTTCGTAGCCTGCACCTTCCTTGATAAAGCCCTGACTTGGTGGAACGGCCGAGTCAAATCTTTAACTACACCTGTAGCAAATGCCATGGGTTGGGATGCTATGAAGGAGCTTCTGCTTGCAGATTATTGCCCTCGGGGCGAAATACAGAAGCTAGAACACGAACTATGGAACCTTAAGATGAAGGGTTCCAACATAGCCGCTTATACCTCAAGATTCAATGACCTGACATTACTCTGTCCGGGAAAGGTTACCCCGGAGAGTAAAAAGATCGAGAGATTCATCTGGGGATTGACCCAGCCAACAAAAGGGAATGTCTTGGCTGCAAAGCCAGACACCTACGACAGCGCTAAATGTCTTGCGAAAATCTTGATCGATCACGAAGACAACTCTGATGAGGAAGCTACTACCCCCGAGCCAGTCACCAGTGGAGACGGAAGCAAAAAGAAATCTTGGAACAAGCGGAAGGCCCCGAGTACGCAAGGGTCTTCTAAGAAACAACAAACAGTAGCAGTCCATGCTGCTACTGCCCCTGTTGCTGTCTCAGCTGTCGGGTCCACAACCAACTCCTACCAGTGGATACACCGGTACCCTTCCTTGGTGTGGTAAGTGCAACTACCATCACCGCATTCCTGGTCCATGCCGCGAAAGGATCTGTGACAACTGTGGCAAGAAGGGCCATCTTGCTCGAACCTGCAGAAAACCAGTCAAATCAACAAACTAATCATCTGGAACGGAAATCAGTCCGGCTTGCTACAATTGTGGCGAAGCAGGGCACTTCAAAAGGAATTTCCCCAAAGTAGCTACAACCACTGATCTCTCTGTCGCCGCAGGTATACTTCTCTTTGATAATTCTTATACCTGCAACTCTTTTCGATTTTAGTACAAAGATGGAAACCTGTTATCTATCTATTCGAACATTTTCTAAGCTTAATCCTTCATATGTGATCGAAATGTGTATCATCGAGATGACTAACTGGAAAGATAGAGAACACTAACTTCGTACCTATAGATTATATCCTCAGTCCAGAGGACAATTCTGTTCCATTCGACTTAAAAGAGGGAAACTTTTCACGAAAATACTTTGATGCTATGATTGACATGAAATGACCGAGTCTCGTTCATGTTATTATCTTTAGTTTCGAAAGGGTCACTCGTCTAGATCTTTTCCCGACCTGGTTCTCGTGACCTTCGGCATCAAACCTTTGTATCATTCCATGCTTTAAAACTCAAAAGTTTTTCCTGATATGAATTACCACACATCCCTCGTTTCTGTGAGCATTGAGAAACGGGAAGTTAGCAGCTCTTTCTTCTAAATGTCTATCTCGAAGGATTCCCGGAAATTTCTTTCGAACGTTTAGTTTAGTCCCACATCAGACCCTTCGAGATCCTCGTAGAAGTCGATTTTGCAATCCTCAGATTTCGGATGCCTTCAAAACTTGGTAACGTCTATCCAGTACGTCACATCTCGAATCCTTAGAAACATCTACCCAATGAAACCCTAGTGATTCCTTTGAGGAAATCGAAGTCGTTCAGGGTTGAAACCTCCATGGGAGAATCAATTAAGATCATAGATTGAGAGAGAGTCAAAGTACGAAACAAGGACACGTCCCGATAGAGGGAATTCGCTAGAACGCCCAGCAGAGACTTGATTCCACTTGAGAAAGTGAAGATCCGAGGTAACAAATCTATTCGTGTCTCATTCCAATTTCATGATCTATATCTTATTCTTTGAATTCCGGGACGAAATTCCCTCTAACAGGGGGATAATGTAACAACCCGAAGTTGTTCATTGCCGAAAACCCATTCTACCCGTATAACTCACCGTATATCAAAACGTTCCGATGTCATTTTTGGGTAAAGTTAATTAAACTTATACGTTTAATTGATACTAAAGAGTGTCCAAACCCCTTAGGAACTCATATAATTAGCCCAAAATATTTATTTCGTAAGTTTTAGAAACGTCCCCGCCGGGTGACGGAAACTTAATCGGGTGCGACCTAAAGCCTCGTTTAATGCCAGTATCGGGTAGAATTCCACTGTGTACAAGTTTCAGGACCTGTATAAACATGTTTATACATTCATTTGAAGCTTTTTCTTCCTCTCTCTACTCTCTCTCTAACCTCTCTCCTAAATCCAAGTTTAAGGGTCCAAAACTCAAATTTAAGGCCTTAAATCTCTAAGGTACTTTCCCTAACTTGTTATGTAACCTCCTTAGCCTTCAAATTCGAGTTCAAAACATGGATTAGGACCACATTCATGAGTTTACGGCCCTGGAACTATCCTAGGCCATGAAATCATATGAAATGGGTTTTGGAGCCCAAAAACCCTCCTAAAACACAATTGGACCTTAGATATGGCTATATGACTTCATGGAATGGACTTATAACATTTTAGACATTGATTTTGAGTGATTTGAAGGAGTTTACGGCCAAGGCACATGCTTGGGCCGTAAACTCATGTATATGGGGTTTCTATGACCTTAAACCCTTCCAAAACCTCAACAAGACATGGATGTGACTTCTAGAATAATTGCTTTAGCCTTGGAACACTTTAAACATAATTTTTGGGGGACTTATATGAGTTTATGGCCAAGGCATGTTCTTGGGCCGTAAACTCCTTAAAACATGGTGTAAAATCAATTTCAAGGTGTTAGAAAGCCATCCAACACCACCAAAAGCCTTGGAATAAATCATTGGACCAACCAAAAATAGTTTAAGGACCGTAAACACATAAAAACTCTTCATTTGAGAGTTTACGGCCATAGAAGGTGCCCCATGGCCGTAAACTCCTATAAACATGTCATTTTATGCCTAAAAATTTATGTAAGGTCTTGAAACAATTTTAGCGATCACATGTGATTTGTTTGGAACCAATAACAAACTTATTGATGGGGATTTGAGAGTTTACGGCCATGAGTCCTATGCTAGGCTGTAAACTCCCTTAAATATGTGTATTTGGTGTTTAAAAATTATTCCAAGACCTTAAACCAAACCTAGAAATTATTCCCTAAGTGTTTCAAGCCATTTTGCACCATAAACTACCCCACCATGAGTTTACGGCCGTAAACTCATGGGGAGAGGGTCATTAGGGTCGTAAACTCCTTAAGGAGTGTTCTTTTGAAGTCCCAATTCAATATCCTAACTATATGTGTCCCCAAAATGTCACCCGGGTCCCTCCAAACACATGAATCGGGGTGTTTTCGCGACTAGAAGCAATTATCCCTATCAAATAATCAATCTAAGTCCTAATTAGATACAAATGTGTATCTTTACATTATACTTAGGAACCTCGTGCGTTTGCAAGCCCCGGACCAACACTTAGCATCCAAATCGTCACATTTCTCGTCCGGTGAGTTCATACCCCTACGCCCTTTTCCGTGTTTTTCAATGTTTTCAGGGGGGAATACAAGCAAAATAGAACTGTTTTTGAATTATAACATTGATGTGTTTCAAATAATATCTGGCAAACTTATCAACACTTTTACTCCTTATGTATTATGCTGAGCATAAGGAATGATTTATCAATTACAACTAAATGGATTTTAGTTAAGAAAATAACCAAACTAATCAAATTATTATGGGAATAATTTGGGGTTCTTTAGTGTCCGTTTTATCATGTACTAATATGCATATAAAGTTATTAGATAAACTATGTCTGATTCAGTTTATCTCCGTATCAATTGAATGTATTGCCAGATGGTTTCATTGTATGTATCTATATTCGCTGTATTATGTTTCACAATCTTTTGTATGTTTGATATCGTATAAGAACCTTGTGAATAGTTTAGTACTAGTCTGTGAGTTAGTCACTACCCTTTATGGATGATCAGTAAATCCTCCCCGAAAGTGTAACCAGAGTCTCCTGGAGGGAGAGCGAGGAATTTGTGAATAGATCTATTTGGGACTGACAATCCCACACCTTAACTGCTAGCTACAGTTAGGCGGGCACGCCTGGGGTGACAAATTTCTGGATATCATTCGACGTCTGAAAAGCGTCAAGGAGGTCTCGTTGTCATATTAGCATGGTTACCCGACTCACAATACGTACTAATATAAGTTTATTCACAGTATCGTTTTGGGTTTGGTTTTGACTTTGTTTCAATTCCGTATCTACTTTTTATATGGTATCTATAACTTGTACGGGATGTTTGTCCCATGGTTTTTAACTATAACTTATACGGGATAGTAATCCCATGGTTTTGGATCTATAACTATTACGGGATAGTAATCCCATGGTTTACACCTATATCTTGTCCGTGATAGTGATCCCATGGTTTTCAACCTATATTTATTTCGGGATAGTAATCCCATGATTTCGATCAATATCAAGTACGGGATGATAATCCCATGGTTTAAATCTATATCTTGTCCAGGATAGTAATCCCATGGTTCCCAGTCTATATTTTCATATATATCAAATTACCTTGTGTCTAGTCCGGGATGGTAGTCCCATGGTCTTAAATCTGTATTTTCATATGTATCAAACTATCTTATATCTCTTTTGGGATAGTGATCCCATGATTTTCAATATATAGCTTTGTGTATTAAACTATACTTTGTGATATACAACTGGTCTTACAATTAGGAAAATATGGGATTTTCTTGGGGTAAAATACATCACGTAATCGAATTGGTAGCAAATGATAACTAAACTAACTTTACATAAGAAAATATGGGATTCCTTTTCGGAAAACTAAAGGAAATTGGTACATTTTCAGAAACAAACATCTTATGAACTCACCAGCTTTATGCTGATTTTCAAACCGCTTGTATTCTCAGGTCCAAGTTAGACAGGTACCCGGTGATCTCTTTTGGTGAATACGGAGTGCTCAGAAGACTCGTCTCAACTTTTGTTAATATGATGCATATGTATATTTTGCATAACTATACTTTTTAAACAAATGTAAACTTTCATATATATGTAATGTAATGGTTGTTTACTGTGATTACTATGTACATTGGATTTGATACACAACGTGGAGTCCACCCCGGAAATGTTTCCGCCTTTGATTTTCGATGTGTGACAGAAGCATCACCACATCGATAACAAAATCTTGTTCCATAATCCTTTCTTTTAAAATTAGAATATTGATTTCTTTTAACAAAAGAACTTGGGCAATCTTGATCGTTAGATTTAAAAACTCTTGACTTTGTTCTGTACCAAGGAATGCCATCGATGGTGTGTTTATATGCCACTTGGTGATGAGACACAGATGAAATGAATGAATCATATGAAGTAGAGAACTTTTATTGACATACATATTCAGTTTTACTAATAGAACACTATGGAAACATGCTGAGAATTTCGTTTACGAAATAAACATCACCATTGGAGATGGGAAATTTAAGCAAGATCTTAGCGGAGGGAAAACATACTCATGATGAGGAGTTTGAAGAGAAGGGTCAATAGTAGTAAAACAAGACTATCAACATTTTTTATTAAGGAAACAACACCCTCAATATCACCAACAAGGATTTTCTCATACTGATTAGAAATTTGATCATTAATAAATCTCGTGACATTATAGTGGGAAGAAGCCCAATTATTAAAAATAAGTTGAATGCTTATCGTATGATCAACAACTTTTTTTTCTTTGAGCATGAAGAAAATTATTGGTCAGTGAGATACAAGGGTTTTCCTTTTTTAAGAGAGGAAGGGAGTTCTCAGAAAAAGAGAGTTTTTCTTTAAGGTTTTTCAACTTAATTTTTAGTGAAGGTTTTTCTTTATTAGAGACAGAAAGATCAAAATGTTAATGGACAAATATCAACCTTTTCAATAGAGGAGTAGTTAAAAAAAAATTTTACCTGATACATGGAGGCTGAGTCCCAATCTTGAGACTTAAAGACCTTAGCGGATTGAGAAAAGTATGTGCCAAAAGTACTGATGCTATCCCTTAGTGCTTATGCACAATACTTGATGACTTGAGCCATGATACACTTACGTTTTCTAAATTCATCATCAAAAAGTCCTTCTATGACAAAAGCAACTTATAAGGTGCTCACCATCTCTTGTGAAATTGATTAGAACTAAACGATAGTCATGATATGGAATAGAATTTCCAATATCAATCCTTGCCTTTACTTCGAGATTTAGAACTTGTTTCTCTTTTTTGATGTATCCCAACACATACTTCTTCTTTAGTCAACTACCCGATGTATTATCATTACAAAGTCGATGCATAAAGACCATGGGACACTTGTTAATGACAACAAGCATGTCATAGCCTATGATTTTCATGCAACAAAGTTGAATTCATAAAAATAAGGGATCTTACCAACAACAAACGATTTTGGATTAAAGGATGTCGACATGATAATTTTATTTTATCGTAAACCTAATCCTATACCAATTGAATGTTTGTATTGATTGGATAAGTTAGGTATGAATAATAAAGAACAAACAAATAAACAAAGGATTAAAAAATGAAGAACACGTATAATCACAAAGAGACTTTCACTAAGAAAGAAGGTTCCTACAAAGAGAACAAGGTAACAAAGACGGTCACAAAGACTATATTAGGGTTTTTCCCTAATGTTTACTATGTATGATTACAATAACAAAGATCCCACTATTTAGAGGATGTATACCTGACCAAGTAAAGGTCTGATCCTAATCACTAAGATTACAGAGTAGATATCTATTCTATATATACAACGTATAACTTCCTAATATACAAAGATCACTAAGATTATTAAATTCACGTTGACATTGATAAGATAGGACTGGCGATGGTTCTTGTGATGGTGGTTAGCATGTAGTCTTTGATTCATCAGATCATAAAGTGTGACCTAACAAGTAGATATCCATATTCAACAAGGAAACTTTCTTCTCCGTGTATAGGATCTTCTGGGGACACTTTCTCATGATATAAGCATCAATGGATCACATCTTGAGCTTCTATATTACATGTATAATCAAGATCTTTATTGATTCCATGTCGTGATTTTCATAAAGCCACATCGTGCGAAGAGTATTTGCATGATCTTCTCTTCTTTTAATATCTAGTTCAACTCCATCCCTTCAAGTATCTAGCTTTTATTGTTTTCATTCCTTTTTCTTTAAGAGTGTCCTTTTTGGATACGAAATGAAATCAACTCAATAAATACCAAATATGTTTTCATTTAACAAAAATGAGCTTAAAATGTATTAAAATAATGCCTAAAAATATGTATAAATATGGAAATATCAAAATACCCCACACTTGTCTTTTGCTTGCCCTCAAGCCGAACTTTATTTTTTATACATCATATAGAACCATGCCTAACAATATCACACAAGACAATCCAAATTAAACCCACTAGTTATGTGTTACCTCAATGTGTGTATTTGTTTCTAAATCCTAATTACATCCCAAACAATAAATATATATGATCCTCAGAAATGCTTCCATTTATTTTTAACAATATTCATTTGATGCTTCCCTCCGAATCCATCCCCATAACACTTTATTAACCTGAAGGTATTTTTATTTAATCTCCTAAGCATACATTTGGTACAATCACCTAGAAAGAAAAATTAAAACTCGAATAATATAACTTTGACTTGTGGAAATTATGCATTATTCTTCAATTTCTTTGTAACGCCCAATTCTCAATTATTGAATTATGGTTATAATTTTCATGATTTCGAGGTCTACTTGACGAGTTGATTGCTCTAACTCGTCGAGTAGCAGTGGGTTGGTCCACGTGGTTAAGTGACCTACTCGCCGAGTCCAAGAAGGAATCAACGGGTAGGAGCTGGTGGATGAAACCCTAATTTTAGGGGTTTTGCACCCTATTTATGATGGGTTTTGAGCATACTAGCACTCCTATTTTGTACATGCAACCCTAAATACCTTGGATCTATGTTTTCTCTATTATACATGCAAACTTGAACTTTCCAAGGTATTCCCCTAACTACATACAATCATTGATACTTGGGGTAATATAAACAAGTTAGAAGACATAACGTTTTGTTGTAGCTTGATTCCATGGAGCTCAAGAACCTAGTGCCCCAAGTGTGACACCTCAAATGGTTCACACAGCATCACCAACATTTTGGAATAACCATGAGAAGAGATACATGGACTCTAGAAATCAACTTTCCCTCTTGTATATACACTAGTGACCATTATGGGGTCTTTATATAGTGTGGCTATTAGGGTTACACCATGTAACTTATGACTTTACCCATTCCTTATGATCCATGGGTTTTAACCTCCATGGAGTATCCATAGGTCACCACATGGGTTAAACCCAACATAAGGAATCATGGATCATAAGCCCACATATATAAAAATGAATGATTTACACAATCAATACCTATATATTTAAATAGTCTCTTTTGATCACTAAATTAATTCCAAATTAATTTGATCAATACTAATTAAATAATATGATTTGATATTAATATATTAAAACTTATAATATATTCATATGTCACAAATATCTTTTTCTCATAAAAGATCTATCCTAATGTTTCGATGCCATGCAACCCAAATGGACCATGTAGGGTCCGGTCAAGTCTTACCAATAATAGTTATGGAGTTAGACATTAATCCAACAGTCTCCCACTTGGATAATTCCAAAAATGTTATTGAAAGTATGAATTCATAACTCGACTAGCAATCATAGCTCTCAAAAGCTTTTGTCGAACTCTAATGTTGTAACTGAACTCTGATCTCGTCAATAACTTATCCATTAGATAAGGGATCATTTATTCCTCCATTCTAGATATCATATGGACTGAGACATGGATTATAAATCATTCTCTCTATCCATTTGTTGTTTCCTGATTTCTGATTCTTGTTGACTGACCGATTGAACAGATCAAATCAAGCCTAGCTTGGCCAATCACTCACATGTGTCATCATTAAATCATCGAGGGCCGACATATATCGCTTTTATCCTAAAGGTAAAAGGAATGGATAAACTTCAACTCATATGGCTTGTTCAACTATGTGTTGAATCATACACAAAGTCACGTTTTATAACATTAAGTTACCAATGCATTTTCGTGCTATCAATGTATAACCAGCTCGGAATAACAACTCATATCTCTAGGTTTGAAGAATATAAGATATTAGCGTCTTATGATCACTCGTGATAAAATCCTTGAAGTGATTCAAATGAGCGTGGGTTGAATCCAATACTCAGAACTTTTGAGCACTCATGAGTCTTGTAGCACCTCTTTGCTATGTCCAATATCTTAGGCATCTACAAGCCAACTCATGAAAATCTTGATTCATATCTACTTCCAACATATGACCGACTGTGGATGGTTTGAATAACTTAGTCATTCGGGAAGAATGACCAAGTTTATTTTGAAAGTCAAAACCTGGAAATTGAAACACAAGAATAATTGAATCTAGTATGGTATCAAAACCTAAGAATATAAATAGAACACTTTTGTTTATCACCATACTGATTACTCATTATTCATTGTTTCGGTTTTATCAACTTCATACTTGAATTAAAAACACTAAGGGTCCCATGCTCCAAGTGTGTATACTATGTTCTTCTAAACAATAGCTTTTCCATACACCAAGTATGCACTCTATGTTTGTCTATGATCCTTACTTTGTGAATTAGATCGATTGAACATAATTTCAATGATTCTCTAATCACACTCCCAAACCCTTATCGAAAATGTAAGAATTCCAAATTCGTATCATTTATCGAAATTTGTTAGATTTTAAATTTATATGCACAGACCCTCTTGTAATGACTATGTACAAAGTCACAAAGACTTGTCAACAGACATTTCAAAGTATTCCAATGGAGATCAGTTCCATGGAAATAATGTCTCATATTCAAAGTACATTGTGTTGAACATCTTCCTTTCATTAAATTTTCTCTAATCTTACACAGATTGTTTCCACCTATGGAGACTACTCCATATTGCCATTTTGATTATCATTTCTAAACAAGAGTTGCCTCTTTTCAGAACATGTCAATATGGTCCTTCTAGAAATTAACAATATACTTCCAACTATCCTTGAGCAACCAATCTTGGTAAACCTTAGACTGTCCTCGATTATTGCTTAATCAAATTAGTCATATCTAGCTCTAGTACTTTTTTCCCTCATAATGCTCTAGGAATTCAGAAAAAAATTTAGAACAGATGAATATTATAGCACATGTAATCCCTCCTATACTAGAAGCATATCTGATATGATTCATGATGTCTTACATAAAGACACGATACAAGACCAATCTTTTTTCTATAATATCTCCATTTCTGTGTGCCATGTTCTCATAATTTAGATTATGAAAAGGGATGTCGTAATTATAATCAAATTTTAGAATGTAAATAATGTACCCATATATATAATCTTCTTATTTTGAGCCATTCCAACATAAAATTCATATATATATATATATATATACACACACACACACACACACACACACACACACACACACACACACACTTGAATAAAGATGATTAAAACCTGAATCTAAGCTTTTAGACTTGAAATGAAGTATAATTTCCTCTCCCTTAATTATAGCAAAATAACCTTTCCTAATTGAACTTTTGTTTTCTATAATTAACATTTCAAACTAGAAATACTTATCAAAATTATCATGCTCCCACTAACATGATGATTATTAGCAAACTTAAGACTTCCGATACGAGATGCTTTGATTAAACTTTATCAAAACCATACACATTCTCTTAGATAGCTCACATGTGTGTCTAAATAGTTTTAAAACTATGAAAAGCGATGTCATAATCATAGTCTTGATTGTTTAGACTTTTTGCCATTTCTCATAAGTCCATGTTAGTGTGTCGGTTATCCACGCACGCTCCACTAATGACTTTGAGAATTAAAAAGCACAATTGCTATCTTACTTGAAATCTACTTGGTGGAAGTGTTTCCTCACCATTATTTTCATAAATCGGAGAGAAACCTTATGAACCGTGGATTTTATGGTGTATGTGCTGTTATCCACGTGAATATTTCAAAACCATAATCACAGGACATAGATAATGACAAATACAAACTCATATGGACTGAACTCAATCTTAATTTCTTGCTACATGGCAGCACAAGGGCCTACCATTGCTTCCAAGTTTTTATGAAACCAATTGAGAACTCTCATAACTCATATGCAAATCCAACCTTAACTAGAATGGGCATAGAGATAGAAATATGTCAACACAATAGGCTATAAACCTCACGTCATGTGCTAGTGTCAAACTACAGGTTTTAATTCTTGATTAGATCATGAAAGATCATGAAATTGTTTCAGGATCTTTAAGACTCCCATTATCCTCTTGACATATAAGACTATCTTTCCAAATATTCAAGAGATAGTGCCAATTCTTTATCATGGAAAACACTTCACACAGTTGGCCTTATTTGGTCTTTCTTTTATCCAAAACATCACAACTTACCAATTTTAAATGTACAAGAGTAGAAAGCATTTAACTCTTACATTTTACAAGTGTTATAAACCTTCTTTAAGATGCTTCACTCAAGTTACAATCTTAGAGTATGACTCTAAGACTTGTTTTGGAACGAAGTATGACTCATCTTCTTGATTTAACCATTTCAACAATTCATGACTCCTCTTCTTATCCATAAGAATGCACTAAGATGTCCTTAGAAGACTAATTGTGATATGGTTCTTTAATCATTAAGATGATCACAAAACATGATACTAAAGTACTCTCCTATCTTTTTAGATTTTAGAAACTTTTATCTTTCTGCCTAATTTGATTCTTCTCATTCGTTCTGCCATACATAATTTTTGTCCAATGTTTCAGTATTATAGTTAATCTAGAACGTAAAACCATATTTACTAAACTTTAGTAAATCATGACGAATAGTCTTAACGATCTTTGTGGTGGACTTGATCAGTGCACAAGAATGCGTACTCGGTCTCTTAGTCATTCACTTGACTCACATATACATGTGAACAAGGAATTAGTCTTAATTTTCCAAAGATAAAAATTCTCATTCATTATACTACTTGCATGATTCCAAGTTTCGATCGAATTGAAACTTGGGTGATGAGAATCTTTCCTTATTTGGTAAATTTAGACACTACCACAAATGAGAGAATCAAATTCAGATTTCCAGTATTGCTAGAAACATACAAACATCAAGTTTTCATAAATGTCATTCCAAGGAGATATAAAATAAAGTAAAACTTTTAGTTGTTTATAAAAAAATGCGGAAAAAACTTTATCCTTACAATGCAACTTTAAATGAAAACTATGCTATTACATATTTCCTAGCAATCTATCATAACTCCAAAGTAGTAGCTCAACAATCCGATCTTCAAACCATGTGATTGAAATCCATCTTAGCGATCAGATTCAACATACTCTTGTTTTAAGTTTCCTTCCCTTTGCTTCATCCTGCCACACATCAAAATGTATTAAGAACCTTCAAATAGGAACTTAAGAGAGTTAGATAGTGGACTTACCTGAAGTAGAGTCAAACTTTTGACTTGACCTTCTCTCAGATCTTTCAGGTAGTTAAGGTAGCTTCGCAACCAATGCCCCTTCCTTTTGATAGTAGATAATGGGATTTCTCTATTCACCTGGGGGCCACCAAGATGTATAAAGAGCTGAGTTTGAGTTATTGGTGGCCATGTATGAAGCGAGAGATCGATTGGTATGTCGAGAGGTGCTTCACTTGTAGGATGGTCAAAGCTGATCATCAGAGGTCGCATGGTATGCTGCATACACTAGAGATTCCCATCTGGAAATGGGAGTAGATCATGATTCATTTCAGTACCAAACTGTCGAGGACTCGGAAGGGGTTTGATGCTATATGGGTCATCGTAGATCGATTGACCAAGAGTGCCCATTTCTTGGCTATTCAGGAAAGTTCTTTGTCCGAGAACTTGGCCGACGTGTATGTTCGTGAGATCGTCGCTCGCCATGGGGTTCCAGTCTCAATTGTTTCCGACCAGGATGTTATATTTACTTCTCATTTCTGGCAGAAGTTCCACGAGGAACTGGGCATGCATTTTCACTTTAGCATAGCATTTCATCCGCAGACTGACGATCAAAGTGAGCGGACAATTCCGACCCTCGAGGATATGTTAAGGGCGTGTGTCATTGGCTTTGGTGGGAGTTAGGATTCCCACCCACCCCTTACAGAGTTCTCCTACAGCAACATCTACCATTGCAACATTGGTGCCCTTCCTTTTGAGCTATTGTATGGGTGGAGATGTCGCACACCGGTTTGTTGGGGTGAGGTAAGATACAAGGTCATGGGAATGACAGAGGTTGTCATGCAAAATACCGAGAAGATGCAGTAGACCACGTAGCGACTACAGACAGGTCAGAGTCGGTACAAGAGCTACCCCGACAAAGGCTGATCTGAGTTAGAGTTCCAGATCGGTGACATGGTACTCCTAAAGGTCTCGCCCTGAAAGGGTGTGATCCGCTTCAGGAAGAAGGGGAAATTGGGTCCCTGATTCATTTGGCCATTCAGGATTATTTCCAGGGTTGGAAAGGTGGCATACAGGTTAGAGTTATCGGATGAGATCAGTCGTATCCACACACCTTTCACGTTTCGCAATTGAGAAAGTGTGTTATGGGTTAGGAGGCGGTGGTATCACTAGATGACATTTAGGTCGATGAGCGCCTGAACTGTGTTGAGAGGCCTGTGGCCATTCTGGAGAAAAAGGTGAGGTTCTATGGAACAAGGAGACGCCTTTGGTAAAGTTGTAGTGGGAGTACCAAAGAGGGTCCAAGTGGATGTAGGAGCTAGAGGCGGAGATGCGAGAGCACTATCCGGAGTTGTTCGCTGCTAAAGACTTTGAGGATGAAGTCTAGTTTAAGTGGGGTAGATTTGTAATACCCCGATTCTTAGGTATTGAATTATGGTTATAATTTCATGATTTTGAGGTCTACTCGATGATTTGATTGCTCTAACTCGTCAAGTAGCAGCGGGTTGGTCCACGTGTTTAAGTGACCTACTCTCTGAGTCTAAGAAGCGACACGACGAGTAGGAGCTGATGGGTGAAACCCTAATTTTCGGTGTTTTTCACCCTATTTAAGGGATTGTAAAACTTCTTTCAGCCTCCTTGCAATCCCTTGAGTTCTCAGCTAACCCTTGTTCATGTGTGTGTGCTCCATTTGTGTGTGCTAAGCTTTGGAAGAGGATTCTAGGTGAAAAGAGCTTGGAGATCAAGAGCCTTGAAGCAAAGAACAAGTGGGGATCATGAATATACCTTAGTTGGAATCAAGTGAAGGTATCAAGTCGTTATCTTGATCTCTTTTTCCTTCTATATCTCATTGGGTGAAGTTAGGCCTTTTTCTAGCTTATTAGGAAGCTTTCCACATGCATGAGCTATGATCTGAGGTTGCAACTTCAAATCTGAACTCTCTAGAGTCCATGGATCCAAAAGCTTCCAGATTTTTGCAAGAATAAACCTCACCTTAGGTTTAAAACTCCATTCCAAGCTTGGATTTGTCATTGTAAGCCTTTAGGGACTTGCTTACACATAAATTTTGCACCTTTACGTGATAAACATACCATGGGAGGTTGGATCTGCATTATGGAACCTTAAACCGGCTCAAAAGGCATCTGCCTAGATTAAGGAATGAAGGGACTCGACAAGTTGCATGGTCAATTTGTCGAGTCCGATGAAGATTATTGTGAGCTCAACGAGTTAATAGGGTAGCTTGTCGAGTCAGAATGGGTTTTCCCAACCTTGGGTCATGCATGAACTCGGCGGGTTGCAGGGAAACTCGACGAGTTGGCCAAGGATTTTACGATTGTGAATTTTAGGAAATCGATGAGTCATTCAAGTGACTCGGTGAATTAGCAAGTTATGCAAGGCACTCAGCGAGTGGCTGATGTTACTCGGCGTGTTGAGGTCAACATGGATTGTTGACCTTGACCGTTGACATGGACTTCGCCAAGGGTTGACTAATTGACTTGTATGGCTTTTTGGGGAGGTTTTAAATTTACAAGTATGGTTTTACAATGAATATAGGTGGTGGAGTTTGTGGCGGTGCTCCGAGAGTTTGAGCTCATCTTACGAGTCGACAATTGCGAGGTGAGTTCTCCTCACTATATCGATAGGGTCTAAGGCACCAATGCCAACCCTTTTTTGATTTGTATCTAGTTATGGAATAATATGTTACTTAGTACATCCTAGTAGTTAGGATGCTGATATGCTTATGCTTAGTCATCTGTTTAGGTCTGTATCCCGGTTATTAGGATGTTGCTTTGATTAGTGATCTGTTAGATTGATTTGACTGTTATATGATATGAGTTAGCGTATGATATTAATGCGTACATGTATGTTTGGTTGGGGGTTGGGTTGAGGTGGTCCTACTTTGTGTTGTAGGCCAACATACCCGGCGAGCGGTCTGGATAGGTTGTAGGCCCTGCGAGGCGGTCCAATCATGCTGAAGCTTGGGGAGCAGTCCAGATGGGCTGTAGGCGCTGCGAGGCTGTCCAGTCAGGTTGAAGGCTCATTAAGCATATTGTTTTGTATTTTTTGATATGATATGATTACGGATACGTAGGGATGGTATTTTAGGGGTAGGTCACTAAGCTTTCCGGCTTACAGTTTCAGTTTGTTGTTTCAAGTACTTTAAGGGAATCTTGATCATTAGATTTAAAAACTCTTGATTTTATTTTCTACCAAGCAATGTCATCGATGGTGTGTTCAGATGCCACTTGCTGATGGGACACAGATGAAAAGAATGAATCATATGAAGTAGAGAATTTTTATTGACCTACATATTCAGTTTTACTAACAAAACACTAAGGAAACATGCTGGGAACTTCGTTTACGAAATAAACTTCACCATTGGAAATGGGAAATTTCAGAAAGATCTTAGCGAACGGAAAACATAATCATGATGAGGAGTTTGAAGAGAAGGGTCAAGAGTAGTAAAACGAGACTATCAACATTTTTTATTAAGGAAACAACACCCTCAATAGCACCAACAAGGTTTTTCTCACACTGATTAGAAATTTGATCATTAATAATTCTCGTGACATTATAAGGGGAAGAAGCTCCATTATTTAAAATAAACTTAATTCTTATCGTATGATCAACAACTTTTTTGTTTTTCAGCATGAAGAAAATTCTTAGTTAGTGAGATACAAGGGTTTTCCTTTTTTACGAGAGGAATGGAGTTCTTAGAAAAAGAGAGTTTTTCTTTAAGGTTTTTCAACTCAATTGTTAGAGATGGTTTTTCTTTATTGGAGACAGAAAGATCAAAACGTAAATGATCAAATGTCAGCCTTTTCAATAGAGGAGTAGTTAAAAAAAATTCTTTACCTGATACATGCAGGCTGAGTCCCAATCTTGAGACTTAGAGTCCTTAGCAGATTGTGAAAGGTCTGTGCCAAATGTACTCATTCTATCCCTAGGTGCTTATGCATAAGACTCGATGACTTGGGCCATGATACACATACATTTTCTAACTTCGTCATCAGAAAGTCCTTCTATGAAAAAAGTGACTGATAAGGTGCTCACCATCTCATGTGTAATTGATTAGTTTTGAACTAAACGATAGACATGATATGGAATAGAATTTCTAATATCGATCCTCACCTTTACATCGAGATTTAGAACTCTTTTCACTTTTTTGTTGTATCCCAACACATAGTTCTTCTTTAGTCTACTACCAGATGTATTATCATTGCAGAGTCGATGCATAAAGACGATGGGACCCTTGTTAATGACATCAAGCATGTCATAGCCCATGATCTCAAGAACATCCATAGACTTTGATTTCCATGCAACAAAGTTGAATTCATAAAAATGAGGGATCTTTCCAACACCAAAAGATTTGGGACTAAAGGATGTTGACATGATAAATTGAGTGTATCGTAAACCTACTCTTATACAAATTGAAGGTTTGTATTGATTAGATAAGTCAGGTATGAATAACAATGAACAAAAAAATAAACAAAGGATTAAAAAATAAAGAATACGAATAATCACGAAGAGACTTTCTCTAAGAAAGAAGGTTCTCACAAAGAGAACGAGGTCACAAAGACGATCACCAAGACTACATTAAGGTTTCACCCTGATGTTGATTATGCACGATTACAATAACAAAGATCCCACTATTTAGAGGATTATACCTATCCAAGTAAAGTTCTGATCCTAATCACTAAGATTACAGAGTAGATATCCATTCTATATATACAATGTATAACTTCCTAATATACAGAGATCACTAAGATTATTAAATTAACGTTGACGTTACCATGTAGTCTTTGACTCATCAGATCATAACGTGTGACCTTACAAGTAGATATCCATATTCAACAAGGAAACTTTCTTCTCTGTGTATAGGATCTTCTTGGGACACTTTCTCACAAAATAAGTATTAGTGTATTACATCTTGAGCTCCTATATTACATCTATAATCAAGATCTTTCTTGATGCCATGTCGTGATATTCATAAGGCCACATCATGGGAAGTGTATTTGCACGATCTTCTCTTCTTTTAAGCTCTACTTCAACTCCATCAATTCCAGTATCTAGCTTTTATTGTTTCCAGTCCTTTTTCTTTAAGATTGTCCTTTTTGGATGCAAATGAAATTCAACTTAATATATACCAAATATGTTTGCATTTAACCAAAATGAAGCTTAAAATGTATTAAAATAATGCCAAAAAATATGTATAAATATGGAAATATCAAAATACCCCACAGTAATCTTTTGCTTGCCCTCAAGCAGAACTTTATTTTTATTAAATCACATAGAACCACGCCTAACAATATCACACAAGACAATCCAAATTAAACCCACTAGTTATGTGTTACCTCAATGTGTGTATTTGTGTCTAAATCCTAATTACCTCCCAAACCCTAAATACATATTATCCTCATACATACTTCCACTTATTTTGAATAATATTCATTTTATGTATCCCTCTGAATCCTTCTCCATAAAACGTTATTAACCTGAAGGTATTTTTAGTTAAGTTCCTAAGCATACATTTGGTAGAATAACCTAGAAAGAAAAATTAAAACTCGAATAATATAACTTTGACTTGTAGAAAATTTTCATTATTCTTCAATTTTTTTGTAATGCCACGATTCTCAGGTATTGGATTTTGGTTATAATTTTCATGATTTCAAGGTCTACTAGACGAGTTGATTGCTCTAACTCGTCGAGTAGCAGCGGTTTGGTCCACGTGGTTAAGTGACTAACTTGCCAAGTCCAAGAAGGGACTCGACGAGTAGGAGCTGGTTGATGAAGCCCTAATGTTCTAGGTTTTGCACCCTATTTAAGGGATCATAAACCTTCTTTGGGCCTCCTTGTAGTCCCTTGAGTTCTCAGCTCACCCTTGTTCGTGTGTGTGTGCTCTATTTGTATGTGCTAAGCTTTGGAAGAGGATTCTTGGTGAAAACAGTTTGGAGATCAAGAGGCTTGAAGCAAAGAATGAGTGGGGAGCTGAAATCTACCTTATTTGGCATCAAGTGAAGGTATCAAGTCATTATCTTAACCTATTCCTACTTCTAGATGTCATTGGGTGAAGTTAGGGTTTTTTCTAGCTTATTAGGAAGCTTTCCATGTGAATGAGCTAAGATTTGAGGGTGCCACTTCAGATCTGAACTCTCTGGAGTCCCTGGATCCAAAAGCTTCCACCTTTTTGCAAGAATAAACCTCCCTTTAGGTGTAAAACTCCATTCCAAGCTCGGATTTGTCATTATAAGCCTTTAAGGCCTTGCTTACACATAAAGTTTCCAACTTTACGTGATAAACATACCTTGGGAGACTGGATCTGCATTATGGAACCGTAAACAAGCTCAAAAAGCATCTGCATGGATTAAGGACTGAGGGACTCGGCAAGTTGCATGATCAACTCGGTGAGTCCGAAGAAGATTGTCGTGAGCTCGGCGAGTCAATAGAGTAGCTCGGTGAGTCAGAAGGGGTTTTCCCAACCCTGGGTCATGCATGAACTAAGAATGCTGCAGGGAAACTTGACAAGTTGGCAAAGGAGTTTACGGTCGTGAACGTTAGGAACTTGACAAGCCACTCAAGTGACTCGGTGAGTTATCGAGTTATGCAAGGTACTCGGCGAGTGGCTGGTGGTACTGGACGTGTTGGGGTCAATATAGACTATTGATCTTGACCGTTGACTTGGACTTTGACCAAGGGTTGACTAATTGACTTCTGGGGCTTTTTGGGGAGGTTGTAAATTTACAAGTATGGTTTTACAATGAATATAGGTGGTGGACGGTGCTCCGAGAGTTTGAGCTCATTTTACGAGTCGACAGTTGCGATGTGAGTTCTCTTCACTATATCAATAGGGTCTAAGGCACCAATGCTGGCCCTTTATGAATTTATATCTAGTTATGGCATTATATGTTATTTAGTTCATCCAAGTAGTTAGGATGGTGATATGCTTATGCTTAGTGATGTGGTTAGATCTGTTTCCTAGTTATTGGGATGTTGCTAAGATTAGTGATCTGTTAGATCGATTTGACTGTTATATGATATGAGCTAGCATATGATATTTATGTGTACATGTTTCTTTCGTTGGGAGTTAGGTTGAGGCAGTCCTGCTTTGCGTTGTAGGAAAACATACCCGGAGAGCGGTTCGGATAGGTTGTAGGCCATGCGAGGTGGTCCATTTATGCTGAAGGCTCGGGAGCGGTCCATATAGGCTGTAGGCCCTGCGAGGTGGTCCAGTCAGGCTGAAGGCTTATTAAGCATAATGTTCTGTATTTTTTTATCTGATATGATTATGGATATGAAAGGATGGTACTTTAGGGTAGGTCACTAAGCTTTCGGGCTTACAGTTTCAGTTTGTTTTTTCAGGTACTTTTGCTGATCGAGGGAAGGCGAAGGGATGATCCTACCGCTCCTCCTATTGCTATGTTTTATGATTGGAAAATGGGATACTTTGATGATTAGTTTTTTGAAAAAAAATTATGTAATGATTAACTGGTTTTTTTAAGTGTGTTGAAAAAGTTTTAATTTGGCATGATTTTATGGGTGTTACATTCTTCAACTTGAGTCTTAAATTATTGAAATTTTTTAGTTTTTTTCATCATTATATTTCTTGATCTTCATAACTTTGTAGACTCCTATTCACTCAAGCTTTTGCAACATTATTTTTCTTTTATGTTCTTTCTCTACTTATATTTCTTTTCTAAAATCTTGAAAAGAGAAACATATGCTTAAGCAAAGGAACTTAACTTCCAACCTTATTGGTTAAAGGTATTAGTCTAAAGTGCAATGACTGCATAAGCTCTCCTGGATACATTTCAAATACACGATGCTAAACATATTATATCCCACAAACGACATGAGGTTGCCTTTTGTGTCATGATTTCACCAAGATTGGGAAGACACAAATACTCTATAACATATTAGTACAATAAAATATTAGGGGTTTTATTAAATCATCCCACATAATATTAGCAAACTATCCCAAATGAAATAACATTAAAATTTTAAAATAACTTGATTAATTAGACTATTTTTCGAAGCCTATTAATTTTTTAAATTTGTAGCATTTTTTAAATTTATTTTTATGCTTAATGATCATGTTTCAATCCCCTACCCCACACTTATTTCGTACAATGCGCTAATTGTATGATTTAAACAATGAATGCAATAAAAATGATAAAAAAGAACAGACTCCCATGTGGTAGGAGTGGCGAGATCAAAGTTGATTGTTGTTGGGAAAAACTTAAACATCTTCAATATGTTGCTGGAACAACAATTCTGCTACTATCATGTGAATGTGCCTGTAAAAATAAACCCCAGACTTGCATTTTTGGAAAGTATGGTGGAAGAAACTACAAAAATAATAGTTGGAACTTCAGTTACGATGTGGGAAAGTATACACCACATCGTAAGGTCGAGTGAAACAGCAGAACATCACAATTGATAGCCTCATGACGTGATAGTAGAGAATTAGTCACAAAGTTACATAGAGATGGTCACGTTGTGAGAGCTGCGTGGCCACAGATTGCAGTGCAGCCAAAAATGTTTCTTGAGTTAATCTTGAAATTAAGCTCTTAACTGCTTAAGACCCATTTTAAGACTTCTATAGGTTCTGTAACTCTCTATTTTCTCTTATCTCTCTTTTTTCTCACACGAATATCATGTAACGCCTGTGTTTCAGGCTAAGCATTAGTATAATGATGTAATAGTTTGGTTCAACAATTGTAACCTATTTTGAAGTACTACTAAGAATTATTTGAGTATTATGTGATTTATATGCAATATACGTGCTTATAATTAATGTAATAAAATAACAATAAAAATATACGTCAAAAATAAAATATTGCATAGACCAAATATCTTTAAAGAATGTTTAAGTGGTTGTAACAAGGATGTCGGGGATATAAGGAAAGTTGAAATCCGACTTATAACAAAGAAGTTATGACCCATGGAAGTTTTGCGACAAAATCGGCATGACACTATGAATCGTAAAAGTGAATTTTTGATAAAATACTTTTTAGCCTTAGTGATCTAAACAGAATTTATAGTATAAGTTAAACGAGGAGTGTGCATCAAAAGAACATCCAAATCTGACTTCTTATGAGGAAGTTATGATTTTTCTATGATTTAGCATCAATGCACAACCTAAATTTGAATTTCAGATCGATCAATTTTTAGCCGACACAATGTAAATGAGAATTGAAGATCTCGTTAATAAGAACACAACGATATAAAAACAGACAAAAAACGGACGTCGGATGACAAAGTTATGAATTTTTAACGGATTTTAACTCTCTATGTTTGTTAAAACACAACTTTAAAAATAAATCAAATAGCCAAAGGAATCTATATGAAGGTTATAGATCTCGTCAATACCTACGCATGCATATAAAGAACATCGAAAACGGAGCCCGTATGCGAAAGTTACGAAATTTAGAAGTTTATTAAATTTTGGGCGATTGCAAGGCTGATACATGGCGCCATTCGAGCCCTCTCTTTTTTCCCACGGTCTCGCATGCGATGCCAACAACTGTCCCTCATAAGCGCATGATAGCGCTTTGGAGACTCAGCATACTGAGTACGCCCAACGTACTCTGATGTTATGTCCAACATAACCGAAGCTCTCAACCTATAAATAGGTGCGACGAGCACCCCATTTCTTCACACCAAAACCCTTCTATCTCTCTATATACTCCCAAACTCCCCCTCCCATTACCTAGTACTTTCCATGTGCTAGAGGTGAGTCCTGGAGTGCTAGAAGGCTCCGAGAAGAAGAGCTTTCAACTCAGAAGTTCTGTGCCTGCAAAGCCCGACTTCTAGTTAAACCCCCTTATAAGTATGTTATGTTTATCCTACTTTAAGTATAGGTTAATTTTAAGTTCATTATAATTATTATGAAACTATAAACAATATATGTGCTAAGTATTATAAAATATAAAGTGTTATTATAATACCTTTTAAGTGATCGCGGTACAAGGAATCTGGTCTGAAGGGCCACATAAGGTTGTTGGATTTCAGAACAGCATAAATGCCAAATTGGTCTTGCCCTCTGTTATTTCATGTCTGGCCCCTGTCTATACATAGTGGTTGAAAAGTATTGTTTAACACTTATATCATACAAGAAAAACAATATTACATACACTAATAATTAGTCTTGATGAATATTAGAATAAGATCTAGTGATCATGACACTAGGTTTCGTCGAATGAATGTAAGATTGTTATAAGCGAATCGTTGCCCGAGTTTGGAGTCATCGCATTAACAAGTGAGTGCATGTTTACTTTCATCTTACACATAGATATGAAGTATTTAATATAAAGTATGTGTTATATGTGCATATTATGTGTTCTTGATATCTATGCTTGTAACAACCCATTCTTTCGAGCCAACAAAAGTCAATGAAATTCACACTAGTTCAATCAAAGCTTGCACTAGATCAAACAAAGAGTTACATCTATTCATACATATGCTTAAAACTTAGCTTAAATTATATTGTAACTCAATATATTGTGGTTTTTATTCTAAGAAATGTTTAAATGAAAGTTATAGCTTTGGAAACATGTAAAAGCTTAAAACTTAAATGAGATCATATTATGATATATATATATATATATATATATATATATATATATATATATATATATGTTGGGTATATGGTGTTGCGTCTTGGGCTCGTCTCTTAGCCCTATTTTGTATCCGGTATGGGCCTGTCCATCCGTGACTTGTTTGTTAGGGTTTGTGTATTATTAGATGCTTGCATGTATCTTTTCAAGAGCTTGAATATCGTTTTTACGTCTGATTTAGAAGACATCTTTTGTAACCCTAAAATCCTTTACAACAGAAGTTCTTAATCGTGCTCTGCTAAGGATTGAGTATTCTAATCATTCCACTCATTCAGATCCATACTTGTGTTTTGTTTCATTGTTTTACGTTCATTATCTACCTGTTACAAAGATCTAATCGATCAAAGAGTTTATAAATCTCATCAACTGGTATCAGAGCAGGAGGCTGTGTAATTCATACACATCTCTTCTGTGAAAGAAGTTATTAGGGCTTATTCCGCATTAACTGATATTTATTGAGCCGTCACTCCATAATTGACGTATCTCAGTACTTATTCGTTTTGCCCTAATATTATATATTACAAGACTGATCTTTCAAACAGGTTAAACGATCAAGCATGGACGATTCTCAATCTAATCCTATCAACATCTCAAACAGTATTAGATCAACAACAAAGATTCCTATTCTTTACGCTCAAGATTACGAAGTTTGGGCGCATCACTTTGAAGACTACGTCATCGGATCTGAAGACAATGGGTATCTTGTACGGGAAGCTATTGTGTCAGGACCATTCGCTCACTCAGGAACATCCAGAATTATTAAAACTCACGAACTCCGTGACCCTTGTTTTCTAAGTTCTTCTCCATTCCGCTTAAGGCTTCACCTGCCATATTATCAGGTTTCAAGGCTTCCAGCTGAGCCTCCTTGATCTATGTGGACAGGTGTGAATGGATGGTTGTGGTTAGTGCTTTCACTCTATGACCTGATTACTCCTTTCGACTTAGGCATCAGCTACCACATTAACTTTGTCGGGATGATAAAGAATTTCGCATTCATAATCATTGAGTAGTTCTAGCCATCGTATTTGCCTCATGTTTAGTTCTTTTTTATCGAAGATGTGTTGGAGACTTTTGTGATATGTAAAGACTGTGCATTTTGTATCATAAAGGTAATATCTCCAGATCTTCAGAGCAAAAACCACTGCTCCCAGTTCGAGGTCGAGTGTGGTATAGTTGACCTTGTGTTTGTTAAGTTGTCTTGAGGAATAAGATATAACCTTTCCTCGCTACATAAGAACACAGCGTAGCCCTTGCTTGGATGCATTGTAGTAAACTACAAAATCTTTTGTCCCTTTTGGGAGGGACAAAATTAGTGCCTTCTGGAAAGCAATTTCTTGTTTCTCCTCCCAACTGAAGGTTACACCCATTTGAGTCAGGGTGGTGAGTGGATTTGCGATCTTGAGAAGTTTTGGATGAACCTTCTGTAGTAGCCAACGAGAGGTCTTCCAATTTTCAATAGCTTTGATTTTGAAGGGATCCACATGTATCTCTTCTTCGCTGACCACATGACTTAGAAAGTCCACCTTTTGAATCCAAAATTTGCACTTCGAAAACTTTGCATAAAATTTCTCTACCATTAATGTTTCCAAGACTTGTTGGAAGTGTTAGTTGTGCTCTTCCTAACTCCGGGAGTAGACTAGTAAATCGTTGATGAAAACTTTTACGAACTTGTCTAATTAAGGTCGACACACACGGTTCATTAGGTTCATGAACACTGCAGGTGCGTTTGATAAACCAAAGGGCATCACTACGAATTCATAGTGACCGTAGCGAGTTCGGAATGTGGTCTTAAGAATATCTTCCTCCTAGACTCGTAGCTGATGGTATCCTGATCTAAGATTTATCTTGGACAAGAAACTTGCTCCTTGAAGTTGGTCAAAGAGGTTATCGATCTGAGGTAAAGGGTATCAATTCTTGATAGTAAGTTTATTTAATTCCTGATAGTCTATGCACATGCGGAACGATCCATCCTTCTTCTTCACGAACAAGACCGGTGCTCCCTAAGGTGAGAAGCTCGATTTGATGAATCCTTTGGTGAGTAGTTCGTTTAGTTTGCTGGATAGTTTCTACATCTATAACGGTACTAAACGATACGGGGAGTTAGCTTCGAGGGTAGCTGGGGGAATCAAGTCAATTCGAAACTCGACCTAGCGTTCAAGAGGAACTCTTGAGACATCTTTGGGTCGTGTTTTCAAACACATTCTGAAATCTATAATTCATCCTTTTGCCTGGGGTACACGAATTCAGGAGTGGGAAAAATCCAAGAATGAACTATTTTTAATTACATGACTATCTTGTGTTCACATTTATCACTCTGAGTGTACACACTACACCTCCTATCTCGGTTAGTAAATGGAGCTCAATCTATCTCATTATTAATAATAATTACACAAAAATATGTTCATAACATTATAATCAGCAACAAAATATAGGATAAGTATGTAAGGAGTATTTTATCCTATGAAAATAAGATATAAAGAATAGAATTATTTTAAAAGAATAAGTAATAAAACTATTCTAGAAGTATAAAACTACAAAAAAACCTGTGAACTCACCAACATTACATTAATGTTTTCAAAACCCATGTATTATTAGGGGAATGAGTATTAGAGGTAGTCGAGTGTTGAAGGAAGTCATCAAGTGGCTGGAGGAAGTCTTATTTTTCTAGTTTATGATTAGGAAGTGTTCTTAGCTATCAAAGAATATAAATCTTAGTTATTAATATTAAATAAAAGAAATGTTTGTGTTACATTTATGTGTATTGATCAATAAACCTAACTCCAGATCCAATATTCTAACGTCATACAACCCGACGTTTCTTTCACCTCCCGGGGGAGCGACACCAACCTAAGGCATGCTGTAATATAATTCATTTATCACATAATAGCAAACTAGGCATTTATCCTAAATTAAGATGGTGCTTATGTCTATAAGATAGCAATTTAGGCATATAACCTAAAATATACTAGCACACACATCACCATCCTTACTTAGCATTCTAAGTTAAAGTATAGAGTTTACCAAAATTCCTAGTTCCTTCTACTAATGCTCTAATACCAATTGTTATATCCCCAATTTTTGTGGCCAATTAAAACTTTTATTTATTCTTATTTAAAAACTAGTATTCTTTTAAAGAATATATTAGTGTGGAATTTGTTCGAAAACAATTTTATTCTAAGATGAAATAAAAAAAATTCAAAGAAACATTTTGCATTTGTCGTAAAACCCTTGGATGTTATAACCAATGTTTTAAAACTCGGGTTTTTAGTTGACCCGGTGTGATGATCGGTTCACGGTTCAACCGGTTGAACCGCCGGGTCAACCCGGTTTATGATCTTTTTCTATTTTTATATATTTTTACTTTATTGCATATTCCATAAACATATAAAAACAATAATTTGATGTCTACAAAGTTTAAACATTGAAGAAACCGCAAACGGCTCGTTGTTTTGGCGGTCGCTACTTGTATCCAAATATCCAAAACCTATTAAAATGGGTCAATCCGGTTTAACTGGTTCAACATAAGCAGTTGAACCGCGGTTTAGGGGAAACCCGACTGGTTCGATCCGGTCCAAATTTTTACAAAAAACCATTCTCAATTGACCCGCCTTCTACCTCGGGTCACGGTCCAACCGGTTGAACCAGCCGGGTCGAGTCGGGTTTTAAAAAATTGGTTATAACTGATACGGAGACATAAGCTTAAACTAGTCATTACAGGCCTTGTAACTCTTTATTATACTAACAACCATAATCTCCTTAAACACTCGACATACAACAATCTCTGTCCACCTGCGTTCATACCTCCTCTTATGATACAAATAAACTAAGTGGGTCAGGCTTGCGATCCTGGTGAGTAAATGGGATTCTCAACATACAATAATACAGTTAAATATTTTAAATAAAATGTAAATTACACGAATGGTCCCTATGGTTTAGGTTAATTTGCACGTTTGGTTCCTAACTTATTTTTTTAACTCAGAAGATCCCTATTATTTGTTTTTGTTACACGCTTGGTCCATGTCTTACCTAAAAAGACTATTTTACCCCTGATTTTTTAATTTATTTAAATAAACACACTCTCAACCTTACTCTCCTCACCTTACCCTACCTATCCCATCATTTTCCATATTCAAATAATAGTTTTTTTAGGTAAGACAGGGACCAAGCTCGTAACAAAAACAAATAGAAGGGACCAAACGTGTAACAAAAACAAACAGTAGGGACCTTCCGAGTTAAAAAAGTAAATTAGGGATCAAACGTGCAAATTACCACAAACCATAGGGACCATTCGTGTAATTTACTCTTAAATAAATATCCACATCATGTAATTAACCTGATTACTCATTCACGTTATTCTCGCACATTGATCCTAAAATGGTGATCTCAAAGGACCTATCCTACTGAATCATTGTAAGCAGTGAGTAGACAATATTGCTTTAGGGATTCCTCATCATTATAAGTCAATAAAGGCAACTATGGGGGATAGATTACTTGAATGAAAACATAATCTTTATTCACAGAAAATGTTATTCATTAACACCTATAGATTATGTGTCTGTTAATGTTCCATAAGACTGTATAGAACAGTATTAGTCGCCATCTATACTCTACTAAATGACTAGTCCCAGTAGTAGAATAGTACAATGTTGGTCATGCCCTCTCAACATTATTCTATATTTCACACCCATTTACTATCCAATATAATTTAAGTAGAATAATAAAATAAATCATTACTTCAACAATGTAATTCAAGTAAGCATAGTCTTGTCATACTATAGCAAATATTTCATAAATACAAGTAAATAAAACATAAAACATTTAAGCAATTGAAATATTTTTGTATCTATGTGTAAAATGAAAGTAACTACACACTCACTTGTTAAAGGTGGGTGATGCGTCGGAATGTTAGTCCTTCACTTAACACCATAGCTTTTCCGTTTATATGACCTATAAACAATTATTACTAAGTTTCAGTAGTTATTTTATATTTTTCGAAACTATAATTACAATATTTCAGAATCATCAATAATCCTAAAGAAATACATCAAGCTCTATCTAATAAGGGATAACTAGGAAAGATCATATCGGAGGTAGGATCTGTTTGGTATACAGACTATACTGTTTGGAAAATTCATTTTATACAACTCACTAGATCTTAGCCTAGACATCACTTAAGTAGATCACTACGTATTTTGACTGGAATCACTGATAACTATTATTTCTAGGTTAATAACAACTACTATGAATATAAATATAACTTACATTTAAAGCATAGTAATTGTAGTTTAACATAAAAGGTTTTTTATTGATAAAAGTTCGGAAAGTTTGCAAGCAGAACCTCGAGGCTAGATATTGCTTTCTGTTGGGCTCCTGGACACGATAACGCTTTGCTAAAGCCCTCAAGAACTCAGAAAAATCGAGGCTTAGGGTCAGAAACGTTTCTAGAGAGAATGGATTGAAATTTTGTGAGAAATGAGCCATTTTAGCACTATTTATAAGTAATCGGGAAGGAACGTGCATCGCTCCGCTAACATAAGCGTTCCACCGCCCCTAACATAGGCGTTCCACACGTAGGCTTAGGTGGCAAGCATTGATTTCGGGTGCGACATGTGGCGTGCTCTGGTTGGTGCTGCATCATTCATGTCGGGTAAACTCTCGAATCTTTGAAATATCATATATTTCACATACAAGCTCCGTTTTCAATGTTCTTTATATGCATGGCTTCGTATTGACAACTGTTACAACTTTCCTATAGATATTGACAATTAATTCACAATCTATTTTTAATTTACAATCTATAAAGATTGCAATGTAAAATACTTTGCAAAACTCATAACTTCTTCATACAAGCTCCGTTCTCGACGTTCTTTATATCGACAAATTCTTATTTTCGAGTGCATCAACTCTCGTTTACATTGTTTTAGCTGAAAAACAACCGATCTTCATTTCACTTTTTTTATGACACACATTATTGTGTTGGTTTGAAAGCAAAACTTCGAAAAATCTTAACTTCTTCATATGAAATCGGATTTAGACGTTATTTATATTTTCAAGATCATAATTACGATTACTATTTAGATTATTTATCGTAAGTTAGCTTTTATTTTTAAATGTTTATTTAGCCATATTTATAAAGTTTCAAAATAAACAATTTCTGCAAGTATTATATACATCATGAACATAATATATATATATATATATATATATATATATATATATATATATATATATATATATATATATATATATAATGTTTTTTTATATATGTGTTTACTTGTTAAAATACATGTTAGAATATTCTTTTTTTTTAATTGCAATTCACTATAATAAAATTACAAAATAGGCGCCGCATTTTTTGATTTTTCTTTTTTAAATAAATTGTCATCTTGATAAAACGATGTGATATTTTGATTTTTTTTTTGTTATGTTATAATATTTATAAAATAGGCATATTACATTTTATTTTCATGGTTATTCTTTATACAAAACAAAACTTAAAGCTTCAACCGAAAATAAATAACAATCACTATTCCGGTTCAAAAAAACTAATATAGTTGGATTAAAAGCCTTTCAATAGTTAATCATCTTGTCCCGATTATGTTTTCAAATTCATAAATTACATTTTTAGGGATGTGACTAATGATTTATGGGAAATGTGTTGAAAAGATTTATGGTCCTGTAGATGTTGAGGTAGGGTTAGCGACGGGGTTGGTGGTGGATGGTCAAATCCCACGTATATGTTGAGTTGAATTGGGTGAAGTGAAACTTAGGACTCTCACACCACATACAAGGGTGTGTATGGCTTCACGTTAACGGCGTGGTTTGACCATCACTTGTTCCTTTTTATGAAGTCAAATATAATAATATATACCACAATATCACATCATGGATATTAAATACCTTACTCATTTTTCACTGAATTAATACTGGAGGGGTTTTATTTGTAACCAAGCATATAATTTCTATAAATAATTATTATTAAACAAATTATGAAATACGTTATATTTTCTTTTTTTCTATATGTAAAACTTGTCTACGTAAACTAATCATTGATATTAAAAAGTAATGTCCTGTAACATGATGGTGTTTTGGAGAGAAATTGATGATTAAGTTAGGGCTAATTAACCTTCAAGTAGTCTTCCAATCTTTGTTGGGGCTACCGACCATTCCACATCCTTGTACTTTGTTTATACGGGACTAAAGTGATGTTGTGATTAACCTTGAAAATACGGGTTGATGGTGAAAAAGATAAGATAATAAATTATGAATTAAGGTTAACATGAGACTATTAGAGCATGTAAGTTATTTTTTTGGAAATTGAGTAATCTAATATTTTTTGGGTGTCTTTTTAAATTTTTTTTTTTTTCAATGACCATTTATTCTGGAATGGGTCATTTCGGATCAATTTTCGGGTAGGTCGGCTCATTATTGTGGGCTGAAAATTACCATTTCGGACTATACGTTCGTGTCCAGATCGGGAAATTGAGTTTCAAATTCTGGAATATAATTTAAAAAAATCCAAACCAAACCCTTTCTTCCGGAACTTGCTCCGACTTCCAATTCCGATTCCGACACGCGATTCAAGGTCATTTGACTTTCGATTTTGATCATCGTTCCAATTTCCAACATAGAAGAAGAGCACTACAACTCTGTTATTTTACGGACGCATTTTTCGCTTTCTCTTTATATCGTTTGTTTGTTTGTTTATGCATATTCATTTACAATTACTGTTTCGGCATGCGTAGAACACCTCTTGAATGAACTGAAATCGCTTCCGAGTTTCAATTAAAGATGACATTGTTGTAGGACCAGCTAAAAAGTAGTTTTGATAGGTATTGTTGATTTATAACGAAATATAGTAGTCTAGATCGTAAAAGTTAATTTCGGAAGCCTCCGGAACGTGATGAATTATTCCGGAAGACGATGAACTCGTTTGGAACATGAGGAACTGGTTCGGAATACTAGTCATTTTTTTTTTCAAAATGAAGTAACAACAATTTTTTATTTGTGCAACATGACATGGTTATTGATGCATCCATTACATTCTCTTGTAAACCCAAACTTGGTAGGTAAATTCTTGTGTCTTTTAGAGACAGACACAAATACAAGACTATGTTTTGGAATACATGTTTTGGAAGGTGGTTAGATATTCCTAATGTAGATGGGGATCCTTTGCTTCTACATTACGTCTTTTGACACGAAGTTGTCACTGACCCCCGAAGCCAAGTATAGGGAATGGTTTTTGAGATTGGGAGTTATGAGCTTTCTTCCGGGAGGAAAGAATTTTATCTCATAACCGCCTTCCGGTTTGGTGACTATTTTCCTACTTCTGCATCCGATGTCGTCTTCCGTTCCCGTGCATTTCCTACTATCCCAAGGAATGTGTAGGTCAAATTAGACGATGTTATTAAGGTGTTTAAATATTCACTTAATGAGTTATCAGACGAGGATGCAGTTCATGTATGTCTTCTATACCTGTTAGATAAGGGTTTCAATGTGTGGTTGCCTAAACTACATGTTACATAAGAGTATTTCAATTTGCTATCCTCATTGATGAATTCAACTGGTATAATGTCGTCTATTTTATAATTACTAATTATAATTACTTAGGCGTTACTAGTATTTTTTTTTTTTACAAATTTAATTCTTAATTAATTTTTATGTGGTAGATATCAATTGGGGATGGTAATTTTAGATCAATTTTACTCACAAGTAGAAACTGTATTCAATAAGGTTGACAAACATATACATCTAGTTGATCCGAAAGAGAAATAACCTCAATAAATGAGCTACACCTTAAACATGTTTATGTACCCTTTTAAGGTAAGTATATGATGGAAATCTTATTATTTATTTTTGTTTGCAAACATTGTAAGAATTTTTATTTATTTGTTTACTAACATTCAGAGTTTGACCCATCGGGCTGTTGCGTGGTCAAACCTGAGGCCTTAAAAATGCCTTAATGTAACAAGTTTTTACAAATCAACGACGTATAGTTACTTTATTATTTAAACATTTATTTATTTTATAATTTATGTTAATTTATAATCTTATAATTTTGTTAGCAGGATAATAGACTCATACAGTAGTTGGAGCTGACAGAAGATGAGATACGTGCTAAATTATGAATAGTTAGTTTGGAGAGGATTGATGGCCTTGATTTTTCTGAAACTAAAGTTGACATGGTACCTTACCTAACACCATCACCTAAAAACACTCCTACCCATGAGCCTCGTGAAAAGAATGCACAAATAGATTATCCATCCCACCCACCCACTACCACTACCGCCGACCGTTGGCCCATCAACTGACACGTACCGAGTTATTAGTGAGTTGCAAAATGAGGTCCGTCAATTGAAAAGCAAGCTTAGTGAATGTTGTGAGCAATTGATGTCAAAGGATCAGCGTTTAGCAGAGCATGGTGCTACTTTAGTCATGGTTCTAAAACTTATCAATAAACTTTCGGAGACGATGTTGGTACCTCAAAGGAGGTGGAGGTAAAATTTTAATTATTTCATCGTTTTATGATTTTACATCGTTTACATGTATACATTATTGAACCGTACGGGCATACTGCAATAACGATGACTTATGGGAGCATGATTATGTGTTAAGCACCCCCGAACAGCCGCTGAATGACAACCCTGAGCAGTTGTCTCCGGGTATTCAATCACCGGAAGTAAAATAGATTCTGCGAGATGAATGTGTCACAAAGCATTTCTTAGGCGTTCTAAGTGCCAAAAAAGTTATGTCCATATGGTATAAGTCGTCGTGGATACAAAAGAAGATGAAAGGTGTTACACCGCAATAACCAGCACCATTGGACAATCTTTTAGAGTTTACCGTACACACTGTATATATAGAACGGGATGATTTGTTGCTGTTTGGTCATACTTATTTGACCGCTTTTGCTACGATTGAGTTTTAGATGTGGTTATATGCGGATAGTAATGGAGGATGGTTGTCATATGATGTAAGTAATATAATTATGTACTCATTATATACTAAGCTTCTAATAAAAATACTTACTTTACTACAAAAAAATTGCAACAAATGATGATGTGGATCTCATTGTTGTTAGAGCATAGAGCAGATGATGCTCGACGGACGGTTATGCCGTCAACTACCAACACTGATACATTTGACTGGAGTGACATGGTTGACGGATCCGTTTACTCAGTTTTAGCATAGTGTGATACTGTAGAATTTTGTTTGAATTACATTACCCGAGTTTTGATATACTAATTAATTATTTCTAACTTTTTTTAGTAGCTTTACATCTCAATCAATATGCCACAAGCTCATTGGTTTTTGGGTGCTTTACATTTGAAGACATTCAAAATGACTATATATGATTGTCAATGGAATAGCGACTACTGTTCGGAAAATGAGGATCGGTTTATAGGTCTGAGAGCCCACATCCATAAACTGCTAGTGGGAGTCAACTATTGGAGTACCAAACCAACCAATTCGATCCTACTTGCAAGCTTCAAGATGACCCTAGAAAATGCCTCATACGTACCACAACAAATTTGACAATGTAAGTGATTGTGGGATGCTTTTGTATTGGTTCCTAAAGATGTTGATCACCAGGAAATTGATTTCTGTAAAGTGTAAAACAGGTCCATGGGCTATAGGTTGTCGAAAACGACTAGCGGAATTTTTTTTGGATACAAGGACAAAGATAATTTGTACATCATATTTGAAATATGACCTACAGACACATCATACATCTAGTTTATGTATTTTTTTTTATTGATTTTAATTGCGTTTTATATTTTATAAACCCAAAAGTTACACATTTTATAAAAGCAAAACTTATATGTTATATAAAACCAAAACTTATACTAAAACAAAAACAACATGTTACACGCAACAAAAAAAAAGTACACTGTATTCCGGAAACATTTCCGAAATCATACTTTAGAATTCCATAGGTCTTTCCAGAACAATGTTTTTTGAAAAATACGGTTACTTTACAGAAAAAAAAAATTGATTAATTTTTATCAAAGTTATCTTTTATGAGAGTTCGATTACTTAATTTCATTTTTTTCTTTCTAGAAAAGATATAACTTTAAATTTGATACAAAACGTAAAAAGTATCTAGTAGGAGACACGATGATTATTAAATAGCTTTAATTACAAGTTAAACAAACTTATGTATGGATATTAAAATTTTCGGTGCCACTTGTCTACTTTATAATGAATATCTATTTATAAATATAAAAGAAGAAAAATATTATGTATCCCTGGTAGCCGATGGGTAGAAAACTTTGTCAACAAACTAAAACGTGCAACTGAAAGTAGATTCATGATGTAGAGAAGGTATTATCAAATAAACATATACACTAAATGATTTTATAATTATAAATATATGATATCCATAATTAAAATTCTTTTTGTTATAGAAACTAATTAAATTTATCATTAATATTAACAATAATATTCTTTCAAAATAAGTTTGTATCTAGTTTTTCATGTATATGTTTATATTTTGTTTCATTACTCACTCACTAAAAATACAACAAAGTTGACTAGAATATGAAAAACGATTGTGTATTATAACAAAATAAGAGTATATTTTAACAGAATGCGAGTTATTCTAGTAGAATACACTCTCGTTGTTTATATTACGTGCAACATTATTGTATTTTAAGTGAGTGTATCTATAAACAAAACACAAACCCATAAGTGATTATTCAGTGTCGTCTATTTCTTTTTCTCTCATCCACCTTAATCACCACCACAACGGTTGTAGTCAACCATCGGGTTGGAATACCCCGGGCCCAGTCAACCTCCGTGTCCAATCATCCTTGGGATGGAATACCCCAGGTTGGAATGCCCAAATACAACAGGTCCAATAAGCCGTCGAGCTAAAATATCCAGGGTTTATTGGCCTACCGCCTCAACCCTATTGCTCTTCCGGAGCCTCTATGCCAACGGCTTATAGTCAGTCCGCACTTGGTATCTTGGCCTACCGTATAAAGCAAGATCGCCTCAACCCAAACCAAACACAATAAGTCGACATATAATTAGGATCAAGTAGGCACATAATACAGGAAAACAACAATCATACAGTTGACCATTGCCTACTAATCCTCTCACAACATACAATCTCCCTACCAGCTAACCCCAATATAAATTGTAACCATAAGTAATCAGAGGTGAGATATCCACTTGAACATATGGTCCTACTCTAGAGCAACAACCAAATAAGAAACATGTAAGAGAGCCTAGAACAAGAGTTCCCACGCTATCATACATGACCACACACAATCCCTAAGGGCACTCCATATATGATAATTAGAAAGCACCAATAACATACAGTTCTATAGATTATTATAGCCAACATACTCAATACCAGGAGAGAGACTAACATATTACTACAACATAGCAACATACTCGATACTAGAACACAAATCTAACAGATCATTACAGCATAGCAACATACTCGATACAAAAAAAAAAAAACAAATCTAACAAATCACTATAGCATAGCAACATGCTCGATACCAAAACACAGATCTAACAGATCACCACCACATAAAAACATACTCAATACCATAACACGAATCTAACATATCAACAATCCAAGGAATGCATGACTCTATATACTCAAAGGTGAGATAGTCACCCGAACAGGTAATCCTACTCTAAAACCACAACCAACCAAGGAATAGGTAAGAGAGCTTAGATCAAGAGTCCTCAGTCTATCCTACATGACTATTTACAGTTCCTAAGGCATCTTTCTACTAACAGATAACCAAAACTAGTGGGCCGACATCGGTGCGTTTCACCTACGGGTATAGTAAGTAAAAACTCACCTCGATATACGTGTAGGTAACCACTGTAGTAACGAAGAACTCTACCAGTTTCAACTCACTTCCAATCATCTATAGGAAGATGTTCGAGTCAATACGCGATCACATGTCATAGTCACTCACAACAGTGACTTCCTCACATGAAATGACGATTAAGGTTTCATATAAAATGATAACTACCATCAGTGCTCCACACTTAACCCCTTAAGGACTTAATCCATTAAGTCCAATATTTCATTAAGTTAATTGTAGGACATTATTACATATTATTTAAAGTTTAATTAATACTTTTAACCAGGGTCCTGACCAACTCCAAAACTAGAATTTCTTGACATTAGGGTTTTCTAAACACTAATTAGGGTTTACAACTCCTGAAGTTAGATGATAATTTAGTTAAATAAATATACATTTAATAAATAGGGCACAACACACTACCACCTGTAGCAGTGGTGATCGGCGACGGTGCATCGCAGCAGGAGGCGGCAACCACCATTTCAAGAGAAGGAGTTATAAATTTTAGGCCCAAGCGCTATCCAACCCTCTCGGTTTACATGTCACATTAATCCAACACCCATAAACACACACCCCCACCCGAGGTGGCGTCTGATTGTGGTAGAATGGCAGCAGCCACCATGGTTGGCTGATATTGTCAGTGCCTCTTCTATTTCTGGCCAACAACACACATACACACGCGGCATCAACTAAACACACAGGCACACACATCGATATAGGATAAAACACATACACACACACAAAAAAACCACTCTCGTGGTGCCAGGTGGTGGTTGGAGAGCGATGTGGTGACCGCTGCATGGAAGCGACTACAACGGTTAGACGACTGTAACATTTTAGAAGGAATGGAGAAGAAAGAGAGAGAGAGAGAGAGAGAGAGAGAGAGAGGGGGGGGGGATGGAGGTTATAGTAGTAACACATACACATGCACGAAACATTAACACCATACAACCTCCCACTCATGGTGGCATACGATTGACGGAAGGATGATGTCCAAAACGAGACAGCCACCGGAGTGGTGGCAGCGACGGGACTCAAAGAAACGGCAGAAGAAACAAAATGGTGGAAGGGTTGTGCCATTACCATAGAGGGAGAGGAAACATTGGTCATAGTCTCTTTGATCTCTAATATTGTCGGCAAAAGCAGCGGCTAAGGTTGGCTTTAGTGGTTCGCGAGGGCATCAAAGGTGTTGCGGCGGCCGAACAAGATTGGCGGGTGGATAACAATTAGGATTAGGGATCTAGGTGCATTAGAGAGGTGAAAGGAGGGAACGACGGGTATAAGTTCCCGTCACAAATCTCAAACATGTAATCCATTATATACTTTCAGCCCTTCCCTCACAATTCCTTTTAAATTCGAGTCCATTATTTACTCTATAGCCCCCTGATTCCAAAAATCTATTCATAACTAGTCCAAAAGTTACAGTTTAATCCCCGTTATCTAGAATTTATAGCATTTAGCTCCTTACAGTAATGCTATTATAATTTATTACCGATTTAGGGCCAATATAAAAAAATATAAAAATAATATATATATATATATATATATATATATATATATATACACACACATATACATCTCAGTGGTTTTCAGGTTTATTATTTATTTTATTTTAAATGGAATGTTACAATTCTCCGCCAATTAAATTAGATTTCATCCTCAAAATCAAGTCTCGCTTTTACTTCAAGATGTACTCCCCCACAACAACCAAGATGAATGAATATCTACAGAATCAATCGATCTCCTAGCTTCTCGACCAAACACTGGCAATCTAGTGCCGCACCAAAAGGGCATCACCGCCATGAAAACTAAATTATCTCATATTGAACTGATTCAAACTGTTACTCAGCTCCGACAGACCAAGTAAGCTATCTACTATCAACACTAGGGATCACCCCTGATCAGACGATATTAGAAAAGCGAACCCTCAATCTGAGCTCCTAACACCTTAGGGTCTAAGAACAAGCATGCCATACCTTGTAACGCCCGCAGATCCGGGCTAGTCAATTTTGAGACAACAAGTGTCGAAAATGACTTTTTGACAAAAGATTATTTAAAATAAATAATCTTATCCAAGTTTCATAATATGTCTCAAGGTTTCCGTACATATAAAGAACACCAAAATCCGAGTTATAATAAAGAAGTTATGACCCGTCGAAGTTTTACGGCAAAACCGGCACGACATCGGGAAGCGTAAATAGTAAATTTACAGTGGAGTGACTTTTAGCCTTAGAAATCTAAATGAAAGTTGTATTATATGTTAAAACAAGAACATACAAAAAAAGAACTCCCAAATCTGACTTCGTATGAGGAAGTTATGATTTTTCTAAGATTCGGCTTAGCAGTGCACCGCCCGAAACTCGAATTTTAGTTTGAGCAGTTTTTGGCTTACGCGACCTAAATGAGAGTTGAAGACATCATTAATAGGAACTCAACGGTAAAAACATAGATGAAAACGGAGTCCGTATGAAGGAGTTACGAATTCTTCGCGGTCATTTAGTAGTCTAATCACCTCCTACTGTTAAATTTAAGATCGGCCGAGAACTAGCCGACGGAGTCTAAACGAAAGTTGTAGATCTTGTTTGTACCTACGTGTGGGTATAAAGAATGTCAAAAACGGAGCTCGTATGCAAAAGTTACGGGGTTTAGAAATCAGCAGGGTGCTGCTGCAAAAAGGGTGACGTGGCTGAATATGGACCAAGGCTTTCTCCCCAAGGAAAGCCATCAGGTGATGACACGTGGCATTGACTCGGCGAGTCAGTAAACCGACTCAGCGAGTCCGTCAGGATTTCACCCTATAAATAGAGGTGCCGGGTTCCCTCATTTCCTCACCCCTCAACACTTTTCTTTCTCTCTCTAAACTCTCTCTCTAAGCCTCCCTAACCCCCCAAAGCCTAGGGTAACTCCCTAGCACGAGGTGGAAGCCCCGGAGCGCCTGACGACTCCAAGAAAAGAGCCTTTCGGCTCAAGAAAACTGCTCCAACGAAGCCCGATTTTCGAGAAAACCCGCTGTAAGTGAGCTATGCCTGCCCTATCTTTTGTATAGCTTATGTTTTAATATTGTAACGTTATTAGGGAATTATAATGAGTATTTGGGATATTATTATGAGTTATATAAGAGTGTTTCTTAACACTTATATAATAGTAATAATATCTAGACTATTAATTAGTCGCGGTTAACGTTAGACTAAACTCTAGTGGTAATGATACTAGGTTTTGTCCGAGCGAAATTGTTTTAACAGTAACGAAGCGCTGTCCGAGTACCGTGTCATCACCTTTCAGGTGAGTGCATAGTCCTTTTCATCTTACACATAGATATGAAGTATTTTAATATAAATTACGTGATGTGTGTGCATATTGTCTAAATACTTGCTGTCTATGCTGGGTGAAAGATTTTTATACATGTTTTAAATGATTTAAACTGTATATGTATTTTATATATACAAAATGTGTTGGGTAAAACATGAGTAGATGAAATAGTTGTTTTGTGATAACACGATGGGAGACATCAATGTTGTCAGTGATCCAGTCATCTAGTGGAGTATAGATGATGACCATGGGCGATACTAGACGGTCCGGTGGAACGCTAGTAAGCTCGTAACCTGTAGGTGTTTTTGAACTAGGTGCTCATTAGGTATTTTGAACTGAGTGTGTTCACTACGTATCTTTGAACTGAGTGTGTTCACTAGGTATTTTGAACTAAGTGTGTTCACTAGTTACTTTTGAACTAAGTGTTTACCAGATGTTTTGGACTACGTGTTCACCAGTTGTAATCTATAAGCTTTGGTAACGATGGACTTCGTGCCGATCCCTTAGGATAATCCTTAGGAATGAATGAACGAGAAATAGCTGATTCGTAGGGTAGATCCTTGAGAGAAAAGAAGATAATGGGGATGGGAAATTGGGTTTAATTGCTTGATTGTTTAAACATAATAATTATATTATTGTGGGTTGAAAACCCTATGTACTCACCAGGTTTCCCAACTTGACCACTCAGTTTATTTATATCACAGGTGTTGAGATGAAGTCACATTACACTGAGAGATTAAATAGATGTAGATCACTAGTGTAAATAAATGTAAGTTATGTTTATGCTTATGTTTCTGTATTGACAATGACATCCCAAATGTTTTAAAATGAATAAAATACGTCTCTTCGAAAATGTTTTAATAACGTATTTATCGTGTTTTTCTGGGAACAAATTCCGCAACATTTTTATCAAAAGAAGTAGTCTGACTTCTGTAAAGCATAAACAAAATCGGTCTTTTCTGGCTGTGAAAATGGGGATGTCACAGTTGGTATCAGAGCATTAGTTTAAGCGAACTAGGAATATGGATTTATTTCTAGACTTAAACTTAGAATGCTATGCGATGATTGTGAGGTGTGAGCACTAGCTTATTTTGGGAATTATGCCTAAAATGCTTTTATGTGCTAAATGCTTTATGCCTTATATGCTGTTATTTATTCGGATCTATGGTCTGTTGCCGACCGGATCTGGAAACCTTACGTGTTTAGGATTCTAAATGTACGACTACGATATTAGAACTAGCATGTAAACGTTTCGGAGTGACAAGGATGATTTAAATGTCAATTCTAAGTAAACATCTAGATTCACCCTATTCGGTGTATAGATCAAGATGGCAAGGACCCGTAGCGGAAACGTGAATGCAAATGAGAATAGGAACCAACCCCCAGTTGTTCAGCAAATACCTGTTGTAGAAGAAGTTGCACCTGAGCCAGTCACCATGGCTGGAGTTCAAGCCATGATTCGGGCTATGTTATGTTAGCTGAACAAAGGGAAGAAATGAGGCAGATGTTGAATAGGGATGAACCTACTATGCCCATTGAGCAACCCGAACTGATTCCCGAGCAATCGGAGGAAGGGAACTATAGCCGCCAAGTGAGTCAAGTGGAATCTCAAGGTGAACGAAGGGATAGCATGGATAGGAGAAACGACAAAGATGGGAGAATGTACAAGAATTTCTTGGGTGCGAAATCATCAAGTATCTCAGGAAGCCCAAATCCTGTTGAGATTATGGATTGGATCTCCGAGATGGAGATGGTGTTTGAGAGCTGCGACTGTAGCGAGAAATAGAAGACCGTCTTCACTGTAAGACAACTAAAAACAGGAGTCTTGAGCTGGTGGAAGCTACTGGCAGATACGATTCCACGAGGAGAAGCCCTAAGGATGTCATGGGAAGAGTTTTTAGAACAGTTGAAAATGCAGTACTGCTCAGAGATAGATCTGATAGACCTGAACAACGAGTTTCAGAACCTGAAGAAAGGGAAGATGAGTGTTGATGAGTACACCACCGCATTCACTAAGAGGATGAAGCTATTTCCCTACTTGGCTCCTACTGAACTCTCCAAGATTGATAGGTTAGCTAACAGATTACCCACTGACTTTGGCCCATTGGTCAAAATGGCAACTACCTTGAAAACAGCTGTTAGGGCAGCTAAGAACGTAGAGGGGCAGATAAGAGAAAAGGGTCTAGAAAAAGATAGGGCAGGAGAGAAGCGGAAGTTTGAAGGGTCTTCAAGGTTCAGCAAGGAGAGCAAATTTTCAAAAGCCTGGAGGAGGAGGTGAAGCAAGATGGTGTGATAAATGCAAGAAGAAACACCTTGGTAAATGCGGCAAATAGGTGACATGTTTCAAGTGTGGAAAGTCTGGGCATTACGCCAATGAGTGTACATCCAACAAGAGGTTGTGTTATGAATGTAAAGAAGGTGGGCATCTTTCCATGAATTGCCCAAGGAAGAATGAAGCAGCAAGGCCAAACACGGCACCAAGGCCAAGGGCATTTCATATGATCCTTGACGAAGCAGAAAACCATACGAGGAATCAAGGATGAGGACTTCATACCCGAAGATCAAGATATGCAGTAGCCATAGTATCGTACGATGTAGCCCATTAGAGGCATAGTCCAGGGTGAACTTGAACACCTATGTAATAGTTTCAAGAAATAATAAAATCTTCATTTTGTTATCTGGTGTGTTAAATTGTTATGTGATTTTCTTGAATGGTGACTTGGAAAACTGCGAGACAATACTTGGGACGAGTGTGAGTAGGTGTGAAAGGTAGTAGATGCATATACTACCGGAAGCACAGGACTCACGCTTGGATCAGGGAAAGTCACAAGGTTACCAAGAAGCTAGTAATTGATACCGTTTTACTCAAGTATGTCGTTACCATCGTTTCGGTAATGACTAGAAAGATTGTTGATATTCCGACCCGAGTGGTCATATCGAATTGAGTCCGACTACGATGAGAATGTTACATGATTCAGAGAACCAAGTTTGATGTAGCACCGAATTAAGCCAGAAGAATTAATCAAAGCGATGAGCAGAAGTATCGCGATGGTTGCTAGAGATGCTACCTTTTAAGATGTGACTAGAACATGAAGGAAGGTATAGACTGTTCTGGAATTTGACTCTAAGAGACCTGAGTCTGAGCATTGCAACATACGATGAAAGGTCATTAGAATATGACACATCGGTCCATTGTACTAATAAAAGAACTTATCTTAAGTTCATATCCAGTGAGGATTAAGATTGTGACTTGAAGATCATAATCTCGAGTCTAACGTGAGATATGGAGCAAGTGCAAGATCGAGCACCACCTACAGTCAGGGAGTCCAAGAGTTAGATACTCGTTCGAAGAAACATCGAAGTTATGACTTAGGATGAATAGATAACAAATGGAGTCATCATGTGAGCCCTGTTTCGTTGATGATTCCGGGACGTAATCATCCTAAGGGGGAGATAATTGTAACGCCCGCAGATCCGAGCTAGTCAATATGGAGACAATAAGTGTCGAAAATGACTTTTCAACAAAAGATTATTTAGAATAAATAATCTTAACCAAGTTGTATAATATGTATCAAGGTTTCCGTACATATAAAGAACACCGAAATCCGAGTTATAACGAAGAAGTTATGACCCGTCGAAGTTTTACGGCAAAACCGACACAGCACCGGGAAGCGTAAATAGTAAATTTACGATGGAACGACTTTTAGCCTTAGAAATCTAAAAGAAATTTGTAGTATATGTTCAATCAAGAACATACAAAAAAGAACGCCCAAATCTGACTTCGTATGAGGAAGTTATGATTTTTCTAAGATTCGGCTTAGCAATGCACGACCCGAAACTCGAATTTTAGTTCGAGCGGTTTTTGGCTTACGCGACCTAACTGAGAGTTGAAGATCTCTTTAATAGGAAATCAATGGTAAAAATATAGACAAAAACGGACTCTGTATGAAGGAGTTACAAATTCTTCACGGTCATTTAGCAGTCTAATCACCTACTACTGTTAAATTCAAGATCGGTCGAGAACTAGCCGATGGAGTCTAAACGAAAGTTGTAGATCTTGTTTTTACCTACGCGTGGATATAAATAAAGTAAAAAACGGAGCATGTATGCGAAAGTTATGGGGTTTAGAAGTCGGTAGGGTGCTGCTGCAAAAAGGGTGTCATGGCTGAATATGGGCCAAGGCTTTCTCCCCAAGGAAAGCCATCAGGTGATGATACGTGGCACTGACTCGGCGAGTCAGTAAACCGACTCGGCGAGTCTGTGAGGATTTCACCCTATAAATAGAGGTGTCGGGTTCCCTCATTTCCTTTCCCCTCAACCCTTTTCTTTCTCTCTCTAAACTCTCTCTCTGAGCCTCTCTAACCCCCTAAAGCCTAGGGTAACTCCCTAGCATGAGGTGGAATCCCCAGAGCGCCTGACGACTCCAAGAAAAGAGCCTTTTGGCTCAGGAACACTGCTCCAGCGAAGCCCGGTTTTCGAGAAAACCCGTTGTAGGTGAGCTATGCCTACCCTATCTTTTGTATAGCTTATGTTTTAATATAGTAACGTTATTAAGGAATTATAACGAGTATTTGGGATATTATTATGAGTTATATAAGAGTGTTTCTTAACGCTTATATAATAGTAATAATATCTAGACTATTAATTAGTCGCGGTTAACGTTAGACTAAACTCTAGTGGTAATGATACTAGGTTTTTTCCGAGGGAAATTGTTTTAACAGTAACGAAGCGCTGTCCGAGTACTGAGTCATCACCTTTCAGGTGAGTGCATAGTCCCTTTCATCTTACACATAGATATGAAGTATTTTAATATAAATTACGTGCTGTGTGTGCATATTGTCTGAATACTTGCTGTCTATGCTGGGTGAAAGATTTTTATACATGTTTTAAATGATTTAAACTGTATATGTAATTTATATGTACAAAATGTGTTGGGTAAAACATGGGTAGATGAAATTGTTGTTTTGTGATAACACGATGGGAGACATCAATGTTGTCAGTGATCCAGTCATCTAGTGGAGTATAGATGATGACCTTGGGCGATACTAGACGGTCCGGTGGAACGCTAGTAAGCTCGTAACCTGTAGGTGTTTTTGAAGTAAGTGCTCATTAGGTATTTTGAACTGAGTGTGTTCACTACGTATCTTTGAACTGAGTGTGTTCACTAGGTATTTTGAACTAAGTGTGTTCACTAGCTACTTTTGAACTAAGTGTTTACCAGATGTTTTGGACTACGTGTTCACCAGTTGTAATCTATAAGCTTTGGTAATGATGGACTTCGTGCCGATTCCTTAGGATAATCCTTAGGAATGAATGAACGAGAAATAACTGATTCTTAGGGTAGACCATTGATAGAAAAGAAGATAATGGGGATGTGTAATTGGGTTTAATTACTTGATTGTTTAAACATAATAATTATATTATTGTGGGTTGAAAACCCTATGTACTCACCAGGTTTCCCAACCTGACCCATTCAGTTTATTTATATCACATGTGTTGATATAAAGTCACATTACACTGAAAGATTAAAGAGATGTAGATCACCAGTGTAAATAAATGTAAGTTCTGTTTTTGCTTATGTTTCTGTATTGACAATGACATCCCAAATGTTTTAAAATGAATAAAATATGTCTCTTTTAAAATGTTTTAATAACGTATTTATCGTGTTTTTCTGGGAACAAATTCTGCAACATTTTTATGAAAAGAAGTACTCTGACTTTTATAAAGCATAAACAAAATTTGTCTTTTATAGGACGTGAAAATGGGGATGTCACATACATGCTATCACAACTAAGACTAATACGAATTGAAGGGAAAATCCAACGGCTAACGATCACATGTCGTGAAACCCGAAGATTTAGCAGTTGCACAGAAGTCTGGAACTTAGAAAAATCTGACTAAAAACTGAATCTTGGCATCAAGTGTTCCTACTACGAGGTTCCACTCTCCCCCACTCAAAATTTGCTAGAAATTGAGAACTTCATGATACTTCGATACCCAGACTAACTCAAACTCTAGCGCTTGATCACAACCACTGATATCTACATACATCGGACAATCTAAACCCACACAACATTCCTAAATTCCAACATGCATACAATCGAGGACAAAAACCAATAATCTATTCATAATAAGAGTTCAATTAGAATAGAGCTAATAAGATAATTCTATTAAACCGATCATCCAAAATTACATCTGAATCTTGAAACATAAACAGAAATTACAGATAAATAATAATACTACCACAATTGCTAAATAGAAGAACTGCCAACTCAAATATCTGTCCTAGGGACCCTAGCGGTCCCCTGATAACCATCGGGTAACTGCCAAGCTAATGGTGTAGGATCCAACACCTCGTTGAGAAAAAGACAGTGAACTCTAATGTGGCCTTCCCGGTCGTGATGGAAACAAGATCGTGCACTCCGCCTGCAATCTACACCAAAATGGCACTCTACTCCATAGCTGTAACATACAAAAGATTGTATGCCTCCATCCAACCGATCCTGAACTTGTTAGATTAGTGTATAGGGCTGTAACTATATTTGGTAAGTGCTTGATGCAGTTGTGCATGGTCCTTTTGGGTTGCCTTCACCATAGCAACTTGACAGGATGATTTATATAGAGAGAAGAGATATTATTATTATTATTATTATTATTATTATTATTATTATTATTATTATTATTATTATTATTATTATTAATGTATTATAAGAATAATATGTTAAAGGAATAATAAAATTATTTGATTGATATAAGTCATAAATTAATTAGGAATTAATTTGGTGACTTAAATAGATTAATTGAATAAAGGGGCATAAACTGTCAAATGTATGATAGTTGTGTTTTGGGCTATGAATCCTTATGGATAATAAGGGGGGACGATTTTTAGGATAAAGATATCTTAAAATCGTCTAAGGTTATCATCTAGAAGGATCTTTGGATTGCTTAGAGGCTAAGTTATCCAATTAGGGTTTAGGGTGAAACCTTAGTAGCTCATTGGGTGAAACCCTAGTAGCTCATAGTATAAATAGACCCCCTGGTGAGCTCAGTAAGTTCCATAGTGGACTCGGCGAGTCCATTGTGTTACTCGCGAGTTCAAGGGTCAGATAGAGCTAATCTCGGGATTTCTTGTTGTTTTACTTGAGGATACTTTCCTTAACTGTTTTGGGTCATCAATAACCGAATTTTATGATATATATGAGTATATTCTTGACAAAACAAAAGATAATTACCATTTGAATGAATCATAATTTACTTATATGATAATGATTGATTATTTGATCTAAATTGCATAATTATCTTGCAAGTAATATTAAATAAATCAAATATAGATATTTGTGAAATTGGTTGTTTAATTTAAATTATTTGTTATTTGTTATTTGATCCCTTTAGTTTTGAAAAGTTTAAAACTTGTCCTCAAGTTTTGAAATTTAAATTTTGTGATTAAAAATTTAAATTTTAAAATTTAAAATTTCAACCCCTAGAGTTTTACAAGTTTAAAATTCAACCCTATACTATTATCTTATTACAAGCTTAACAAATATATATGTATAATTAAAATGCTAGTCTTACCGTTAGTAGGCCTCATTCACGAAGTCGGTCTATAAGGTGGGTATAAGGTTGCTGCCTATAAAATGGCGCTTAATGGGTGTACACTCACACCCACCGGTTGCTTGACTGGTGGAGGGTCGTTAGCCAAACGGGTAGGATAGGGCAGCTCTCTCTCCTCATTAAAAGTGTAATGGTAAAATATAAAGTAACTACATGTTTTTTTTTCAAATTCCCAATCCTAGTTACTTTAGGCAAAAGTGAATTGATGCAATCCCATGAAATTAGACTTTGCACCCTTGCTAAGAAGTTAGTGGAGCGTGTGTGGTTTACCGGCACACTAATTGCTTCTAAGCAAAGGTGGCAAAGGGTGATTCATTATTTATCATAGCTCGATGGAGTGTGTGTGGCTCACCGGCACATCAAATAGGTGGTTGTAACAATGAAGGCACCATGCAAATTTGCATGGTTATTCACACCAACTTTGTTATCCTCGGCATCCCAGTCAAAAACGAGAGGGGCATATCGAGATTTAAACATGCCATTGAAAAGTTCAATGAATCTCCAAGAAAATCTAGGAATTCTAAATACGTTTAAAACTTAAGGTTATGTTTTTCATGGTGAAGAATTAGTGAATCGTCATTCACTTACCTCCAAACTATTTACATGTTGGATTATGACATCCGTTTTCTAATATGTAAATAATGTTGTTGGGTCCTAGCACTAATTTTTCATTTTTGGGTGTTTAATTAGGGATTCAATTCTAATCAAACTTTGTCCTTTCTATTTGTAAATGTCGAATGCAAACAACGCTGCTGCTAACTCATTCATGCTGATGAGTCTTTGTCAAAAAGTGACATTTGATGGATTGAACTTTAGTGAATGGATAAGATACATTTGCACGATTGCACGCTATGAGGACAAAGAGTATGTCCTCGACGAAAAGCTCGAGAAGGTCAATCCATAAATCGTTACTCCCGAAGAAATGGTTGTCTTTGAGACTCACGAACGTGATGCAACGAAAGTCCATTGCATCATGATAGCCACAATGAACCAAGAATTCCAAAAGTCCTATGAGGACATGTATCCGTATGAAATGCATCAAGACTTAATGGAGAGGTACCACCAAAGCACGAGGCAAGAGTGCTATGAGATCAGCACAAACATGATCACCGCAAGAATGGGAAGTGGAGAGTCTCTAACTATGCACTTACAAAAGATGCAAAGGTATGTTGATCATCTTCGCAAGTTGAATGTCAACTGTGGGGAAGATTTGGATATCGACATTGTTCTTCACTCCTTTCCTCATACTACAACCAAGTTAGGATGACCTACCACGTGAACAAGGAAGAGGTCACGCTAAGCAAACTCTAAGGACTACTAAGGACTGCTGAGAGCAACGTCAAGGAAAAGTCTGTTGCACCAAGTCCCAATCCACCCGCTGCTCTTGTTTTGGCTATTGGGTAGGGGAGGGGCAAGAAGAGGAAGGCTTCTTCAAAGAGCCACCGCAAGGGAAAGTCCCAAGATGCTTCCTCTTCTAGTGGGACCAAGGTTGATCCTGCTAAGCCCAACCCAAACCCAAAGGAGACAGAGTGCCACCATTGCAGCAAAATAGGGCATTGGAAGACAAGCTGCCCGGAATATCTACAATCCATCAAGGATGGGAAGATCAATCCATCTTTCGCAGGTATTTATGCAATTAAATCTAATGATTCATCTCATGCTATTTCTTGGGTTCTTGATACAGGATGTGGTTATCACATATGTTCTGATTTGCAGGGACTAGGAAGAAATAGGGATGTGGAACTTGGAAGGATAAATCTAATCATGGGAAACAGAAGATCGTCTCCTGTCACCAAGATTGGAGTGTATTCTTTAGTGCTTCGTGATGGATTAAATTTAGATTTAAATAATTGTTGCTACTTGCCATAAATGGAAAGAAACATCATTTCTTTTCATGGTTTATTTAGACAAGGATTTATATATTCATTTAATAATGAGAATGGTTCGATTTATGCTTATCTAAATGGTGTTATATATTTTGAAGCTATGCCTTGTAATGGAATTTATGAAACTGTTATGGTTGTAGATAACCTAGGAAATGATGTGTTATGTATGGATTCTTCCAATAGTATGGATAAAGCATCCTTGTGGCATTGTCGTCTTGGACATGTCAACAAGAAGCGCATAGCCCAACTCTAAAAGGATGGAGTGTTGGAGTCATTCGACCATAGGGAAGATGACATGTACGAATCTTGTTTACTTGGAAAGATGACCAAGTCACCTTGCACTGGAACTTGTGAGAGGGTGAGGGTTTATTGGATCTCATACACACCGACATGTGTGGGCCCTTTAGATCCACCACAAAGGATGGGAACCACTTCTATGTGACTTTCACCAATGATTATAGTAGATATGGGCATATTTACTTAATCAAGCACAAGTCAAAAACATTTGAAAAGTTCAAAGAGTTCAAACATGAAGTGGAGGATCAACTGGGCAGGAAAATCAAGATGCTTCAATCTGATCAAGGAGGAGAGTACCTAAGTCTTGAATTCCATGACTATCTTAAGGAATGCGGAATAGTTTCACAATTGACGCCACCTAGGACACCACAATCGAATGATGTGGTAGAAAGGCGTAATCGAAACCTATTAGACATGGTTCGTTCTATGATGAGTCGTGCTTCACTACCTATCTCATTCTGGGGGTATGCCTTAGAGGCTGCCTCCCATATCCTTAACCGAGTCCCTACAAAGAAGGTTGCCAAAACACCTCAGGAGATGTGGACAGGGAAAGCTCCCTCGTTGGCACATATCAAGGTTTGGGGCTGTGAGGTTTTCGTAAGACGAGAGACTCACAACAAGCTCGAACCTCAAAGTGAGAGATGTATTTTCATCGGCTACCCGCATAGATCCTTTGGATATCTCCTCTATAGACCCAGTGACAATGTTGTCTTTGTTGCGAGGAGAGTGGCTCGGGAAGTGTTTCTCTATGAAGGACCTCGGAGAGGCTTCCTATATTTTGGGAATAAGGATAGTGAGAGAATGAAGTAAGAGACTAATATGACTTAGTCATAATACTTACTTATATAAGGTACTAAAACGTTTTAGTATGGAAAACTCAAAGAAAGGAGAATTACCGATACAAAGTAATGCCAAATTGAGTAAGACTCAAAGTCCGAGTAGCGAAGCCGAGATAGCTGAAATGAGTCGAGTACATTACGCTTCCGCAGTTGGCTCGATCATGTATGCTATGACTTGTACTCGCCCTAATGTGGCCTTTGCTTTGAGCATGGTTAGTAGATATCAATGGAACCCTGGTAGAGCTCATTGGATTGCAATCAAGAATATCCTTAAGTACCTTCGGAGGACCAAGGAATGGTTTTTAGTCCTCAGAGGGAGTGATGACTTAAAGGTGCGAGGGTATAGTGACGCCAGTTTCTAGATCGGCAGAGACAACTACCGTTCAGAGTTGGGCTGGGTCTTTACCCTTAATGGAGGAGTAATGACTTGGAAAAGTTCGAAGTAGGAAACTATAGCTGATTCAACGTGCGAATCAGAGTACATTGTAGCGAGCGAAGCAACAAAGGAGGCGATATGGTTAAAGAACTTCATTGCTGACCTTGGAGTTGTGCCTGCTATTAAGGAGCCTATGGAAATTTTCTGTGATAATGAAGGAGTTGTCGCCTTGACCAAGGAACCAAGGGATCATGGTAGATCCCAGCATATCGACAGAAAGTATCACTTTATTAGACATCGAGTAGAAGAAGGATACCTCGTGGTTAAGAGAATATCATCAGAAGATAACCCAACAGATCCGCTTACGAAGGGACTGAGTAGGATTAAGCACTTGCAGCATGCTACGAGCATTGGGTTGAAGGATGATATTAGTTTAGATTAGATAGTTTGGAAACTTTTAATAGATAAATGTAATTGACATTTGATGATTAAATAAAGGAGTATTATTTAAAAGTTTTGTCTTATGTTAATTGTTTAACTATTGTTTCACTTTGCATGTTTTGACTACCAGAATAATTGAATTTATTAAGAATAATCGAATTATTCAAACAGTCCACAATCGTTCATATGTTGGACGTTGGTATGAATGAAGATTGTCATGAATTGGTGTGTAGATTGTCTAAATGGTATTAGACATAGCAAAGGCTTGGTACAACGTTCATGAGTGCTTATGAACAAGTTTTGAGCATTGGAATAACCTGCGCTTGCTGGAATCACTTTATGGAATGTACCGCAAGTGACCGCAAGACGATAATATCATATGGTCTTAAAACCAAGATATATGGTTTATTGTTTTGTAATTAGTTGTGCATTGATAATGTGAAACCGCATTAGTAAATTGATTTCATAAAACACATTGTTGTGTATAGTTGATTAGTGAATAAGTAAATGCATATAAGTCGAAGTTTATCTATTACTTTTATCGTAAGAGGCTAAAAGCGATATCACGGCCGCTCGATGATTTGATTTGGCTTATGTGCTGGGCCTGGTCAGGACTGAATTGATGTGTTCAATTAAGTTCTATATCAAGTAAATCTGATATCGAGAAATGAATTGCTAGACAATAAATATGACAATATTTCATGAGATTGTCTGCACGATATCAAAACAGAGGACTGTACGATCCCTTATCTAAAGGACAGGATACTGATAAGATCAGAGTAAACAACGTCTTTGAGAGCTACGATTGCTAATTGGATTGTGTTTACATTTATAGTTACTAGACTTATCCAAGTGGGAGACCGTTGGATTAGTGTCTAAGGTTGTAACTATATTTGGTAAGTGCTTGACCCGGTTGTGCATGGTCATTTTGGGCTGCCTTCACCATAGCAACTTGACAGGATGATTTATATAGAGAGAAGAGATATTATTATTATTATTAATGTATTATAAGAATAATATGTTAAAGGAATAATAATATTATTTGATTGATATAATTCATAAATTAATTAGGAATTAATTTGGTGACTTAAAGAGATTAATTGAATAAAGGGGCATAAACTGTCAAATGTATGATAGTTGTGTTTTGGGCTATGAATCCTTATGGATAATAAGGGGGACGATTTTTAAGATAAAGATATCTTAAAATCGTCGAAGGTTATCATCTAGAAGGATCTTTGGATTGCTTAGAGGCTAAGTTATCCAATTAGGGTTTAGGGTGAAACCCTAGTAGCTCATAGTATAAATAGACCCCATAGGAGGTAGAAATTGGACTCTCCTTGATTCAAGAAACTCTAGGGCCGATTTCACACCCCTTGATCTCTTTCTCTCAAAGAATCTTCTTGCTAGTTGGTGTTTATAAGCTATTAGAGGAGTGACAATTGTGACTCTAAGCTCCAAGAACAAGAAGTTTCAAGCAAGCAACTCAAGATATTCTTCTAGATATGATTTCATATGTTATGAATTGTTTGTTTACACTAGATCTATGAATGAAAGTCTTGGATACATTGCATGTTCAATTAGAGAAACCTAGATCCAACCATTAGGGTTTGCATGTGCTCATAGGAAAGTTCTTATGGCTCAAACTCATCAGAACTATGGCCGGTGAACCTGAACCCATTCACTGCAGGCTGGGAGTGATCTGAAGCCTGACATTGCTCCCTCCCCTAGGTTTGTATCTCAATCCCTTGCCTCCTCGCAACATCCTAAAGCTCAGCGAGAGAACCATAACGCTAGGTGGACACAAACTATCGGATGTTCATCTTGAGCATGTTCAAATACCGAGTCATTTGATCCTGCTCAAAAGCAGTGAACTTAGGACTGAACAAATCCCTCTCCATGAACATCTTAGTGATCTCCATCACCGACTCGGTCGTTTGCCTCAGATGCAGGTTATCCTGGGCCAGTCTGTTCCTATCTACCAGGGGAATATACCTTGCATGGAACATCTCCGAGAACTGCTCCCAAGTCATCGCGACCTTCTACTCAGGAGTATAAGAACTAGTCACCAGTCTCCACTAATCCCTTTCCCCCAACCTGAGAAGGTTTAGGGTACACTTGACCTTCTGGTCATCTGGACAAGAACACGTGAAGAAACAACCCTCTACGTTAAACAACCATCTTATCAGAAAAATCGGGTCCGATACCCCATGTAACTCTGAGGGCTTAGTACTATCGAAGTCCCGATATTGGAAAGCTCTCACTCCTCGAGCCGTGATGGTAGCACCTACCACGATGGCTGCAGCAACAACAACCTCAGAAAGTGCAACATATTGAACATCAAAGTACTCCACCAAAGCGGCCTTGAAATGCCTGGCCAGCTTCAGTATCTGCCCCCGAACGAAAGAAACAACCTCCTCACGAATGATCTCCCTGACCCGGTCCTCATTTAATGCTGGCCCGTTCTGGCCATTTGATCTTGATCCTGATATGGATCTAGCCTCAAATCATCTCGTAATCACTATACTGAAAATAAGCTAGGGAGATATCAGACAAAACACATATAACACCAGGGGGACCAATTCCCAACAAAACCGTAGGGGTTGAGACTTCCCAACTACGTGCATGGGTCCTATGCTTCCAATAGTACGGGCCCATACTACCTTCCATAACTACATGTATTTGTCTCATAAGATCATCACAACAACCCTAACAATACCCACTAGAATACACATACACTCTATCCTCTCATCCTAGAGGAACTCTAGACATTACAGAACTGGTCGACAGACCCTACATAACTCGTTCATGAAACTTCAACCAACCCTGCAACACTCGTGTATGCTAATCATACATAACTATGGACACTATAGATAGTCGAATACATGATTATATCCTTATCCCTTGATCAAAAAAGAACATGAAATAAGGCTAAACCAAACATTCTCAAACTATAGAATCTTAGTTATGTACAACTAGGCTGCATACACTAACCAACTATAGTAATGATGTCAATTTCCTACAAGAACCCTAGGCTATCAGACATCATATAATCAAGCAATTCTATCATGAAATTCATAAAGATTCCGAGCCTATCACTAGCATGCCTTTCTAACAAATAATGTATCCACGGGATCAAAACTCAATAAATATAACAAGTATGGGTATTTTGGGAAACACTTTCCTATTATGGATTTGGCTGACTGTACACACCACATCTTCCTGAAAAATAAAAGTAAAGTCAAGGTCCACATTATCAATTCTAAGCCAACAATTAAAAAAGGACATGACACGAGACCAAGCCCAAGTCCTTAACCCAACTCTCTTATTATAAGTTATTTTTTTAAAAAATTTACAAAAACTATCAGATCCTAGTTTGAGACTGGATTCACACAAGTGTTCCTCTAATTCACTTAAAACAGGGCTTTGATACCAACTTGTAACATGCCATTTATTCAAAATAACATTTGTTAATGTCATAGTATTATAGGAAATACAGAATCTTCAAAATTGTTGATGATTCTGTACAGTCCCGCCTTTGCCTTTCCGCAATCACTGATGATACCTGAAACAATAAACAACTGGGTAAGCATAAAGCTTAGTGAGCTTCCCATAAATTACCACCATATAAACAGATCGCATATACAATCAAACATGTCAGGTCTAGTTAACCATCTTCTTGGAATACCGCAAGCCCAGTCAACCTCTAGGTCCAGTCAACCTTGAGATAGAATCCCCCAGGTTGGAATGCCCATATACAATAGTTCCAATCAGTCACCAGGCTAGAATTTTTAGTGTTTGTTGGCCTGCCGTCTCAACCTTACCGCTCTTCCTGAGCCTTCGTGCCTACGACTTACAACCGGCCTGCAACGAGTATATTAGCCTACCGTACAAAGAAGGATCGCCTCAACCCAAACCTAACACAGTATGTTCACATGTAAACAGTCAGGATCAAGTAGGCACATAATACAGGAAAAAAACAATCATATAGATCACTAGTGCCTACTAATCCTCTCTCATCATATAGTTCCCCAACTAGCTAACCCCTAAAGAATGCATAACCATAAGTAACCAGAGGTGAGATAGCCACTTGAACAGATGGTCCTACTCTTGAGCCACAACCAAACAAGGAATAAGCAAGAGAGCCTAGACCAGTAGTTCTCATGATATCCTACATGATCAGAGACAGTTCCTAAGGGCATCCCATAGATGATAACCAGCAAGCACATATTGATGAGTTTTGGTCATAAGACATCCTATGTGCTCATACAAACCCTAATGCTTGGATTTAGGTTTCTCTATTGTACATGCTTTGAATCCAAGACTATAAACCCTAATTCTAGCATATGGAAATCGATATTAACATATAATTAGGTTTAAGATGTTACCTTGATTGTTATGTAGCAATACCAATCCCAATTCCTCCTTGAATTGACTTTGGAATGCTTAGAGTCACAAGTGTCACTCCTCTAATGGCTTACAAACACAAAGAGAAAATGGAGAAGGTATAAAGAGAGAGGAGAGAGGTAGGAATTCATCCTTAGGACTTCTTGGGAAGGCTTAGACGAATTCATGAGCCTTAGGGGGTTTATATAGGTGTAAAGATTATGGTTTTAGTCCTTATCCTTATCTAGTTGCTTGCCCACCAAGTAACCATAAGATAAGTCTTAGAAACCCTTATCCTAGTCGAATTCTAAGGCATTATCTCCTTAAATTCGTTCACCCTATATTTAAGATAATCCTTACCTTATTTTGTAACTATCACATAATTACAAATCAGCCCCTCTAGTTTAATTAATTACACTTGATCACAAAATTAATTCCTAATTAATTATTAACCAATATTAATAAAACAAATATGATTTCTCCTTTAATATATTATTCTTATAACATATTAATAAATCATAATAACCTCTCTCTCCTTATTTATTTCTCCAATCAAGTTGCTTTGGTGAAGGCAACCCAAAAGGACCATGCACCATCGGGTCAAGTACATACCAAAATAGTTATGGACTTAGACACTAATCCAACACATATAACATACAATTCTATAGATTATTACACTAAGGGAAAATACTCAATACCATGTGAGAGATCTAACAACGTACTTCAACTTAGCAACATACTTGATACCAGAACACGGATCTAACAGATCATTGCAACATAGCAACATGCTCGATATCAGAACACAAATCTAACAAATCACTACATCATAGCAGAATACTCGATACCAAAACATAGATCTAACAAATCACTATAGCATAACAACATACTGCATACCATAACACAAGTATGATATATTAACAATGTAAGGAATGCATGACCGTATATACTCGGAGGTGAGATAGTCAGCTAGACAGGTGATCTTACTCTAAAATGACAACCAAATAAAGAACAAGTAGGAGAGCTTAAATTAAGAGTCTTTAGTCTATCCTACATGACCATATAAAGTCCCTAAGGAATCCTACTACTAACAATATAACCAAAACCAGTCAGCCAACATCGGTGCCTTCGAACCAGTTGTACAATTGGGTGAAACTCACCTCGATATATGTGTAGGTAACCACTATAGTAATGAATAACTCTACCGTTTTCAACTCACTTCTTATCACCCACAAGAAGATATTTGAGTAAATACCCGATCACATGTCATAGTCACTTGCAACAGTGACTTCCTCATATGAAATGACGATTAGGGTTTTATATAAAATGATAACTAGGGTTACTGCTTCGCATTTAACCCTTTAATAACTTAATCCATTAAGTCTAATATCACATTAAACTACTTGTAGGACATTATTAAGTATTATTTAAAGTATAATTAACCATTTTAATGCGGGTCCCGACCAACTCCAAAACTAGGATTTCTTGACATTACGGTTTTCTAAACCATAATTAGAGTTTTCAACTCCTAAAGTTAGAAGATTAGTTAATTAAATAAATATATATTTATTAAAGTGAGCACCACCCACTGTCACCTCGGGCAGTGGTTGTCGACAGCGGTCCATGGCGGCAGGAGGCGACAACCACCATTTCAAGGGCGGAAGTTATAAATTTGAATCCAAAACACCATCCAAAGCCTCTCTATTTATAGGTACCATTAATAGAACACCCACACATGCACACAACCAACTGAGGTGGTGGCTGGTAGTGGTAGAACGATGCCAGCTAACATGGTCGGCTGCCATGGTGGGTGCATTTTTTTATTTTTGGCCAACAACACACACACATGTGACATCGAATGAAACATGCACACACACACATATCTAAATATACTGAAACACATACACATATGCACACAACACAACCACTCTCATGGTGGCAAGTGGTTTTCGAAGAGCGATACGGTGACAGCTTCATGGTAATGACTGCATCATTTCAAAAGCAATGGTGAAGAGAGAGAGAGAGAGAGAGAGAGAGAGAGAGAAAGAGAGAGAGAGAGAGAGTGAGAGAGAGAGATGTTGAAATAGTAATGCATAGATATACATGGTGGTATGCAATTGGCAGAGTCCAAAATGTGATAGCCGTCGGAGAGGCAGTGGTGACGGGACTCAAAGAAGCAACAGAAAAAGCGAAGGGATGGAAGGGTTGTGCCACTACCAGAGAGGAGAGGAAACAACAGCCACAGGCTCGTCGATCTCCGCTATCAGCAACAACATTAGCGGAGTTTGGCTTCGGTGGTTCGCGATAGCGTCAAAGGTGTTACGACGGCCGAAGGTAAGGGTGGCGACTAGATAACAATTAGGGTTAGGGTTTCAGGTGCATTAGAGACAAGGGGAAATAAGGGAACGACAGTTTTAAGTCCTTGTCTTAAATCTCAAACTTGTGACCCATTATACACTTTAAGCCCTTGCCTCACAATTCTTTTTCAATTCAAGTCCAATATTTACTCTATAGCCCCCTGATTCCAAAAATCCTTTCCACACCATCCCAAAAACTACCAATAAGCCCTCAACACCCAAAAATCAATTCATAACTAGTACGGAAGTTGCACTTTAATCCCCGTTATCCAGAATTTATAACATTTAACTTCTTGCGCTAATACTCTAATAATTTATTACGAATTTAGGGCCAATATAAAAAATAAAAAAATAAAAAATAGAAAAATATAAAATAAATATAAAAATACATCTCGTGGGTTTTAAGTTATTTATTTATTTATTTTATTTTATTTTAAAAGGAATGTTACACTAGGGCTTCTTTCCCTAACCTACTAACATAATCTCTAAAGGATTCATCATTACATTATGTTAGTCTATAAAGTCCACTTTTTAGTTTTTCAAAAAAAATTTCCTACAAGAAAACTGATTATTAACCAAGATAATCTAATGTTCGAAAGAAGTAATAAATTAAGGAGGGATATTGAGGAGCTATTTAGTCTGGATCATATAAGGGTTGAACCAAAACCCATGTATAAGCAGGCTTCCTTAAAATGTTGAGGGATTGGAACTATCTTCATGCGTTCTTTATATTATGCGACATCTTCTTCAGGATCTGTGGTTGTATCATACATCTTTATGTTGGATGCTTAGAACCTTTTTGGAAGTTCAATGTTATAGATAGGATGTGCGAATCTTGAGAAACTATAGCTTATAGGTGACACCTTTTGGTATAGGTTAAATGATGCCTTGTACACTTGAGATCATATCTCTCAACTGCCTGAGTTCCTTCGTCATGACTGGACTTATCCCATGATCTTTAGTGTTAGACGGGACATGGGATATCCATCCAAGATCTTTGAAGACATGACCTTCTATGCTAGGATTCACACAATTTGTGAGGATATGTACTTGTCTTGATAGGAAGTCTCCAACCTAGCATTCCGAAGACACATCAGTTTCATAATTTAGGATCATAGGCGGAAAGAATGAAAATGGAGTTAGTGTAGCTTCCATAGGCTTTCTTAATTCTGAGCTTAGCTTCTCCATTCTTTAAAATATCATCTTTTTGGTCTCACTTTCTCAGTGATATATTGCTCCATTATAGTCATGATGGATATGATCTCATTGTCCAAGACCATAATTTGTATTTCTTGGGCTACTCCTCTTGAATATGGGACTGGTAAGCTTGTTGGGATAATCCTTCTATGGGTCTCGACATTCCTTATTTGTGAAGAAGAGATTTTTAGTGAAAAATATGTAACTGGTTGAGAATATGGAAAAAAAAAGTTTCTAGTAACTTTAAGGAAAAAGATGTGATAACACCACTTGGTGCCAAAATGCTTTGGTAAAAAAATTAACAAACTAATTTCTTAAAAAAAATTAATAAGTATGGTATGATTAATATTAAATAAAATATGTAAACTGAAGTGCTTAATATCTTGAAATAAGCTACAAATCTTGGACATGCCCAAGATCTTAGGAAGTAAACAACGATATATAGAAACATGTTTTTAAAAGTTATTTAATCTTTCTATGTAAATTAGTGTGTATGAAGTATATAGGAAAAAATAGTTTAAGGTAAGTTGAAAAGACAAATCATGTAATAAATCTCAAGATACTCAAAAAGTTATCAAGATATTACAAAATATCTTAGTAGTTTTAGAAATGAAAACAAATTAACAATGAAATGAATAAGAGAATTTGTTGTAATCGATTGAACAACAACAAAAAACTGAAAGTAAATGCAAGAACACAATGATGAACGAGGAAATCCCTTAACCCTTTTGGAGCTCTGATATAAAACCTCGGGATGTGATGAAAACACCTTCTTTAGAACTCATATTAATCATAAAGAAATTACAAGTCCTATTTGATCTTAATGTAAGTGTAAAAGTGCTCAAGCGTCAATATAATAAAATGAGAGTACATGTCAGTGTGTGCGTGTGTGTGTGTATGTGTTTGTCAATGATAATTAGCTAAGATTTTATAGTGTAACACGCCGACTCTCAGGTATTAACTTTATAGCTTTATGTTTCATCTTGAAAAGTCGACTCTTCGAGTTGGATGCCCTAACTAGTTGAGTAGGAACGAATTCGACCGCATGACTTAAGTGACCAACTTGACCAGTCGGAGGTCACGACTCTACGAGTTGGAGCAGGGGGGTGAAACCCTAATTTTAGGGGATTACACCCTATATAAAGGATCAATAGCCTCCCTTGGCCTCCCCTCACCGTCTCCTTGAGCTCTAAAACCCTAGTTCGTGTGTGCACTCCATCTTGTGTATTTTTATGCTTGGAAGCTGACTTGGAAGAAGAAGACTTGAAATATAAGATGATTGGTGCATAGAGGAGCTGGTGGATCTGACTTTTCTGCTTATTGGCATTATTTTAAAGGTAACTAGTTGTTACCTTGAATTTTCCTGCTTTTACATCTCTTCATGTTTAAGATTACGACTTTTCTAGCATGCATGTTAGCCATTTTCAGGCATGGGCTAGGATTTGAAGGTGCAACTTTAGATCTGAAATCTAGGTGTCTATAGTTGTCAAGTCTCCAACTTTAGCAAGTATGAGTCTTCCCTTTTGAGTTAAACCCCCTTATAAGCTTGAATTTGACATTCTAATCCTTTAGAGCCTTGCATACACGTAAAGTTTGCAACTTTATGTGATAAACATGCTTTAGGAAGCTTGATCTACATTATGAAGCTTTGAGGTCGCTTAAAAGCAGTTGAATGGAGAAAGGACTGAAGGGACTCGACGAGTTGCATGGCCAACTTGGTGAGTCCGATGAAGATTGTCATGTAAGGATTTTTGCATGGACTCAGCAAGTCAGCATGACGACTCGACGAGTCAGTTAGAGTTTTTCTAATAATTGGATACGCAGGTACTTGAAGAGTTGCATGGACACTCGACAAGTCAACTGGAGGTTTTCACGACTTCTCGAGTTCTGGAAGGACTCAACGAGCCATTGAACTACACTCAACAAGTTGAGTCAACATGGACTTTTAACCTTGACCGTTGACTTTGACTTTGACCAAGGGTTGACCAGTTGACTTTTGGAATGATTTTGGTAATTTGGGAATATATGGAAGTGGTCTTATGGCAATTATAATTGGTGGAGTCTATGGCTGTGATTCGAGAGTTTGCAATTATGATTTTAGTACGACGTTTGCGAGGTGAGTTTTCCTCACTATGCTAAAAGGGTTGGAGGTAGCAATACCTGCCCTTTTCGGATATGTATCCAGGTTATTGCACATTATGCTTGTTGATATGTATCCTAGTTATAGGATTGTTTCCATGATTAGTGATCTATTAGATCCGCATGTTTATTTGTTTATATGTATGTGCACATGTTTGTTGGTTTAGGGAAAGGGTTGAGGCAGGTCTTGTTGTGTGCAGTAGGCCAAGACACCTTGGGCGGACCGGGTAGACTGTAGGACTAGGCCAGGAAAATCTAGTTAGGCCGATGGAGCGATTGTCCCTGATAGGTTGAAGGCCCCAAGAGGGCGGTCCAGATGTGCTAAAGGCTTGGAGAGCGGTACAGATATACTAAGGGCCTGGGGAGGCGGTCCAGTCAGACTGATGGATCATTATACATGTTGTTGCTTCTATGTTTATACGGTATGGTTATATGTGTATGTCGTTGGTACTTTAGGGAAACTCAGTAAGCTTCGGGCTTACAATTGTTGACTATGTTTCAAGTACCTCTGATGATCGCAGGAATGCAAAGGCGTGATCGTACAGCTCCTCCTATTTCATGTTTTATGATTTGATTTTGGGATACTCTGACATTATTCTATTTTGGAAACATGTTTTGTAATAATCTTGGAGTTGGAAAATGTTTTGAAAAGTTTAAATTTCGCATTATATTTATGGATGTTACATGTTGGTATTAGAGCCTTGATTTGATTGAATTGGAAGAAAGACTTGTGTGTTTGCAGTCTCAAACTGGGGACAATATTTTAAAACGATAATTTTTTTAAATGTTTTCAAAATAATAAAAGAGGATGCAATTTTCCGATCAGCCAGAGCTTGTAGGTAGACCCCAAAATACCTTACAGATTATTTTATTTATGGGATATGTTAGAACAACATGCAAGTAGTAGGTTAAGGATCTTCAGGAATTGCATGATAGAATTGCCTGATTATATGATTGCTAATAGCCTAGGGATTCTCCCTATATGAAATTGACAACATTACTAGAGTTACTTAGTGTATGCATCACGACTCTACATAATTAAGATCTTATAGCCTGAGAATGTATGGTTTGGCCTTATTTCTTGTTCTTGTTTGATGAAGGGCTTAAAGTAGGATCAGCCAAGGGGTGTGCGCGGTGCGGTTTGGTGCGGTTTCGAGTCAAAACCGCAAACCGCACCGCATATGCGGTTTGAATATTTTAGAAACCGCAAACCACACCACAGATGTTCAAAACCGCATGATGCGGTGCGGTTTGATGCAGGCGGTTTATGCGGTTTAGTTGCGGTTTGTGCGGTTTGATGTGTTGTTTAACATTAAATCTATCAAAAAACTAAAAACCTGACCAGGTTAAAAAAAATGATTGCTTTTATTTTATAAAAACAAATACAATTTTCGAGTTAAATCGTTTTTTAATAAATTGTGACTCATGTTACTATAGTTTTGTAAGTATCATTGTTATTGCTTTATATTGCCGTTATAATTTATATATTCTTGTAAACCATGAGATCTTGATCTAATAGTGATTTCATGTTACGTTATAGATATTTGGTTATTGTAAGAAATATATTTATATACATCATTTCTAAATCGTGATTTGAAGTTATAACAAAATAAAGAAAAAAAAGTATATATAACATGCGGTGCGGTGCGGTTTGAACCGCAGTTTTATAAATACAAACCGCAAACCACACCGCATAGTGCGGTTTGATAAAATGATGAACCGCAAACCGCACCGCGAAATTCTAAACCGCATTATGCGGTGCGGTTTGGTGCGGTGTGGGCGGTTTGTGCGGTTTTTTGCACAGCCCTAGGATCAGGTATGCGAAAGTGTATAGGGTCCAGTGTTATGTATGGTTAGAAAACACAAGTGTAGCAGGGTTGGTGGAAGTTTCATGGGTTGGTTGTGAGTGACCGGGAGGCCAGTTATGATATATTTAGCATTCCTCTAGGAGGGAGGATTAAGCGCTTGCTATGTTTATGTATATTGTTACAGTGTGGTGGTGATACATGAGACAAAGATGGGTAGGTGTGGAAGGTAGTATGGGCCCGTACTACTAAAAGCATAGGACCCATACGTGTAGCAAGGAAGTCACAACCCCTAGGGTTTTGTTGGGGGTTGTTTCCCGGATTATTATATGGAATATCTGATATCTTCCTGGTATATGTTTCAGTATGGTGGTTACTCGACGATTTGTTACTGGATCCGGGTCAGGATCAGGAGACGGTGAACATGAGGCACCCCTAGTGCCCAAGACTATCGGCCATATGAGGCCAGACGAGATGGACACCAGGATCTGGGAGATCCTACATTATGTGGTCATTGCTTTGTTCCGGGGTCAATTACCGAAGATGCTCGGGTCTATGAAGACCACCATGGTGGAGTATTTTGATGATCGCTATGCAGCTTTCACTGAGGCAGCTGCCGCAACAGCCACATCAACTGTAGCGACAACAAGGGTAGGAGCTATTTGAGCATTCCAGTATCAGGACTTCGACAACATGATGCCCCTACATTTAATGGGACTCAGGACCCCATCAAAGCCATGAGGTGGTCGTCTGATGTGGAGGGGTGTTTCTTCGCTTGTTCATGTCCTACTGACAAGAAGCTCAGATGTGTCCAAAACATGCTGAGGTCTGTGGCAAAAGACTGGTGGAGATTGATGAATGGGGATTATTCGGAAGATCAGAGAGCCACAATTACTTGGGAGCAGTTCTGGGATATGTTTCGCGCTCGATACTATAGAATCTAAGAATCAAGCTTGAATATTAATCATAGTAAGTAATCAGAAATTGTATGAAAGATTGAACACCGATGTAAATAAGATCGTGATTGAGGTCAATATTACGCTTTAGGTTTACAGAGTACAAAAGTAGACAAGACTGCAAAACCTTTTTTTAACTCTAGTAAAGACTCCTATTTATAGGAAAGTAAAAGCATACAAAAAATATACTAAGGACTAGACATCAAAGTTTCCTATAATATGCCTTAGTAAAATAGATATCAAAACATACGAAGACTACATATAAGACTTCGACTCATTACAATCAAACTACTCCTACATTCTCCCCCTTTGTAAACAGAGTTGAAGACTTCAGTTTGTAAGAAGTTGAATGGAGTACAACATTACTCTTCGTATCTCAGTATACCAATAGATAATCTTTTTCAGTTCCTTATTATCACCTTCATTATTCTTATTGCAATGGTTCATATGAACAATCAAGTTTGTATATTGCAAAGTAGAATATCTTTCAACTTCACTTTCCTGGAACAAAAATCTATTTGACTTTCCAGATTTATCCTTCCCATAGAAGACTACGCCAAAAGGCTTCAGGCATATTTCACCATCATCATATTTCTTCAAGTCTGCCTGAGTCTTCGAAGGAGCCATTGGTGCTGTAATTTCCAGGCCTTTTGCTGTGGCCAACTCCACATTTGTCATTGCTAGACATTCATAATAATTTTTGATAAATTTTTTGATGTGAGTAACTCCCAACTTGTATTCATCAGGTTCTGTGTTTTGAAGATATGAAAATGATCTTTCCTTCAGCAGTAATGCAACTTATATAAGATCATACAAGTTCATCAAAGGAAAGTCTGCTATTGTAAACTCGCACACATCACCATTTGCCTTGGTCACAATATACTTCATGTTTTGGAATGTTTTTTCGAAGACCACATCCTTCTTTATACTTATGACCTTTTTAATCTTGACTAAGGACCTCACTTCTTCTATAGGCTTGGCAAGAACCACATGAAATCTTATCTTCATTTATGTGCCTTCGTCCTTCTCATTGAATTTACTTTCAGCTTTAAATTGAGGCATGATGAACATCATTTTGTTAATTGGAAAGTTCAATTGGCTTTCATCCATATTCGTGACAATATAACTCTGTTTAGGCTTCTTCTCAAAAGAATACATGTGATTGAATGCAACCTTGGCTTCAATTGTTTCATAGTTGTAGTTCTTCGATGGATCACCCTTGTTCATGATAGGAGGATCACTGGCCCTTTGTGTTATGATGCTTTGTATCATCCTCATCTTCTCTACTTCTTCTTTAGCCTCTGCCTTCTTCTCTTATTTAGATTTTTTGATTAAAATTGACTTTCCCTTTGTCCTCGAACCAGATTCCTCTATCAATTTTCTTCTACTACTGTCAATAGATTTACCAATCACAATTCCTTTCGAAATTGGTCTTGTAATTGGCACAGTTGTAACTATTGTAGAAGTGATAGGACCAACAGTTGGAAGATAGTATGGGGACATACAACTGAAACCAGAGGATCCGTACTCAAATCAACGAAGGTTGAGATGAATCCAGGGAACTTGTAGTGTGTATGATCCGTCGATGTAGGATGACTATTCTGATGTTTGTTATGGTGAAATTTTAGTATGGTGATGCTACGCATTAGACCAGTTGGCACTTCAGGTGCTGGTGAAGGACTGGGCTCGGGCTCTGGAGTCGGGCAATTATAAGAGTAGACTAGAGAGTTCATCTATTATGAGGTCACGCGTAGCATATTAGAACAGGCTCCTATGATATTTGGTATGATCATTGAGGGTATCCTAAAGCTTTTGGATGAGAGGCTTAGTGCATTTTGCACTGAGATGGGGGCCATGATGGGGTTGTGTACCCTGATATTCAAGAAGTTTAGAGCCTGTGGAGCTCCCGACTATCATGGGGCTCGAGATGCCATTGCTCGCGGTAGATGGTTGGCAGATGTCGCCAACGCCTTTCACACCAGTAGATTTCCCGAGGGGGAAAAGGTTCAACTTGATTCCTACCTCCTGAAGGACAGGGCACGAGATTGGTGGGAAGAGGTTGGGAGAGCTATTGGTGATGATGCTGCTATTGATGTGATGACTTGGAGTGATTTCTCGGCCAGGTTCAGGGATGGTTTTTCACCTGTGATGGAGGTGCAACAGTTAGCGAGGGAGTTCCAGGACCTCCAACATATTAGGGAGACAGTGTCCGAGATCACTGCTATGTTCTGGGAGAGGGCCCTTCTCATTCCATAGAATGTGGTAGATGAGGAGATGAAAAAGGCCCGATATCATCGAGTGATATCCACCAGTTTGTGAGCCGATCCAGCTGTAAGATGTTGGTGGATATGATTGCTAGGGTTCGGGAGAGGGAACTGGATTTAGTGATGGAGATGAAGAGGAAACCAGATGGGGTTGAGACAGGTAGTTCAGGCAAGAAGCCCAAGGTATCAGATCACAGATTGAGGACCCAACTGGGCTGTAGTCGTTATTACAAGTGTGGCAAGATACACGAGGGGGCGTGTAGGGTGTGGAGTTCGGGCTGCTTCTAGAGCAGCCAAACTGGTCATATGAGCAGGGATTGTACTGGTACTACCACCACCACAACATTTCAGAGATGATTTGCTTTCAGTAAATGAAGAGCGACCACAAAAGTGCCCAGTGTCTGGGTTCAGCATCAGCAGGACAGGTGGCGGCGCCCGCTTTTTCTACGTTGAGGATTACAAATGGCCATCAAAGCCAGGCTAAGGTGCCTACGACTAGGAGTAGGGATTTTCAGCTTACTGTAGAGGAGTCATCTGCAACTCCTGATTTTGTGACGGGTATGTATTCTCTCCTTATCTCTTTATTTGTATTCATTATTGCTTATGTTTACTTGTTTTGTTATAGGTTCGTTCTTAGTGAACGATGTATCAGCTATGCTATTGTTCGATACGAGGTCTACCTGATCTTTTGTGTTGCTTGTGCTTAGCAAGCGATTTGTTGGAGCTCTAGGGGAGCTAGACTATCCACTAGATATTGAGATGGCGGATGATAGGACCATTCGGGTTAGGAAAGTGCATCGAGGATGTACACTGCAATTGTTTGATGAGAAGTTATCTATAAATCTAGTCAGTATTCCCCTGCGAGGGAATAAGGTTATAGTCGATTTGGACTGGTTGAGCCCCAATACGTCAATGATTTACTATGAGAAACAACTAGTGAGAGTTCGGACTCTTGGTGGGGGAGGGTTAGTGATTTAGGGGTATAGGCCACAACGTAGACTGAGTTTATATTCAGCACCAAGGGTGAGGCGCTACCTCAAACAGGGTTGTGCAGGGTATGTCTCCTATATTATGGATACCCGGGATAAGGGTAAGGTGATAGTGGATGATGTACCAACCGTTCGAGAGTACCCGGATGTATTCTGAGAGGATTTGCTTTGGATACCTCTAGTGAGGCAAGTTTAGTTTAGGCTTCACGTAGTCCCTGCTGCGGCTTCGACAGCCAAGGCACTATATCGGTTGGCTCCTCCTGAGATGCAATAGTTGTCTACGCAACTACAAGAGCTCCTAGACAAGGGATTTATCAGGCCGATTAGTTCGCGATGCGGAGCCCCGATCCTATTTGTACAGAAGTAGGAAAGGTCACATCGGATATGCATAGACTACCTTGAGTTGAATAAGGTAACGGTGAAGAACCGTTATCCCCTCTAGAGGATTGATGATTCGTTTTACCAGCTACAGGGCGCATTTTGGTACTCCAAGATTGATCTACGTTCAGGTTATCACCAGATGCGAGTCAGAAATTAAGATGTGTAGAAGAGATCTTTTAGGACTCGGTATGGTCACAATGAGCTTGTGGTGATGCCGTTTGGGCTCACCAATGCTCCAGCTGTGTTCATGGACGTCATGAACCGCATGTGTAGACCGATGTTGGATTGGTCTGTGATAGTGTTCAGTGATGACATCTTTGTTCATTCCAACACTCAGGAGGAACATGAGGAACAACCAAGGGAGTTGCTGGAGACAATAAGGAGGGAGAGAGTTTTCGCAATGTTCTCCAAGTGTTTTTTTTGGTAGCACGATATGCAGTTTCTGTGGCATCTTGTCAACTAGAAAGATATTTTGGTCGATCCAGCCAAGATAGAGGTCGTGATGTTGTGGGAGGTTCCAAGGTTTCTAACTAAGATTCAGAGTTTTCTTGGTCTAGCAGGTTACTACCGGAGATTCATCCAGGATTTGTCCAAGATTTATGTTCCCTTGATCGATTGGCATAGAAGTCGGTGACATTCCGCTGGGGGCCTGAGCAGCAGGCAACCTTCGAAACTCTTAGACAGCGGTTATGTGAGGCAATGATTCTTACCTTGCTAGAAGCATTCGACAATTTTGTGGTTACTATGATGCTTCGATCACGGACATGGGCGTGGTATTCATGTAGTGTGGTCACATGATAGCTTACACATCGAGGTGGTTGAGGCCTTACAAGGAGAACTACGCGACACATGATTTATGGTTGGGGGCTATGCTTATCTCACTCAAGATTTGGTGGCGTTACCTATTTGGGGTTCGTTGTACCATTTAAACGGACTACAAGAACTTGATATATCTCTTGGATAAGTCGAGTCTGAACATGAGGTAGTGTTTGTGGTTAGATGTGGTGAAGGACTATGACTCTAAGATCCTTTACAACCGGGGCAAGGCCAACGTAGTGGTCGATGACCATAGCCGCAAGGCAGTGGGTGCCCTGATTCAGACAAATCTTTGAGGATGACAGTGATTACCCCATTGCTAGAGAAGAGCCAGGAGGCGTAGGTTAAAGGCCTGAAGGAAGAGCACTAGAAGTGCAAGCGGATCATAGGCCAAGTGGCCTCTTTTGATTATGATAGCCATGGTTTGTTGATGCTACATGGGATTGTCTGGGTTCCATATTGGAGTAGAGTACGACAAGTTCTGATGGATGAGGCCCATAAGTCTACATTCTATATCCATCCCGCGGCGACGAAGATGTATCGGGGATCTTCACCCTGATTACTGGTGGCCCTGCATGAAGTAGGACATAGCATGGTATGTTGAGCGGTGCTTGGCTTCCAAGAAATTCAAGACCAAAAAACAACAATTACATGACCGGATGTAGCCATTAGACATTCTCGTGTGGAAATGGGAAGATATCACTATGGACTTCATCATGAAGCTTCCGAGGACCGCACGTGGAGTAGATTTGATATGAGTCATCGTGGATTAGTTAACGAGGAGTGCTCACATCATCCCAATCCAGGAGAGAATATCGGCCGAGAAGTTGGCTGAGATCTATGTATGTGAGATTGTGGCACGACACAGAGTGCCTGTTTCAATTTTTTTAGACCAGGATGTTCGTTTCACTTCCAGATTTTGGAAGCGGTTCCACGACGAGATGGGTACTCATCTCAACTTCAGCACCACCTTCCACCCTCACACAGATAGACATACCGAGAGGACGATACATACTCTCGGGGACATGCTATGCGCATGTTTCTTGGACTTTGGTGGAAATTAGGATAAGTATCTTCCGTTAGCGGAATTTCATATAACAACAGTTACCACGCTAGGATAGACCGACCTCCCTTCAAGATACTCTACGGGAGGAAGTGTAGGACCCCAATCTTTTGTGGCGAGGTTGGTCAGAGAGTCATGTAAAGTATTGAGGTAGTACTGGAGATCACTGAGAGGATCCAACAGGTTTGAAGCAGGCTCCATACTTGTCAAAGTATGCAGAAAAACTATGTCGACAAGTGTTGTTCAGACTTAGAGTTTCTGGTGGGCGACATGGCTCTCCTGAAGGCGTCACCTTGGAAAGGTGTCATCTAGTTTAGGAAGCAGGGCAAGATGGGCTTGAGATACATCGTTCCATTTAGGGTTTTGACTCGGGAGGGTCGGGTTGCATACCGTTTGGATCTCCTAGCAGAGCTCAGTCAGTTCCATAACACTTTCCATGTCTCTCACCCACGAAAGTGCTTAGTGGATGACTCAGCGGTTATTCCTCTAGATGAAATTTAGGTTGATGACAATCTGAATTACATTGAGAGATTAGTAGCTATTCTTAATAACAAGACGAATGAGCTAAGGAAAAAGAGGGTTGAGCTGGTGAAGGTGTAGTGGCAGCACCCCAAGGGTTTAGAGTAGACTTGGGGGCCCAAGGAGGAGCTGAGGGAGCACTACCCAGAGTTGTTTTCAGATGCAACATAATTTAAGGATGAAGTCTCATACAAGTGGGGGAGAATTGTAATGCCTAATTCCTAGCACTCATTTAATCATAATTTATTCACTTTTAAAGAGCTACTCGATGAGTTGGGAGCCATAAACTCATCGAGTAGAAACCTGGATGACAGCGGGATTTTAAGTCGCCTACTCGACGAGTTGAGAGCCTCAACTCAATGATTACTGGTGCCTTGATGAAACCATAAATTCGGGGTTTTGCATCCTATTTAAGCATCCTAATCCCTACTTTTTGGACTCATTTCCATCCTCCAAGTCCCAAACCCTAACCCATGAAACCCTAGTGCCTTGTATGAGCTTGTGAGTTGTTTTTTAGTGAAAATTGTATATTCTAAAGCTTGTTGAAAAAGGAGGAGCTTGGAGATTCCAGTGGAAGCTATTAGATCTAGAAACAACATCTCATCCTCTTCATTTTCTGGTAATCAAGTCTCAACCTTGCTAAATAGATTGTTAGATCTCCTTATTATCCTCTTATGTGGTTTTTGGTCCAAGAAGCCTGATCTTTGGGACATGGACATCCTAAGTGGGTATACTTTCAGATCTATGACCTCGACGGGGTCACATGACATAAAGGTGAAAACTTTATGGCTATAGAAGCCCCATGCAAGCTATAAGTTTCCATTTTAGCCTTTTAATCTTCAAAAGGCCATGAATGGGGAGAAAGTTAGGAACTTTACGTGTTCATGATGTTCTTAGAGTTTGGATTTCAATGAATATGCCTTAGTTTGGAGTATGGATTGTCTTTGGACCAATATCTAGGTCCTAAAGGTTTAAGGTTTGAGCTAAACCCATGAAATAGAAGTGTAAACAGGTAAAGTTCGAAACTTTACCCTTAAAAGGACATTTTTGGTATGCATGAGAGATAAGAAGCATGGATCTGAAGAGTAGGGTCTTACTCATTTAAGAAAGCCCAAACAGACAGAGGAAGTCGTCGATTCCATAGAGGAACTCGATGAGCTGAGTCATTTTTTCCCGATTCTGTACCAATTAGAAATCGAAGAGTCTGAGGAGGGACTCGATGAGTTGACTCGTTTTATCACGCCTACGAGTAGCAGAGAAACTCAGCGAGTCAGGGGGTGACTCGATGACCTGGATCGTGATTTTAGGACTTTAGGTTTATAAAACTCGACGAGTTGATGGGTCAATTCAGCGATTTGGGTCGACCCAAAATGTTGACATTGACGAGAACGTTGACTCCGACAATGGGTAAAATGGTAATTTTACACTATAAAGGATTATCACTTTTTGATTAAGTGTTATAGTGATAATGATAACTGAGGAGTCGTTGGAACAATCGTTAGAGATTCCTCACACGAGACTTCACAGTTAGCTTACAAGGTAAGTTTTCCTCCAGTAGGAAGGGGTCAAAGGCACCAAGGCTGGCTCGTTTGTGTATGCTACTTTGTTTTAGAAAAAGGTCCGACGACAGGCGGGGCCCGATGTGGGTTTATATGCTTTTCCGGATTTCGATCTGATGTCAGGGCGGTACCTGAAGTATGTTAGTCTCCTTGATGTATTTTTAATTCTTACATGTGTTTCTTATTTGTATGTTTTCAGACTACGGTTTGATGCTGCGGCGGTTCCCTAGGAATGCTTGTATGCTTCTGGATTTCGGTCTGATGTCGGGTGGGGCCCGAGGAATTTTTATATGTCTATGATTAGGTGGTTATGCCTATTTTATGTGTATTAGTAGCTATGCTCATATATATATATATATATATATATATATATATATATATATATATATATATATATATATATATATATATATATGATGGGTTTTTCTTGATGTTGTGTGGGGCCCGATGCTGGATGCGGTCTGATGTCGGGCGGTGCCCGATGCCGGACAAGGCTAATGTCGGTTAGTATGGGGAGACTCATTAAGCTTCGTGCTTATAGTTTTCAGTTTTGGTTTCAGGTACTTCGGGTAGCAAGGGGAACAGCTCGGGATGATTGCAGTGCACACATCATTTGTTTAGCCTGAGATGTTTAGACTTTGATATTTAGACATGTGACTTTAATACATTATTCTGAGATGATGAGTTGAGATATATGACTTATGATTTTATATGATGTTTGATGACTTATGGTTTTTATTAACTGGTTTTAAAATGAAAATATTGGACCGTATTTTTGGGATGTTATACATGAAGCCATAATATAAGCGATGTATAAGGAAACAACCTAAAAAATGACAGATAAATGCGTGTCATTCTCACTTACCGCTTCTTGTGTAGTGGAGGGTTATTAGCCAAAAAAATTTGATAGGACATAATTATATTAATAGTATCATACACAAGTACTAGAACCTTCAAAAATCCCACTGTCATTACTTAGGATACAAATGTGAAATTGTGTGCTATTCTATGGAAACGCTCATTCGTTCTTTGTGAGTCATTAGTGGAGCATGTGTGGTTAATCGACACAAGAATTGAGGACTATATAGTTTAACAATGGTACATACTCGAATTTATGGTTAGTGATTGAGCATGTGCAGCTTACTGACACATTAATGTGAGATAAAAAAAAAAACAACCTCGATCATGTCATGCGGGTTTGCATGGTGTGACAACCCGAACCTTTATCTGTTAAAGTTAGTCTTTTTCCGTTAAATAAATTTAATATTTTTATTTTCTCCGTTAATTTCTTTGGTTTGGAAAATCATTTAAGTTTTATATTTGCTCCGTTAATTCCTTCGAAAAATCAGCAAATTCTGGCCTGACTGGTGTTCACGGCCATGAACCCGATCACGGCCGTAAATCCATTCATGACCATAAACTAGTTCATGGTTGGTGGACCCCACCACAGACCATGAACCCCCAATATATACGTGGTTCTCACCCTCATGTATACTTTTCTGGCCACGAACACCCTTTCTCTCTCTAAAAATCATCACCCGAAAACAAAACAAAAAACATAAGATATCTCTCACTCAAACCGCCTTAGAACACGTTTTGGAGCATCAAACACCCACTTCTTATCAATTCAACATCGTGTTCTTGAGTTCACAGCCGTAAACCCTTCAAAACTTCATAAGTTAGGCCATGAATCCTTCATACCTTTAAAGACCTTGAACCATCAGAGGTTAGTGAATAGTTCACGTTCGTAAATAGTTTACGGCAGTAATCCCCTTCACGGCCGCAAACCCTCCCTAAACCATGAATCGTGACTGAAAACCTGCTTTGTTTGATTTAATCGAGTTCCGATAACATTCCTTAACATTCCAGTTTCTTTGATCCGATGCTTCCACACAACTAACAGTGAGTTCATACCCCTACACATTTATGGTTTTTAATATTTTTAGGGGGGAGGGGGTACACAAGGCAAATACAAATGATTTTGTGAACTAATAAAAAATAATTTCAAAAATTTTAAAACTTATGCAATTGATACAGTCAAACGACTTCCACATATTTATAAAATACTTATATATTTTATCTCTTTTGTAACATGCTAAGCATAAGGGACACATTCAACTTGAAATCATAATTGCATAGTTTTCAGAACAATTCACGAACCAATCAAATAAAATTTCAAGCAAACTAGAATGGGTATAGTTTGGGAAATTCATTACATAGTTTTTACCGATTCATACTATATACATGGGCAAACATATAAGCTATTACAACTTAGGTTTATGATATTCATTACTACGTTCGGATAAAAAGAGTATAACACTAAATAATTATTTACGTATAATTATTAATACTCTACCAAGTATACAAATAGTTTCAAATACGAGAAGACGATACAAAACTACACGTAAACTAGTTAGTACAGGACTGTGAGACTACTCTTCAATTGTACCCTTCGAGGTACTGGTAAAATCCTCAACGTTTAATGTAACCAGAGTCTCGTGGAGGGTGAGCGTGAGATTTGTGAATAGATCTATTCGGGACTGACAATCCATAACTAAACTGCTAGCTACAGTTAGGCAGGCATGCTTGGGGTGACAAATATCATACCGTACGAAGCCTGAAGAACGTCGTTGAGGTCAACTTTCGTATCAAACATGGTTATACGACTCATAATAGTATAAAATAACTTTTTTTATAGGATTTCATTCTTCATTAGTTTTATTTTAATTAATATAACTACTAAACTTTACACTAGTGGATTACGGGGATACAATACTTCATTTTATTTTAAATAATAAAACTACTATACATACTGATGGTGAATAGGGTTTTCAAACACAACACACAATACTTACTAGTAGTAACCATGTTTTCATACAAAAGGTTTTTCATTCAAAACAATGATATATGATACAATTGGTAGTAGCCAGGCATACAAACTATTACTTGATACACAACTCAAAACACAGTAACAACCATATATGTAAGAAAATGTTGGATTTTCTTTGGAAACATGCATACATTTTACAGATTTATGGATAGCTTTTCATTACCAAAAACATTTTATGAACTCACTAGCTTAATGCTCATATTCTTTCAAAATCGCTTGTATTCTCAGGAAACCAGTAGACAGGTACTCCTGCAGACTTTTGAGAAGACGGAGCGTATAGAGACTCATCTTTTACATATTTTTTTATACTTTTGATGTACACAAACAATGAAGAAAACAGATGTAAATATTCATATCTTAATGTAATGGTTCTATTTACTATGATTACTCTTATGCAATTCTTGTTATAATATAAATTATGTGCTCCACCCCCACCGTTTCGGTTCGGGGGTGTGACAGATTGATATCAGAGCAAATATTTATAGTGAACTTAGTATACCGAACCTTACATGGTGTACATCTATAAACGCTAAGGGGCCGAAATGCCCTGAACTAAAAGTATACCTTTAAAATATAAGTATTTTATAAGAAGTATACATGTATACATACGTACCAGCAACAATATCAAAAGTAGAACAAAATAAAAGAATAACAAAACAAAAGTGTTTGGGTGTTGGACAGTACGGTTAAACCTGGATAGTTATGTAATCATCTCTGGAATCAATATAGCCTGATCAACTATATTTATTTGAAACATGAGCAACATGTGTTTGGGGGTGACTATGGTGTTGCAGTGAGCCTAAAACATACCAAGCTATATACAACAAAATGTCGATAGAGCATAGCATTCAACATTAAAGTACTATAGGATTATTTTAGCTAGAGCCGAATACAATATAAAGATTCATTCTAAGTGTTGCTAGTTATTTCTTCCTAGCGATAGTTTACTTGCATTGGTAACTTTTCTCTGTTTATTGCTTAGTAGAACAGTTTATCTTTCAGGCTGAGATATATCTTATTTCATAACTCTTGATTCAAAAATCTATGGGACTTACCATCCTCTTCTTCTTGATTATTTTACAAAAAGATGCCTCCAAAGAAAACACCCAATAGAAAGAAAAACAATCCACATACGAATCCAACGCCACCACCTCCTCAGTTCGATCCTGCCATGTTCCAGGCAGCAGTTATAGCCACCGTGGCTGCCACGATGTCGCAGATTAATTCTAGCAACTCAAGTTGGTCGGGAAGTGGTACCTATCCCCTCAATCTTGATGGTGGTCGGGGATACTAGAAGGCCTGTTCCTATAAAGACTTTATCAATGCAAAACCCAAATCATTTTATGGTAATGGAGGTGTCATTGCCCTCACACATTGGTTCGAAAATATCGAATCAATTTTCAAGATCCGTGTGTGCTCGAATGCAAGAAAGGTGACATTCGTTGCCTGCACCTTTACCGATAGACCCCTGAATTGGTGGAATAGCTGAGTTAAATCCCTAACTCTACCAATATCCAATGCCATAGTTTGGGAGAGTTTAAAGGAACTTATACTTGCTGAGTACTACCCAAGAGGCAAAATGCAGAAGTTGGAGCGCCAGCTTTCGAACCTGAAGATGAAGGGTTCCGACATTGCCATCTACATAGCTAGATTCTGTGATCTGGATCTTCTCTGTTCGGGAATGGTCACCACGGAAAGCAAGAATATTGAAAGGTACATTTATGGATCTACTCCCCCAACTCAAGGGAACGTATTGGCTGCTAAACCTTTCACATTCAACAGCGCCAAGTGTTTAGCGCAAACTCTCATAGATCATAATGTTGATCTTGATGCAATTGCAAGTTGTCCCCTAACCACAAAAGGAGAGTGGTCGGAAGAAAAAGTCATGGAATAAGCATAAGGGGTAGTCTTCATAGGAACCCTCCAAGAAACTAGTAGTTGCAGTTCATGCTGCTACCATTCCTGCCGTTGTTCCTGCAGCTCAAGCACCTGCTAGTAGATATTTTGGTACCCTTCCAAGGTGCGACAAGTGAAACTTTCATTATCACGGACCCTGCTTTAATTTGTAATGCAACAGTTGTGGCAAGAAGGGGCACACAAATCGATTTTTCAAGTCACCAGCCCAACCAACCAATCAGGCTCCTGGAGTAGGCGTTGGTCAAGCCTGTTATGGCTGTGGGGAGATCAGGCACTTCAAGAGGAATTGTCTCAAGGCATCAACAGCTGGAAACACAGGGAGAGTGCTAGCGAAAGACCAGGAGGAGGCGGTTGCTAATTGCACCGTTGTTACGGGTACGTTCCTCCTCGACAAATCTTATGCATGCATTCGTTTCGATTCTGGTACGAAGAGAAGTTTTGTTAATCATGAACTAAGAGTCTACTCAAGCATAACCCCAACCTTTAACCGAAACATTTACTGTCAAGATGGTTAACGGAATGAAATAGATAACTAACGACATATTCATCGCCGTCACCCTTACCTTAAACGACCATTCCATTCCAATCGACCATATGCCAGTTTCCTTAAAAAGCTTCGATGTCATTATCGGCATGGATTAGTTGAGCCCCAATTGTGTTGATATCCTTTGTTATGAAAAAGCCATTCACCTCAATATACCCTCTGGAAAAGCCCTAATTATTTATGGTGATAAAATAAACTTAAACCTCCGCATCATTTCATGCATCAAAGCCCAGAAATATTTGTGAAAGGAGTGTCATGGATTTCTAGCCCATGTCGTTAATGAGAAGTAGGAAGTTAAAGACTTCGAGAGCATCCCGAAGTCTACAACTTTACTGATGTCTTTCCCGAAGAGCTTCCCAGAATCCCTCTCGAATACCAAGTCGAGTTCTGAATCGGCTTAAACCCTGGTGCTACCCCTGTAGCTAAATCCCCATACCGTCTAGAACCAACAAAAATGCCAGAGTTATCCAGCCAACTAAATGATCTACACAGCAAGGGATTCATTAGACCGAGTTCCTTACCATGGGGAGCCCCCGTCTTATTTGTGAAAAAAGATGAATCTTTTCAGGTGTGTATTGATTATCTCAAACTAAACAAGCTTACCATCAAAAATCGTTACCCTCTCCCCTGAATCGACGACCTCTTCAATCAACTGGATGGAGCCAGTTAATTCTTGAAAATAAACCTAAGACCAGAGCACCATCAACTACGAGTCCATGAGAATGATGTTCCTAAGACAGCATTTCGGACTCGATATGGTCTCTATGAGTTTGTAGTGTTGCCCTTTGGTCTAACCAACACATCGACGATATTCATGGATCTGATGAATCGGGTGTGCCACCCTTTCGTAGACAAGTTCATGATAGTTTTCATTGATGATATACTTTTATATTCCCAAAGCAAGGAAGATCATAGAGAACACTTGAGGCTAGTGCTAGAAACTCTAAGGGCGGAGAAGTTGTATGCGAAATTCTCTAAGTGCAAATTTTGGATCAGAAAGGTACTTTTCTCGATCACATGGTTAGCGAGGAGGGCATCCACGTGGATCCTTCCAATATCAAAGCGATAGATAATTGGTCGGCACCGAAGATGCCCACAAAAATCCATCAATTCTTGGGACTTGCTAGCTACTATTACAGGTTTATTAAAAAAAATCAGAATTGGCCTCTAACCACCCTACCTCAGAAAGGCGTACCCTTTAGTTGGAGAGAAAAGCAACATGCTGTGTTCCAAACATTGAAGCAGGCGTTATGCACTGCACCTATCCTGTCTTTGCCCGAAGGGATAGAGGACTTCGTTGTCTATTATGATGCATTCAATTAAAACCTAAGTTGTGTACTCATGTAGCTAGGAAAGCTTATTGATTATGCCTCAAGACAGCTGAAAGCACACGAAGTCAGTTATACAACTCACAACCTAGAGTTGGGAGCAGCGGTCTTCGTATTAAAGGCATGGAGATGTTACCTTTACGGAACCCAGTGTACTATCTTCACTGACCATAAGAACCTGCAACATATTTTCAATCAGAAAGAGTTGAACATGAGACAACACTGATGGGTGGAACTACCACTACTAGAAAAACAGCCTTTTACGACGCTCATTGCGCGGCGTAAAAGGCTCAGACGATGCGCAAATGCGCGTCAAGGAAGGGCCTGTCATAAAGAGAGACGATGCGAATTTACGACGCTCATTGACGACGCGCGTTTACGACACACAATGCGTATCAAGGAAGGCCTTGTCATAAAGGAAGATGACACGCATTCGCGTGTCGTAACCTTACGACGCGCGTGTTAATGACACGCAATGCGTATCAAGAAAGCCCCTATCAAGAAAGGCCATGTCATAAATGAAGATGACACACATTTTTGTGTATCATAATTTTAAATGTTTAAAAAAAATATTATTTATAAATTTACTTATTTTCAAATTAAATTTGTATTTAATGTTTCATAATAGAAAATAAAATATCATATACAAAAAATAGAATCCATTGCATAAATTTAATGTCATACAAATAATCGTTCCATGGAATGATAAAACGAATCAATAAAAGTTGTAACAAAAATTTACAAACTAACTAGATACAAGAAATATAAAAAAAATATACCCTAAAATGTTTTTCAAAGTCTAATATCCATGTCAGCTCTTCAACTCACTTCTGCAACCATTGGTGGTTGTTGACTTCACCCGACATCCTTGTTGGAAAAATCAGGGTTTCCTTCAACTTCTCTCACTTTGTCCACACCCTCAAGCCTCTCTACTGCAGCCTCATGAAACCTTAATCTCAATTCCAATCCTTGTATCTCATCTTCCCTTTGTTTTGCCCACAAATACCCCAACAAACCTCAAATCAACTGTTGCACCTACAACAACGGAATTAAGTGTTTCAACTTTCAACTATATAAGCAATAAGCAGAAAGACATTTGGATAAAGGGTAAAGGGTAAAGGGTATAACTGTAAATTCCAACCATTCCCCGTAAATAAAGGTACTGTTTTCTGATGCACCCCCTGATAAGTCCTCTATATTGTATATATATATATATATATATATATATATATATATATATATATATATATATATATATATATATATATATATATATATATATATATATAGGCAAGCAACTTTTTCATTATAGAAGAAGAAGAGGGTTGAGACTAGTAATACTTGGCTAGATCTAAATGGGCTTCTCTTGTCAAGACGTTCACACATCACACATGCATGGCTCAAATTTTATCTCCTGATAAATCATGAACACATAAATATGATTTCACAAACAAACAAACATGCAATGCAATGCAAGAATACCAGAAAACATACCTCATAGTGTTCGATTTCTTCATCCAGACTAAATCCAGCCCTCTCATTTAATTTTTATGTAATTTTAGTTGGTTTACCAGAACTCTTGACAAAAAACCTACCAACATATTTCCAAAAATAATATAACATACGATATGATTACACAATAACCCCATCCTATTAGGCTACTGAAAGATATAGCTAACTTGTTGAAAGTACCTGAGTTCTTCCTTCACGGGATCATAAAGCTTGAAGAAAATAAGTATATCATCCTTGCTTTTCTCAGGTGGTGGAAGAGGATGCAGCAATTCCTGAAAACAATGTTCGGTTCTTAATCGGGAGAATTAGGAAATTCAAAGGTACCGGACCGGCCGGAGTGAATATCAAATCCAATGCAAATACAAATTGTTCTACATTTATACTATACATGATATTATAATATATATATATATATATATATATATATATATATATATATATATATATATATATATATATATATATATGATACCTACAACTCTGTAATAAAAAAAGATGTAACAAACAAGAAAACAGAAATAGAAACAAAATTTAGAAACTATTCTGCATGGCTATACTATGGAAGGGCATGTTTCTTTCTTTTTCTTAAAGTATTGTTTTGAATGGATAAGTGATGTTTCTTTGGAATAACTGATATAGAGTAGACAAAGAATGTTTCTTTTTTGGAGTGAATTACTGTAACAGCCCGGAATTTCAGGTATTTCTTTAAATTATTTTTGGGGCACATTTAGGAGGGGACTCGGCGAGTTGGTGCATGACTCGCCGAGTAGGGCCATGGTCTTGGTTGCAGATACGCGATTGGACTCGACGAGTCCAATAGGGACTCGGCGAGTCGACGCTGTTCAGCTGAACCCTAGCCGTTTCGATTCTGAATCGTATATAATGATCTTATGGCCGTCATGTCGCGTCTTTTGGCCGATTGAAGATACCTTGGGAGTTTGTGGGCATCTGGAGCAAGAGTGAGGGCTAGAGGAAGCTTGAAGAGATTGTTAGACAAGGAGAGGCAAGGTAGTGATCAAAGGAAGTCCAAGGAGTCGAGTACTGGAGATTGGGGACACAGGGAACACGTTTCCAGGTAATCTTCGGATCATAATCTGTAGCTTTTACGTTGTATGCGAATTTAGGGTTTAGGAAACCCATTTAAGGAATTGTTAGATTATAGTGTTGTTACAAGTGTTTAAAAACCCCTGTAATAGTATATGTGAAAGTCCAGGAAGCCCCATATCTATATACTTCGAAATCATGCGAAATACAGGAGGCAGCGGGTTGACTGCATGGCTAGGACTCGCCGAGTTGTTCTTCAGACTCGGCGAGTAGCTTGAAGATTCACTAGGACTCGCCGAGTTGCTCCTCAGACTCGGCGAGTAGCTTGAAGATCTAATAGAACTCGCCGAGTCGTTCTTTAGACTCGGCGAGTGGAGTCGGGGTGTCTATACTCGCCGAGTTGCCCTTTGCACTCGACGAGTCCGGTCAAGATTGACCGTTGACCTGTTTGTAACTTAGTAGGGTCAGTTGCCTTGTTTGATAAGATCATTAATAAAGGTATGTGGTATTATAGGGAACCTGCGGATTAGCGGATCGAGTGCGAGTAGCTCGAAGGGTTTATAGCTTGCATACTACGAGGTGAGTCTTCTCACTATACTTCACCCGGAAGGGTTTGACTGCGTGACCGGAAGGTCGTATGTGTTATATTTATGCTATGTCTAGAGAGGTAGACGCTTTATATGTGATGTATGCTTATATGTGATGTATGCTTATACGGGCCGGAAGGCGAGACTTTATGTGATAGAAAGAACGGTATGATGTATGACTTATGTGTTATGTGCGTTATGTTACGTGTGTTATGTTTTATTCTATTATGGGCCGGAAGGCAAAATACTATGGGCCGGAAGGCAATTTAATACGGGTCGGAAGGCGATATGTTACGGGCCGGAAGGCGATTATGTTACTGGCCGGAAGGCAATGTTATGTGGACCGAAAGGTCCGGGCCGGAAGGCGTATGTGGGTAAGTCGTATACTGGGGAACTCACTAAGCATTTATGCTTACTAGTTGTGTTTATGTTTTTTAGGTTCTAGCGATGACCGTGGGAAGGCGCCGGCGTGACACGTACACACTGCCATCGATGAAGATCTTGAGGATTTATTACTTATACGTTTGCAATAAACTTGGAATAAACTCTTTTGTCGAATAATGATGTTTTATTTTAAATGAAAAAGTTATTTGAAAATTTGAATTGTTACAATTGGTATCAGAGCCTTGGTTTGAGGGATTCGGGTGTACTTTTGGGTGCAACTGAACTCAGACCGGGGATTTGAGGAAAAACCTTTTTAAATAATAAGGGCACAACATTTTATAAATGGTAAGGCGGTAAAACAAGGATGGAGCAGTGTGTACGAGCAGCCAGCGCCCGAATGGTAAAGATCCCCAGAATACCTTACAATGTTATATTATGCACTGAATTATTTATTGTTATGCATGCTAGAAGACTAGGTATACATGATAGGACTAGAATGGCCTGTTTTGTGATGCCTTGTCTAGGGAGATTGCTTATATGGGATGTTTGGCAGCATACAAGTAGATAGTGCATACTAGAGGTAGAGTACTCATTATTCGGGATTTGGGGGGGGAAGACTTGGGACGAATACTGATACGGTGTGGTCGGTAGTATTGGGCCCGTACTACCAAAGACACCGGATCAGTGGAAGACCCAAGTAAGAATCCTTGGAAATCGGAGACTGAGTAGGGCGCGTATCGAGTACCATTGTACTTGGTGGAGTCTCTTATGATTTTATGTTGTATTTCAGAGACATCATGGTCATCACACGCAATGGGGCGAGTTCGAGCGGTGCGAGTGACGAGGAGATTCGTCAGATTATTCAGGAAGGGGTAGCTGCGGCGGTCCGGGCTGAGATCCCGGAGATGTTTGGGTCTATTAAGACCACGCTGATGGAGGAGTTTGAGGAGCGGTACGCCGCACTTACTGAAGCTGCAGTTGCTGCTGCTACCGCAGCTGTGGCTGCTGCTAGGCCGCAAGGGGGTGATTCATTACTATTCAGGGAATTCAGCAACACGAAACCCCCTGAATTTGATGGGACGCAGGATCCGATTGCAGCTATGAGGTGGATCGCCGACATCGAGGGGTGCTTTTATACTTGCTCATGCCCGGAGCACTTGAGGGTACGGTTCGCCTTGAACCAGCTCCGTCTGGGAGCGAAGGACTGGTGGAAGTTCGTGACGGCAAACTTCACTCAGGCAGAGATTTCGGCGGTGACATGGGAGAGGTTTACGGAGATGTTCAGGGACGAGTACGTTCCCCCGGTAGAGAGGGAGCGATTGATTCAGGATTTCTTGACCCTTAAGCAGGGTACTGATTCCGTGGCAGTGATCACACGGAAGTTTCATGAGAGGGCAATGTTCTGCCCCGAGCTGGTATCTACGGAGCAGTCGCGGATGAGCCGCTATTTGGGTGTTTTGAAGAGGGAGATCCGGGAGTTTGTGTCAAACTCCACCTATCGTACTTTCACTGAGCTTCAGGCGAACGCCAGGAAGCGTGAGATCGAGTTGGAGACTCAAGCGAGGGAGGAGGCTGAGTCTCGGCAGGTGGATCGACGGCCGGCTCAGTCTCAGCCGGCAGCCAAGCGGACTAAGTTCGCTGATTCGAGGATGGGAGGTCCGAAGGGTCGCACTTGCGCGAAGTGCGGCAAGAATCACGAGGGGGTGTGTCGAGCTGGTGGTTGCTACAAGTGTGGCAAGGAGGGACATATTGCCAGGGACTGCCCTAAGGGGTTTATGGTTTGCTTTCACTGCAACCAGACAGGCCATCGGAAGGCCGAGTGTTCGCAACTTCGACAGGGAACTACACCTACTACCCGGACTACTGAGACCCGACCGGCGAAGGTCGAGGCCCCGAGGGCTCGCGGGAGAGCCTTTCAGCTGACTGCGGAGGAGGTCCGCGCTGCGCCCGATGTTGTGGCAGGTATGTTATCATTCACGTATTTACTTAAAGGTCGAAATGCTATGCTTATGTTAATGTATGTGTAGGTACTTTCCTTGTGAACTCTATGCCTGCTCTAGTGTTATTTGATTCGGGTGCGAGTAGATCGTTTGTATCGTTAGCTTTTAGTCAGCACATCGGCATTAGTCGTGAGCCGTTAAGTCAGCCTTTGAGCGTTTCTATTGCGGCCGAGAGGGTGATTTGTACTACGGAGGTTCTTCGGGGATGTGTGCTAGAGATCTTCGGGGTCGCGTTTCCGATTGACCTCATTCCTATTGCGATGGGGGATGTCTGTGTCATTGTAGGCATGGACTGGTTGAGCCGATTCAGCGCTGTTATCGACTGTGAGCGTCAGCTGGTGACTATACGAGACCCTAGTGGGGGAGTTCTTACGGTATACGGCGAGGGTACCCGTTCGGGATCAGCTTTTTGTTCGGCCGCTAGGGCGAGGCAATGCCTACAGCGGGGATGTAACGGTTTTGTGGCGTATGTGATGGATACGCGGGAGAGTTCCGAGAGACCGAAGACACTGAAGGAGGTTCCAGTGGTACGCGAGTTCCCAGATGTTTTTCCCGAGGATTTGCCGGGAGTACCTCCTGCGAGGCAAGTAGAGTTTGGTATCGATCTAGTTCCAGGGGCTGCGCCTATTGCGAAGTTGCCTTATCGTCTTGCACCTCCAGAGATGCAAGAATTGTCCTCGCAACTTCAAGAGTTGTTGGGGAAGGGATTTATTCGGCCAAGTAGCTCGCCGTGGGGAGCACCGATTCTGTTCGTCAAGAAGAAGGACGGTTCACACCGGATGTGTATCGATTACCGGGAGCTGAACAAGGTGACAGTTAAGAACCGCTATCCGTTACCGAGGATCGATGATCTATTTGATCAGTTGCAAGGGGCATCTTGGTTTTCCAAGATTGATTTGAGATCAGGGTACCACCAGGTAAGAGTGCGGGATGAGGACGTCCAGAAGACAGCCTTTAGGACGCGGTATGGGCATTACGAGTTCGTGGTGATGCCTTTTGGGCTCACCAATGCCCCAGCAGTGTTCATGGATCTCATGAACAGGGTATGCAGGCCGATGTTGGATCGGTCTGTGATTGTATTCATCGACGACATTCTGGTGTATTCGCGGTCTAGGGAGCAGCATGAGGGACATTTGAGGGAGGTCCTCGAGGTACTGAGGTCGGAGAAGCTATATGCAAAATTCTCCAAATGTGACTTCTGGTTACGGGAGGTTCAATTTCTGGGGCACGTTGTAAATCAGGCAGGGATATTGGTCGATCCGGCCAAGGTAGAAGCGGTGATGAATTGGGAGGCACCAAAGTCACCTTCGGAGATCAGGAGTTTCCTTGGGTTGGCAGGGTACTATCGGAGGTTCATTAGGGACTTCTCCAAGATCGCGGTGCCGCTCACCAGATTGACCCGGAAGGGTGTTACATTTTCATGGGGACCCGAGCAGCAGACTTCCTTCGAGACACTTCGCCAGAGACTGTGCGAAGCCCCAGTATTAGCTCTTCCGGAAGGGATGGAGGACTTTGTCGTATATTGCGATGCATCGATTTCGGGACTGGGTGCAGTGTTGATGCAGAGGGGCCATGTGATAGCTTATGCATCGAGGCAGCTGAAGCCTCATGAGGCGAGGTATCCCACGCATGACTTAGAGTTGGGGGCAGTAGTGTTCGCCCTCAAAATTTGGCGTCACTACCTGTACGGGGTTCGTTGTACCATATACATGGACCATAAGAGTTTGAAGTATTTGATGGATCAACCAAACCTAAACATGTGTCAGAGGAGATGGTTAGACATGGTTGAGGATTATGACTGTGGGATCCTATACCACCCAGGCAAGGCTAATGTAGTAGCCGATGCATTGAGTCGTAGGACGGAGAGCACTCCCTTGCGGGACGTATGTTTGAGATTGACAGTGATGACTCCGATATTAGATGCTATTCGTGGGGCACAGGCCGAGGTTGTGAAATCTGGGATGCAGAAACAGGAGCGGGTCGTCGGGTTGATTTCAGAGTTCGTTATGGATGGACGGAGACTTATGACATTTCAGGGTCGGATCTGGGTACCATTCGTGGGCGGTACGCATGTTACTTTGATGGAGGAGGCACACAGATCGAAATTCTCAATCCATCCCGGTGCTACGAAAATGTATTTGGATTTGAGAAAGGAGTACTGGTGGCCTTGCATGAAGAGAGACGTCGCCTGGTTCGTTGAGAGGTGTTTGACCTGCCGTAGGGTTAAGGCCGAGCATCAGAGACCGCACGGTAAGTTGCAACCTTTGGAGATTCCTGAGTGGAAGTGGGAACAGATCACGATGGATTTCATCACTAAATTGCCGAGAACTGCTAGGGGAGTCGATGCGATTTGGGTGATTGTGGATAGGCTAACAAAGAGTGCACACTTCCTTGCCATTAGCGAAAGTTCATCAGCAGAGAAGTTGGCAGAGTTATACGTGAGAGAGATAGTGTCTCGGCATGGGGTACCGATTTCGATTGTTTCGGACCGTGATGTACGTTTCACTTCCAGGTTCTGGAAGAAATTCCATGAGGAGTTGGGTACTAAACTGCATTTTAGTACCGCATACCATCCCCAGACCGACGGTCAGAGCGAGCGGACGATTCAGACATTGGAAGACATGCTTAGAGCGTGTGTGTTAGACTTCGGGGGTAGCTGGGATGCACATCTGCCGTTGGCTGAGTTTTCCTACAACAACAGCCATCATTCGAGCATTGGTATGCCACCTTTTGAGTTGTTGTATGGTAGGAGGTGTCGGACTCCCATTTGCTGGGGAGAAGTGGGACAGAGAGTGATGGGCAGTACGGAGATCGTACTTCAGACGACCGAACAGATTCAACGAGTGAGGCAGAGGTTATTGACCGCCCAGAGCCGACAGAAGAGTTATGCGGACAGACGCCGGTCCGAGCTCGAATTCCAGGTCGGCGACTTCGTTCTCCTAAAGGTTTCTCCTTGGAAAGGGGTGATTCGGTTCAGGAAGAGGGGCAAATTGGGGCCCCGGTTCATAGGCCCATTCCGGGTAATTGCAAGGGTAGGTCGGGTAGCTTATCGGTTGGAGTTGCCAGCGGAGCTGAGTCAGATTCACAATACCTTTCACGTATCACAGTTGAGGAACTGTATAGCCGATGAAGCAGCAGTGGTTCCGTTAGAAGATATTCAGGTGGATGCGAGCCTGAATTACGCCGAGAGACTAGTAGCTATCAGGGATCGGAAGATCAAGGTTCTACGGAACAAGGAGATACCTCTGGTGTTGGTTCAGTGGCAACATCGGAAGGGATCGGAGATGACGTGGGAGCCGGAAAGAGAAATGCGGGAGCAACATCCGGAGTTATTCGTAGAATGAGACTTCGAGGGCGAAGTCTAGTTCTAGTGGGGGAGAGTTGTAACAGCCCGGAATTTCAGGTATTTCTTTAAATTATTTTTGGGGCACATTTAGGAGGGGACTCGGCGAGTTGGTGCATGACTCGCCGAGTAGGGCCATGGTCTTGGTCGCAGATACGCGACTGGACTCGACGAGTCCAATAGGGACTCGGCGAGTCGACGCTGTTCAGCTGAACCCTAGCCGTTTCGATTCTGAATCGTATATAATGATCTTATGGCCGTCATGTCGCGTCTTTTGGCCGATTGAAGATACCTTGGGAGTTTGTGGGCATCTGGAGCAAGAGTGAGGGCTAGAGGAAGCTTGAAGAGATTGTTAGACAAGGAGAGGCAAGGTAGTGATCAAAGGAAGTCCAAGGAGTCGAGTATTGGAGGTTAGGGACACAGGGAACACGTTTCCAGGTAATCTTCGGATCATAATCTGTAGCTTTTACGTTGTATGCGAATTTAGGGTTTAGGAAACCCATTTAAGGAATTGTTAGATTATAGTGTTGTTACAAGTGTTTAAAAACCCCTGTAATAGTATATGTGAAAGTCCAGGAAGCCCCATATCTATATACTTCGAAATCATGCGAAATACAGGAGGCAGCGGGTTGACTGCATGGCTAGGACTCGCCGAGTTGTTCTTCAAACTCGGCGAGTAGCTTGATGATTCACTAGGACTCGCCGAGTTGCTCCTCAGACTCGGCGAGTAGCTTGAAGATCTACTAGAACTCGCCGAGTCGTTCTTTAGACTCGGCGAGTGGAGTCGGGGTGTCTATACTCGCCGAGTTGCCCTTTGCACTCGACGAGTCCGGTCAAGATTGACCGTTGACCTGTTTGTAACTTAGTAGGGTCAGTTGCCTTGTTTGATAAGATCATTAATAAAGGTATGTGGTATTATAGGGAACCTGCGGATTAGCGGATCGAGTGCGAGTAGCTCGAAGGGTTTATAGCTTGCATACTACGAGGTGAGTCTTCTCACTATACTTCACCCGGAAGGGTTTGACTGCGTGACCGGAAGGTCGTATGTGTTATATTTATGCTATGTCTAGAGAGGTAGACGCTTTATATGTGATGTATGCTTATATGTGATGTATGCTTATACGGGCCGGAAGGCGAGACTTTATGTGATAGAAAGAACGGTATGATGTATGACTTATGTGTTATGTGTGTTATGTTACGTGTGTTATGTTTTATTCTATTATGGGCCGGAAGGCAAAATACTATGGGCCGGAAGGCAATTTAATACGGGCCGGAAGGCGATATGTTACGGGCCGGAAGGCGATTATGTTACTGGCCGGAAGGCAATGTTATGTGGACCGAAAGGTCCGGGCCGGAAGGCGTATGTGGGTAAGTCGTATACTGGGGAACTCACTAAGCATTTATGCTTACTAGTTGTGTTTATGTTTTTCAGGTTCTAGCGATGACCGTGGGAAGGCGCCGGCGTGACACGTACACACTGCCATCGATGAAGATCTTGAGGATTTATTACTTATACGTTTGCAATAAACTTGGAATAAACTCTTTTGTCGAATAATGATGTTTTATTTTAAATGAAAAAGTTATTTGAAAATTTGAATTGTTACAATTACCATTTTACCCTTGCATCTATAAATAATGCTTAATAGCAAATTACTATTTATATGAGAACTGTTATGACTTAAAACTGTAAACGACAAATCATAAAAATTGGCATATACTTAAAAAAACAATTGCTATAAATAATGATACAAATGCAATCATAGTTGGTCAAGATATCATTAAGTAACTTGAATAAAAAAGAAACAAGTACTAAGTCCTATATGCGTCTGAAAGGACTAAGTCATGTCAAGATTTGATAAGAAATTTAAAAATTATGAGAAAACTAGTAAACTTCAAACTTAGAATGTGAAAGGGAAACGGAAACAACCCAGCCACATTAATTTGCAACAATCCACAAGTCATATATGGATTGAAAAAGTACCAAAAGGGACGGAGTACAAAATGGAAAAATCATAAACATATTACCGAAAGGGAGAAACAAACAAGTTAATTGCTTGAAAATTTGTACCTCGTGAGATTCAAGGGCTGAAATCAAGGTTTTAAAAATGTAGTTCGTTGTTGGAGGATCTAAGGTGTTATTATCATGTGGATTTTTGAGCTTGAGCTTACTCTTTTTAACAACCATTTCCACCTGCATACACAAACACAAACATAAACATATCTAGTTATGCTGAAAGATTTTTCAAATTGTTGATTAATTTTTTTTCATACAAACCCAACGCCACCTGTCCATCCCTCCGGTGGCTTCACAAATACAAAACCAGGCCCTTTATTTTAATTTACATTTTATAATAAACCCAAAAATTATTAGGTTTAATTCAATGCAACAAACAACAACCTACTATCATTGATTTGTTTACCATAGGTTTTTTGTTACTAAGAATAATACCTACCTGATTCAATACATAGTAGACTTTGGACCGATTAGGGTAATTAGAAGTCCCTCCATGGAACTTAAAAAAAAAGTTTTAAAGATCCTAACTTTATTCAAAAGATATAGAAAAAGGTTAGAACTTAAAAAAAAAAAATTTAAAGATCCTAACTTTATTCAAAAGAAGAAGAAGAAGAAAAGACTCACTTCAATAGCTCAACCAATCTTGGACATACATTTGCTTCAATAACAGCTTGGATTTTATCATTTGTGCCATCTGAAAGATATGAAAGAGCCCAACAAGCATCTGTCAAAACTTCTTCATCGTTTGAATGAATAAGTTGCTGTAAATCTGGAAGTGCAGGTTTTGTCTGTGAAAAGTCAAGACAAATCAGAATTCATCATTACAAATGTTGAAAAGATAGAGCCAAAAGAACTATGTGGGTAGTTTAGTCTTTTCATAAACAAACCTGACTAAAAGAAGGCTGTGGTTTGCCTCTGCAAAAATTTGAAAGTGTCCATGTGGCATTTCGCAACATGGATAACTTAGCATGCTCATTTAATTGGGATAGTAGAGGAATCAAAGCACCTTGTGCAAGTACAAGGTCATGACATTTAGGGAAATCACCAGCAACATTTCCTAAAGCCCATACAACCTAACATATAGATAAAGTGAAATTGAAGTCATGATAATGAATTTGTGAATTGAGTTTATGAAATACAAAAACCTCTAAAAGATACATGTTCTCTAACATCATCACTTGGAGATGCAAGAAGCTTCACAAATATTGGAACAACACCATGATCAATCACCACTTTTGTGTGTTCAGATGTCCCCGAAGCAATATTAGTCAAAGCCCAAATCATAACGATCCTCTGTAAAAAAGTTAGAAATAGATATGGTAGATATATAATTGAAACCCTCCCCGACTAGAAAAATTACCTTTCCATGCCCTAAAATGATTAATAATGATAGTGGAGCGAGTACTCTATGACAACATTCATAATCATCACGGAAGATTGAGGTATCCATAAAATATGAAACGGAAAAATCATTTTTTACAGAACACTCGCCAATCAGATGACGAAGCTAACAAACATAGGATGGAGAAGTGTGGTGAACCAGAGAGAAGACAAAGGGTGGTGGGTGCCTGGGTGGTTGTCGAGCAGTATGGGGTAGAGAGAGAGAGAGAGAGTGAGAGAGAGAGAGAGAGAGACTTGTAGATTAAGACCATGGCGGATGAGGCATTTTATCAAACATGTTGCGTGCATCATCGATTCTTCCCTATTTACTGTATAAGTCGATTTCTCGATTTCTATTTCTCTTTCTCCCATTCCAGTCTCCGACTTTCTATTGCTATGATAGAGAGTTTCCTTCCGTCGCTAGGATTTGAGTAGTGCCACCACTCCTCCGAAGGCTATGAGTTTTCTCAGTCTAGGTCACTAGACCTAATGTTGCTGGCAAGGGCAGGCGAGGTGAGATTGCCGGAGATAAGGGGCTGCATCGGCTGGGTGATGCTGGAAAGCGTTGGACGGTGGGGCGGGGCTAGATGGAGGTCAGAGGTGGGAGGCGCCAACACCAAGAGAAACGTCGGAGGTGAGAGAAGCTGTCGACGTTGAGAACCGAGAAGAAGAGAAAGGGTTTGTCGAAGTGAGAAGGAGAGAAAGGGAAGTTGAAGAGAGAATGAGCAGTACAGGAGGGCATAATCGGGGCAAGTTCTTGAAAAAAAGCCCTAGCTACTAGGGAAATTAAAGTGGAGAGAGAAAAAAAAGGACGGTGGGATTTTAAGTTTTTGGGATTTCATTTTCCCCGGATGGAACGCGCGCATTCTATTAAAATTTATAAAGCGACGGTCGTAGACGACACGCAGGTGCCCTCCGTGTTTTTTTTTTTTAGACACTAATTTTAGGGCATGCAAAAATGCGCGTCTGAAATCCTTTAAATTTTGGAAGAGATGACATTATTTTTTAGACACTTACCTTTGCGTATCATAAATAACTGTGTGTCATGGTTCGCGCATCGTAAAAGGCTATTTTTCTAGTAGTGTACTGAATGATTATGAGTGTGAGATACGCTATCATCCAGGCAAGGTCAATGTGGTAGCTTAAGCCTTCAGCCGGAAACAGTACTCAGGTAGAAAAGTGAAGGCACTGTCAATAACCATTCATTTCCATTTATTCTCTCAAATTAGAGAGACTCGGCTGGAAGCCTTGAAACGAGAGAATAGGTCGGATGAAGCCTTGAGGGTAATGGAAAAGAACTTAAAGATCATAGGAGACAGAGTCTACTATTTCATAAACCGGATTTGGACCCCAAAGATTGGTGGTTATAGAGAGGTTGTCATGAGAGAAGCTCATAAAACTTGATACTCCGTTCACCCAGGTTCGGATCGATAAGATGTATTTGGATCTCAAAAAGTTATATTCGTAGCCAAATATGAAAGCAGAGATTGCTAGCTTCGTGGGCAAGTGCATGACTTGTGCCAAGGTGAAGGTTAAATATCAGAAGCCCTCAGGTCTACTTTAACAACCAGAAATACCATAGTGGAAGTGGGAATGGTTTACGATGGATTTATCACTAAATTACCCAAGTCTCCGAGTGGGTACGATACCATTTGGGTGATTGTCGACCGATTGACTAAATCCGTCGACTTCCTGACAATCAAAGAAACTTTCAAGATGGAGAGACTGACTCGGATATACATTCAAGAAATAGTTTTCCTGCATGGTGTGCCTATGTCTATTATCTCTAATCGGGAGAGCAGATTCACCTCGAGATTTTGGCAGTCACTACAAAAGGCTCTTGGAACTAAGCTAGATATGAGCACAACTTACGATACGCAAACCGATGGACAGAGTGATAGAACCTTTCAGACATTGGAAGACATGTTGAGGGCATGCGTTATAGATTTTGGTATGTCGTGGGACACCCATTTTCCTTTGGTCGAATACTCCTACAGCAACAGTTATCATACCAATATCAAGGTTGGGTCATCTGAAGCCCTTTATGGCCATAAGTGCACATCCCCTCTATGCTGGGCTGAGGTGGGCAACATGTAGCTAGCCAAGAGGCAAGTCCCCGAGAGCACTCTCAAAGGCCCAGAAATCATCTGGGAACGACTAAAGGCTTCGAGAGATTGACAAAAGAGCTACGCCGATAAGAGACGAAAACCCTTGGAGTTCCATGTTAGTGACCGTGTTCTACTGAAGGTCTCACCCTAGAAAAGCCTTATATGCTTTGGAAAGCGTGGAAAGCTGAATCCGAGATACATAGGATCATTCGAGATCCTCGCTAGGATCGGTCTCGTACCATACAAACTTTGTTTACCCGAAGAGCTTAACAATATTCATCCTGTCTTCCACGTCTCGAACCTTAAAAAGTGTTTATCTAATGAAAGCCATGTGATACCTCTTAATGATATTGAAATCAACAAGAACCTTAACTTCGTGGAAGAACCAGTTGAAATCATGGATCGGGAAACGAAACAAACAAACGAAAGTCGCATACTGATAGTGAAGGTCCACTGGAATGCCAACCGAGGACCTGAATTCACTTGGGAGTGCGAAGATCAAATGAAACAGAAGCATCATTATTTTTTTCCAAGTCCATGATTTGTATTCTATGTTTGACTTTCGAGATGAAATTCCCTCTATTGGGGGGATGATGTGACAACCCGAACCTTTTTACGTTAAAGTTAGCCATTTTCCGTTAAATAAATTTCATATTTTTATTTGTTCCGTTAATATATATGGTTTGGAAAATCATTTAAGTTTTATATAATTAAATTTATATAAGAGTCATAACCAAAAATTGTGCGATAAACCTGAGTTTCATTCGAAAAATCAGCAGTTTCCGTCCTGACTAGTGTTCACGGCCGTGAACCCGATCACGGTCGTAAACCCGTTCACAGCCATAAACTAGTTCACGGCTAGTGGACCCGACCACCGACCATGAACACCCTATATATACGTGATTCCCACCCTCATTTATACTTTTCTAGTTGCGAACACTCTTTCTCTCTCTAAAAATAATCACTCCAAAACACAAGAAAACTAAAGATTTATCTGCATCTATCACTCTAGCCGCCATAGAACACGTTTTGGAGCATCAAACACCCACTTTTCGTCTATTCAACATTGTACTTTTGATTTCAAGGCCGTAAACCTTTCAATAATTCATAAGTTGGGCCGTCAACCCTTCAAACCTTCAAAGACCATCAACCATCCAAGCGAAGTGAACAGTTCATGGCTGTAATCCCCTTGAAGATCATAAACCCTCCCTAAACCATAAATCATGACTGAAAACTACTTTATCTGATTTAATCGAGTTTCGGTAACAGTCCTTAACTGAAAGCAAGTGTTTTTAACACTTTATCAAACATAATCGCTAATATAGATGCATATACATATTTAATTGTTATTAGGATTTCGTTAAGTGCCACGTACATCAAACCAAGGGTCATCATTTCTAATTTCATTGATTCGATGCTTGCACACAACTAATAGTGCATTCATACCCCTGCGCTTTTATGGTTTTTAACATTTTCAGGGGGGAATACAAGCCAAACACAACTGATTTTGTGAACTAATTCAAAAGAATTTCAACAAGTTTAAAACATATGCAATTGATATAGTCAAACAATTTCCACATTTTTTATAAAATACTTAGATCTTTTATCCCTTTTGTAACATGCTGAGCATAAGGGACACTTTCAACTTGAAATCATAATTGCATAGTTTTCAGAACAATTCACGAACCAAGTACATAACATCTCAGGCAAACTATAATGGGTATTGTTTGGGGAATTCTGTACTTAGTTTTTACAGATTCCGACAATATACATGGGCAAACATATAAGCTATGATAGTTTAGGTTTATGATATTCATTACTACATTGGGATAACAAGAGTATAACACTAAATAATTATTTAAGTATAACTATTAGTACTCTACCGAGAATACAAACAATTTAAAATATGAGAAGTCGATACAAAACTACATGTAAACTAGTTAGTACAGGATTGTAAGACAACTCTTCAATTGTAACCTTTGAGGTACTGGTAAAATCTTCAACGTTTAGTGTAACCAGAGTCTCCTAGAAGGAGGGCGTGAGATTTGTGAATAGATCTATTCGAGACTGATAATCCCATACCTAAAATGCTAGCTACAGTTAGGCAGGCATGCCTGGGTGACAAATATCATACCGTACGACGCTGAGGTCATCAGTCATATCAAGCATGGTTATACGACTCACGCTAGTATAAACTAACCTTCGTTTACGGGATTTCATTCTTCATTAGTTTTATTTTAATTAATAGAGCTACTAAACATTACATTGGAGGATTCAAGGGATACAACACTCGATTTATTTTAAATAATAATACTATTGTACATATTGGTGGTCACCAAGGTTTTCAAACAGAGCATACAATAGTTACTGGTAGTAAGCAGGGTTTTCATTCAAAACAATGGTATATGATACAGTTGGTAGTAGCCAGGCATACAAATATTACTTGATACACAACTCACAACACATTAACAAGCATATATGTAAGAAAATATTGGATTTTCTTGGGAAATATGCATACATTTTACAGATTCATGGACAAGTTTTCATTAACAAAAACATTTTATGAACTCACCAGCTTAATGCTGATACTCTTTGAAAATCGCTTGTATTCTCAAGAAACCAGTAGACAGGTACTCCCGCAGATTTTTGAGAAGACGGAGCATATACAGACTTCTCTTTTACATATTTCGTTATACTTTTGATGTACACAAACAATGAAGCAAAAAGATGTAAATATTCATATCTTAATGTAATGGTTGTGTTTACTATGATTACTATGATGCAATTGTTGTAATAATATATAATGTCCTCCACCCCCGAACGTTTCCGTCGTTTCGGTTCAGGGGTGTGACACCCAATCACAAATTAAAGCGCATAATATGAGATTAAACATCCTATTGAAAACATCAATTAATCTCAAAAGATATAGGATTTTCATAACAAATTCAAATTGGTAATGTCCCTTACCTACATTAAATGAATTTGTAACTAGATTACAACATCCCTCTTCTTAATTTTTATTTGTACTTTTGGATCCTAGTCTTGAATATTAATTTGGGTTACAATATTTAAGGATAATCAACTAACTAAATTGTTATCTCTTGTTTTAGATGTTTAGAAATGGTGATCTTCCTTATCCTTCTCCTAATCCACCCATTCAAAACTTCCATATCTTGTTGATCCTCTCAAAGGAAGAGCTTACTAGTCCTAATTATATGGACTCGATGTAAAATTTGTAGATAACCTTGAGATACAAGAACAAATAGTATGTTCTTGAAAATCCAATCCTAGAAATAGAAAAAGAAATTACTAATCTTGAGACAAGGAGATTTCCATTGACATGGCGCTCAAGTAGTTTCCTAGTGATTGTGATCAGTTCATCCTGACCTATCATTTGAACAACACTGAGACCATATTGATTGAGCTTCATAACTTATGTCAAACTACTAAAACTAGAATGTAGAAGTATCATTCCAAAAGTTCTACAAGTGCCTCTGATTTGGCTATTAAAAAATAAAATGAAAGAAGAGAAAATCCTATTCTCAACCCAATTGGAAAGGGAAAGCCGATACTATAGAGTCCAGTTCGTAAAAGGGAAAAGTTAAGATCGATCCTCCACCTGTAGTTGATGTAGATAATTTTTGTTATTCTTCAGAAATGAGAAGAAACATAATTTCCTTTCACGCTTTATTTATACAAGGCTATTGCTATTGTTTTGATAATGACAATGATGCAATTTTAGTTTATAAAAATGGTGCATATATTTTCAAATCTTTTCCTTGTAATGGTGTGTATGAAACTGTTGTATGTAGGAATGAACCTGGAAATTATGTTTATAGTATTGATTCTTACAATAGTTTAGATAAGGCATGCTTATGGCATTGCCGTCTTATGCATATAAATAAGAGATGCATTGCCCAACTCTAAAATGATGGAGTGATGAAATTGTTTGACGTAAAGTTAGACGATCAGTGTAAGTCATGTCTTTTAGGAAGAATGACTATGTGACATCCCCATTTTCACGGCCAGAAAAGACCGATTTTGTTTATGCTTTATAAAAATCAGAGTTCTTCTTTTAATAAAAATGTTGCCGAATTTATTCCCAGAAAAACATGATAAATACGTTATTAAAACATTTTCGGAGAAATGTATTTTATTCATTTCAAAACGTTTGGGATGTCATCGTTAATACAGAAACATAAGCATAAACAGAACCTACATTTATTTACACTAGTGATCTACATCTCTTTAAATCTCTCAGTGTAAAGTGACTTCGTATCAACACCTGTGATATAAATAAACTGAGTGGGTCAGGTTGGGAAACCTGGTGAGTACATAGGGCTTTCAACCCACAATAATATAATTATTATGTTTAAACAATCAAGCAATCAACCCCATTACCCATCCCCATTATCTTCTTTATTCTTAAGGATCTACCCTAAGAATCAACTATTTCTCGTTCATTCATTCCTAAGGATTATCCTAAGAAATCAACACAAAGTCCATCATAACCACGATTTTACACAACAAGCACTAAGTCTGGATAGTCGCCAGGGTTTAGGCATCAAGTATGCATGATCACCAAGGTTTAGGCATCAAGTCTGCATAATCACCAGGGTTTAGGCATCAAGTCTGCATGATCACCAAGGTTTAGAGTACACTGGGTGAACACGTCGTTCACAACACCTATAGGTTGCGAGCCTGCTAGTGTTCCACTGGACTGTCTAGAATAGTCCGTGGTTGTCATCCATACTCTGCTGAATGATGGGGCCATCATTTGGGAGAAAGGCTTCTCACATCGTCCACCTCTCATCCTCACCTCATAGTCTATTTCACCTCTCAACTCATCATCCAACTCATACTCCATCTACCCATGTTTTACCCCAACATTATCGTAGATATAAAATACATATACAATTTAAATCATTTAAAACATGTATAAAATCTTTCATCAGCATAGACAACAAGTATTCAGACAATATGCACACATAGCACGTAATTTATAATAAAATACTTCATATCTATGTGTAAGATGAAAGGGACCATGCACTCACCTGATAGGTGGTGACTCAACAACCTAGTATCAACACCACTAGGGTTTAGTCTACCGATATCCGCGACAAATTAATAGTCTGACTATTATTATTATTATATAAACGTTAAATAGCACTCAATATAACTCATAATAATAGCCCAAATAATTATTTTAAGGTCCTAATAATGTTACAATATTTAATTAGAATCTATATTGAAACTAGCGTAGGCGTAGCTCACTTAAAGCGGGTTTTTCGCAAAACCGGGCTTCGCTAGAGCAACGTTTCCCGAGCTGAAAGGCTGTTTTCCTGGAGCCATCGGGTGCTCCGGGGCTTCCGCCTCGTGCTAGGGAGTTACCCTAGGCTTTGGGGGGTTAGGGAGGCTTAGAGAGAGAGTTTAGAGAGAGAAAGAAGGGTTTGAAGGTGTGAGAATGAATGGAACCCGGCACCTCTATTTATAGTGGAAAAATCTGATGGAATCACCGAGTCTGAGTCATGACTCGCCGAGTTGGTGCATGTTGCACCCTTCTGGTGGTGCCACGTGTCCTCCTCTGGTTGTGTCATGTCACTCCCTATCGCGTATCAACCTTCAAACTTAGAAAAATCATAACTTTCGCATACGAGCTCCATTTTCAACATTCTTTATATGCACGCGTAGGTAACATCAAGATCTACAACTTTCGTTTAGACCAGGTCGGCTAATTCTCGACCGATCTCAAATTTAACAGTAGGAGGCGTTTAGACGGTTAAATGACCGCGAAGAATTTATAACTCCTTCATACGGACTTCGTTTTCGTCTGTCTTTTTACCGTTGAGTTTCTATTAATGAGATATTCAACTCTCATTTAGGTCGCGTAAACCAAAAAATGCTCGAACTAAAATTCGAGTTTCGGGTTGTACAATGCTAAGCCGAATCTTAGAAAAATCATAACTTCCTCATACGAAGTCAGATTTGGGCGTTCTTTTTATCGACGCTCTTAGTTTATCATATTCTACGAATTTCATTTAGATCACTAAGGTTAAAAAGTCCTCCATCGTAAATTCACTATTTACGCTTCCCGGTGTCGTGCAGGTTCCGTCGCGAAACTTCGACGGTCCATAACTTATTCGTTATAAGTCGGATTTCGGCGTTCTTTATATGTACGGAAACCTTGTGACATATTCTAAAACTTGGTTAAGATTATTTATTCTAAATAATCTTTTGTCGAAAAGTCATTTTCGACCCCTATTGCCTCTAAATTGACTAGCCCGGATCTGCGGGCGTTACAGACTAAGTCACCTCTCATTGGTACATGTGAAAGATGTGAAGGATTGTTAGACCTAATACATACGGATATATGTAGGACTTTAGGATCCGCTGGAAGGGACTCTAATCGCTACTACTTGATATTTGATAATGATTATAGTAGATATGTGTATATCTTTCTAATCCAGCATAAATCAGAAAACCTTGAAAAGTTCAAAGAGGTTAAGCATGAAGTAGACAATCAGTTGGGAAAGAAGATAAAGATGCTCTAATCAGATAGAGGTAGAGAATATGTTAGTATTGATTTCAATGGTTATCTTAAGTAATGTAGATTTTTTTCACAATTATCGCCTCCTAGGACACCATAACTTAATGGTGTAGAGCAGAGACAAAATCAAACCTTGTTTGACATGGTTTGTTCCATGATGAGTTGAGCTTCACTTCCTATTTATTTATAGGGGTATGCCTTATAGACAGCCACCCATATCCTCAATCTTGTTCATAAAAAGAAGGTTGCAAAAACAACCCATGTGATGTAGACAGGGAAACCTCCATCACTTACATATATCAAGATCTGGGGTTATCAAGTATTCATTAGGAACAGAATTCAAGAGAAAAAGGAATATAGAGGTTGGAAGTGTATTTTCATTACATATCCAAAATTTCGGTTGGATACTTTTCTACATACCAAGTGAGAAAGTGGTCTTTATAGCTTGAAAAGGAGTCTTTCATGAGAGAGAGCTCATATTAAATTAGGGGAACTTGTAGAACTTTAGTAGGAGTACAATTGATCTTAAAGAGCTTCAAGACCCACCCAACAAAGGAGCCTTTGATGACACTAGTTATCAACCTGAGGATGAACATGTTGAACTCATTAATAATTCAATACCTCAAAGACGATCCTGTAGAGTTAGCACACCACCTAGGTTTTAAGGTTTTCATATAACGGAAGATGGGGGTATGTTTATTAGTGATGGAACATTGGTAAATTTCGATGATCTGACTAACAATAAGGAAGCGATGGTACTAACTGAGGGTACTAAATTGAATGTGGCAATGAATAGTAAGATCAAATCCATGTATGATAACCAAGTATGGAATTTGGCCGATAAGACACCTTGACAGAAGACGGTAGGCTACAAATAGATCTTCAAGAAAAATATCGACATGGATGGTAATCTACAAACCTTCAAGTCAAGGTTGGTTTCAAAAGGCTTTACTAAAACTCGAGGAGTTGATTATGATGAGACCTTTTCACCAGTTGCCAAGACTGGGTCAATTAGGGTAGTGCTTGCCATAGGTGCTTATTATGACGATGAACTATGTCAAATAGACATTAAAACGACTTTCCTTAATGGGAGACATACTGAGGATATGTACATGGATCAGCTAGAAGGGTTTAAACATGCCAAATTTGCTAAATGGGTGTGTAAGCTTCAGAAGTCTATCTATCGACTAAAACAAGCATCTCACAACTAGAATATTTGCTTCCATGATTTCTAGAAGTGAAGATGGCTCATGCGTGTATGTCAAAGCTAGTGGGAGTCTAGTTACCATCCTAGGCATGTATATGGATAACATACTCCTTATAGGAAACAACATTCAAACATTGCAAGAGGTTAAGTCTTGGCTTGGAAAGTGTTTCGCTATCACACCCCCAACCAACGATGTAAACGCCAAGGGGTGAGACAAAATCATGGATCACAACAATTAAGCATATACTAAACATACAACATTACTGAAGTAAAACAATATCGCTCAGTCTAGGGTATACGAAATTGAAAAGTACTGAAACAAGCCTTAATAGTAGGCAACAAAGGAAATATTGAAATCCAAAAGACGACTGCAATCCAATAACCATTGCAGTACCATGTCTTCGAATAGTCTAATTGCCTGATAATACTTGCATTTTGAAAAGTGTCAACTAAAAAGTTGGTGAGTTCACAAGTTTGTAATAACTGAACAAAAACATACTTTCTAACCAAAGTATAACTATATTTGTGTTGATAAGTACTCTTGGAGAACAAAAAGTATTACTTGGATATATAGATAGTTTCTGATCTTATATATATATATATATATATATATATATATATATATATATATATATATATATATATATATATATATATATATAATATCCTTAGTTTTAGTAATTGGATTTCTGATAAAATGATATTCCTTATATGTTCATAGGTAATTAAAGTTTCTTATACATATTTAACATTCAATATGAGGTCCTGTAACTGAGCTATTTCTAACTGATCTGCCTATATCGACACTTCATCAAGGCCTCAAAAAATAAAAAGACAAATATCAACTAGTGTGACTCGGCCGTCAAGGTTGTAGCTAGCAACCATAAGTAGGGCTGTAAACTCGTATAGATCTATACATAACTCTTTGTCTCCTTTAAAATTAAAGGTTATAAGACAGAGGTACAGCTAAGTATAGAAACACATAGTTTGATGAAAGTGGCTCACATGAATTTGAAACATATTAATAACCCTACTTTACTAACAAGTTTTCTGGTATTATTCCCATAATAATACACAATACTATAACTATTCCCACAACAATACACAATACTGTAGTAATTCCTTAATATGAGGTTCCACAGTATTACTATTGAATTTGGTATTGCAAGAGAGTTGTTACAATAACATTCTACTATATCTGTTGTTTAAGCAGAGTTTTGATAGAGTTTTAATAACATTTCTATTGAACTAATATAAACAATATAGATTAGTGCATGTACCCCCCCTTCCCCGAAAACGATACAAGATTTAAAATGAGTCATGACACTCAAACGGTTCAAGCGTATGCGAAAAACCGAAAAGATTAGGAATTTTCAAAAAATAGCAGTTTTGAGCATGTTAATTGTTAAATAGTAACTTGGATCGGCATAAATAGTGCCTTTATTAGCATGAATAGTACCTGTTGGAATCTGGCTGGAAAATTGTACAAACTAATCTGAAAAATCTATAGCGAGATCGGAAGGAACTGGCGGTCTCCATCCCATGGGGACTGTCAGTGTCGTTTGGTACATCAGAGGTGGCTGATTAGCAGGTAAGGGGTGAAATAGTATCACCATATTATGGATTGGAGAAAGGAGGGCATCAGATGGTAGTCCCGACCGTTCTTCGATTTTCTAGCAAGGTGGTGATTGGTGGCTGATGGTGGCTCGCGGTGGTCGGTAGCTGAGAGAATGAGAGGGTGACAGATAGAGAGAGGTAGACGGAGAGATATAGGGATTAAGAGAGAAATTTTGTTGGGGGAGAGAGGGGATAAAGATTTTGGTAGATTTTTCCATGGAGGGGGGCATCCCTATTTATAATAAAACTCAATTTGAGCCAAGGGTCAATAAAGAAAGCAATTCGATAGTTGAGAATAATCCTAAAGTTTTTGATCTTATCAAGCCCAAATGACAGGTTTTCGGGAAATTTCGAGTGGTGATGTTTTTGTTAATAAAATCGAATACTAGATAATTTTCTATGAAAAATGGTTCAATTTCTAGTCATTAAGTAATACCGTAGTTATCCTAGCGAAGCATTTGAAAGTGATTTTCGGACATCATCCGTTTAAACTTACGAACTTTCAATTCGTAAAAGAGTCGATATGACGTGAGAACGAAAAGTTAGGTCCTAGATCAAATACTACATCAAAACCTGATTCGTAATATATAACTAACTTTTTGATATGAAAGCTAGAAATAACTCTATAGATTGCCCGGAGTTTACTTGGTGAATAAGGTGGACATTATTTGTTCAATCTTATCCACAACAACCTTGGGTATTTTTCGGGAATAAAAATTTAGGAATGTGATAAATTCGAAAGCTAAATGAGACTCATAAGACAATTGATCGGGTATAAAAACTCATTTCCTAAGACGACTCATAATTTGTTTGAAGCTCGTGTTTTGACATCTATCAGGTGGTGAGGTGTTAACCGGTTGTTCACATTCTTAAAGTGATTGTTTCTTTTGCAAACGAACTTCGTTTTCGACGTTCTTTATGTCCAAATTTTTGTATTTTGAAGGACTAGGTGCTAAACCTACTGATACTCCATAATAATGTCTAATACATATATCTCTTTCAAAATTATGTAGTAAACCATTCCTTATGTAAACTGAAACTGTTTGTTTATCATGGATTCGTATCAATCCAAGACTTAATTGATATTTTGGATGTATTTCAAAGTAGAATACATTATAACAACAAAATGATATCTTTTTTTACACACAACACTGTTCGTTTAATAACAACCTGATTTCTATAGTTGTCACATTCTATGAAGGATCTACGAGAGGCCACATGCATACCTGCAATAAGGATTTATGGAGATAGGAAGATAGGTTTTCTTGGGCTTAGCTAGAGTATATATTTAGATAAAATATTGAAACAACTTAATATGGAGAATTCCAAGAAAGGGGACTTATCCATGCATCATACTATTAAATTGAGTAAGACTCAATGCCCCAATGGTGTGAATAAAATAGATATTATGATTCGAGTCACATATGTTTCGTCTATAAGATCGATCATATATGTCATGCCATGTATTGGATCTGATGTGGTTTTTGCGTTGAGCATGGCTAGCAGATATCAGGAAAATCTTGATATAACTCATTGGATTGTAGTGAATAATATACTTAATTATTTGCAAAAGACAAACAATATGATTTTAGTCCTTGGTGGCGAAGATGAAACTTAAAGTGAATTGTTATAATGACGTCAACTTCCAAACAGAACGAGATAACAGTTATACAAGAAAAAAAAAAAAAGAAAAAAAAAACATATTCATTTGATAAAAATATTTATTTATATGTTTTACAGAAATATTCACACGTATTATTAATAAAATATGATTAAAGTTACAAAAATAATTAAGTAAATATGTACAGAAAGTAAGATTTGTAATTAAATTTGAAATAGCGAAATTTGTTACTAAATGTGTTCAAAGGATTATATAATAACTATTAATAATTGTACTATTTTATCAGTAAATTAAAGAAGCAATGATAAAAATTATCTTAATAAATACATAAAAATATAAACTTTAATGATTAAATATTTATTATGAAGTTGAATTCATTACGCTTACAAATTATTATGGAAACACTTTATAATTATGTTATTATCAAAATAAATTAAATCTTTACTGAATTACGTGAAAAATCTGTCGTTAAATCATTCAAATAAGTCAAAGTATTTTGACTCCCACTCATGTCACATCTTTTAAAACACAAAAATATTAACTTTTGATGAAGTGATTCAACGCACACTGCCTAAAGTATGAAAGTGGAAACGGAGTAGGACAAGTGGTGTGTACCTTATAGTTTAAGAATAGGCCCACATTTCAGTAACCAATAACGTTTTCTATTCAAGATAAGAACAAAAGAAATTCTTCCATTAGACATCCTAAAATTTAAGAATAAACATTGGTAACAAGTTATATAGTGTCTCCGAAAGAAAAGTTGATTTCTAAATTTCAGAATGAGATCTTACTCGATGATTCCTTTTAAGTACTACCATATTTTTGCTAAATTAATAATTTGAAGATACATTATAAAAATAAGACAGAAATATATGGTTTATCAGTGATGTTTTTCTTTTGTTTCACTTTTCGAAGTAGAAGCTTTGTTGCAATATGCCAATATTTATAAGTCTGTTGCAACATTGGTCCATATATAGGATTTACTATTTAATATATAAATATCATGAACGTTTTTGGTAAATCTAACTGGTAACATTTTGTTAAATACTACGTGATATAATTTTTAGATAATAAATGGAAAAAACTTATAGGGTGAAACAATACTTTTTGTTCAAAACGGAGAGTTTTATCAAACAGTAGAAGCTAGAATCTCCAAAACGTTTGGTGTTAAACACGCCTCATGTATGTTATATTTTCTACGTTTTAAACCTTATTTAAAAAAATTAATAAAAAAAAGAACATTTATATGTTCTTTATTATTGAAATTTTGGAGTCGGTCAAATTGAGTTTTTTCAAAAAAATCCATAAATTTTGTCTTTTTCCTGATTTAAACATAAACCTTTTTTTTTTCCAAAATAAACTAAAGTTTAATATTTTTTTTGTTATATCCTCTAACTCACTTGCATACAAAGCTTTGATGGGGCAAATTCATATTAAAATCATAGTTAAAATTGCACATGATTTTGAATAAAGAACCTTGGAACTCTCAATTATTTTCTCGTTGTCACCGTTTTATTGCCATAGGATTGAATTATTTTTATGTAAACATAAATATGTTATGGAAGTATTGCAACAAGCTGGAATGTCATCTTGCAAACCTACTCTCATTCCCCATTGATGCAATGGAAAAACTAGTACCAATGATGCATAACCTTACTCTAACCCGCCCATATATCGTAGCTCTGCTGAAACTCTTCAAAACGTCACCTTCAACAGACCAAATATTTCATAGGCAACTTAGCGAGTATCCTTCCACATTTATACACCTAGTGAATCCCATAAAGCGTGTACTATGTTATGTTCAAGGTATCCTTGATTATTGTCGTACACTCAATAATACTCCTTTTCGACATCTTACCGAATACATTGGTGGTAATAAAAGCCTAAGATGAATAATCTGAATCAAACATGTGAAAGAAGGTTCTGATATAAGTTTGGAGAGTCGGCCTACTATACGTCAGTAGTAAGATGTATAGAAGCTTGAACATAACATAATACGACCTTTAAAGCTACCATATGGGAGGTGTATACATATGGAAGCATATCTTTTGAACTGCATATAAGATAGTTGTTTGGGTGAAGGTGAGGTATTAGAGTGCTCCATCAAGGCCATGATTTAGAGTCGAGTTAGAGTAGCGTTGCTTACTATTGGTACTAACTTTTCCTTTATATCGATATGATTGGGATTTGGTTTGCAAGATAACATTCCAATTCGTTCCAGTACTTCCATAGAATATTTATATTGACATAAAAACAATCACCTCATATAGCATGAAACATTCGCATTAACAAAAAGTAAGGGGCCCAAGTATAACACCTATATTTTTAATAACATTTTTAAAACCATGGTTTTAAAATCATACATAACCTGTATTCATGTATCAAAATGTACTCTAACAAAAACCCAAAGTATGTATTTATTTTTTATAATTTACCGGTAATAGTCTTAATAAAATTATATTTTATAATTAAGACTTGCAGTTTTGGATGAGTTATGAAATCATTATTTTAAATCTCCTTTTAACAAAAAAAAAACTTATGACTTCATGAATTTATAGAATAAACTCATTTTATTTTATAAACTCAATTTTATGCATCTTATGATAAAAGTCATATATTGATAAACCAAAACATGAGTGATGATACTTATGTTTTAAATCTTATTTAGTACACGTAAAACAAAATATCAACATGTTTCGTTATGTTTAAAATACTAATATCATATATTAAGTGTCGACGCAAAACATTATCACTAGTTTTATTATTTGTCGTTATAATGCTATAAACCGATTTTAGTATTTTTAATAAAAACTCATTATTTATTATAAAGACATAGAATTTATATAAAGTTAAAACATCTTTTAAACCATTTCAAATATTATAAAGTTGGGTATTTATTAGTTTTACTATAAAATTATTTTCAACAAAAATTGAGTTTTAACCGGTAAAACGTTTTATAAATATCCATTTTTAAACATCTTAAGTTATATTTTAAATATTTTTTATTTAAACTTCAAGTGATATTATCTTATGAAAAAATGTTAATTGACATGTAAAAAACTAATTTCATGCATAAAACATTACATTTAGCATAAAATAAATATCACAAGCATACATTATAATGTGTATAAAACAACCATGTTCAGTAATAATTTTTTTAGCCATCATAAGACTTATTAAGTATTTGCTAAAGGACTTAAGTGACACTTCAAAAGATCTTCAAGGTGGTAATTTCTTCATCTTGTTACATTTAACGTAAATACAACTAGTCTAACTAATTTATTATATCAAATTAACAAATGAAAAATACATATTTATCGATTACATCTTATGAATAAATAAATATCAACCAAACACAACAAAAATATTTAAATGACTTGTTTATACACAACAAAATATCAAATATTATAACAAACAACTCTTTGTTTCTTCTAAGGCAATTTTTATATAACAAAAATGCATGAAAAATGATTTTATATATATACACACACACACACACACACACACACACATATATATATATATATATATATATATATATATATATATATATATATATATATATATATATATATATATAAACAATTTTAACCAAGAAGTTGCCAAAGAAGACAAATATTGATTTTTCCTAACAAAAGGAAATCTATGCTTGTTTTCCAAAAACCAAAGATTATCAAACATGAAAAATCGTTCTAACATATAAAAGATGGCTTTGATACCACTATTGGGTTTTTATATGAAATAAAAGTTTGTTTTTCATAAAAAAACTGCAACTGGAAGACTTTAAAAAATAACAAGTTTATTTTTAGTTCATAACACAACCGAACCATGATGGATCAATTTATAGAGGTTAGAATGAAATAAAACCAACCATAGAATTTTTTAGAGATAGCCTTTGAAGCCTTTGAATCCACTTGGTTTTGGGGTATTGATGAAGATAGCAAAAGATCAAAGTGTATGATCTTCTCTACAAGTATCCACCATCATGAGTAAGGCACTTGGAATGCTAGTTCCTTATAGTATTCTTGAGTGTCTAAAGCCTTTAAGTTCTAAACTCAATTAAGCACTAAAGCGAACAACTCAAGAGCTCTTCTAAACACCGAACTAACTTCAAAAGATATAGAGGAAGAAGAGAAGAAAAACCGACAGTTCTAGAGAGAAAATAAAGGAAAAAGAAAAACTTCACTCTTGCAAAAAATGCATGCCTAATGCATCCCTTATATAGTCCATCAAAATTAAGGTCTAACCATTAAAGTAATCTAAAGTAATCGTACCCTTCAGAAGAATGAGAGAAAAAAGTTGGAAGGTTGACAAAACAACCTCCCACACCATCATTATGTTTTGGCCATGCCTCTTTAAAAAAGAAAGATTCTTTATTTTTTATAAACTCAAAGTTTATAGTATATAAACTTTTTCTTTAGGTAAAATATAAAAGAATCCAACTAGTTTAAAATGTTGTGCATGACTTAATTCATATCATATGAAATAATAACTAGTAATACTCTCTTATAATTATTATTTTCAAAAAAATAATAATTATTCCCTAACTAAAATACAATAATTGATATTATTTATTAATAATCATATTAATAATAAATATACAAAATGTGCCAACTTGATAAAGGTGTGACCCTATAGGATCATATATTATTAGCAAAATCACTCCATAATGATTATTGGGCATATAGATCCAACACATCACGACTATAGTTAAGTGATAACCTTCTTGCAAGTTTGCTTCTAGCTATATTCTTCTATTCTTTTGCTCCAGATTCTAAGTACTTGACATTAAAAACAAACAAATATGTAAGACAAATTGTCTCGTAAGCTAAATGGGTTTAGATACAAAAATACTCTAAAAAATTTTGTACGTATCTATTCTTTATTTTTCAAAAGATTTTATCCAAATATTAACCCTTAGTTTCATAATCATGCATTTATTTGTAGGGAAATCACCAATAAAGTCTTAAAATTTTAATCCGATTTTTATGTTTTAGTCCTAAACTAATTTTTGTTTATGAAAAAGTCCCAAAAACCGGCAAAACTTTGCATTTTGACCCTTTTTGACTGGTTGGAACCGGTAACAAATTAATTTGGGATTATTTCATAAACTGACCGAAAAGATTGAGACTTTTCTGCAAAAACAAAAAATAATAGGGTTTTTCTGCAAACAAAAACTTTATTATTATTATTATTATTATTATTATTATTATTATAATATTAAAAATATAAACAAGTATACTATTTTTTAAACTTTTTATTATTAATATTGTTAATAATACATATAAATACACTTAAATTAAAAAAATATTAAAGACATTTTATATAGGTGAAGGTTGAGCGAATAGTAATTCTTTAAGCTTTGAAATCATGAATATCTATTTGTATATTCTAACTTTGTATATGGTCATTTCACATTTGTTATTATTGTTTTTAATTCAGTCTATTAACATTTAACAATTTAAAAGAAGCTGTTGATATTTCAAATTGTTTACAAATAGTAAGCGTGTGATATGCGTGTATGCCTTGTGTGTAAGTATTTGAATTACCAATATGTGTGTTGCGCTTTTTCATTACTTTATCCTTGTGGTTTTTTCAGAAACATAGGAGATATAGTGTGATAAACAAAAACAAGTTATATTACTTTCTATTAAACAAGATATTTTAATTAATATTTCGAATTTTGATATTGGCCACCAATGTAAATATTTGTTGTGGATCTATTGGATTTGAAAAGAAATCATTCTACTTTAACAAATTTTATATACAAAATGAAAAATCATTTTATCTTAAACTATTTATACATAATTTTCCAAATATGCTACTTCTTTTAAATTGTTAAGTGTTAATATTTTGAATTGAAAACAATAATAAGAAATGTGAAATGTTTATATACAAAGTGAGGACATACAAGCACATATTCATGATTTCAATGCTTAAAACATTATCATCACCACCACCTTCACCATTAATTAATTTCTTCAATATATTTTTTATTTAGCTGTATTTCTATGTATTATTAAAAATATTAATAATAATGAATTTAAAAATTAGTATACTTGCTTATATTTTTAATATAATAATAATAATAATAATAATAATAATAATAATAAAGTTTTTGTTTGCAAAAAAGTCTTAATATTTTTTTGCAGAAAAATTTCAATATTTTGGATCATTTTGTGAAATAGTCCCAATATTTTGGGTCAGTTTATGAAATAGTCCCAAATTAATTGGTTGTTGGTTCCAACCGGTCAACAAGGGTCAAAATGCATACTTTTTCCGGTTTTTAGGACTTTTTCGTAAACAAAAATTAGTTTAGGACTAAAACGTAAACCTGACCAAAATTTTAGGATTTTATTGGAGATTTCCCTTTATTTGTATGCAACATGTATGTAATTCATGATTTATCCCTATTTCTAAATTAGACTTTAACACTCTTACATGGGATCCATTCTAGCATCTTTAATATTTGTTATTTGAGTATTCCAGATAAATTACGTATAAAAATCATGTTTTTACATTTAGAGTTTCACTCTAAATCTTGGTTAAGGTAGGAAAAATAAAATTAATCTACCTCGAGATAATGCTAGTAGGCATCTACCTCGATAAAAGGAGGTACCATCAACAAGAGAGTCTTCTCGATCCCATTAAGGGACATCATTGCCCGGACAAGACAACTAATACCAATCCCTTTATACTTGCTATATTCTCTATATGCATGCATGATCACCGATTTTATTTTAAGCATGGCAATGAAAGTCAAAGGCTATGATATGCATTTACCATAACATAAAATTTAGATAACTTGGAAGCATTCTTGAACTTATATATAAATTCTAACATATAAGCCTTAACTCTTTAAATGGAAATTATATAACATTTCTAAGGACTTTAAACTATTTGAAAGTTAACAATTCAATACAAAAGCAGAACTTATGATATTAAAAGTTAGCATTCTTTTTTAATTGGAACGTATCAATTAAAACTATGAGAACATATATACTTTCCATATACCCTATAGTGGGATAAAATCACATGCACTTAACTTAGTAGTTAAGTATGTTCAACTACATAATTACACTATCCCTTTTTCCCTTCTCTAGAATCTTTGATCCTTCAAAGCCATTGATTGTTGTGTTTAATAATGAAATCCCCTTGACTTATCATGAAATCCCCTTAACTTATTAAGAATGAACACATATTTCTATAGAGAATGTTAGATGGAAAATTATGTTAACTGGAAAAAAGTTTAAACAAAGTCAGTTTGGTATGTTCCTTGTGTAAAACTAAAGGTAATAAAGTAATCTAGCTGGTGAAAAAATCTCAGAGGCTAAGTCCTCAGCATGCACCCTCACACGTCATTAGACCTCATGGTCTAGGCTTCTTTTATATTCATTTTCAAGAGTTTATAGTTAATTCATAGACCTTTTCCCATTCCTTATTAAGTTTTTCTAAGTTATTATGCTCTTTAGTTTTTTAAATCTCAAAAAGAGTATTATAACTTATCTTTACACATCTTTAACTAAATTTATAAAAATCTATAGTTATTTAGTCATGATCAATGTAACATCCCGTTTAAAATAGGATAAGTAAATAATAAATCTGGAACCCCGAGATGTAATATTATTATTATTATTTTATAGCCAAAATCAAATGATGATTAGCAGGGTGTTGGTTTAGGGGAGCCAAATGTCATGATTTAGAGTTTCAGGGGTTAAAGTGTAATTTCGGGATTTATTTTGAAAATGATTTTAGAAGTTAGGGGGTGTTTGGTATCTTTTGGACTTAATATGAAAGGGTTTTGGTTGGATGGAACTATTTGTAAATATTTCAGACTTGTTTTGTAAGGAATTTTAGATGGAAGAATTTAAAGGGAAAATTTAGGTGTCGTTTTGAAAGAAAATGGAGAAGGGAGGGCCATTTTAGTTGTTATAGGATGAAGTTTAGGAACCTGGTATAGATCCGTCACTACCCTTGTTCAGACCCTAACCCTACTTTAAACTTCATCCGCCACCTTATGTCTCCCCCACCGGCTGCCACCCTTTTTCTTCACTTCTAATAGCTGCCAACCTCTTGACACCTTAGCGGACCATCAACGCCTATGAGGTCATCACCAATGAAGGAATGAGTTGAGCTGAAACCATGACTTTGAAGTCGGTCGGAAGAAGCAAAGCTACGGTTGTCACCACTGTTGTTCGCAAAGTTGGGGGTGCAATCCCTTCTTCTCCAGTTCTTCTGTTACAACGACGTCATCGGACCACCGCCCCTCCACTATTGAAGCCATGAATCACCAAGATGACGCTACCATTGCTCCTGTTGCTACTGAAACTTATAAACCTCCTCCTATCCTCATTTCTCTCCATATGACTACGTCATCGCTGTCGTCTGGAGGTCTTTCAACACCATTGACGCCCGACGTTCGCCACATGCCACAATGACATGGTAGTCGGGTTCGTGGTTTGCTATGCAATTGCGTATAGGAGTGGGTTCTGTCGAATGAAATACATGAAGAACCACCATGGAAGCCGGCCAGGGTGGCTGCCACTGATAATGAATTTCTTGTTGTTAACAAATGTTGTTGCCGCCTAGCTTAGCCATTGCCACCGCCGTCGTACGCCACTAGGTGGGTGGCTGAGTCTATTTCACAAAAAAGTGTTTTTGGGTGTGTTTCCATTTTTAGGGTGTGTTATGTGTGGGTTGTGTAATCTAGAATCAAAAGTGAGTGTCATACCCCTAAACCAGAATGGTGGAATCGTTCAAGGGTGGATGACTTCATGTAGTATCGTAACAATTGAATACATAGTAAAGAAAGAAATACAACCATCACATTATAATTTAAAAGTTTACATTGTTGAAAGGTACTTGTTTCAAAAGGAATTACAATATGATGGTTATAATGAAATTAAACTAACGTCGCAACGTCCCTTCTTCAAAAGCTGCAGTTTACCTGTATTACTGAATCCCTGAGAAATACTAGCGGTTTTGAAAGAGTAGGTCTGCATTTAAGCTGGTGAGTTCATAAGTATTTAGTGACAATGTTTATATGAAATAGAATGAAAATGGTTTGTACATGTTACATGTTCATAGAAAATCCCATATTTTCTACTATAGTAGATGGTAGTTTGATTTTTCCAAAACTGTAATGCAGTAGTGCTTTTCATGCCTAAAATAGTAGTTTTATGTGTAAATCGTTAAGGCATTTGAAAAACTCCGTAAATCAATGTGTTTTTAATACTCCATGTGAGTCTTATAACCACGCTATATGACCAGGATGCCTATATCAACGTTCTTTAGGCGTTGGAAAGTTATGACGTTTGTCAACCCAGGCCTGCCGGCCTAGCTATAGCTAACAACTTAGGTATGGGCTTTTCAATCCCGTATATATCTATACACAAGTATCATGCTCCCCCGATAAGGGATTATGGTATATAATACATGACTTAAAATGAATACTCGAAAGTACGTGAAATGTCTCACAAAATTTAGTATAAAATAGATTTACGTATGAAAATGTTCATTTGTTCTTGTATATGAAAATATCTCTTCGATATAGTATTCCTAGTATGTATGTATTCATGATTTTCTCATAAACTATACCTATTATAGTTTTTCAAAGTGTGCTTCGTTCATATAGTAAACCCTAGTGTAATGCTCACTCATTATATAAAGTATAACACGTAAAGTGACTTAACTGATCACATATACTTAATGTAAAAATGGAGCATTTAATTTGTGTGTGTATATATATATATATATATATATATATATATATATATATATATATATATATATATATATATATATATATATATAACACATTTTATTTCCACAAGAGAAGGTGTTATTAAAAATATATATTTCATACGAGAATACTCATGTAGTAGTTTATGAATCACATATGATTAATTAGATAAAAAGTTTATATAGTGAATAGTTAAGTTACACACGATAATAACCGCGTGTTTTACTTGCATCCCCCCCCCCCCCTCTCTTAATATTGTATAAAAAGCATTTATCAAACATTTAAAAGCATAGTTTATAGGGGTATGAACTCACTTGAAAGATCGAAGAAGGCAAGATGAAAATCGAGCTGAACTTTGACTCGAGAAATCAGATTTTCTATAGATTCTCAGGAATCTTGGGAGCACAAACGACCTTCGGGGCTTCAGTAAGGAAACCGCGGCTTCGGGATATCACATGCACGAAAAAACGAGGCAAAAACACAAGAAAGATTAGAGAAAATGAGCAATTTCCCTGCAACCCTCGCATCCCTTTTATAGGGGTTGGGAACCGCCACGGTATGCTGGGCGTACGCGTGTATCATACGTGACCGCATCCTCGACTGCCTCGGAGCTTGGATGGGACGGGGCATAGCTTTGCATAGGGGGTGACGTGGACGACCAGAGGCCTAGTCCTCGAGTAAGCTGGGCGTACGCTGTTACGCCGGGTGTAACTTCGATTGGCCCGGTGACTCCCCTTCGGATAACACCGAATTTTGATTTAAATTTATATTTTTATTATTTAGTAAACTTCAAAAATTCATATATTCTTCATACAAACTCTGTTTTCGACGTTCTTTATATCCACACGTAGGTTAGACTACGTTCTACAACTTTTGTTTAGACTCCGTCGGAAATTTTTGAAATTATTTTTATTATTTATTTTTAAAAGGTCGGGGTAAGAAAAGTTCGTTAGAAATCCATAAGTTCTTTATCCAATGTCTGTTTTTGCCAGACATTTTACTGTTGAACTACCATTGTCGAGACCTTCGATTCTCATTTAGGTTATTTCGGCCAAAAGTCGCTCGTTCTCCGTTTCGCGGTTTTAGTTGTCTACCACTATACCGAAGTTGCAAAAAATCATAACTTCCTCATACAAAGTCAGATTTGGATGTTCTTTTTATGTACGCTCACGGTTTAATGATATTTGACATGGTAGGCAACGAAATAGAGACTTTTGTACATTTTTATTTTTAAAGTTAATTTCATTACTTTCGAAAGTGGTTACAATACTTGGCTTTTTAAGTCATTATATAGCATCGAAATATCGAGTTGTCACATCATCCCCCTGCCAGAGGGAATTTCGTCCCGAAATTTAACTTAAGAAAAAGACTTGTGGACTAGGGAAAAGATATGGGTATTTGTGTTTCATCTGATCTTCGCGTTTCCCAGGTGTATTCAGGTCCTCGCTTTGCATTCCAGCGGACCTTCACGATGGGAATGCGACTTTGTTTTGTTCTTTCAATTTCCCTATCCATGATTTCAATTGGTTCTTCTAAAAAATGGAGACTCCCGTTGATTTCGATTTCGTCTAGAGGGACAACGAGGGTTTCATCGGAAAAACATTTCTTCAAGTTTAACACATGAAAGGTAGGGTGTACATTATTGAGTTCCTGCGGTAGACGAAGTTTGTAGGCTACCGCGCCGATCCTTGCAAGGATCTTGAATGGTCCGATATACCTTGGGTTTAGTTTCCCACGTTTTCCAAAATGTATTAACCCCTTCTAGGGTGAGACTTTTAATTGCACTCGGTCCCCTACCTGAAATTCCAAGGGTTTCCGTCTTTTCTCTGCATAACTCTTTTGTCTGTCTCTTGAAGCCTTTAGTCGTTCACGAATTTGTACAATCTTCTCGATTGTCTCTCTTATAATTTCTGGGCTAGTGAGAGTGTTGTCGGGTACTTGTCCCTTGGCTAGTTGTGTGTCACCTACTTTAGTCCAACACAGTGGTGATCTGCACTTCCGTCCGTAGAGGGCTTCAAATGAAGCAACTTTAATGCTGGAGTGATAGCTATTATTGTATGAAAATTCGACTAGTGGTAAATGGGTATCCCACACTTTACCAAAATCGATTACACAAGCTCTTAGCATATCTTCCAAGGTATGTATGGTCCTCTCAGTTTGACTGTCGGTTTGTGGATGGTAAGCAGTACTCATGTCGAGCCTCGTTCCCAGAGATTTTTGTAACGATTGCTAGATTCGTGAGGTGAATCTACTATCTCTATCGGAGATAAGTGATATTGGTACACCATGTAGTCGCACAATCTCTCAGATGTAGGTTCGAGCTAGCTTCTCCATCTTGTCGATTTCTCTTATTGGCAGGAAGTGTGCGGATTTTGCTAACCTATCAACGATTACACAGATGGTGTCTAGTCCACCTGCTGTCTTGGGTAATTTGGTTATGAAGTCCATCATTATCCATTCCCACTTCCACTCGGTTATTTCGGGTTGTTGAAGCAATCCCGATGGCTTCTGGTACTCTACCTTAACCTTAGCGCAAGTCAGACACTTTCTCACATAGGTAGCGAACTCTGCATTCATGTTCGGCCACCAATACATTTTCATGAAGTAATGGACTCTATCACCCTTGAGTTCAAGATTCTTGTCCATTCCTCTTAGGGATTCACCTTCCACATTCTCTATTTTCAAGGCTTCCCTCTAAGCTTCCTTGATTTGTGTGGACATATGTGAATGGATCATCATGGTTAAGGATTTCACTCGGTGACCTGAGTATTCTTTCCGACTAAGTGCATCAGCTACTACATTCACTTTTCCTGGGTGATAGCGAATCTCGCATTCATAGTCATTCAGTAGTTTCAACCCATCGTCTATGCCTCATGTTGATTTCTTTTTGGTTAAGGATGTGCTGAAGGCTCTTGTGATCAGTGAAGATCTTGCATTTCGTGCCACAAAGATAGTGTCTCTAGATATTTAGCGCGAAAACAAATGCTCCTAGTTCAAGATCGTGGGTAGTGCAGTTGACTTCTTGCGTCTTGAGTTGTCTTGAGGCGTAAGCGATGACCTTACCTCGTTGCATTAGAACACATCCAAGACCTTGATTAAATGTATCACAGTAGACTACAAAGTTTTTTATTCCTTATGGCAAGGACAATATAAGCGCTGCATAGTGCTTGCTTAAGCGTTTGAAATGTAGCGTCTTGTTTTCCTTCCCAATTGAAAGTTACACCCTTCTGTGTCACGGTGGTGAGTGGTTTAGCAATCTTCGAGAAGTTTTGTATAAATCTACGCTAATAGCCAGCAAGGCTCAAGAATTGTCGAATTTCCGTTGGGGTTCTTGGAGATGACCAGTTCTCGATTGCTTTGATTTTGGAAGGGTCCACGTGTATTCCGTCTTTTCTAACCACGTGACCTAGGAAATCTACCTTCCAAATCCAAAATTCGCTCTTGGAGAATTTTGCATATAGCTTCTCTTTTCTTAGCGTTTCCAAGACTTGTTGGAGGTGTTGACTCTGATCCTCTTTATTCTTTGAATAAATGCGTATATCGTCTATGAACACGATCACAAATTTGTCCAAGAATGAACGACACACTTGGAACATTAAGTCCATGAACACCGCCGGTGCGTTTGTTAATCCAAAGGGCATCACTACAAACTCGTAGTGACCATAACGAGCTCGAAATGCTGTTTTGGGAACATCTCCTTCCAAGACTCATAGTTGGTGATACCCGGATCATAAGTCGATCTTTGAGAAATAATTCGCTCCGCGGAGTTGGTCGAACAAGTCGTTAATGCATGGTAGCGGGTATCGAGAAACCAAGCAGAACTTTGACTCGAGAAAGCAGATTTTCTCAGGATTCTCATGAATCTCGGGAGCACAAACGAACTTCGGGGCTATAGTATGGAAACCGTGGCTTCGGGATATCACGTGCACGAAAAACGAGGCAAAAACGCAAGAAAGATGAGAGAAAATGAGCAATTTCCCTGGAACCCTCACATCCCTTTTATAGGGGCTGGGAACCGCCACGGTACGCTGGGCATACGCCGTTACGCTGGGCGTAAGCGTGCATCATGCATGACCGCATCCTCGACTGCCTCAGAGCTTGGATGGGATGGAGAATAGCTTCGCATAGGGGGCGACGTGGACGATCTGAGGCCTAGTCCTCGAGTATGCTGGGCATACGCTGTTACGTCGGGCGTAACTTCGATTGGCCCAGTGACTCCCCCTTCGGATAATACCGAATTTTGATTTATATTTATATTTTTATTAATTAGTAAACTTCAAAAATTCATATCTTCTTCATACGAACTCCGTTTTCGACGTTCTTTATATCCACGCGTAAGTGAGACTACGTGCTACAACTTTCGTTTAGACTCTGTCGGCGTATTTTAAAATTATTTTAATCATTTTTTTAAAAGGTCGGGGTAAAAAAAGTTCGTTAGAAATTCATAACTTCTTTATCCAATGTCTGTTTTTGCCAGACTTTTTATCGTTGAAATACCATTGTCGAGACCTTCGATTCTCATTTAGGTCATTTCGGCCAAAAGACGCTCGCTCTCCGTTTCGAGTTTTTAGCTGTCTACCGCTATACCGAACTTGAAAAAATCAAACCTCCTCATACAAAGTCATATTTAAATGTTCTTTTTATGTACGCTCACGGTTTAATGATATTTAACATAGTGGATAACCAAATAGATCATTTTGTACATTTTATTTTTAAAGTTAATTTTATGACTTTCGAAAGTGGTTACAATAATTGGCTTTTTAAGTCATTACATAGCATCGAAATATCGGGTTGTCATAGTGAACCACCACCACCATCGTGAGGTGGTGGCTAGCACCTTCAACCACCACCTGCCGCAACAGAGCGGCTATGTATCTGTGATTAATTTAGTGTGTGTGTGTGTGCGCGCGCGTTTAAGTGTGCTTTTTGTGTTGTATTTTGCAATTGGTAAAGGAATAATGAAAAAAAATTCATAACCAACACCGTGAGGTGGTGGCTGCCGCGTCCTTCCACCACCAATCGCCGTGTTGGGTGGTAGTGTGCCTCGTTTGCGTTTTGACTCGTTTGGGGATGCTTGGACAAAGTGAACCCAAAGAAACCCTAATGGGCCCAATGAAACCCTAAAGGGCCCAATGAAGCCCTAATTGACCCAAAAGCCCAAACATTTGATTAATAGGCTAGTATTTGGGTTGGAAACCCTAATTAGGGTTTGGAAAATGCTAATGCTTTGAAACCCTAATTTTGGGATTTATCGGGACCGAACGAAAATTATTTATTAAACTTAAAATAATAACTAATAATTAGATACAAATTAAATTAAGGCAATATTGGACTTAATGGATTAAGTCCTTAACAAAATAAGTGTTTAATGGGTTAAGTAAGAACACTTAATCCTAATCATCATTTCATGTGAAAACCCTAATTTCACTCGGGCCTTGAATTGGGCCTTCCTATTGGGCTTTGGTGATTGGACTATTGATGGGCTATCCAAGAAATAGTAAATCGCCTAAAATAATTCGATGGGCTTTAGGAAAAGGTCCATAGGAAAGCCTTGGGCTCGATTTTGAAAATTAGGCCATAGGTAGTACATAACTAGGCCTTAATGAGCATGTGATATTGGGCCATTGGTATCCCAAAAGTTTGGACAAGAATTAATGGATGGGACTTAAAGAAAGAACATGTCGAGGTTTAGACCCAATTTGGAAAATTGGGCCATATGTTGGGCTTTGGCCCATTATTTGACTATTGGTCCTTTGGATGGTGAGTTCGACCTTAGGCTTAGAACCCAATTATTAGTTGTGATACCGTCCAGTCATGTTGAAGGCTAATTATGCATAATGTTTGTTATTATGTTGATTGGTTTGTACATGTTGGTATTTTCGGGGTAACTCAGTAATATTTCAAGCTTACATTTATTGATTATTGTTTTAGGTACTTCGGATTATCGCGGGAAGGCGAAGGGGTGACCGTACACTTCCTTCATTTTATGTTGATGATATCTTGGAACTCTGATACCAATTTGAAAATGAATTGTAATAACTTAATGATTTTTAGATGTTTTAAAAAGTTCAAATTTGGCATGATTTTTATGGATGTTACAGTCATGGGTTTATACCTATTTGTTTTTGCCAATTTTTGTATTAGAACTTGCCATGTTCAACAACCATAACTACTTCATTTTAGTACCAATTAATCTTAAAAATCTCATGTATTTTTCTTTATCATGTACACTTAAACTTTCATTCATATATATATATATATATATATATATATATATATATATATATATATATATATATATATATATATATATTGTTGGATTAGGTGTGTAAGACCATAACAATAATTGGTATATACTTGATTTGATAGTAGCACAATCCTTTTAGGTTACCCTAGCAATTGGACATGATGACTTTCAGAACGAGAGATTGATTTTTTATGATATTAATAAATTTGAAATAAATAGTTTATTAATATATTATGAGAATAATATATTAGTTAGAAATGGTATTAGTTAATTAGTAATTGATCAGAAATTAATTGGAATTAATTTTAAGATTAATGAACTTAAATAAAATTATAGGTTCTAATGTGTAATTGTGTAATAGTTGAACAAAATGCTCCAGAACCTTCCACATAGGTTGTGGATAGTTTTTGGGGATATTATATGGTTTCTAGAACATATCATGCGAATAAATAAGGAGTTTGATAATTACCAATTGGCGATATTATTATTATATTATGATTAGGGTTATCTAGGGTATCCATGTACCACTATATAAAGGACCCTACAGACTTCATTTTATGGCCAATCCATTCCATATAGAGATAGATGAAAATTCTACCTTCCATCTTCTCCTTTAATTCCTCATCTTGCTAGCTTGGGTGTGACTCCATTAGAGGCACAACATTTGTGGTGCCAGCTTTTAAGAGATATAGTTTTGAAGAATCATTGTTATTTACTACAATAACAATTAAGGGATGCAATCCTAAAACCTAATTTGTGTTTTTCAAAAATTACCTAGGGTTCTTAGGGTTTCTTACATGATGTTTATAGTTATAGGTTCAATAGTGAAAACATAGATCCTTTTATGTTGCATGTGAACTTAAGGGTTTTAAGTTTATTTGTTTTTACCTAAATCCCAATAATGGTATAAGAGAGTTTGGGTTGATTTCATCTGAATTGCTAAGAATTTATACTAGTGTTAAGGTTTTTCCAAAACCCTAGCTTTTCCCTTGAATTTCGAAATTAGGGTTAGGGTTTTGAAACCCTAACTTTCCTCCTAAATTTTAAAAAATTGCTATCTTAGGGTTTTCTAGTTTCGATAATTGTTACTTTAATTTGATTAAAATGGATAATTATAAAATTAAATAAATCCTACACCTATAATTTTCGAAAATTTATAGGCTAAGGATTAGGATTAAATTATTTAATTAATTTAATTAGTTAATCCTTAATTGATTTAATATATTTAATTAGATGTTAACTAATAGATAAATATTAAATCATTTGGTTTATTTCTGAATTTAAATTAATTTTTTTATTAATTTAAAATTTTAAGTAGAATAAACCTAGTATGCTAAAAAGTTTAAAATACATCTAATATATTATTATTAATTGTTAATCTATTATATGTGTAAGACTAAGTCAATCATCTCGCTACTATGCTTCATTCACGAAGTCGGTCTATTAGGCGTATAAGGAAACTACCTATAAAATGGTACTTGAAGGGGTGTCCACTCTTACCCACTACTTTCTTGTCTAGTGTAGGGTCGGAAGTAGAATGGACTTGATAGGAAATTAATTCTCATTAAAAGTATAATGATATTGAAAATTAATAGAACACTCTTTTATTAAAATCCCCAAACTCGTTACCTTAGGAAAAATGTGAATTAGTATGCTAAACCATGAAATTGCACATTACACTTTATAAGGCCTTAGTGGAATGTGTTTGGTTAACCAACACACAAATAAAGATTAATAAAGAGTTGTAATGGGTATCTCATAAGTTATCATTGTTAATAGAGGGCGTGTGATTTACCAACACATCAATTGGGATGATAAATGACAATGAGGTTAGCAAGCACATTTTCATGGTTATTCACAACTTGTTTATGATCCTCAGTATCCCACTCACATATAGAAGAGAATAATTTGTGATTTAACATCCCATTAAATTGTTTTAATGAATCTCAAAAGACCTGGGAATTTCACTTGAATTTGTTTCATTTCCTATTAGTGGAATTGGTAAATCGTCATTTACCTACCTTTATAAAATTTACAATTAGATTACGTCATCCTTTTTCTAAGTTGTGAATTATATAATTGGATCCTACTGTTATTATATTATTTTGTGTTATGACATTAAGGATCATTGTTAGCTAGCTAAGACTACCTTCCTTTTATAGATATGTACTCCAACTGATGCTCCTGCTTCCTCCTCCTCCAACCATCATAACTTCTCCTTGCTCTCTGTTTGCTCCAAGGTCATATTCGATGGTTCCAATTCTAATGATTGGATGTGAAATATAAAGATGGCCCTTTGATTTCAGAACCAAGAGTATATTCTCGAAAAGGAACTCATTGAAGTTGAACTAGGAAAAAATACTCCTGAAGAATACGCATCCTACCAAAAGCACTACAATCATGCAACAAAAGTTCCTTGCATCATGGTAGCCACCATGACTGCTGAGCTACAAAAGTTTTATGAGGACTCATAGCCCTATGACATGAGCAAGGATGTTATGGACAAGTACCACAAGCAATCTCATCAAGAAAATTATGATGTGGTCACGTCCCTCATGACATGCATATGAACGAGGGAGAATATATCTGTGGCCATGTGCAAAGAATGAAATTTTACATGGAGCGCCTTTTTAGGATAAATGTGCATTTTGATGAGGAGTTGGATGTTGATATAGTCCTAAACTCCTTACCTAGCTGTTATTATTATTTCATTTTGACCTATCATCCGAACACCACCGAGACCACCTTGGCTCAATTGCACAACCTTATGTAGACAGTTGAAGCAGGAATGAAGGGAAAATGCTTAGCCTCCATTCCTTCCAGTTATCCCGTCCTAGCTATTTGACATGGAAAGGGTAAAAAGAGGAAAGGTCCTCCCGAGCAAAATTGGAAGGGAAAGTCTCATACAAGGTCATCCATTAGTGGCCCTATAGGAAAGTACAGTTGTTAGAACATAGTCCTTTCAGGATCAATTGATTCTAAACATGCAAACAAATAAGTACGTAAAGTAAACACAAATATGGCTTTAATATGTTGAATGATTTAATACTTTAAAACCTCAGATGAGCTCGATTAAGAACTTCGACTGTAGAGGTGTATTAGGGTTACAAAACTCAAGCGTATATATAAAAGAACGTCTACGCAAAATGCATACATGCATGCATATATATAGTCTAACCCTAAGAGATAATCACGGAAGGATAGGCCCAATCCGGATATATACAAAAGACCTAAGACGCAAGATAATAAGCCCAACAATCTCCCCCTTTGCATCTTCAGGACCGAGACTTCAACCCTATTTAGCAACTGAGGGCTTCTTCACCGTCTTGAACACTCTCGATATGATAGCTAACTAATGGTACCGAAAGGTAATGTACCGCCGAAGCATATCGGTAAAATTTTTCTTATTAGCATCAGAGTTCTGCTTACACTAATGTATCAAATTAATAATGTGCTCCAAGCAGTCAGTAGAAAACAGATGTTTATCTACCAAAGTGAACAAGAACTTGTTAGCTTCACCCTTTGTAAACATCATAGTCAAATGCTTAGAATCAATCTGACCGATCTTCATCTTGTTCAAGTCCCCCGACTTTTGAGTGGTCTTGACTGTCGGCTTCTTATTCATCACTCTTGCTATCTCCTGATCCATTGTTGCAACTTCATAGATGTAGGAGGCCAACATTCTCTTTATGTGCTCCAAAATCGGCTCGTACTCCTTAGAATTGGTGAGCAGAATGTTGTATAGCAATATCCAATCGTGTGGATTAAGATTGGGAAGATCTGCCAAGGATATCATCGAGACAAAGTTTGCAGACCCTCTTGTGATCTTGAAATTGACATTCACAAATTTGCCAGAGGGAGTTGGTTTCAATACCTTGACAATTTTAATTTTCTGGGTACTCCATGTCAAGTACTGAGGTTGGCCATACTTCAAGTTGAAGTCTATAAGATCGCGCTCAACCTTCAGGTTTGTAAAAGGAACCTCAACAGTTGAGTCAAAACAATGAAATGTAAATTCCTTTCTTATAATCGGCATATCAAACTATGAGTCCTTTGAGTTATCACAGTCAAAAGAGGCAATCGGTTCCAACCAATAGATACTTGGTGATTCAATTGCTTGACTAATCAACACCTCCCTCGTCCATTCTAGACACAGAGCCTTCTTACATTGCAAGATGTATTCTTTCTCTTTATTGCATCTCTCTATCTCCTCAGCCTCCTTTGTGACTTTTAAATTTTCATCTCATTCTTTGTCTCTCTTCTTTCTTTTAAGCACATCAGCGATAGTTTCTTCTTCTTCACTATCAAAGTTGTCAATAATTCGTTTCATTTTTTCTGTTGGATCAAAACCTGAAGTTACATTAACCTTCAGTTCTTTTGTGACAACGACTTTCTGCAGTCCCTCTCCCCTTATTTTGGAGTAACGAAAGGCTTCAAAAAACCTTACATCTCATGAAGCATGGCAAGGGCATGGAGCAGTTTGCTTGTTAAATGATTGCGAATGGTGAGAGTAAGAATCAGATCATTATCAACAAGGAGATTGGCTAACATGTCCTTTACATCCCTTGCACAGCTTCGAAAGATAGATCTTTCTGTTTTTTTAGCAATGAAATCTCCTTCTCTAATTGATCAAGTTGAACTTGCTGAACTGCAATTGTAGAGGCTTGATGAGCTATCTCCTCTTTCAAGGCACTCTCTTTGGCAATGTTGGCATGCAGTGAGTCCAGTCTAGAAGAGACCGAACTGATCAGAGAGGCATTGTCAGCTTTGATAGAAGAACGAACTTCATCAAACTTTTGTTGTTCTTCCTTTAATGATTGGTAAAGAGATTCAACCGATTCACGAAATTTGGTAGCATTCATATCAACATGCCCTTTCAAGGAATCTACGAATATCTGCATGGTGTGAATAACTTCAAAACATCATCACATGCTTTCTTGCATGTTAAAGTGGACTCCTTGATGGCATCGGTCGATTTATCCATGGCTTTTGTATATTGTTCTATACTTGTCTCCACAAAATCCTTGAGAACAACTCCCCCATAAGCTTTATTGTCAGCAAGCAACTTATCCAACTTCTCGTGAATGCTCTGTAAATGTTGGCTTTTGACAGGAGCATTTGTGTCATCATCAGACTGAAGCCTATAGTGGCTAAAGTACGTAGACTCAAACTCATCATTATCTCCTCCAAGAGTAGCACCGGACTCTATTGAGTGGGTTGGAGAGATAGGCTTAGTGATGACAGGGGTTTCGGTTTCAGTAGGTGCCCCAGTATTAGATACGTTGACCCTTGCTGATTGTTCTGAAAGTGTAGTGGTAATGGTTTGGGTAATGATTGGATTTGACAAAGTTGGTAGAGAAATGGGAACAGAAGAAACTGGTGGAGGTGGTAGAGAAGTTTCTGTTGGTGTAATTGGAACAACTGAAACTACGACTTTCGGTGTCGGCTTTGGTGGTGTCTATTTCGGTGATGGAGGTGGGGTTGGAATTTAATGCGGTGGAGATTCAGTTTGAGAAGTTGAATGAGAAGGAGAATTACCTCGTGGAGATTCCGGAGGAACGTTATCCTCTTCATCATGTTCAGAATGATCAGGACTTTGAGGAATTTTTTGTTTTGATCTCTTCGCCATTTTCTTTATCTTCTTTGGCTTTGAAGAGGACTCCGACTCTAACTTTCGCTTTGTGGATTTGGAGGGTTTTGGTTTTTCCTCCTCGGTTGTTTCCTTATTTGCAGCCACTCGTTTCCCCCTGTTGCTCGGCTTATCAACAGCTTCTAAGGCAACCTGCTATTCAGGAGTAAGAACTCTCGGCTCCTTGGGTGGAAGTAGATGGTAATCAGCCATCACTTTTCTTTCGGCTGTCACACCCCTGTAGATGGTTTCCGATATAGAACCATAATGAGTAAATTTTATGGGGTCCGAGAGAATGATCTTCTTGGTATGGAAAGTGGAAATGGAAGCGATGAGAGCATCCTTCATCGTTGGAACTTACAGAGTATCGATTTCCCGTCGGGTGATGAGAGTCTAAAACCTTCCACATGAAATTTCTGATTGACGAGTGGAAGTGTTAAGGCTCTGCACAACCTGAGACCATATGATAGAGCCATAGTCCAAGTTGATACCATTATACATACCATAAAGAATGGTCAGGAACCCTTTACTCGTGCCATCCGATTCAACACTTCTTTCCGCCAAGCCTTTAATGAGTAAAGTGAGAAGACCGTTCCATTGAGAAGGCAGACAAGACTTCTTAACTTTGGAAATAGTTGTCAACACATCTGTAAGTTGAAAATATATGCATTCCTTGTTCTTGTCATATGAAAAGATCCGTGTTGTTGTGACAAAGTCTGGAGAAATCACTGAAGAATCCACTGCCAGATGAAGTAAGGAACAAAACCTCCCTTTGGAGAGAGAGGCTTTCTTTGAGTGTATTTGAAAATATATGCATTCCTTGTTCTTGTCATATGATGTTGAAGAATAAACTTGAGATAACAAGGACATCGGAATAGCCTCGAACTGGGTTAGGGCAATAACTAAAGGAGAGTACTTGAAGCATTCAACAACTTGTAACATATAAGAATCATATAGAAACGGATTAAGTTCTATAATCATATTCTGATTGGGTTTGATGGTTAGAAAAGCAGATGAAGTAATTTGATCTTGTGCAGAAGATGAGGTCGCCATTGTTGAACAATTGAACAAGATGAACAGTTAGAATCACCGTTACAGTTTAGAAATATTGTGACTGGTAGAAGACAATGAATCGTGCAAGCCCTTTATATACCGTTTCCAGGAGAGAGAAAATCATGACAATAGTGACGTTATAGCTAAACTGTAGCCTGGAAAAGCAGGATTTGACAGGTTGGGTGTTCCTAGGTATGCGGCAGCACGCGTGCATAGAGTGACCGTTCAAATTCACCGCCCAAAAATATTTCGACAATCTGCTTTTGAAATAGACTACACCGTCCGAACCTAAATTGCCCTTGATTCACTAGAGGACAAATAAACTCAAACAAACCATCAACAAAATGTGGGAAAATTTAAAAAATTTCATGCATTAGAGTGACAGACGATAAGGTAATAAAGCAAATGTGTATGGGATGTGAGTGATGTCTGATTATTAGACACGAAACAGGGGATTTCGGGCAAGAATCGCTTCCTTCTAAGTCAAGAATGACTTGAAGTGCTTTTGTGGATTCCCGAGAATACGATCAAGTGTTTGCAAATAAACATTGAAAGGCTTCTTTTTCTGACATAGGCTCAGGGTGGCTTATCTTCAACCAAACATCGATTCTCAAAATAAGACCTAGTGTTGGAAGAATACTTGTGAGACCGATGTGGTCTGTTGAACAAGTAGACAGGTTTTATTATGTTATAACAAAAGAGTGTGTAGAAATCTCAAAAAAAAAAAAAAATTGGATCTTTTTGGGAAGAATAGTCTTGGTTTCAGACAAATTCATAAAAGACCTCGCAAAGAAAAGAGATTTCATTTGGTAACACGTAAGATCTTGAATATAGAAATTCACCGTTAATTCATTATTGGTGTTGAATTTTGGGTTTCACTCAGCACGTGGTATACGCATATAAGATCATAAACACAGATTTTGTGGAACCATAAACCTCAGTGGTAAGAACCAAGAGTCTCAAGGGTTACAATTGTGAATCGAGAGTAGATGGAGAATAGTTTGAGGATGGCGAAAGAAACAGAAGCACCTTCTGCTATAAAACAGGACAAAGCAGAAAAACTCTTAACTCATGTGAGAAGAGTAAGGTGGCTGTAGACTGAATATGGAAAAATAGCCTCATTAGGAAGAAACGATAGGTATTGATCGAATCATGAAGGCCTTGCTCTAGGTCGTAGAGGCTTAGGTCAACACGCAACAACATGCTTCTAGGGACCCTTAACCAATTCATTAAATAAACATCATATCTTTCCCGACTCCAAATTCTATGATACGTGTACCCTAGGTACTAAATATTCTGAAAAATAAAAACAAATATACCACACAAGCAAATGAAAAATATTTTCAAGAGATTAAATATTCTGAAAAATAATAAAAACATAAAGGGATAATGTTTTTGGATTTTTGAAGTTTTCTGAAAAGGAATAAAAACAGAAAAAGAAAATATTTTTGAATTTTTGAAGTTTTCTGAAAAAGAATAAAAAAAGAAAAGATAATATTTTTGAATTTTTGAAGTTTTCTGAAAAAGAATAAAAACAGAAAAGAAAATACTTGAATAAGAATAAAGAAAAAGAAAGATAAGAATAAAGAAAAGAAACACTCGTCTAGTGAAACCCTATCTCCCCGATCCTGCGGGTCTCCGTTAGAAATATCTCAAGAATTAGAAGTGCAAGTTCATTTTGCACAAGATTGAGATAGACACTCGACAGCAAATAGATACCTGTAGACATGCAATCCATCTGATGATCTAGAAAGTCTCTAAAAGCCAGCTTCCAGGAAAATGCGAAACCAAAGACAACCTGAGCTTCATAAGAACCAACCTGAAGGACTACACATCCAGTACGAGTGAGAACGTTAGGAACTTCGGAATGGTGATCACGCCAGTGATGATCTTGCCATAGAAGTACACTATGTTCTAAGTACTGAAAAGCTCTACCCTTCTTAGAGCTTAGGACCATCTGAGAATCCTCATGGAGATTTAGTCCAACCTTCGTCAGACCACTACTACTTTCGGATATTCCACAAGTTTCACACCCGATCGATCCACTTCTTAGACTTGATATGAGATTACCCGACGTCACTCTTCGTACCCCACTCATCTTGATAGAAAACATTGAGAACCCTAACCTCGTAGATACACCAGTCAGAACCCACTAACGACACGAGACGGAATCCGCATCCCGTACATGAAGGTCTGTTGGAATGACAAACACAGACTAGATTTCACTTGGGAATGCGAGGACAAATAGAATAGGAAATACCCTCCTGCTTCTATCATCCATACCTACTTCCTTGCCTAGACCTGAATTTCGGGATGAAATTCCCTCTAACAGGGGGATGATGTGACAACCCAAGTTTGTTCCATTACATTTCCCCGTTACCGTTAACGGAATATCCCGTTTTATAAAAGTTTCGTTAATTTAAGGTCGTCAAATAAACAAATGTCTTATTTATTTATATATATTATGTCGTTATAGTGGTAATAATGTAAATAAAAACAATTAAGTTGCATTTCCATTTAATTGGAAAAAAGTCAGTTTTTATTATTACGACCGCTAAATCAGGTGCGACCAAAAGCCCCGTGTAACGACAGTATCGGGTAGAATTCCACTGAGCCCCGACTCCAACCCCTATATAAGGATGAGTGGAGTCCATTGGAGACTTTTTACACTCTCCCCACTCTCTCTCTCTCTACAACTTAATTTCGAGCCAAAAATCGTCCGTTTCAAGCCCCAAACGAGTAAGCCAGCTATCCTAACTCGTTGTATAACTTATCTAGCGTACAAATTCAAGTTTAAAATATAAAATAGGGACAAAATCATGAGTTTATGGCCCAAGAACACTCTTGGGTCGTGAACACCATTTAATGGGGTTTCTAAGCCCCAAAACCCCTCCAAATTGTCCCTAAGGTTTAGATATGACTTGTAGACTTATGGAATCGGACTTAGAACACCTTGAACTAGAATTTTGGGGAGTAAACATGATTTTACTGCCCAAGAAAACTCTTGGGCTGTAAAATCCTCTTCATGGGGAGTAAACTCATATTTGTGTGTTAAAATGCCCTTAAACACACCAATGGCCGTGGATTAAATTCTAGAAACGAACAACAACAAGCTAGGGACCTTAAATGCAATTAAAACAACTCCATAAGGAGTTCATGGCCATAAACCCCTCATGGAAGGGTACCTGGGTCGTAAACTTCTATAAAGGGGTTAATTGGTGCCATAAACTCCCCATTTGACTTGGAAAAATACTTAGGAATTTACCCTCTACCACTTAAGCCCTTAAAACACCAAAAGAATGAGTGTATAGGAACTTACAGCCGTAAGCTCTCTTGCATAGGCCGTAAACTCCTCAAAGGGTCCATTTGGTGCTTTAAACCCATTCACACATTTGATATTTGAGTCTAGCAAAATTCCACAATTGATATGAGGCCTTTAAGCATCCTAGAACACCCTCACCATGAGTTTACGGTCATAAAATCATGGGAGTAGTCCCAGGGCTGTAAACACCATATGGTGAGTTTACTCTTGGAGAGTAAACTCCATTCCTAAGCCATTCACGCCCTTAAATGTCACCCGGGACACCCCAAACACTTAACCAAAGTGTTTTACACTCCTTAGAGTGCGTATACTTGTTTAATTAGTATATAATATACTAATTGTATGTGAACATATGTTATCATATGTTAACTAGGTCTCTAAGTGTGTCCAAGTCCTTACTTGACACCGGACACTCAACCGACACCTTCGTCGGATCCACTTACACTAGGTGAGTTCATACCCCTAAATGAACCTTTTATATGTTTTTACATGTTTTATAGGGGGGGGGGGAATACAAGTTAAACATGCTAGTTATCATATCAATCATATGTGATTGGTAACCCGCATGCACAAGAATTTACCACACTGTAAACTGTTTTACCGAGTAGGACACAATAAATGGTTTTCTAAAATGTTTTTACTTGTTCATAACTCTTACTTACACTGTTTTGTCAAAGTTCATTTTAAACTCGTTTATGAAAGGTTTCCAAAGAATTTTCTAAAGGTTTCCAAACTTATTTTACCAAAGAATACCGATGTTGTGACTTTCTCAAGTATAAAGGTTTTTCCAAAGGTTTCATCAAAGTTGTCTTCCATGTCGTATACTCTTGCTTGTTAGAAGCCGATGTTTCACTTTTACTTAGTTTAAACTCCTACTTGATAACGTTTTCCACTTGTGATACACTTATATTTGGTAACACTTATACTTCACGATTCGATTATCCCACGCTGTTGATTTACACTTTATGATTTGGTCATTCCACACTATTTGTTCACACTTTATGATTCAATTGTTCCACACTATTCGTTCACACTTGATGGTTCAGTTGTTCCACACTATTCGTTCACAATTTATGATGCAGTTATTCCACACTATTTGTTCACACTTTATGATTCAGTTGTTCCACACTATTCACACTCGATGATTTAGTTGTTCCACACTATTCGTTCACACTTGTTACACACTCAGTCGTAGTTAGATGTATGGCTGTGCTTGTATAGGTGCATATAAATAATGATTGAAGGACTTAGTAAGTTTTCTCCGCCCTATTTCCTTTTCTTCGTTGAGATGTGGTCTGGTGGGATCGGATGGCCGTCCGAAGGTCGTTTGATTCATTTGTTGTATGTTATGTATACGAGCATAGACATATAGGTTTACTCTAGTCAGTTCATTTATGAGTCTCTACCTTTAGTTCAACACTTATATGGGAAACACACTACCCACTATTTGGGATGCATCTTCGGGACACGGCCTTCTCCGTCATCTAGTTGGTAACCAGAGTCTCCTGTAGGGAGAGCAAACATTGTGTGTATAGATCTCTACAGGATTGACACCCCCACACCCTGACTGCTAGCTACAGTCCTACGGCCCACCAAGCCAAGGGGTGACAAATGTCATATTTTATAGACGCTTGTAGGGCGTCAGGTACTCTAGTGTCGGTTAGTATGGTTACAAGTATCCCTGGTTGCCTTATAATTCATGGCCTTAAGGTAATGTTATTTCACCAGCAACTTACACTGTATGCTGGAAATTCGTTCTCTGAGTCACACTGTTTTTAGACCTTGCAAGTTGTATCCTTCATTTGAGACTGTCTGCGGCCTGTACTCTTTGTTTTAGACCTTGCTAGATGTATCTTTCATTTGATACTGTCTGCGGTCTGTATTCCTTGTTTTAGACCTTGCTAGCTGTATCTTCCAATTGATATTGTTTGCGGTCTGTATTCATTGTTTTAGACCTTACTAGTTGTGCCTTTCACTTGGTACTGTGTGGGGTCTGTATCTCCTTTTGTTAGACTGAGCCAGGCGTGTCATTCGTTCAATACTCTCCTGGAGTCTATGATTCCTTTTGCCTAAGTCAGCTATCCTCACTGCTGTGGCATATATTATTTCCCTAATTTCTCTTGCTTTCTTTAAAAATCAATTTCTGTATTTTGATAATGATAGCGGTTAAGGGAAAGCTACTTTTACCACATAACCCCGTCCAGTCTTGCTAGAAGACTGCTTTTATTAAAGAAAATATTGGATTTTCTGGAAAGGACTCTATTTCACTGTATACTTGAAAACTACTACTTATATAAAGTTTTTGCATAAAATGACACTAAATACTTATGAACTCACCAACATTTGTAAAAATGTTGATACTTGCTTTTCAAATAACTTGTATTCTCAGGTCAGCATTAGACAGGTACATCCCCGGAGCTGTTGATGAAGATAGCTTAGTACCATGCTATATTTATTATATTTGCCTGTATTACTCTGATAAATTGTAATGTAAACAATGTAACACTATTCTTATTAATGCAATGTTTTGTTGTACTTTGATTACTATAATGCATGTGTTGTGACACTTGACATGACGTAATCCACCCCAGAACGTTTTCGCCGTTCCGGTTTTGGGGTGTGACAGATACTCAAATTCCATGTCAAACAGTGAATTCATACCCCTATGCTTCTACAGTTTTTAAACGTCTTTAGGGGGGGGGGGGAATACAAGCCAACATAATGTTTTTTACAAGTTAAAAACTGATGCAATTACCAAGGTTTTACGTCAAATATTTAGTTATCTTATCCCTTTTGTATTATGTGGAGCATAAGGGACGCTTTCTAAACCTAATTGCATAATTTTTCGAACAGTATAAGAACGTAACAAAGCAATCAAACTATAATAGGTATACTTTGGAGATTTCATTACCAGTCTTACAGATTCAAACTATATACAAGGTCAAACACATAAACTATGACATATTTAGTTTATCCATTACTACGTAGAGAAAACTAGAGTATGTTACTAACTAATTATTTTGTGTATAATTAATTATACTATACAGCGTTACGATGATTTCGAACTCGAGAACAACCAAATCACGTATAAACGAGTTATTACAGGATTGTGAGACCTATCTTCATTTTTCTTTTCAGGGTACCAGTAAATCCTCACCTTTAGTATAACCAGAGTCTCCTGGAGGGAGAGCGTGAAGATGTGAATAGATCTAGTCGAGATCGGCCATCCTACAACTAAACTGTTAGCTACAGTTAGGCAGGCACGCCTGGGGTGACAAATTTTGTAATTATACGATGCCTGAAGATACGTCAAGGAGGTCACTGATCACATTAGTATGGTTATACGACTCATAATAAGTATAAACTAACCTTTTTTTACGGGATTTCTTTCTTCTATAGCTTTATTTTAACTAATAAAACTACCTATCTACTTACTGGAGGGTATTCCAGGGACACAACATTTGGTTTTATTTTAAAAAATAAGACTAGTATACCTATAGGTAGTAACTTGGGATCTCATACAGATCATATAGTACATACTGGTGGTGACTAGGGTTTTCAAACAGGAACATACTTTTCATACAGAAATCAACATATATGTTAGAAAATATTGGATTTTCAAGGAAAGCATGCATACATATTTCGTAACTTGATAATAATGGTTTTCGACACAAATGACATTTTACTTATAATGAAAAGAAACAATTTGTACAAACTTAGTGACTGATTTTCAATACAAAAACATGCTTATGAACTCACCACCTTTATGCTGATACGTTTTCAAAACTGCTTGTATTCTCAAGGCAACAATAGACAGGTACCTTTGCCAGCTTTTGGAGAAGATGGGGCATTTTGGAGTCTCGTCTTTAAACTATGTTTTCAAACAAATGTAAATATTCATATTGTAATGTAATGGTTTTGTTTACTTTGATTGCTATGATATGATTGTTGTAATACTATGCATGACGTCACCCGCCCCCGGACGCTTCCGCCGTTGTTTCTGATGGTTCAGTGGTGTGACAGATTGGTATCAAAGCTATTGTTTATAGTGAACTAAGTATAACGAACCTTACATGGTATACAACTATAAACACTAAGGGGCTGAAGTGTTCTGAACTAAAAGTATACTTTAAAATATAAGTATTTTTAAGAAGTATACAAGTATACCCACATACTAGAAAAAAAATCATAAGTAGAGCAAAACAAAGTATTTGGATGTTGGATATTGCGGTTAAACCTGGGCAGTTATTTAATCATAGGGTCAACATAGCCTGATTAACTATATTTATTCGAGACATGACCAACATTTTCTTGGGAGTGAATGTGGTGTTGCAACAGGCCTAAAACTTACCAAGTATTCCTACCACAAAGGTAACGATAAAACAAAGCGTTCAACATAAAAATACTATCGGAGTACCTTAGTCAGAGCCGAATACATTGTAGAAATTCATCCCAAGTATTGCTACTCATTCTTTTTTAGCGATAGTTTACTTGTTTTAGTGACCCTTTCCTGTTTATTGCTTAGTAGAACACCTTATCTATCGTATAGAGATATACCTTGTTTCATATCTCTTAACTCGAAATTCTAAAGGGACTTATCATTTTCTTCTTCCTAAAATAGAATAAGATGGATCCAAAGAAAAGACCTAACAAAAAGAGCAACAATTCATCAACGGATCCAACGCCACCATGACCTCCTCAGTTCGACCCCACAATGTTCCAGATAGCCATTACTGCCGTTGTGATTGCTGCATTGTCACAGATAAATTTTGGTGGTTCTTGTGGTTCCGGGAGTGGAAATCATTCCCAAGTCATGAAGGAAGTCAAGTGCATCAGAAGGGGTTCTCTTATAAGGACTTCATGAATGCAAAACCCACATCTTTCAACGAGACTGGAGGTGTTATAGGCCTGACTCGATGGTTCGAGAAGATTGAGTCTATCTTCGAAATTTGTTCCTATTCTGAAGCCAACAAGATGAAATTTGCCGCTTGCACTTTCACCAGTAGAGCATTGAACTGGTGAAATAGTCGTGTCAAATCCATAACACTGCTACGAATGATGATATGATCACTCAAGGGAACAAGATGAAGGTGAATGATAAGAAATGTCTACATGAATTATGTGGTGCTCTTCTACCAATATTTTACAACTATGTTGGGAACATTCGTGAACATAATTGTAAAATATCGGTAGAAGAGCACCACGTAACCTTGATATTTCTCCTTCAAGGTAATGAGAAGACGAAGAAAAGTTCTCTAAAACAACACTTACTATAGTTGGGAGAATTCAAGCGAAAAGATAATGAATCAATCAAATTGTAATATGATTGATTGGATGAACTTATATTCAAGTGTTCTCGATATGGAGTAACTCGTTTGTCATTGGATTTCGATCTCACCTTTCTTAAGGGCTTACGAAAGTAGTGGAGAAACATAAGTCTGATGACTAAAACGCAAGAACATTTTAATGGTTACTCTCACTAAAATTTGTATAATGTCTTGAAAGCTCATGAAAGCGAGATCAATCACATTTATGAAGAAAGTAAAGTCAGTCTTAGGGGACCATTAGCTTTGGTATCGAAATTTGTTGATAACGAGTTTGATTCTGAAGAAGAATCCAAGGACAGTGAGGAAGGATTTCTATTCAACTATGATTTTGAAGCAATCACATACTACTTTAACAACAAAGTAAAGAAAATCTTCAAGAAGCCTTTCAATGGAAATTTTAAGCTCAATTATGAGAATAGGGGTGTGACTTCGACTGGAAAGGGTGTGAAAGATGAGTCAAAAGTGGAGCAGAAAGATGTTAAGAGTTCGTATGACAGGATGATGAAGTTGAAGCTTAAAGGAGAATAGTTCACGACCGAGAACAATTCACAGTCACAAACTACCCTAAATCGTGAACCTTAGTTTTAACCTCATTTTTTCCACTTCAATTGAGTCTCAGTAACATTCCTTAACCAAAAGCAAGTGTTTTCTAACACTTTAAATAATGGGTTCACTAATTTAAATGATAATATGTATTTAATTATTATTAGTTTTCCGTTAATTATCGTGTACATCAACTCAAGGGTCCTCATTCCAGTCTCCTTTCTCCGACACATTCACACAACCAACTGTGAGTTCTCTCACAACTAGCATTTTAGCTAGGAAATTTAGTTTCCATGTAAACATCAACTACTGTAAGACTTGTACTCTAAGTGAATATCATGCTATATGCTAACATGAAACCATCCATTTGACTTCAAACTATTGATTTAAGTTCAAAAAGTAATACAATACATCTCATATGTTCAACTATGGATTGTAAACCCTAAAAAACTCGGCTCAAGATTATTATGGGTTAAAATTTTCTTATTGGGCCTAATGGACCATTAAATTTTCAATTTGACTACTTTGGGCCTAGAAAATCCATCTTATTCCTAATGGTCCATGATGGGCCATAACTAGTTTCAATAGCGCTAATGGGCCGTAAACCACATTATTAAGCTTCTTTTGGTCGTGAACCTTCACAAAGGCCCAATAGGCCGAAAAATAGTTATTTTGGGCTTCATAATTTTGACCTAAGTGATGAAGGGTGCAAACTTTCTATTTTCCTTTCCTCCTTCTTATTTCTCGGCCCAACAAAAACAACAACAAAAAAAAAAAACAAATGGCAGGATATTTGAAGTGTCGCGTGATTATTACCATGTGATTTTCCACCCTAATTATCCGTCAAGTAATCACCTAATCTCATGTCTCAAGGTATCTATCACATCTCAACCTCTCCTTTATCTCTCTTCTAATTCATGACCATAGAGCCAAAAACCACCATCACCGCCATCTTATTTTCAAATTCACTCAAGCATTCCTCTCTAAAAAACACAAAGAAATCCTCTCACTTTCCCATCAAAATTTTCAAGTATGTCATGTGTGTATCAAGGAGATTCTTGCATGTTTTTCACTAACTTGGTAAGTTTTGTTAAGGTCTATTGTTTCCTTCCCATATTATATTAAAAGTCCTCCTTGTTACATTCCATTTTTTGTATATGGCTTCCTAGAACTAGCTTGGTTCTAACAACCTTTTAAAAAAACATCCAAGGCCTAAAAAATTTCGAAATCTCCTTCCAAAACCGAAAACATGAAAGCAATGTGAGTTCACACCCCTTGTTAGACTAGGCTAGTCTTGGGTGAGAAACCTTACCTTAATCAAGAAAGCGCCTAAAAAACGCCACGATAGGAGACAATTAGTCATAATCAAGTATGGTTAAAATGGCTCACTTATAGATTCTCTCCAACATAATTTTATGGAACACCTATAAAATCTTGTTGATACGAAAATATACATACACTATATTTGGTCTTAGGGTTGAGACCACAACACTCTTAAAAAACAGAAAACATAGGATTTTCTGGGGAAATACACAGTTAAACGATACCTTTTACTTACAACTGGAAAATTCAGGATTTTTAACCGGATTTCATCTTTATATACATTCTAAAAACATAAAACACACATGCATTAATACTTGATTTTGACATAGCATGTTTAAACTATTTTCAGAAAATATTGGATTTTATGGTGTTTTACTAACAATATAAAACTTTTCATTCGAATATGCTTATAAACTCACCAACATTATATATGTTGATGTTTTCAAAATAACTTGAATTCTTAGGGAGTTGTTAAGCGGAAAGGTCTACAAGAACATGTGGAATTTGTTGAATTTTGTGATCATCATACATTGAATATTTTGGCATGTAACTTATGATACTATACTTGATGTAAACAATGATGGTTGTATTTTGATATGTATGATGATGGTCTTGTCTTGTTTCAATTATATATGTCACACCCCAAAACCGAGAACGGCGGAAACGTTCTGAGGCGGAGGACGTCATGTAATGTATCACAACAATGCAAAGTAGTAAACAAAGCAACAACATCATCCATTGCATTAATAGTATAATTTTAATTACATTTGAGTTCTTTCATAGCATAATTCTACGAAATGAATATTCAAAAATAAAAGATGAGTCTTGATTGCTCCGTCTTCACAGAACCTAGTAGTCGTACCTGTCTATCCGTATCCTGGGAATACAAGTTATTTTGAAAGCGAGTATCAGCAATAATGCTGGTGAGTTCATAAGTATTTATGTGACTTTGATTTGTAAAGCTGTAAAGAAAAATCTGTAAATGTATGAAGGAAAGTTTGTACCAACGAACATGTTTGCAAGTAATTGTAAAAGTTTGAAAACCTTAGAAAATCCCATATTTCCTACTAGTATAAATTGTAGTCTTCTACCAAGACTCGACTGTTTTGAATGATTGCTTCAGAAATCCAATATTTGTTTATAAGTGGGTGGTAGTTTAGAAGACCCAAAGATGTACTACCATGGTATTTTTCATGTCTAAAACAGTAGATTTGTGTACAGTTATAACTGTTAAGGTATATGATAATTCCGTAAATCAACGTGTTGTTAATACTCCATGTGAGTTTTATAACCATGCTATTGACATTGATGGCCTGTAACAACATTCTTCAGGCGTTGGAATGTTATGACATTTGTCACCCCAGACCTGCCGGTCTAACTGTAGCTAACAGTTTAGGTGCGGGATTGTCAATCCCGTATAGATCTATACACAAGTATCACGCTCCCCCTCCAACGGATTATGGTATATAATACAGGACTTAAAATGCATACTCGAACATACGTGAAGCTGAAATGTCTCACAATTCTTAGTATTAAATAGATTTACGTATGAAAGTCCATTTTGTTTTTCTATATGAATATACCTTCTTGATATGGTACTTGTAGTAAATAAAATGTTATGAATATCTAGTATAATATCTCATGTAATTATATTCCTTGAAATGGTATGTCTTGAAGTTGTATGCTTCTGTAATTGTATGTATTAAGATTGTATGCCTTTTTAGTCGTATATAATTGTATCTCTTCGCGTAGTATGTAATGTATTTGTATTGACTCATGAATAGATTGAATCTTGTATAACTCCTGGTACTTGGAATGGTAAATAGTATGTCTTAACTATACCTATTATAGTTATTGATAATGTGTGTGTATAATTCGAAATATGCCTTTGCTACTCAAAGGTACTGAACGAACTGCCGGAAACTTTTATGTCTATATATGTACATACATATAACTAATATTTAGACGACATTCAAACGGATAACCGATGCCCTACGGTCACATCCCAACGAGGAAAAGGAAATAAAGCGAGCTAGCCGTCCTAAGTCCTTCAAACATTACTTATATAAGTATATACGTATAGGCATGCACAAAAATATAAAAGAAGTTTTGTAAAACCTTTGAAAAGTTTAATAATTAAGAAAATGATGACTTGATGTCAGTTTATAAAATGATTTGAAAGTAGTTTGTTTGATAAGAATAGTTTTAAATATAGGAAGACCTTTGTTAGAAACATGATTCTAACAGCGTTTGAAAGGAATCATAAATTATATAAGACAGTTTGATAAAGAGTTTTTAACATGTATAAATGTTTGTCGTAAACTATTATAGTTTTTCCAAAGGTTCGTTTCGTTTGTATAGTAACCCTAGTGTAATGCTCACTTGTTATAAAATGTGTAATTTTTGTGGTGACATAAATGAACACCTGTACTCAAGGTATAAATAAACTGTTTGATTCGTATACGTATAACAACATATTTAATTTCAATATATATAAGACGATATCTTGTTATGTTTTCCGTACGAAAGATTTCATATAATGGTTGTGAATCACATATGATTTACTTGATAAAAATGAGTATTTTGTGAAACTTTGAGTTACACACGATAATAATCGTGTGTTTACTTGTATTCCCCCCCTTAAAAGTGTATATTAAAACAATATTGATAACACATTTAAAAAAGTAGATTATAGGGGTATGAACTCACCGAAGAAAGTGAGTGATTTGAAGGAAACGACATTTTCCTCGGCGGCACCTCGACCAGAGAGTGACAAGATTCTCGGGAATCTCGGGGCTTCGGACTTTCGTCGGGGCTCGAGTGTGGCAATCGAGGTCTTCGGGACAGCTTCTAGTGCTTGGAAGTGTGTGAGAGTAATTGGAGATTTGAGAAAGTGTGTCTAAAACTCGAAGCTTATGCCATCTATTTATAGTGCTGGGGGCGTGAGTACGCGGGGCGTAATTTTGGAGTACGCGGGGCGGACTCACTAACACAGCGCGTACCTCATTATGTTGGGCGTAAGAATGCATCATGGCTTACGACTCCTGGCTAGCTAAGCGTAGAGTGGGCGGGCCGATGGGACTCGACTCTGGGTCTAGTACGCGGGGCGTACTCCCAGAGAACACGGGGCGTAATCCGGCATGTCCTCTTCTAAATTCCGTAACTTTCTCGTACGAGCTCCGTTTTTGACGTTCTTTATATCCACGCGAAGGTGAGAAAATACTCCACAACTTTCATTTAGACTCCATCGGCTAATTTTGAATTTATTTTTAATTATATTTTAATTAATAGGTCAGGACACGACAACTTCGTTAAAAATCCGTAACTTCTTTATCCGGAGTCCGTTTTCATCAGACTTTTTATTGTTATACTCCTATTGTCGGGCTCTCCAACTTTCATTTAGGTTGTGTCGGCTAAAGATTGCTCGATCTATGTTTCGAGTTTTTAGCTGTCTGCTGCTACGTTAGAAACTTCGGAAAATCATAACTTCCTCATACGAAGTCAGATTTGGGCGTTCTTTTTATGTATGATCACGGTTTAATGTAATCTACGATTTTTGTTAAGATACCTAAGGCTAAAAATTATTGTATCGAAACTTTGCGTTTTACGTCTATCAGCGTTGCCGGCTTTCGCCGTGAATTTTAGATTGGTCATAACTTCTTCGTTATAACTCGGATTTTAGTGTTCTTTATATGAACGGAAACTTTGATACGAGTCCTACCACTTTATTTACCACAAATATGATTTTAGGAAAGTTAAATTTTGGCTTAAATTTGACTGGCGTTACATTTTATTGTCTCAAAATATCGGGTTGTCACAATATACATTGTGAAAATATTACAAGATGAAGTCAGGCACAAGTCCTTAGACGTTTCCGCCATCTCGTTTAGGGGTGTGACAGATTGGTATCAGAGCATTGTTTATAGTGAAATGGCATATCTAATCATACTGATATGCAACTATAAATACAATGGGACTAAAAACACTCTAAGTAAAATGATACATAGGTATACATTAAAAACTATAACATTAAAACCCATAGGAGGAAGTTGAATAATGTGATTAAACCCGGGCAGTTATTTTTTCATGTTGGGGATAAATATAGCCTTGTTAACAATATTTATTCAAAATACGACCAACACGTGCTTGGGAGTAAGCATGGCAGGAAATGGATATTGAAGCTTACCTCATATCCTAAACTTCTAAGGAACTCAAACTTAAATAATAAAAATACTATAGGAGTATTTTTGGAAATACTATATGCATACTCCCTTTACACACTTCTCTCTCCTAGTTTCTCGTGCAGTCGCCACAGACAAGGCAAATCAAGGTGTCCTTTTCTATCATGCATTATTGGCCCATGGGATGATTAAGGAGGACCTCGTGATAGGTCAAGAGGAAGCCCCTGCTGTTGGGCCCAATGAGTACATGGAGACGGACTACGTGTTTGAAGAATTTGATGTGATCATGGAGGAGGATGCGGACGTTGATGAAGTCCCCAGTTAGCCTCCCACTTTAGAAATAGTACAGGATCACTCTACAGCACCACGAGATCCCATCCATAGGACTCGCTTATTAGAGGAGGAGTTTGCCACCCTTCGATAACAACTATTAGCAACAGAGGCACGAGATGTACACGCAGAGCACGAGTGGGATGAGGTCATCAAGGAGATGACCGAGATGGCCGATCTTGTAGCACGCCATTTTGGCATGTGATTTCACCACCATACCCATCTCGTCGCAACTAGTATCCATTCACTTACTATCGCCAGGATTTTACTTATGCTTTACCTTATGTACTATCGACTACATGACTAAGTGACTACACTACTCATGGAGTTGTTACGCTGACAAATTTGCTTTAACTGCATGTAAGGTATGCCTTCTAGGATAATTTTCATGTAATCAAAAGACATTCATTAATGAAAATGGTTATATATTTTATCATGATGTTGTTATCTACTCTGTGTACTATTACTTTTTCTACATGTTGATTGTATGCATTCATTCACTTAAACGCAACCGCTTCTTTGACACCGTGCTATCACCAAGAAATCTTGAAACTAAATACATTGGATACTCAATGTCTTTCTGTTCCATCATAGAAAGATGCCTCAATGACCAAACCGCAAAAACAACACGAAACTGATGCCACCAAAAATAAACTCAGCTGCATTCCAAGCGGCGGTGTCAGCTACAGTCATTGCATCACTGACACAAATTCGCAACGGAAACAACGGTGAAGGTAACGGGCAAGGAACCTGAAGCACAAATCAGGGAACAAATTATGGACCGAAAAGAATTTGCACCTACAACAACTTCACAAATGCCAAGCCTCAAACCTTTAATAGGATGGGAGGCGTAATAACCCTGAAAAGATGGTTAGAAAAGGTAGAATCAATGTTTGAGATATGTGGATGTCCGGAATGATGCAATGTCAAGTTTGCAATCTGCACATTCTTCGATCAAGCTCTCTCTTGGTGGAATGGTCACGTTAAAGCCATGACAATCATGGTGGCGAACTCTATGCCATGGGAGGAGCTTAAGGAAATGTTGTTGGTCATGTAATGCCGAAGGGGGGAATTGAAGAAAATGGAGCAAGAGTTGTGGAATCTCACGGTTCAAAACATTGACATCGATGCTTACATATCAAGGTTTAGCAAGCTGTCTCTCTTGTGTCCGAGAATGATCACATCTGAAGGGAAGAATATTGAAAGGTTTATTTGGGGATTGACCATGCCAATCCAAGGGAATGTGATAACAGCAAACCCAACCACGTATCACAGTGCAAAGAGACTAGCCAAGAAACTATACGACCATGTGAATTAAAAGGGTGCCAAATCAAGGGAGGAAGAATTTAAAAAGGAAGATGATAACAATAAGGGTAACAACAACATGCAAAAGGGTTAACCAAACACAAAGTCAGTTATACCTACTAAGGGTGTGGAGTGTGACAACCTGAAATATATTCCGTCACTATAACCCATTTCCGTTAATAAAACTCGTTTTTATTAAATTTTCCGTTAACATGTTGGACTAGGCAAATTAAATTGAAACTTTTATTATGACTTCATGAAGGTCCAAACGAAATAGAAATACGTGAAACACCCTCGATATTCCTTTGAAAAGTTTCTAGTTTACGACCAAGTCGGGTTACGACCATTTAATCGGGTACGACCATAAACTCTGTTTAACATCGGGATTGGGTAGATTCCCACTGGGCTGCAAACTCAAACCCTATATAAGGGTGAGTGGACCTTCATTTTAGCCTTTTCCCACATCCTCATAACCCTCTCTCTTTACAAGTCGGTTTTGATCGAAAAACACATCATTGAAGCTCCAACATGGTAAGTAATCCTTCCTAGCTTGCTGTTAAGCTTGGTATAGATGAAAATTCATGTTTAAATCATTAAAAATCCCCAAAATCATGTGTGTACGGTTGCGGAACACCCTCAAAACCATAAACACCCATAAGTGGGTTTTGAAGCCCCAAAACCACTCCAAAACCCTTCTAGTGCCTAGCTATGGTTTAGAAACTTGCATGCACGAAATTAGGACCCCAAAATCATGTCTTTATGGGAGCAAACATGAGTTTACGGTCCATGAACATTCATGAACCGTCAACACCTTTCATGGTGTTAAAATGCCCTTTAAACACCTCCTATAGCTTGGATTAGTGCCCTAAATTGACACTTAGCATCCTACCCGACACATTCTCGTCTGGTGAGTTCATACCCCTGCACTTTTTCCGAGTTTTTCATGCTTTCAGGGGGGGGGGGAATACAAGCAAATCATAAAGGTTTTCAAAACTTAAAAACTGGTGTAATTATATGATTTTCTGACAAACTCTTAGATACTTTATCCCTTTTGTAATATGTGGAGCATAAGGGAGATTTTCTGGATATAATTACATGGTTTTCAAAGAACGTGGGAACTTAAAAAATCATTCGAATTACTATGGTAATAATTTGGGATCTTCATTACTTGTTTTATGGATTCAGATTTCGTGCAAACTCAATAATCTAGAGTATCATGATAAATAATTACTTTGTATTTGATTATTTATACTCTACCTTGTTCCAAATGATTTTGAAACTCGAGAACGATCAATTATCCCGTGAATCAGATAATACTAGCTTGTGAGACTTGTCTTCGTTATACCCTTCGGGGTACTAGTAAATCCTCTCCGAAAGTATAACCAGAGTCTCCTGGAGGGAGAGCGTGAAATTTGTGGATAGATCTATTCGGGACTGACAATCCCACACCTAAATTGCTAGCTACAGCTAGGCGAGCACGCCTGGGGTGACAAATTTTGGAATTGATCGACGCCTGAAGAACGTCAAGGAGGTCACGGGTCAAATCAGTATGGTTATGCGACTCACAATACCTATTAAACTAACTAACTTTGTTCACGACTTTCTTTCTTTCTTCTATAGTTTTATTTATGTAATAAAACTACCTACTTTGGTACTAGAGGGTATTCCAGGAATCATAACCTATAGTTTTATGTATTAAAACTACCTACTTTCGTACTGGAGGGTATTCTAGGAATCTTAACCTCTAGTTTTATGTATTAAAACTACCTACTTTTGTACTGGAGGGTAATCAAGGGATCATAACTTATGGTTTTCTTATCTTACTAGTAACAACCAGGGTTTTTCTTATCTCATGGAAATCGACTAACATGTTAGAAAATATGGGATTTTCTGGGAAAACATGAATATGTATTTCATAACTCCGTAACAATGGTTTTCGATATTATGGCATTCTTTATAAAAGGAAATGAAGTATTTTCACAAGATTAAATAACCAATTTCCTTACAAAACATGCTTATGAACTCACCAGCTTTACGTTGATATTTTTTAAAACTGCTTGTATTCTCAGGTTCTTCTTAGACAGGTACCCCATGTTCTTTTAGAGAAGACAGAGCGTATAGAAGTCTCGTCTTTACATTTTTTCGTACTGCTGTATATAAAAAACATGTATTATTTTGCTTTCAACCAAATGCCAATATTTCTATGTAATGTAATGGTTGTGTTTACTATGCTTGCTATGTACATTGGTTGTGATACTACGCATGATGTCCTCCGCCCCGGAACGTTTCCGCCGTCGGTTTCAGGGTGTGATAGATTGGTATCAGAGTCCTTGTTTATATTGAACTAAGTATACCGAACCTTACATGGTATATAACTATAAACACAAAGGGGCCGAAGTGCTATGAACAAAAAGTATACTTTAAAATACAAGTATTTTTCAGAAAGTATACAAGAATACCTAAAGGCCACAAACGATAACCTCGAGTAGAACAAAACATAAGTAATTGGGTGTTGTAGACCGCGGTTAAACCTAGGCAGTTATGTAGTCGTTTCTAGGATCAATATTGCCTGATGAACTATATTCATTCGAGACACGACCAACATTTGCTTGGGAGTGACTGCGGTGTACACCAGGCCTAAAACTTACCAAATATCCAAACAATGAGTCATCATCGCAACAAAAACATAAAATACTATGGGAGTATTTTCTTGAGTCAACTTTGTTAGAGAAATCCTCATTCAAGTGTTTCTACTCATTTCCTTTAGCGATAAATTCCCTTGCTTAGGTGTCTTTCCTATATATTATCACATAGTAGAACACTCTATCTGCCATAATGAGATATCTCTTGTTTTATATCTCTTGATTCTATCCAGAGAACTTATCATCCTCTCCTCCTGATCATTTTAGATCAAGATGCCTCCAAGAAGAAGACCCAGCTCAAGGAACAACAATCCTCCTCCACCACCCCCTTCATTTGATCTCGTAATGTTTGAAGCAGATGTTACTGCTATTGTGGTTGCTGCCATGTCACAAGTGAAACCCGGTGGTTCCGGCGGGCCAGGAGGTGGTACTCATCCTCCAGACCAAGAAGGTGGTCAGGGACACCGGAAGGAGTGTCCCTACTAAGATTTCATGAAAGTGAAACCCACACCTTTCAATGGCACTGGAGGTGTTATTGCTCTGGCTCGATGGTTTGAGAAAATTGAGTCTATTTTCGAAATATGTTCCTATTCGGAAGCTGATAAGGTGAAGTTTGCCGCCTTCACTTTCATCGATAAAGCCTTGACTTGGTGGAATGGCCTAGTTAAATCCATAACCCTACCAGTAGCCAATGCTATGGGTTGGGAGAGCATGAAGGAGCTTCTACTTGCTGAATACTGCCCGCAGGGCGATATGAAAAAGCCAGAGCATGAACTCTGGAATCTAAAGATGAAGGGTTCTGATATCGCCGCTTACACCTCCAGATTTGATGACCTAGCGCTTCTCTGTCGAGGAATGGTTACCCTGAAAAGCAAAACGATTGAAAGATTCATCTGGGGGTTGACCCATCCAATTAAGGGAAATGTTTTGGCTGTGAAGCCAGACACCTTCGACAACGCTAAATGCCTGGCGCAAACTCTAATCGATCATGGAGATGATTCCGATGAAGTGGCCACCGTTCCTGAACCTGCAAAAGGGAGCGGTGAAAATAAAAAGAAATTCTGGAAAAAATGGAAGGATCAGGGTTCGCAGGGATCCTGAAAGAAACAACAAATTGTGTCAGTTCACGCTGCTACAACTCTTGCGCTGCTCTTACAGTTCAAGCTCCTACCAGTGTATACATTGGTACCCTCCTTTGGTGCAGCAAGTGTAGTTACCACCATCGTACTCCTGGGCCTTGTCGTGGAAAGCTCTACAACAAATGTGGCAAGAAGGGACACATTGCTTGAAACTGCAAAACACCAGCCCAACCAACCAATCAAACGTCTGGGGTAGGTGTCAGTCAGGCTTGTTACGGTTTTGGTGAAGTTGGGCATTTCAAGAGAAACTGCCCCAAAGCAATAACAACCAACAACACCAGGAGAGTTCTAACTGTGGGGCGAGAGGAGGCAGTCGCCGATCCCAATGTTGTCATGGGTACGTTCCTTCTCGACAACTCCTATGCATGCATCCTTTTCGAGTATGGTGCTGAAAGAAGTTTGGTTAGCCATTCATTCAAACATCTTCTTAACCATAATCCTCAACCGCTAACCGAAACATTTACCATCGAGATGGCTAACGGTGAGAAATAGAACACTAATGATATATTCATAGGTTGCACCCTTACCCTTGACGATCATTCCTTTCCCATCGACCTAATGCCAGTTTCCATAAACAGCTTTGATGTTATCATTGATGGGTTTTGAGCATTCTAACACTACTTAAGTGTACATGCAACCCTAATAAACCTTGGATCTATGTTTGTTTAAGATACATGCAAATAATTATTTTTCCAAGGTTCATATCCTAACTAGCATGACATGGGGAACATGAATCAAATAAAGCTAGTAGAAATACTTACCTTGTAGTAGTAGTTGATTGCTTGGAGTTTTAGAGCCTAGCACCAATAATGTGAATGCCTCAAATGGAAATCACAAATCACCACAAACTTGGAACTTTAAGAGAATAGTCACTACTATCTTGAAATCGGCCCTCACCTCACCAAGTGTCAACTAGTTGTGATTTCAAGAACCAAAGCCTCCTTTATATAGTGTGGTGGATTAGGGTTACATCCATGTAAACCCTAATACCCATGTCTCTTCATTTCCATGAGATCCATGGGTTAAAGCTCCATGGAGTATCTACGGACTTTTCCATGCAAGCCAAGCCCATTCCAAATAAGCATTAGCCCACACCATATAAATATAGAAGCCCATATTTAATTAGTAATATCTTTGATCTCTAAATTAATCCTAGATTAATTATAGATCAATCCTAATTAAATAATATGATCTTATATTAATATATTAGAACTTATAATATATTAATAAATCATAACTTGTACTATTCTCAAAATATTATCCATAAATTGTTCAGTTGAAGTGCAACCCAAATGGACCATGCTGGGTTGGGTCGAGTACATACCAAATGTAGGTATGGACTTAGACACTATATCCAACTCTGTTGAACTAGAACGCGCCATTTTAGATAAGTGATCATATAATCCTCTGTTCTAGATATCAGCCGAACAAATACATGGAACATGGTCTTACTGATTGTCCAACATTTGTTTCTCGATTTCCGATTTGTTTGACATAGAACTTAACGGAACACATCAATTTAGTTCTGACCGGGCCTGGTACATAGGTCAAAACACAATCATCGAGGGGCCGAGATATCAGCTTCTAATCCTAGAAGGAACAGATAAACTTCGACTCATATGTTTGTTCTACCACTCATTGAATTATACACAAAGGCACGTTTTTTAACATCGAGTTACCAATGAGTTTCCGTACAATCAATGCATAATCAACTCGTAAGTAACAAATCACATCTCTAGGTTTGAAGACTTATATGATATTACCATCTCACGATCACTCGAGATAAAATTCCATGAAGTGACTCCAGTGAGCGTGGGTTGAGTCCAATGCTCAGAACTTATGAGCACTCATGATTGTTGTAGCCATGTCCAACACCTTAGACCTCTGCAACCAATCATGACAGTCTTGATTCATACCTACTTCCGACATATGACCGACTGTGGAGGTTTGAATAATATGATATACCAAACATAATTATTCTGGAAGTCAAAATATGCAAAAGAAATATAGTAAACGATTGACCAGAGATAGCAACACTTTACTCATGAATAAAACACCTTTTATTCATCATCTAATGTCAATTACACTTTACAAATTTCATAATTTATCTAACTACTAAAACTTATATCATCCTTCAGCCCTATGCTTCGAGCATGCTGGAGATGCTTAACCCTACTCAGTACCTTCGTGAGGGGATCTGCTGGGTTCTCATCCGATGATACCCTCTTTGCCACAAGGAATCCTTCTTCTATTCGATGTCTAATGAAGTGATATTTTCTCTCAATGTGTCTGGATCTCCCATGATCTCTTGGTTCCTTGGCTAAGGCAACCGCACTATTGCTGTCACAGAAAATCTCCATTGTCTCCTTTATATCTGGTACAACTCCAAGGTCTCGGATGAAGTTCTTTAGACATATAGCCTCCTTTGCTTCCTCGCTTGCTGCTATATACTCTGATTCACAAGTGGAATCATCCATTGTCTCCTGCTTGGAACTCTTCCAAGTGATTGCTCCTCCGTTTAAGGTAAAGACCCAACCTGACTGAGAGCAGAAATTATCCCTATCAGTCTGAAATCTAGCATCACTATAGCCTACAACTCTCAAGTCATCACTCCCACCGAAGGTAAGGACCCAGTCCTTAGTCCTTCACAAGTACTTGAGAATATTCTTTACCGCATTCTAGTCTACCTTGCCAGGGTTCCCCTGATACATGCTCACCATGCTCAATGAAAAAGCTACATCAGGTCGAGTACATGTCATAGCATACATGATCGATCCTACAGCTAAAGCATAAAGTAGTCGACTCATTTCTGCTATCTCAGCCTCAGTATTAGGGCTTTGTGTCTTGCTCAATCTGGCGTTACTCTGAATGGGTAACTCACCTTTCTTGGAGTTATGCACGTTTAATCTTTTCAAGACTTTCTCCACATAGGTGCTTTGACTAAGTCCAATTAGTCTTTTACTCCTGTTTCTCAAAATCCTTATCCATAGGATATAGGCAGCTTCACCAAGGTCCTTCATACTGAAACACTTCCCAAGCCAGGACTTTACTTCCTGTAGGGTTGGGATGTTATTTCCTATGAGTAGTATGTCATCCATATATAATACCAAAAAGCTAACTATACTCCCACCAGCCTTGAAATAAACAGAAGATTCATCTGCACTCCTAGAAAAGCCAAATTCCTTGACCTTTTCATCAAAGCAAAGATTCCATCTGCGAGGTGCTTGCTTTAATCCATAAATAGATTTCTGAAGCTTACACACTCTATTAGGTTACTCATTGCTGACAAAACCTTCTGGATGACTCATGTAAACATCTTCAGTCAACTGTCCATTAAGGAAAGCGGTTTTGACATCCATTTTTCAAATTTCATAGTCATGAAATGCAGCTATGGCTAACATAACCCTAATAGACTTAATCTTGGCTACTGGAGAAAATGTCTCATCATAATCCACACCAGGAATTTGGGAGAAGCCTTTTGCAACCATTCGAGCCTTATAAGTGTGTACATTACCATCCATGTCGATCTTCTTCTTGACGATCCATTTGCAACCTACAGTCTTACGACCTGGTACATTCTCAACCAAGTTCCAAACATGATTGTCATACATGGATTGTATCTCGCTATCCATGGCCTCTTTCCACTTAGCAGACTCAGGGCATGCCATGGCTTCCTCGTAGCTGTTAGGGTCATCCAGACCTACTAGTGTCCCATCACTAATAAGTGTCTCACCTTCTGCAGTAATATGGAAACCATAGTAATGCTCAGGTGCATTCCTAACTCTCGTGGAATGCCTCAGAGGTACAAATTCGTCAACTGGCTCAACAGGAATTTCCTCCTCAAGTTGAGGGCTAGCGTTTGAAGTTCCTTCATCACTTGACTCTTGAATTTCTTCAAGATCAACTTGCCTCCCACTGTCTCCTTGGCTTATAAAATCTCTCTCTTGAAAGTCTCCTCTTCTTGCTACAAAGACCACATTATCAATGGGTCTGTAGAAGAGGTAACCAACTGAAAATACACCTCTCGCTTCGGGGTTCTAGCTTGTCATGAGTCTCGCGTCTCACAAGAGCCTCGTAACCCCAAATCTTTATGTGGTCAAGTTTAGGTACTTTACCAGTCCACATCTCGTGAGGAGTTTTGGAAACTTTCTTTGTAGGGACTAGATTAAGGATGTGGGTGGCAGTCTCTAAGGCATACCCCCAAAATGATATTGGTAGCGAAGCTCGACTGATCATGGAACGAACCATGTCCAACAAGGTTCGATTACGCCTCTCAACTACACCATTCAACTGTGGTGTCATGGGAGGTGTCAATTGTGAGACAATCCCGCATTCCCTAAGATAGTCGAGGAACTTTGAACTAAGATACTCACCACCTTGATCGGATCGAAGCATCTTAATGTTCCTGCCCAATTGATTCTCGACTTCCTGTTTAAATTCCTTAAACCTTTCGAAAGTCTCTGACTTATGCTTGATTAAGTAGACATATCCATATCTACTGTAATCATCAGTAAAAGTCAAAAAATAACGACTAGCATCCCTTGTTACATGTTTGAATGGTCCACACACATCCGTGTGTACAATGTCCAACAAACCTTCACTCCTTTAACAAGAACCTGTGAAGGGTGACTTTGTCATTTTTCCAAGTAATCATGATTCGCAACTATCATCTGACTTTAGGTCAAACGACTCCAAGACTCCATCCTTTTGGAGTTGGCCTATGCGTTTCTTGCTTATATGTTCAAGACGACAATGCCATAGTGATGCTTTATCCAAGTTATTATTATTAATAGAATCAATACACAATACATTATTTCCTAAGTAATCAACCACATATACTGTTTCATACATGCCATCACAAGGTAATGCTTTAAAATAAAGAACATTATTAAAGAAAGCATCAATAGAACCAACTTCATTATTAAATGAAAAGGTAATCCCTTGTTTATACAATGCATGAAAGGAAATAATATTTGTTGCCATTTCTGGCGAATAACAACATTTATTCAAATCTAAATTTAACCCACTACTTAGCGACAAAGTATAAACTCCAATCTTGGTTACAGGTGTAACTTTCCTATTCCCCATGATTAAGTTTATCCTTCCTTGCTCCATATTCTCACTTCTTCTTAGTCCCTGCAAGTCACAAAAAATATGAATACCACAACCGGTATCAAGGACCTGAGATTTAGAATGGGGTGAGTTATTAGAAATGATAGCGTAAATACCTACATGGTTGGGTTTAACTTCCCCATCCTTCACATCTTGCTGGTACTTTGGGCAGTTTCGCTTCCAATGTGTCATAAGAAGGAGTGATGAAACCTTTCTTGGTTCCACTTGAAGAAGAGCCATCAAGGGTCCTAACCTTGGCACCCTTCGAAGAACTCTTTCTCTTCTTCCTTCGTCCTTTCCCGATTGCCAAGACAGGGGCGGAGTTGGTAGGAGTAGGAGTAACAATCGCCTTACCCTTAAGACCACTTTCTGCGGTCTTTAAGAGTCCATGAAGTTTGCTGAGTGTGGCCTCTTCCTTGTTCATGTGGTATATCATGCGGAATTGATCATAACATGAAGGTAAGGAGTACAAAATTACATTTATTGCAAGATCCTCAGGGAAGTTCACATTTGACTTTAGCAAACGGTCCACAAATCTTTGCATTTTCTGCATGTGGCCCATGATGGGTTCACCATCCTTCATTCGAGTCTTGGTGCATCCCTTGACGAGCACTTTGATGGTATCTTTCCATCAAGTCTTGGTGCATCTCATAGGGGTAGAAATCTTCATAAGATTTTTGGAGATCCGCGGTCATAATGGCCATCATGATGCGTACCACTATGGTGGCATCCCTTTCGTGTGCCCTAAACTCAATGATCTCTTGAAGAGTTGCAACTATCTCATCAATCTCCTTAAGCTCCTTATCGAGGACATATTCTTTGTCCTTGTAGCGGGTAATCATTCGGATGTTTCTGATCCACTCGTTAAAGTTGGATCCATCAAAAGTTACTTTCCCACACAAGTTCATAAGAGAAAAGGAGCCATTAGGATTAGAGCCAGAAGCAGCAGTGTTTGCAGACATCTGAGAAGAAGAAACATTTAGTTTAGAAATAGGAATAGTCCTTAATAAAACACCCAACTGTAGTATTAAGGCTAAGACCCAATCACAATATATTATACTTAGAAGAGGTATGTCGTAATCTAAGTAATAACATATTTGAAAGGTAGGTGAATGACGATTCACCAATTTCCACCAAAGTCGAAATATTAAAATATTTAATTTGGTTGTTAGAAACTCCTAGATTCTTTTGAGATTCAATGAACTTTTCAAAGGCATGTTTCAATCTCGAGTGTGCCCTCCAAGTTTTGTGACTGGGATGCCGAGGATCACAAAACGAGGTGTGAAGTAACCATGCAAATTATTTTCTACCCTTAATAAATTACCCATCAATCGATGTGCCGGTTAACAACACACGCTCCATCGATACTATGATAAATACTAAGTCACCCTTTACCTACCTTGTTAAGTCCAAGTTAGTGTGCCGATTAACCACGCACGTTCCACTAATGACTTAGACAAAGTGTAAAGTGTAATTTCATGGATTAGCACCTTATTCACATTTTTCCTAAAGTAACTAATATTGGGAATTTAGTAAAACATTTAGTTAGTTTATAATATTCATCATACTTTTAATGAGAATTTATATGTCCTTGTCTTACCTGTTCGGCTAACAACCCTCCACTAGTCAAGCAAGCGGTGGGTGAGAGTGGACACCCATTAAGTTGCCATTTTATAGGCAACAACCTTATACCCACCTTATAGACTAGCTTCGTGAATGAGGCGTACTAGCGGTAAGACGACTTTGATCTTATATATATATATATATATATATATATATATATATCATTATAATTATTATTATTATTATTATTATTATTATTATTATTATTATTATTATTATTATTATTACCTTATAATATTATAAGTATAAGGGTTGAATTTTAACTTTTAATGTTCTGAGGGTTGGAACTAAAGTTTTAATATGACTTTACTTGTTCCAAAACTTGAGCGCAAGTTTTGTAAACTTTCAAAACTTTTCATTTCTTGTAACTTATGAGTTAAATAGAGTAATAAAATGAAGACTCTTCATTTTTCTAACTCTTGTGTTCTTTTAACGGTTTTAATTCAAGTGCGATTCTTGGTTTTCCATAACTTGGGGACAAGTTATGGACTCCATTAAAACACATTATGATCAATAATTAAACTACCACATAGGTTACAAATAATTCATATGATCATCTAAACATCATAAGATCAAAAACTTTGTATTTTTTATAACAAGTTGTTGTAAATGGATTAGCAAAGACATTACACCATCTAAAATGAGTTTTCAAGTACCAAAACAGTTTAGGGTAATGTTTCTACTCGTCGAGTGCATAAACCTACTTGTCGAGTAAGTTGAAGATACACATGAACTCAGTGAGTCCCCCCATGGACTCGGCGAGTTCAACTGACAGACAACATGTTTTTCGACTTTTTCAACTATATTGCATCAAGTATCAAACAAACAAGCCAAGGCTCTGATACCACTGATGGGTTATGAGGATTCTAACACTTCTTAAGTGTACATGAAACCCTAATAAACCTTGGATCTATGTTTGTCTAAGATACATGGAACCGATCATCAATCGTAGCTCTTTAAACTCTAGTGAACTAGAACGCACCATTTTAGATAAGTGATCATATAATCCTCTGTTCTAGATATCAGCTGGACAAATACATGGAACATGGTCTTACTTATTGTCCAACATTTGTTTCTCGATTTTCGATTTGTTTGACATAGAACTTAACTCAACACATCAATTTAGTTCTGACCGGGCCCGATACATAGGTCAAAACACAATCATCGAAGGGCCCAGATATCAGCTTCTAATCCTAGAAGGAACAAATAAACTTCGACTCATATGTTTGTTCTACCACTCATTGAATTATAGAGAAAGGCACGTTTTATAACATCGAGTTACCAATGCCTTTTCGTACAATCAATGCATAATCAACTCGTAAGTAACAAATCATATCTCTAGGTTTGAATACTTATATGATGTTACCATCTCACGATCACTCGAGATAAAATTCCATGAAATGATTCCAGTGAGTGTGGGTTGAGTGCAATGCTCAGACCTTATGAGCACTCATGATTGTTGTAGCCATGTCCAACACCTTAGACCTCTGCAACCAATCATGACAGTCTTGATTCATACCTACTTCTGACATATGACCGACTGTGGAGGCTTGAATAATATGATATACCAAGCATAATTATTCTGGAAGTCAAAACATGCAAAAGAAATATAGTAAACGATTGACAAGAGATAGCAACGCTTTACTCATAAATAAAACACCTTTTATTCATCATCTAATGTCAATTACACTTTACAAATTTCATAATTTATCTAACTACTAAAACTTATATCATCCTTCAGCCCTATGCTCTGAGCATGCTGGAGATGCTTAACCCTACTTAGTCCTTTTGTGAGGGGATCTGCTGGGTTCTCATCCGATGATACCCTCTTTTCCATGAGGATTCCTTCTTCTATTCGATGTCTGATGAAGTGATATTTTCTGTCAATGTGTCTGGATCTCCCGTGATCTCTTGGTTCCTTAGCTAAGGCAACAACACTATTGCTGTCACAGTACATACCAAATATAGTTATGGACTTAGACACTATATCCAACAATCATTGGCATGGACTGGTTGAATCCCAATCATGCTGATATCCTCTGTTATGAAAAAGCTATCCATCTCAATCTTCCCTCTGGCCAAACCCTCATGATCTATGGCGATAAACTTAGTTCCAATCTTCACATTATTTTATGCATCAAAGCCCAAAAGCTTCTGCAAAAGGAGTGCCATGCATTGGTAGCCCATGTGATCAATGAGAAACAGGAAGTTAAAGACCTCGAGAGCATGCCCAAAGTCTAGAACTTTCCTGATGTATTTCCCAAAGACCTCCCGGGAATCCCTCCCGAACGTCAAGTTGAGTTTGGCATCGACCTAATTCTAGGAGCAAATCCTGTAGCTAAGTTTCCATATCGCTTAGCACCAGCAGAAATGCAGAAGTTATCCAGTCAGCTTAATGAGCTACTTAGCAAAGGGTTCATCAGATCGAGTTCCTCACCCTGGGGAGCCCCGATGTTATTTGTGAAGAAGAAAGATGGATCCTTTCGAATGTGTATAGACTACCGTGAGTTAAATAAGTTGACCCTCAAAAACCGTTATCCTCTTCCTAGAATAGACGACCTTTTCGATCAACCACAAGGAGCCAGCTACTCTCAAAGATAGACCTTAGATCAAGGTACCATCAGTTACGGGTTCACGAGAATGATGTTTCCAAGACAACATTCAGGACTCGATATGGTCACTACGAGTTTGTAGTGATGCCCTTAGGTCTGACCAACGCACCTGAAATTTTATTCCGTCACTGTAACCCTTTTTGCCGCTAATAAAATAAATTTTTATTAATATCTTCATTAACATTTGGGTTGGACAAGTCAATAAATGTTTTATTTTATTTTACTAGTGTCGTATTGAAATAAATAAAAACATGAGAAATACCCTCTAATTTATTCGAAAAAAGTTTTAGTTACGACCATTTAATCGGGTAAAATTTTAAACTCCGTTTAACGTCGGTATGGGGAGGATCCCCACCTGGCCACCAACTCAATCCCTATATATGGGATGAGTGGCTTTCCCCCATGAACTTTTTCCCCACTCCAAAAGATTTCTATCTCTACTTTCTGTCTCTACAAGTGGGTATCCAAGCTCCAAAATTGTAAGTAATACTCCTTAGCTTGTTGTCTAGATTTGCACTCATATAGACTCGGGATTTAATCACCCAAACACCTTAAAAACTCGTGTTTACAATTTGGGAACACCTCCCAAAACCGTAAAAACCCTTAAGGGGGTTTTGAAGCCCCAAAATCCCTCCAAAACTCTTCTGATTCTCATCTTTGACTTAGAAACATACATGCTTTAAGTTAGAAAACCAAAATCGGACCTTTAGGAGTGTAAACATGAGTTTACGGTCCATGAATATTCATGAACCGTTAACACCAAAACCGTAAACAACATAAACGGTATTTTGGAGTCCCTAACTCCTTCCTTAGCATGATTATTGGACTAGAAACTTGTATGATTGAGCTTAGGACCACGAAACACAAAGGGAGTAGTGTGCTAAAGGGTTTACGGCCGTAAACCCTAGTGTTTACGACCGTAAATGCCCAAGGAGTGGTCCAAGGACCGCAAACTCCAAGGGAGTGCCCCTTTTGAACCCTAAGCACTTCCCAAGGCATGGATTTAACCTTTGAACCCTTCTTGGTGATGCAAGAGACTTGAAAACACACAAGCACACTCCTCCCATGAGTTTATGGCCTGGGGGAAGTGGTCCCTCAGCCGTAAACTCACCCAAGGTGAGTATTTAAGAAGTAAACTCCATAGTGAGGCCTAACACTCCTTCCTTGCAACCCAATAACCTCCTACACTTGACCAAAGAGTTTTTCTTCGCATTAGGATGTCTATATATGTTTAATTAAAGTCTTAATCACTAATTACTTGTAAACATATGTCTTCATATGTTACTAGGGTCATAGAGTGTGTTCAAGTCTTTACTTTACACCAAACGCTCATCCGACACTTCCACCTGATCAACTCGCTACAGGTGAGTTCATACCCCTTAATTAACCATTTCAAATATTTTTAAATGTTTTAGGGGGAATACAAGTTAAATGCAACAAGTTTTAGTATCAAATCATATGTGATTTATAACTTACAGCCAAAAAGGATTTTCTATACTTTTACCTATTTGTTAATAAAATTGTTTTAAATATTTATCAAACGCATTGTATAGGTGAAATTGTTGTTAAACTATTTTCAAACTGTGTTTAAACTACTTTTCTTTTAAACTATATCTACATCAATATATTTATATAAGTAGGACTTGAAAGACTTAGGACAGATAACTCACCGTATTTCCTGTTCTTGTTTGATTGGTGTCTTAGGGTATATTGTTATCCATCCGACTGTCGTTGATTTCTCAGTTATATATCATATATATTTGTGTTAGATATGAAAGTCTTCATCTTATTCAACACCTTTGTAAATTAAAGGCATGCAACTCCACACTCTATATAACTATAATAGGTATAGTTCATACTACTGCTCGTTACCTCTATCCCTATGATACCCACTATAATTACTACTATTATGAGTTAAGGCATGTTAAAGAGAACACTCTATATACTATACTAAAAGTTACTATACTATAATACAAGAGAATACGCTAATCCAGAATATGACACACAATCCCTCTATACGACACTCTACTGCATAAATACCATGTAACTAGAACTTCCCGGAAGGAAAGCAACACTACATGTATAGATCTATATAGGACGGATGTTATTACATCCCGACTGTTAACTACAGTCCGAGCCGACTAGGCCCAGGGGTGGCACTACATGACTACACTACGTATAACCGGGAAGGTCATTGGACCCTCTATAATCACTCAGTTTGGTTACATGGGAGATCGTATCCATATCAAAATTAACACACTAAGACTTAAAGTCTAAGCTAACTTCCCAAAGTAAATAAATATATATATTGAAGTTTGCAACACTAGTACAGCCAACCATCAATATTTTTCCTCATCTATATTACTTGAATGAAATTTGTTACCTTATTTTTATAACTGAAAGTTTCAATGGAAATACTTTTACACGCACGAAGGATTTAACTTACAAATGCTCAATTTTGGAAAATATAGGATTTTCTAGGAATTTCTTCTATTCTCAAACAGTAATTACAAATTTTATATTACATGATTGTAAACACTGTTATACAAACAACGACACTAAATTCTTATGAACTCACCCACTTTATGTTGATACTCATTTTCAAAATAACTTGTATCCTCAGGTCAAAGATAGAAAGGTATTAGTGCAACTTTTGAGAAGATGGAGCGTATACAAGAGTCATCTTTTATTTTTGTTATACGTTTGGTGTCTATTTACTATGTAGAACATGTTTGTATTTAAAATAACTATATCAATGCAATGGTTGTTGTCGCTTGTTTTTTACTATTATGCAATTGTTGTCATGATGTACATGACGTCCTCCACCCTAGAATGTATTCCGCCATTCTCAGTTTTGGGGTGTGACAGATTGGTATCAAAGCATTGTTTATAGTGAATCAAGTATATCAACCCATAAAAGATATACAAACTATAAACACTTCGGGACTAAAACACTCTGATAAAGAATATATACTTTTAAAAAGTAAAATATTTAATTAAGTATATATATATATATATATATATATATATATATACATTCACCAGGTCATAAAGGTCAGTATCATACTAGAACATAACAAAAGTATTAAGATTACAGCACAATTAGGCTTAGAGACATATAGTCACATCTGGGTGGATGTAGCCTGATCAACTAAATTTTTCCAGGAGTGACTAGCATGTGTCTAAGGGTGATTGTGGTGTTGCAACGAGTCTAAAAACTTACCAACACTACCACAAGAACATTAGAACAAGAATACTATAGGAGTATTCTATATTCTACTAACTATATGTGATTACTAAAACGGTCATTACTAGTAGGGCAATAGTTGATAAGTGGATACACCACAGTTACATGTGTCTTGGGCGCTATAGACTTAGAATCTGTGACCTTTGCTTCATTTCTTGTTCTTGTTTGATTGGGGATCTGGAGTTAGGGTCGCTTATTGGAAGGACTATCTTTCTTCGGTTACATGTAATTGGTATGTAGTATGCAAGTATTGGGTTGAATATTAATGATCATCTTAAAAGTATCCTAGATTAGTACGTCTATTAACCTTTCTTTCCCCATTCTCGCGTAGATAACATGGCTGGCTTCCACCATCCCGACGATTCGTATTATCTAAACCAAGGCTATAGAGGATGGCTCGATGAGGATCCAGAAGACGATAACCCGATCCCTTTGGATGATAACCGTGCTGAAGGTTTTTCAGATAACTCCGACTCTGAACTAGAAGTCAACAATCTACCCCTAGTAGATCCAAACCCTAATCCCCGTCCGGCATTTCAAGGTCCCACCCCCATGTGGGCAATAAACTTGAACCAATGGAGCAATGAGCAGGGTCACTCTGCACCTTTTAACGGAGACCGAAGCTTCTACAACATAAGAGAAGGAGGATCTACGGACCGAGTCTTTCCCATCATGGTCTGTAGGATTGCCAGGAACACTGAACAAGGTCAAATAGCCATCGGCAGAGTCGTGGAAATTGATGCCAATTCCAGCCTTAACACTGCCCGCATCCACCAACTGGAAGAAGCCATGGATAGGACTAGGAGGACCAATGAGGTTCTGCAGCAATAGCTAGCTGCATCCCGAACCGAAGTTACAGAACTCCGAGCACGTCAGAGGGATCAGGAGAGACATCTTCAGGAAGTTGTTCGCCAACTGGTTGATCTTAGGGTTCGCCCAATGAGTAACCATCATCAGTTGAAGATATTTGCTTATCTTTCCCTTTTGTTTAAGGAATAGACTTTCTCTTTCTATGCTCGGTAGAGCACTTGTTTGTAAACATTCCTAACTTTGAAAGTACTTTAATTAGGCCCCTAGGCTGCCAACATTTTCCCTTATGGTTTGATGTAAGACCTACTGTTAGGTCGCTTTTCCCGAATTCATTTTACATAATTATTACCAGTAATATTGGTAGCTACACACTTTGTGAGAAAGTATGAAGTTTTGTGTTTTTCTACTCTATTGCTATGATTCTGCCTAATAACTGAACTATGTCAGTTCGGTCTGCGAGACTCTCATAACTTATTTACAATCGATTCTCACTATTATCTTCATCTTTATAAATTTCCAGTAAAAGATGCGTCCCCGCAAGCATCCGAACAGAGGTAGACCTGCAACTCAAAATCCACCTCCACCACCTCCTCCTCCAGAGATCGATACTGTGATATTCCAAACAGCTGTAACTAGAGCTGTAACAGCCGCTATGGCTCAAACGAAATCCGGTGATGCCAGTGGAGCTAGAATGGGCATCAACTCCAGACACGGTGAAATTCCCTCACGTACACATGGGTGTACTTATATAGACTTTATGAACTGCAAACCGACATTTTTCAATGGGGGCAGAAGAATCCTTGCTTTGTCCCAATGGATTGAAAGGACTGAAGTTGTCTTCGAAATGTGCTCATGCCCCGAAATGTGCTTATACCCACCTTATAGACTAGCTTCGTGAATGAGGCGTACTAGCGGTAAGACGACTTTGATCTTATATATATATATATATCATTATAATTATTATTATTATTATTATTATTATTATTATTATTATTATTATTATTATTATTATTATTATTATTATTACCTTATAATATTATAAGTATAAGGGTTGAATTTTAACTTTTAATGTTCTGAGGGTTGGAACTAAAGTTTTAATATGACTTTACTTGTTCCAAAACTTGAGCGCAAGTTTTGTAAACTTTCAAAACTTTTCATTTCTTGTAACTTATGAGTTAAATAGAGTAATAAAATGAAGACTCTTCATTTTTCTAACTCTTGTGTTCTTTTAACGGTTTTAATTCAAGTGCGATTCTTGGTTTTCCATAACTTGGGGACAAGTTATGGACTCCATTAAAACACATTATGATCAATAATTAAACTACCACATAGGTTACAAATAATTCATATGATCATCTAAACATCATAAGATCAAAAACTTTGTATTTTTTATAACAAGTTGTTGTAAATGGATTAGCAAAGACATTACACCATCTAAAATGAGTTTTCAAGTACCAAAACAGTTTAGGGTAATGTTTCTACTCGTCGAGTGCATAAACCTACTTGTCGAGTAAGTTGAAGATACACATGAACTCAGTGAGTCCCCCCATGGACTCGGCGAGTTCAACTGGCAGACAACATGTTTTTCGACTTTTTCAACTATATTGCATCAAGTATCAAACAAACAAGCCAAGGCTCTGATACCACTGATGGGTTATGAGGATTCTAACACTTCTTAAGTGTACATGAAACCCTAATAAACCTTGGATCTATGTTTGTCTAAGATACATGGAACCGATCATCAATCGTAGCTCTTTAAACTCTAGTGAACTAGAACGCACCATTTTAGATAAGTGATCATATAATCCTCTGTTCTAGATATCAGCTGGACAAATACATGGAACATGGTCTTACTTATTGTCCAACATTTGTTTCTCGATTTTCGATTTGTTTGACATAGAACTTAACTCAACACATCAATTTAGTTCTGACCGGGCCCGATACATAGGTCAAAACACAATCATCGAAGGGCCCAGATATCAGCTTCTAATCCTAGAAGGAACAAATAAACTTCGACTCATATGTTTGTTCTACCACTCATTGAATTATAGAGAAAGGCACGTTTTATAACATCGAGTTACCAATGCCTTTTCGTACAATCAATGCATAATCAACTCGTAAGTAACAAATCATATCTCTAGGTTTGAATACTTATATGATGTTACCATCTCACGATCACTCGAGATAAAATTCCATGAAATGATTCCAGTGAGTGTGGGTTGAGTGCAATGCTCAGACCTTATGAGCACTCATGATTGTTGTAGCCATGTCCAACACCTTAGACCTCTGCAACCAATCATGACAGTCTTGATTCATACCTACTTCTGACATATGACCGACTGTGGAGGCTTGAATAATATGATATACCAAGCATAATTATTCTGGAAGTCAAAACATGCAAAAGAAATATAGTAAACGATTGACAAGAGATAGCAACGCTTTACTCATAAATAAAACACCTTTTATTCATCATCTAATGTCAATTACACTTTACAAATTTCATAATTTATCTAACTACTAAAACTTATATCATCCTTCAGCCCTATGCTCTGAGCATGCTGGAGATGCTTAACCCTACTTAGTCCTTTTGTGAGGGGATCTGCTGGGTTCTCATCCGATGATACCCTCTTTTCCATGAGGATTCCTTCTTCTATTCGATGTCTGATGAAGTGATATTTTCTGTCAATGTGTCTGGATCTCCCGTGATCTCTTGGTTCCTTAGCTAAGGCAACAACACTATTGCTGTCACAGTACATACCAAATATAGTTATGGACTTAGACACTATATCCAACAATCATTGGCATGGACTGGTTGAATCCCAATCATGCTGATATCCTCTGTTATGAAAAAGCTATCCATCTCAATCTTCCCTCTGGCCAAACCCTCATGATCTATGGCGATAAACTTAGTTCCAATCTTCACATTATTTTATGCATCAAAGCCCAAAAGCTTCTGCAAAAGGAGTGCCATGCATTGGTAGCCCATGTGATCAATGAGAAACAGGAAGTTAAAGACCTCGAGAGCATGCCCAAAGTCTAGAACTTTCCTGATGTATTTCCCAAAGACCTCCCGGGAATCCCTCCCGAACGTCAAGTTGAGTTTGGCATCGACCTAATTCTAGGAGCAAATCCTGTAGCTAAGTTTCCATATCGCTTAGCACCAGCAGAAATGCAGAAGTTATCCAGTCAGCTTAATGAGCTACTTAGCAAAGGGTTCATCAGATCGAGTTCCTCACCCTGGGGAGCCCCGATGTTATTTGTGAAGAAGAAAGATGGATCCTTTCGAATGTGTATAGACTACCGTGAGTTAAATAAGTTGACCCTCAAAAACCGTTATCCTCTTCCTAGAATAGACGACCTTTTCGATCAACCACAAGGAGCCAGCTACTCTCAAAGATAGACCTTAGATCAAGGTACCATCAGTTACGGGTTCACGAGAATGATGTTTCCAAGACAACATTCAGGACTCGATATGGTCACTACGAGTTTGTAGTGATGCCCTTAGGTCTGACCAACGCACCTGAAATTTTATTCCGTCACTGTAACCCTTTTTGCCGCTAATAAAATAAATTTTTATTAATATCTTCATTAACATTTGGGTTGGACAAGTCAATAAATGTTTTATTTTATTTTACTAGTGTCGTATTGAAATAAATAAAAACATGAGAAATACCCTCTAATTTATTCGAAAAAAGTTTTAGTTACGACCATTTAATCGGGTAAAATTTTAAACTCCGTTTAACGTCGGTATGGGGAGGATCCCCACCTGGCCACCAACTCAATCCCTATATATGGGATGAGTGGCTTTCCCCCATGAACTTTTTCCCCACTCCAAAAGATTTCTATCTCTACTTTCTGTCTCTACAAGTGGGTATCCAAGCTCCAAAATTGTAAGTAATACTCCTTAGCTTGTTGTCTAGATTTGCACTCATATAGACTCGGGATTTAATCACCCAAACACCTTAAAAACTCGTGTTTACAATTTGGGAACACCTCCCAAAACCGTAAAAACCCTTAAGGGGGTTTTGAAGCCCCAAAATCCCTCCAAAACTCTTCTGATTCTCATCTTTGACTTAGAAACATACATGCTTTAAGTTAGAAAACCAAAATCGGACCTTTAGGAGTGTAAACATGAGTTTACGGTCCATGAATATTCATGAACCGTTAACACCAAAACCGTAAACAACATAAACGGTATTTTGGAGTCCCTAACTCCTTCCTTAGCATGATTATTGGACTAGAAACTTGTATGATTGAGCTTAGGACCACGAAACACAAAGGGAGTAGTGTGCTAAAGGGTTTACGGCCGTAAACCCTAGTGTTTACGACCGTAAATGCCCAAGGAGTGGTCCAAGGACCGCAAACTCCAAGGGAGTGCCCCTTTTGAACCCTAAGCACTTCCCAAGGCATGGATTTAACCTTTGAACCCTTCTTGGTGATGCAAGAGACTTGAAAACACACAAGCACACTCCTCCCATGAGTTTATGGCCTGGGGGAAGTGGTCCCTCAGCCGTAAACTCACCCAAGGTGAGTATTTAAGAAGTAAACTCCATAGTGAGGCCTAACACTCCTTCCTTGCAACCCAATAACCTCCTACACTTGACCAAAGAGTTTTTCTTCGCATTAGGATGTCTATATATGTTTAATTAAAGTCTTAATCACTAATTACTTGTAAACATATGTCTTCATATGTTACTAGGGTCATAGAGTGTGTTCAAGTCTTTACTTTACACCAAACGCTCATCCGACACTTCCACCTGATCAACTCGCTACAGGTGAGTTCATACCCCTTAATTAACCATTTCAAATATTTTTAAATGTTTTAGGGGGAATACAAGTTAAATGCAACAAGTTTTAGTATCAAATCATATGTGATTTATAACTTACAGCCAAAAAGGATTTTCTATACTTTTACCTATTTGTTAATAAAATTGTTTTAAATATTTATCAAACGCATTGTATAGGTGAAATTGTTGTTAAACTATTTTCAAACTGTGTTTAAACTACTTTTCTTTTAAACTATATCTACATCAATATATTTATATAAGTAGGACTTGAAAGACTTAGGACAGATAACTCACCGTATTTCCTGTTCTTGTTTGATTGGTGTCTTAGGGTATATTGTTATCCATCCGACTGTCGTTGATTTCTCAGTTATATATCATATATATTTGTGTTAGATATGAAAGTCTTCATCTTATTCAACACCTTTGTAAATTAAAGGCATGCAACTCCACACTCTATATAACTATAATAGGTATAGTTCATACTACTGCTCGTTACCTCTATCCCTATGATACCCACTATAATTACTACTATTATGAGTTAAGGCATGTTAAAGAGAACACTCTATATACTATACTAAAAGTTACTATACTATAATACAAGAGAATACGCTAATCCAGAATATGACACACAATCCCTCTATACGACACTCTACTGCATAAATACCATGTAACTAGAACTTCCCGGAAGGAAAGCAACACTACATGTATAGATCTATATAGGACGGATGTTATTACATCCCGACTGTTAACTACAGTCCGAGCCGACTAGGCCCAGGGGTGGCACTACATGACTACACTACGTATAACCGGGAAGGTCATTGGACCCTCTATAATCACTCAGTTTGGTTACATGGGAGATCGTATCCATATCAAAATTAACACACTAAGACTTAAAGTCTAAGCTAACTTCCCAAAGTAAATAAATATATATATTGAAGTTTGCAACACTAGTACAGCCAACCATCAATATTTTTCCTCATCTATATTACTTGAATGAAATTTGTTACCTTATTTTTATAACTGAAAGTTTCAATGGAAATACTTTTACACGCACGAAGGATTTAACTTACAAATGCTCAATTTTGGAAAATATAGGATTTTCTAGGAATTTCTTCTATTCTCAAACAGTAATTACAAATTTTATATTACATGATTGTAAACACTGTTATACAAACAACGACACTAAATTCTTATGAACTCACCCACTTTATGTTGATACTCATTTTCAAAATAACTTGTATCCTCAGGTCAAAGATAGAAAGGTATTAGTGCAACTTTTGAGAAGATGGAGCGTATACAAGAGTCATCTTTTATTTTTGTTATACGTTTGGTGTCTATTTACTATGTAGAACATGTTTGTATTTAAAATAACTATATCAATGCAATGGTTGTTGTCGCTTGTTTTTTACTATTATGCAATTGTTGTCATGATGTACATGACGTCCTCCACCCTAGAATGTATTCCGCCATTCTCAGTTTTGGGGTGTGACAGATTGGTATCAAAGCATTGTTTATAGTGAATCAAGTATATCAACCCATAAAAGATATACAAACTATAAACACTTCGGGACTAAAACACTCTGATAAAGAATATATACTTTTAAAAAGTAAAATATTTAATTAAGTATATCTATATATATATATATATATATATATACATTCACCAGGTCATAAAGGTCAGTATCATACTAGAACATAACAAAAGTATTAAGATTACAGCACAATTAGGCTTAGAGACATATAGTCACATCTGGGTGGATGTAGCCTGATCAACTAAATTTTTCCAGGAGTGACTAGCATGTGTCTAAGGGTGATTGTGGTGTTGCAACGAGTCTAAAAACTTACCAACACTACCACAAGAACATTAGAACAAGAATACTATAGGAGTATTCTATATTCTACTAACTATATGTGATTACTAAAACGGTCATTACTAGTAGGGCAATAGTTGATAAGTGGATACACCACAGTTACATGTGTCTTGGGCGCTATAGACTTAGAATCTGTGACCTTTGCTTCATTTCTTGTTCTTGTTTGATTGGGGATCTGGAGTTAGGGTCGCTTATTGGAAGGACTATCTTGCTTCGGTTACATGTAATTGGTATGTAGTATGCAAGTATTGGGTTGAATATTAATGATCATCTTAAAAGTATCCTAGATTAGTACGTCTATTAACCTTTCTTTCCCCATTCTCGCGTAGATAACATGGCTGGCTTCCACCATCCCGACGATTCGTATTATCTAAACCAAGGCTATAGAGGATGGCTCGATGAGGATCCAGAAGACGATAACCCGATCCCTTTGGATGATAACCGTGCTGAAGGTTTTTCAGATAACTCCGACTCTGAACTAGAAGTCAACAATCTACCCCTAGTAGATCCAAACCCTAATCCCCGTCCGGCATTTCAAGGTCCCACCCCCATGTGGGCAATAAACTTGAACCAATGGAGCAATGAGCAGGGTCACTCTGCACCTTTTAACGGAGACCGAAGCTTCTACAACATAAGAGAAGGAGGATCTACGGACCGAGTCTTTCCCATCATGGTCTGTAGGATTGCCAGGAACACTGAACAAGGTCAAATAGCCATCGGCAGAGTCGTGGAAATTGATGCCAATTCCAGCCTTAACACTGCCCGCATCCACCAACTGGAAGAAGCCATGGATAGGACTAGGAGGACCAATGAGGTTCTGCAGCAATAGCTAGCTGCATCCCGAACCGAAGTTACAGAACTCCGAGCACGTCAGAGGGATCAGGAGAGACATCTTCAGGAAGTTGTTCGCCAACTGGTTGATCTTAGGGTTCGCCCAATGAGTAACCATCATCAGTTGAAGATATTTGCTTATCTTTCCCTTTTGTTTAAGGAATAGACTTTCTCTTTCTATGCTCGGTAGAGCACTTGTTTGTAAACATTCCTAACTTTGAAAGTACTTTAATTAGGCCCCTAGGCTGCCAACATTTTCCCTTATGGTTTGATGTAAGACCTACTGTTAGGTCGCTTTTCCCGAATTCATTTTACATAATTATTACCAGTAATATTGGTAGCTACACACTTTGTGAGAAAGTATGAAGTTTTGTGTTTTTCTACTCTATTGCTATGATTCTGCCTAATAACTGAACTATGTCAGTTCGGTCTGCGAGACTCTCATAACTTATTTACAATCGATTCTCACTATTATCTTCATCTTTATAAATTTCCAGTAAAAGATGCGTCCCCGCAAGCATCCGAACAGAGGTAGACCTGCAACTCAAAATCCACCTCCACCACCTCCTCCTCCAGAGATCGATACTGTGATATTCCAAACAGCTGTAACTAGAGCTGTAACAGCCGCTATGGCTCAAACGAAATCCGGTGATGCCAGTGGAGCTAGAATGGGCATCAACTCCAGACACGGTGAAATTCCCTCACGTACACATGGGTGTACTTATATAGACTTTATGAACTGCAAACCGACATTTTTCAATGGGGGCAGAAGAATCCTTGCTTTGTCCCAATGGATTGAAAGGACTGAAGTTGTCTTCGAAATGTGCTCATGCCCCGAAGAAAGAAAAATAAAGTTCGCTGCTGCCACTTTCATAGAAAGGGCCTTGATATTGTAGAATGGCCATGTCAAATCACTCTCTTTGGTAACAGCCAACGCCATGGGCTGCGATACACTGAAGGACCTGATGATGAATGAGTAATGCCCTAGGGGTGAAGTTCAGAAACTAGAAGAAGAACTTCGGAATCTCAAGATGAAGGGGACTGACATAATAGCTTATACTGCTAGGTTCTCCGACCTGGTAGCTATGTGTCCCAATATGATTCCTTCTGAAAGCAAGAAGATAGAACAATACATCTGGGGTTTAGTGCCCCCGTAACGAGGACACGTGTTAGCATCAAATCCTACGTCCTTTGATAGTGCCAAGGAATTAGCCCAGAGGTTAATTGTTCATGAAACTTCATCCACCCCATCAACAACCACGACGATTACTGCTGCACCACCTAAATCAACCGACAACAAGAGGAAGTGTTCGGATCAGAAGAAGGGCAAGAAAACTCAATCCTCCTCTAAGAATCAATAGATCGTGGCCGTCCATGCTGCCACCACTCCTGCTACCCCCGTACCAGTTAAATCCTATGCTGGAAACTTACCCAAGTGTCCCAAGTGTCAATTCCATCACAACGGCCCCTATCGTGAATTACACTACACCAACTGCGACCGGCAGGGCCATACTGTCCGATTTTGCAGATCCCAACCCAAACCTATCTCCCAAGTCCCCAGCTCGGGAGTGAGCCAGGCCTGCAATGGCTACAGTGAAGTTGTCCATTTCAAGAAAAACTGTTCGAAGGCCAGGAATACGGGAGGAACAGGAAGACTACTCGTTATTGGCCACAATGAAGCAGTAGCAGACCCCACAGTAGTCACGGGTAGGTTCCTTCTCAACAAATCTTATTCTTGTGTCTTATTCGATAGTGGAGCAGAAAGAAGCTTCATAAACCAAAACTTTAAACGCTTACTTAAGCAAACCCCACAACTACGAAAAGAAACGTTTGTCGTAGAAATGGATAACGGATAGATAGAGAGATCTAACGAACTCTACATAGGTTGCACCCTCACACTAGATGATCATTCATTCCCAATCGACCTCATACCAGTATCGATCAAGAGTTTTGATGTCATTGTGGGCATTGACTAGTTGAGCCTCCATCATGCCGATATTCTGTGCTTCGATAAAGTAATCCATCTAAATCTACTGAATAACGAAACCCGCACTACTAGAAAAACAGCCTTTTACGACGCTCATTGCGTGTCGTAAATGGCTCAGACAACGCGCGAATGCGCGTCAAGTAAGCCCCTGTCATAAAGAGAGACGACACGCTTTTGTGCGTCGTCTATAGACGACGCGCATTTACGACGCTCATTTACGACGCGCAATTACGACACGCATTGCGTATCAAGGAAGGCCCTGTCATAAAGGAAGACAACACGCATTCGCGTGTCGTAACCTTACGACGCGCGTGTTAATGACATGCAATGCGTATCAAGAAAGCCCCTGTCAAGAAAGGCCATGTCATAAATGAAGATGACACACATTTTTGCGTATCATAATTTTAAATGTTTAAAAAAATATATTTGTTTATAGATTTACTAATTTTCAAATTAAATTTGCATTTAATGCATCATAATAGAAAAACAAATATCATATACAAAATATATAATCCATTTCATAAAATTTAATTTCATACAAAAATAGAATCCATTGCATAATATTTTATTACAAATTTAACATTTTTTTGTTTCCGTACTTTGACAATTTGTGCTGCTGTTGATTCCGGAGCCAATCCACAACTGCATTCCAGAGCTGATTCAGTGGAAAGAGCATCCCAGACTCCATCACTTGAAATTACAAGCCGCCCACAAGCAGAAGATAGCTGAAGATCATGAATAAATAAAAGTTGTTAATAAAAAGAAGAATAAATTGAGTTTAATTACTAAACACCAACATTCAAGCCAATTAATGAAAGTTAAAGCATCTAAATAATATAGCATGGGATGCAAATATATCATGCATCGTACAAACAATGAAGAGTTTTCCTTCTAAATTTAGTTTCTGGAAGATTATTGACATCATTGGGATTAAGAGTTTTCTTTGCTTATCCACTGCACCTCATATGTTTCCATCACATTTGAAGGATTATAATGCTACATAGCTCTATTAAACATGCTGCAATATCTCTCTATTGTTATGCATGAAATCAAGACATATGATCTTCTAATACTAGAAAACAAGAGATATTCGGAATAATAAAGCTACATACCTGAGTTTGCAAGAGGTATCGCAAGGTGCTGCCGACTCAAAACCAAGCAGCCTTAGGCACTTATCAAGGACTGAACTGAGGATGCACATCTGATAGAAAAAAGATAAAAGTATAATTACAAGGATTAATAAAAGCTATTCGGAATAATAAAAAAACTCAAACCTTTAGTGTCTTCCAAGTGGTTGATTTGAGACTGCAATTTTTTGCATCCACTGTTGTCATGACCTTCATACATGGGGCCCAATGCAGAAACAACATCGTGTGGACGAAGGGAATTGGAGAGTTGACTAGTCAAACAATCATCCATGAGTTCTTTCACTAAGCCTACATCTTTGCTGCATTGATTTAGATTGGAAGTTGATGAGGTGAACAAAGTTATGTTAAAGATTTGACATTAAAATAGAAAACTTGGGAAGAATTTATCACATGTGGAAAGGTCTCAAATAACTATTCAAATCTAAACTTTCAGATGCATATATAAACTTTAAGTTACAAAAAGGGTCCATGTGCTTTCTGATTTTATAGTGTTTAGTCTAAATTTGACAACTTTTTCAACTTCAGTCCTTATATTTCAAGCTCTCATATTGATTTTGGTTCTTAAAACCTTGAAATCAGGACCAAAATCGATATGAAAACTTGAGATAAGGACCGAAACTGAAAACGAATTTAATTTTGGACTAAACGTGGTCAAAACAAGAGGCATAGGGACCATTTTTTTAATTTACAATAAAATCAAATTACTGGTTATCTCTAGGAGATTTATGCGAAGATGATTGAGCTAGGATATGTATTTAGGGATTCAAAAGTGCATAACAAACAAGGAACTTACAAAGTTATTGCAAACATCGCATTTTGGGTGAGGATGTGCTTTATATCATGATTTGTGGAACGGACGGTTGTCCGACATGGAAAACTACATAGATGATAAAGGGTAAAAAGGTAAAATTTTGAAATTAAAACTTTCAAGAAACAAGAAATGTTGTGATTTTCATGGACTTCTGAATCCAAATTCGACATCTTTTTTTTGTCTTTAAATTATAAACCTTATGGTGTCGATTTAGAAGGAATATAGGAACACCTTGTTAAAGAATTGGAGTAGAGTTGGACCTCATAATCAGATATTGGAATATTGCAAGCATGACAACGGAAACATTCTGGATGCCAAACGCCTCCCATGCAGCTTAAAAACCTCCCATGTCCAATTTCACCATTGCAACCTGCACATATCCTACATTCCACATGTTTCAGATGGATTGCAAAGGGTAATATTGGAAGAAAAAATAAGTATTAAAAAAGACTACCTGTATACACTTGGAAAGAAACTTGGCAAACGAGGAAACATGCTTCTATGTTTATTTCATGGTGGTGAGTTCATGTTGATGTTCAAGCTTTCTTGAATAGCCATGGCAAGCTGCTCATTTTCCTTTAAATCAGGATATTCATCTAATAAGATGGAGGTATTACTTAAGTAAGTATATGACAAATGAAATCATGGCGAATTTCTCAATTTCAACCTACCAATTACTTTTTTTCCTTTACTTTTGTTGAATATGTAATGGGTGATATTCGCAGTTGTACCTGTACCTTGTTCACCAAGGAAAAATAGAAGAACTAGGGGAGAAGAAAAGGGGATTAGAACAGCAGAAACAAGAAAAAACAGAGGAACAATATTGGTTGGTGCTATAGATAATGTAACTGAATAAAACTTGGTTCTTAACATATTAAAAGGACAACGGTTACAACTATATACGCTAAATAAGATAACATCCAAATATAACTTGAGGGGCAGACACAAGAATTTTCAACAATAGTGGCACCAAAGCCTGTAACAACAAAAAAGATAACATCAAGGCTTATCTAAAAGAAAACCAAATAAGCTCAATACACTTTAATAGCAACATGATAGAAGCATATGGCAGTAGAACTAATCAGGTTATGTATAAAACTAGATACATTATAGATTATACATAGATATAAATATAGGGAAATAATTTACATACCTGAACAACATCATTCCTTTGCTTCCTACGTTTTTGAGAGGCCTGAACTTGCAACTGGAGTTCCCTTATTGCATTAAGTATTTCTGCAAAGAATTTCCTCTTCCTCGTTTCTACTATATTCTTTTCTTCCTCCTCTAATTTTGCTAGTCTGTGCAGCAAATGATGTTAAAAGAAGAATAAGTATTAAACTAATAACTTCTTTTTCCAAAAGCATACAAAGAAAATTCATAAAGTTTTTATCAACTAGTCTAAGAAAATATGTAGTTTTTCATTCCATCTCATAATGAACCGCACACAGGTCAAAAGCTACAAGGCAGTTCACGCAGACAAATAGAAAAGTAGAATTCAACTAGAGAGAATTGCACTGAGATTATTAAAACTGAGCATACCATGATTAGCCCTAAGCTGTCAATTACACTAAAACAAAATAACCTACTGGTCGAACCAAAATGGGGCAAAAAATTCAAGTAAAAAGATCAACAAGAACTCAAAATTGAAGTAAGGGAAGAATTATAAAGAAGCCTACAACCTAAACCTGTACAATTTTCCAATTAACAAGAGTAAATTCGCAAACCGACCCAAGTTCAAGCATCGATTTCAAACAAAAACATAAATAATTAGCCCTATTCTGCCGATTAAACAATAAATCATCCTAACAAAACAATAAAATCCAAGAAGCAGTTATAATAAGAGAAACAGAACCACCAAAGAATTATAGAACAGAACTCACAGGCGTTGAAGCATCATCAACCTAAACCTGTACTACCAGCCTCTTCGTCCATTGGTTGATCGATCTTCTGCTCCAAAGCCCATATGCCACCATTGTTTTCGATCTATTCAGTTAGATCCATTTCAATTCTCTAACCCAAGATTGAAGCAACACCAACAAAGAAGTCGATGGACTTGAACACCCAAGATCTCATAGTTCTTTGTGTTGTTGGCCTCCATAGTTGACTGAAGATGGTGAAGATTTTGCCCTAATTCGTCGGTATGAGAGGAAGAAGAAGAGATGTATAGTGTTAACAGATCCAAATACAAAAAGTTACCGAGTGTGGATGAAGAAAAGGTAGATGAACAATGGTAAGCACAACATACCTTTATATAACCATAAGAGAAGAATCAAACCCGTCAATCGGATGTTGGGCTTCTAAGGAGAAGCGATTTTTGACCGGTGGGAAAGGGGGATTTGAACCTTTGTTTGCAGTGGTGTTGGTGGTCTGATGTAAATGGGGTGTTGGGGCCCTGATTCTTGAAGAGTTAATACTTGGGTGGCCTTTTTTCTCAAGAACAGCAGAGATGAAGTAGGTGAAATCACAGCAGAGATGAAGCAGATAATGGAAATCAGAAGCTTTTTTTCTTCATTGAGATGATGAAGTCGAGAGATGGAGATGAAATCGTAACCTTGAAATAGGTTGCGCAACAGTGTGAGGAGAATAAAAGATGCGTCAAAACCCTTAGGTCAAAGAGGTAGCGGGCTTTTCTAATTTTTTCGGCTTTTCTTTTCCCGCTTGTAACTAAAGAATGCGTGTTCATAAAAATTATAAAGCGACACCTACAGAGGGCGCGCATTTAAGATATAGCGCCCTCCGTGTTTTTAATTTTTTTATTCTGACAATAATTTAAGGGCGCGCAGTAATGCGTGACCTAAATCCTTAAATTTTCTGAATAGATAACACGTTTTTCATGTCACTCTCGGTTGCGTAACATATATTAATGAGTGTCATTGTTTGCGCGTCGTAAAAGGCTATTTTTCTAGTAGTGCCGGTTAATCTACGGAGATAAACCCAGTACGAGCCTTCGCATCATCTCGAGTATTCAAGCTCAGAAGTACTTGCGTAAGGAATATCGCGCATTCCTTGCTCATGTTGTCAATATGAGCCAGAAAATGAAAAATCTAAAAGACTTCCCCATCGTGTGCAACTTCCCCGACATCTTTCCAGAGGAGCTCCCAAGTTTACCTCCCAAACGTCAGGTTGAGTTCAGAATCGACCTAATCCTAGGGGCTACCCCCATAGCTAAATTGTCCTATCGCCTAGCACCTGCTGATATGCAAGAACTGTCCGGTCAACTTAATGAGCTGCTAAGGATGGGCTTCGTAATACCAAGCTTCTCAACTTTGGGACGACCGGTTTTGTTCGTAAAGAAGAAAGATGGATCATTCCATATGTGCATCGACTACAGAGAACTCAACAAGCTGATGGTAAAGAATCACTATCCTCTTCACCTTATAGACGACCTATTCGACCAACTGCAAGGGGCGAGTTACTTTTCCAAGATTGATCTTAGGTCCGGGTATCACTAATTATGAGTGCTTGAGGAGGATGTTCCAAAAACAGCCTTCCGAACTCGTTGCGGACACTACGAGTTCGTAGTAATGTCGTTCGGACTGACCAACGCGCCCGCAGTATTAATGGATTTAATGAATAAGGTGTGTCGTCCTTACTTGGATCAGTTCGTCATCATCTTCATTGATGACATACTCATCTACTCTCAAAGTAAGGAGGAGCATAGCGATCACCTACGACAATTTCTAGAACCCTACGGTCAGAGAAGCTATATGCGAAGTTCTCGAAGTGTGAATTCTGGATCCGAAGAGTCAAATTCTTTGGACACGTTGTTAGTAAAGAGTGAATCCACATGGATCCATCCAAAATCAAAGCTATTGAAAACTGGTCAGCATCGAAGACACCTACAGAAATTCATCAATTTCTAGGCTTCGTTGGCTACTACTGCAGATTCATTCAGAACTTCTCTCGTATTACGAAACCCCTCACCACATTGACTCAGAAAGGCGTGACGTTTGATTGGGGAAAGAAACAGGAGAAGGCATTTCAAACCTTGAAGCGAGCTCTATGCACCACACCGATACTTTCCCTCCCCGAAGGGATAGAAGACTTTGTGGTAGACTGCGATGCATCAAATCAAGGGCTGGGTTGTGTTCTGATGCAATGAGGTAAGGTCATCGCCTATGCCTCAAGACCGCTGAAGACACACGAGGTCACTACACCACGCACGACCTCGAATTAGGAGCGGTTATGTTCGCCATAAAAATCTGGAGACATTACCTGTACGGTACGAAGAGCACGATATACACCGATCACAAAAGTTTACAACACATTCAACTTGAAGGAGCTCAACATGAGATAGCGACGATGGGTCGAGCTACTCAATGATTACGAATGCGAAATTCATTACCACCCGGGTAAAGCCAATGTGGTAGCAGATGCCCTAAGCCAGAAGGAACATTCTGGTTGAAGAGTCAAGTCGTTAACAATGACTATCCATTCATATATCTCCGCACAGATCAAGGAAGCTCATCTCGAAGCGTTGAAGCCTGAAAATGTGGCGGGAGAATCCCTGCGAGGAATGGATAAGAACTTGGAAGTCAAGGGTGACGGAGCTTTATATCTCATCGACCGAATCTGGACACCGCGTTACGGTGGCTTCAGAGACTGGGTCATAAAGGAAGCCCACAACACTCGATACTCCGTTCAACCAGAATCAGATAAAATGTATCTAGATCTTAAAAAGTCATACTGGTGGCCTAACATGAAAGCAGAGATTGCTACCTTCATGAGTAACTGCCTTACTTGCGCTAAGGTCAAGGTCGAATACCAGAAGCCATCAGGTCTTCTGCAGCAACCAGATATTCCGGAGTGGATGTCGGAGCAGATCATTTTGGATCTGATAACTAAGCTACCTAAGATAACAGGTGTAATGCCCTAGTTATTTAAATAAAATAACAAACTAAATTTGCAGACTAAACTGAATTTTTTTTATAGAATCAAGGGCTAAAAGTGTAAGTGTTGGATTCAAATTGAGAATTAATTATGGAGGACGGGTTATTTAGTAATTTTGGGCCTTATTATGAAAAGAATTTTAGAAGCTGAGGCAAAAGAGTAATTATTGGATTAGATTTGAAAAGATGCTATGGGGAGGGGCTAGAACTTTAAATATGGGAAAGATGTATGTCGAGCCGGGTATAAAGCGTGACATCCGGCCAAACCCTAACCCTACGGACCATTTATGTAGCCGCCATCATCGGAACTCCTCCGGCAGCCGCTCTCAGCCCACCTCCCTTCCAGCCACCGCAATCCTTTCCCCTAGCCACCACTACCCTTTAAGGCTCCTTCACCCGTCGCTGCTTCGCTGGGGATTGTCGTCGTTCCAGCTCCACTACCGGAACCGATGTGTACAATCGAGATGGCCGCCAAGATCGATGGCCGAGCTAAAGATGTTGCTACGAGATTCGTGAGCGACCGGAAACGCTAGAAAGCCTATCTTCCACCTCTACCTCCCTTCTCCTTCATTTTTCTCAGTGAATCGACGTTGTGTACGTCGAATGGTATCGCTAGTAGCCCTGTGGTTGCCATTTTTGGGCCGCCGTCGCTGTTGGTCGCCGTCTCTAGGGTTCCAGTTATCGCCTGCCACCCGTAGTGGCTGAGTTGGAGATGTCTCGGTCTTCAGATCATGTTTTCGAGTGTGCACATACATCTACTTGATTGGGAGTCAAGAGGAACCGCCGCTGTCGTTTCTACCTTTGTCCGCCGCCACCAGCCACCGTGGGAGATAGTTGTGGGTGTAGTTTTGGGTGTGTATTCATGTGTTATCACTATCCCGATAGTTATGATATTGTATGTGTTGTATGTAGTTTTGTTTAGTCGGAAAGTCGGGAATAGCCACCACCACTGCCGTGAGGTGGTGGCTGCCGCCACGAGCCACCGCCGGCTGCCATGGTGTAGCTGTGTGTGTGATTAGTTTAGTGTGTGTGTGTGTGGGGGGGGGGGGGGTATTGAGATTTAACATTGTAAAATGTAACTTGAATTTTGGATTAATGAAAAGAATCAAAACCACCACCGTAAGGTGGTGGCCGCCGCCGTAAGCCGCCATAGACCACTACTACCCGAAGTGGTAGTGGGTGGTGCCCCTCAAGCAAAACCCTAATGGACCTAGCCAAAACCTTAATGGGCTTAAAGATTTATTTTGGGCCTATTGGGCCATGTTTGAGTGGAAAACCCTAATTGTGAGTAATTGGGCCTTAGACTTATTGGACCCACTTTTGGGCCATTGGGATTGGATTGTGAACTAAGCCCAAAATATTCCACGCCATTTATCTAATAGAGTAAAGGACTTAATGAACTAAATCCTTAATGGGCTAATTGAGAAAAATCTAATATTTGAGAAATCATCAGGACGCATACGAGAATTATTTAATAAGTGAAATATTAAATAATAATCATTGGCATAAACTAATCTAAGCAATAATGGACTTAATGGATTAAGTCCTTAATTGATTAAGTCCCTAGTGTGTTAAGTCCTTAGTGGGTTAAGTAAGAAACACTTAACCTTAGTTATCATTTGATGTGAAACCCTAATTTCACTTGGGCTTTGCGTTGGGCCATTCGAGAATAATCAAATGGACTACAGTAATTAGTTGGGCTTTAAGGTAAGGCCCATATGAAGGATTGGGCCCAATTTGGAAAATTGGGCCATAGATGGACCACAATTGGGGCCGAGAGGATTGTATGATATTGGGCCCTTAGAATGGGACATGTTAGACTAAACATGACATTTGGGTCTTAAGGGAAGTCCATGTAGAGGTTTGGGCCCAATTTGGAAAATTGGGCCATATGTTGGGCTTTAATCCCTAGTTGACTTTGGGCCTATGGATTGGGCCTTGGGCTTGGGTAAGCCAAGCTAGGGGTAATGTAGTAATTATCCAAAGCATGTATTTTTAGTTGTGTGTTAGAACCTAATTATTAATTGGGTGTTATTTGGTGTTGACAGTTCGGGAATCTGTCAGCCAGCAGCTGGGGTGGAGTCTGCGGGACTTCAGCAGTGGGGGATTGTGTCAACGGGACTTCAGCAGTGTGAGGTGAGGTTCCTTCCAGTAGGGACGGGTCTAAGGCCACAATGCCGGCCCGTTCAGTTAGCAGTAGTTTCCGGACTACGGTCCGATGCAGTAGCTAGTATGTTTGATGCCTTCGTGGCTCAGACAGGATTTATGCGCTATGTTTTATGTGTTATGTGTTATGTGTTCCGGGCTACGTCCCGATGTAGTATGCAGTATCTGTGTTCATGCTAGTTGATATGTTATGCTATGCTATGTTCAGTCAGTTAGTTCCGGACTTCGGTCCGATGTAGGGGACAAGGTCCCAGTCGGTTCCGGACTTCGGTCCGATGCAGTTAGTTCCGGACTTCGGTCCGATGCAGTTAGTTCCAGACTTCGGTCCGATGCAGTCAGTTCCGGACTTCGGTTCGATGCAGTTAGTTCCGGACTTTGGTCCGATGCAGGGGACAAGGTCCCAGTTAGTTCCGGACTTCGATCCGATGTAGTTTTCGGGCTTCGTCCCGATGCAGTGGGCAAGGCCCAATATGTGTTTATATGTTATTGTATGGTATGTCGTAGTTTGGGGGAGCTCACTAAGCTTCGTGCTTACAGTTTCCGTTTTGGTTTCAGGTACTCAGTTTTCAAAAGAGGAGCTCGGGAAGATTGGAGTGCACACACCATTTGTTCAGTCTGGGATGTTTATACTCTGATATATTTGACAGTTGTTATAATATTTTGAGATACATTGCTTATGATTTCTATATGAGGTTTATTGACTATGGTTTTATCAAATTAAACAAAATTTTCAGACTGTGTTTTTGGGATGTTTCAAGTTGGTATCAGAGCCTTGGTTTGAGGGATTCGGGCACACTTTCGGGTGTGTCTGAACTGAAACTAAGGAAGTGGTATAATGTTTTCAAGAAAAAAAATCATGGTTACAAAATTTTTTTGAGAAAAGAAAACAATTTTAGAAAAAGTATAAAGAAAAGAGTTTTAGAAAAAGCGAAAAGAGTTTTGAAAAGAGAAAAGGGTGTGGTGCATGTAATCAGCCGAGCTCAAGTAAGTACTCCCAAATTACCCATACAAGTTTATGTTATGAATATCAGTTTCAGTTTCAGTAGAACACCATGCTAGAATAGGGCTAAGGATCTAGGAAGGATTCCTTATGTGCTTATTATATGTGTATCAGCTTTATGAGAATTGCATGCTAGAATAGGGCTAAGGATCTAGGAAGGATGCCTTATGTGCCTATTATATGTGTATCAGCTTTATGAGAATTGCATGCTAGTTAGGGCTAAGGATCTAGGAAGGATGCCTTATGTGCCTATTATATGTGTATCAGCTTTATGAGAATCGCATGCTAGAATAGGGCTAAGGATCTAGGAAGGATGCCTTATGTGCCTATTATATGTGTATCAGCTTTATGAGAATTGCATGCTAGTTAGGGCTAAGGATCTAGGAAGGATGCCTTATGTGCCTATTATATGTGTATCAGCTTTATGAGAATTGCATGCTAGAATAGGGCTAAGGATCTAGGAAGGATGCCTTATGTGCCTATTATATGTGTATCAACTTTATGAGAATTGCATGCTAGTTAGGGCTAAGGATCTAGGGAGGATGCCTTATGTGTCTGTTATATGTGTACCAGCTTATTGGGAGATGCATGCTAGTACAAAGTAGCCAGTACGATAACCAGAGTAGTATATGCTTTAGTATGTGTACTCAACGCCCGAATGCTGCTTGCTTTGTGCTCCTAGGATTTCTAGTTGTCTTTCACTAACTAGTAAACGAATATGATAAGTTACATATTGCAAGGACTAGATAATTTCAGAAGGTTAGGTCTAACCCTATTTCGTAGCTCTTGTCTGAGTCCAACCGTTGTAGGGTAGGATCTCTCATTCGAAGAATTATCTAGTCTGAGTAATATGTAATAGTATTCGCGAGCTAGTTAGGGGAAGAAAGCAGGAACTTCTTATGCAGCTGATGGTGGGGAGTGAGTTAGTGGAGTCAAAGATTTCCCTAGGGCAAGCCTAGGATGAGATTAGCATGAGATTAGTAGTAGTAGTAGTAGAAGGGACTTGGTGGAGTCAAGGAAGTTCTTGAGGAAAGTACGGATAGATGTGGAAGGTAGTAGGGGCCCATACTACTGAAAGCAGAGGATCGGTACTCGAATCAAGGAAGGCTAAGATGAAACCAGAGAACTTGTAGTGTGTGAGATCCCTCGAGCTTGGATAGGTATCGTGATGTTAGTGATGGTATATTGCCAAGTATAGAGATGCTATGTGGTAGACCAGATGGTAGTTCTGGTATCGACGAGGGATCAGGCTCGGACTCTGGAGTCGGGCAGATTGATGATCAGATGAGAGAGTTCATTTCATTTGAGAATTTTGTGCAGTATCACTGACCAGACTCCTGTGATCCTCAGTGTGATCAAGGAGGGCATTATGGAGATTTGTGATGAGAGGCCGAGTGCATTCTGCACTGTGATAGCAGTCATGATAGAGACCCGTACGTTGATGTTTCGGGAATTCACGGTTTGTGAGGCTTCACATTGTCAGGGGGTTAGGGACCCCATTGTTAGTGGCAGATGTTGCCAACACATTTCGTACCAGATGTTGTCTCGAAAGGAGACAAGATCTGACTTACTTCCTATCTCCTGAGGGATAGAGCACGAGATTGTTAGGAAGAGGTTGGTAGTGAGTTGAGTGATGACGTGGTTGATGTTATGTCATGAGATGACTTCCAGACCAGATTATGGGCAGAGTGTGCCCAGGCGATTGAGGCGCAGCAGTTGGCGCAAGAGTTGTTAGATCTCCACTAGACGACTAAGATTGTGGTATAGGTCACTACCAAGTCTCAGTAAAGAGTTTATATGGTACCACAGTATGCAGCAGATGAGGAAACGAAGAAGGTAAGTTATCAGAACATATTGTAGAATGATAGCAGGGAGATTGTGAGTATCTCGGGGTGCAAGATCCTGAATGATATGATTTCTAGAGTTCGAGAGCGGGATACTGACTTAGAGCACATTGTTAAGAGGGAACCAGATCAGTTGCTTATAGTAAAGGGTCTCGGGAGGAGACCGTAGATTTTAGATCAGCTTCTGAGAGGCCAGCGGGGTCATAATCGGTGTAGCACTTGTGGGAAACTGCACAGGGGAGCCTTTTCTTCCAAGGGTTGAGTAAGTGTAACCCTGTGTTATCCTCGGTTCGTGTCTGAATTACATTTTCAAGAGATGTCATATGCCAATTGCATGCCGAGAAGCATTAGTGAATAGTGATAGAGCAATCCCCCAGATTATGGGATTGGGAAAGTACAACGTCATCTTGGTTTATTCCAAGACTGAGGAGCAGCACGAGAAGCACCTGCGGGAGGTGCTAGAGACTTTGAGGAGGAAGAGAATTTTCGCAAGGTTCTTTAATCGTGAGTTCTGGTTGCACGGGGTGCAATTTCTTGGGGTACCTCATCAATCGGAAGGATATTCTAGTCAATCCGGCCAAGATAGAGGCCGTGATAAAGTGGGAGATTCCGATGGTCTCCAATTGAGGAGTTTCCTGGGTTTAGCGGGTTATTACCGGAGATTTATTCGAATTTATAGAGTTGTGTGATCTTTTGGATTAGCTGGTGTTGAAACACTAGCAATGGTAAGTGTGGTTTCTAGCAGATTGGTCATGGGTAGTGAGAAGGATTGGGAATTCTTCCAGTTTTGTGTGCTGTAGGGCATTAGCTGAATCAAAGTGGGGGAGAATCACCCAAGGGTTCAGAAGCGAGGCAGTTTTGAGACTAGGATAAGTTTCGCATCCTTATTGGGAAGGAAGATAGCCCAAGTGGTTGTATGGTTTGAGGATAGTGCGAGATGGAAGTTCGGAAAAGCGTGTGTTCGATCCAGTATCATAGTGTTGTAAGTATGCGGGTGTAGCCGTAACATTCACAAGATTAGCAGATAGTACTAGAGTGATGAGAGGCTGTGGGTGTAGTCGTAACCTTGACTAGGTTGGTAGATAGCGTGAGTGTGTTGTTAGGACGCAGAAAGGTCAGTAGTACTCACCATTTCAGGTATAGCAGTAAGGATATGGAAATCCATGGATTGGATTTCGGAATTTCCCAAACGGATGAGACCTGGTTAAGCCAGTGATAAGATTGTAGAAGTGCCACTATAGAGATGAGAGCAAGGAAGCAGTGGGCTGCTTAAGGTCATTTATGACATAATGCTACAATTGGTGTTGTAGCAATCGTGTTTAGCTTTGGGCTCGGTGACATCATGATTCGACACATGGAACCAATCAGTTAGAGCAGAAGGCTGTTAGGGCCACAGTGTCAGGATAACTAGTAGCAACTAGCTCCAGAGAATGATTTAGTTCCGAAGTCATGAAAGGCGACTAAGTAGGGAGTCTTTTGGCTCCGTAGTCAAGCTGGAAACCAGTATTGCAGATGATTAACGAACCAATTGAGACCAGGTCGGTCTTGGTAGATGTCAGGAAGTAGCCACGTGGCAGCATACAGTTTCAGACAATTCAGTGTTTTGGGCAGTTCAGTGTTCAAGTAGTTTAGTGTTCAGAAAGTTCAGTGTTTCAGGCAATTACAGCTTTTGGGCAATGTTAGTAATTGTGCCCTAAGTTGCAAGTACAGACAGGATAGTTGGTTTAATGGGAAGTGACAAGTCACCTTCAGTGAGATTATCGGAGCATTGCCCAAGTATAAGTGAATCACAGGGATAAGTGGATTTGTGATTCTGTTTTCTAGTATGAGCTTTGAGTTACTAGAAGTTGAGTAGGCAGCTGAGTAACAAGTGGATTAGATTTAGCAATCATGAATCAGTAGAGTGTTCTGTCAGGGATTCGGACCATCTCAAGACATCAAAATTTAGATGAAGTAGATGTGATCTTGTTGCGAGGAAGTAGTTCGCCTACAGATGTTGGGCTTTACGATGATTGGTCACAGCTACCTTGAGAAGGGTAAGGTGTACTCAGGATTATGGCCATGTTACTTGAGAAGTGAGCGGGCAGGGAATAGTAAGGAATGATTTCGAGGACGAAATCTAATTTAAGTGGGGGAGAGTTGTAATGCCCCAGTTATTTAAATAAAATAACAAACTAAATTTGCAGACTAAACTGAATTTTTTTTATAGAATCAAGGGCTAAAAGTGTAAGTGTTGGATTCAAATTGAGAATTAATTATGGAGGACGGGTTGTTTAGTAATTTTGGGCCTTATTATGAAAAGAATTTTAGAAGCTGAGGCAAAAGAGTAATTATTGGATTAGATTTGAAAAGATCCTATGGGGAGGGGCTAGAACTGTAAATATGGGAAAGATGTATGTGGAGCCGGGTATAAAGCGTGACATCCGGCCAAACCCTAACCATACGGACCATTTATGCAGTCGCCATCATCGGAACTCCTCCGGCAGCCGCTCTCACCCCACCTCCCTTCCAGCCACCGCAATCCTTTCCCCTAGCCGCCATTACCCTTTGAGGCTCCTTCACCCGTCGCTGCTTCGCTTGGGATTGCCGTCGTCCCAGCTCCACTACCGGAACCGATGTGTACAATCGAGATGGCCGCCAAGATCGACGACCGAGCTAAAGATGTTGCTGCGAGATTCGTGAGCGACCGGAAACGCTAGAAAGCCTATCTGCCACCTCTACCTCCCTTCTCCTTCGTTGATCTCAGTGAATCAACGTTGTGTACGTCGAATGGTATCGCTAGTAGCCCTGTGGTTGCCATTTTTGGGCCGCTGTCGCTGTTGGTCGCCGTCTCTAGGGTTCCAGTTGTCGCCTGCCACCCGTAGTGACTGAGTTGGAGATGTCTCGGTCTTCAGATCATGTTTTCGAGTGTGCACATACATCTACTTGATTGGGAGTCAAGAGGAACCGCCGCTGTCGTTTCTACCTTTGTCCGCCGCCACCAGCCACCGTGGGAGATAGCTGTGGGTGTAGTTTTGTGTGTGTATTCATGTGTTATCACTATCCCGACAGTTATGATATTGTATGTGTTGTATGTAGTTTTGTTTAGTCGGAAAGTCGGGAATAGCCACCACAAGCCACCGCCGTCCGCCATGGTGTGGCTGTGTGTGTGATTAGTTTAGTGTGTGTGTGTGGGGGTATTGAGATTTAACATTGTAAAATGTAACTTGAATTTTGGATTAATGAAAAGAATCAAAACCACCACCGTAAGGTGGTGGCCGCCGCCGTAAGCCGCCATAGACCACTACTACCCGAAGTGGTAGTGGGTGGTGCCCCTCAAGCAAAACCCTAATGGACCTAGCCAAAACCTTAATGGGCTTAATGATTTATTTTGGGCCTATTGGGCCATGTTTGAGTGGAAAACCCTAATTGTGAGTAATTGGGCCTTAGACTTATTGGACCTACTTTTGGGCCATTGGGATTGGATTGTGAACTAAGCCCAAATTATTCCACGCCATTTATCTAATAGAGTAAAGGACTTAATGAACTAAATCCTTAATGGGCTAATTGAGAAAAATCTAATATTTGAGAAATCATCAGGACGCATACGAGAATTATTTAATAAGTTAAATATTAAATAATAATCATTGGCAGAAACTAATCTAAGCAATAATGGACTTAATGGATTAAGTTCTTAATTGATTAAGTCCCTAGTGTGTTAAGTCCTTAGTGGGTTAAGTAAGAAACACTTAACCTTAGTTATCATTTGATGTGAAACCCTAATTTCACTTGGGCTTTGTGTTGGGCCATCCGAGAATAATCAAATGGACTAGAGTAATTAGTTGGGCTTTAAGGTAAGGCCCATATGAAGGATTGGGCCCAATTTGGAAAATTGGGCCATAGATGGGCCACAGTTGGGGCCAAGAGGATTGTATGATATTGGGCCCTTAGAATGGGACATGTTGGACTAAACTGGACATTTGGGCCTTAAGGGAAGTCCATGTAGAGGTTTGGGCCCAATTTGGAAAATTGGGCCATATGTTGGGCTTTAATCCTTAGTTGACTTTGGGCCTATGGATTGGGCCTTGGGCTTGGGTAAGCCAAGCTAGGGGTAATGTAGTAATTATCCAAAGCATGTATTTTTAGTTGTGTGTTAGAACCCAATTATTAATTGGGTGTTATTTGGTGTTGATAGTTCGGGAATCTGTCAGCCAGCAGCTGGGGTGGAGTCTGCGGGACTTCAGCAGTGGGGGATTGTGTCAACGGGACTTCAGCAGTGTGAGGTGAGTTTCCTTCCAGTAGGGACGGGTCTAAGGCCACAATGCCGGCCCGTTCAGTTAGCAGTAGTTTCCGGACTTCCGTCCGATGCAGTAGCTAGTATGTTTGATGCCTTCGTGGCTCAGACAGGATTTATGCGCTATGTTTTATGTGTTATGTGTTATGTGTTCCGGGCTACGGCCCGATGTAGTATGCAGTGTATGTGTTCATGCTAGTTGATATGTTATGCTATGCTATGTTCAGTCAGTTAGTTCCGGACTTCGGTCCGATGCAGGGGACAAGGTCCCAGTCGGTTCCGGACTTCGGTCCGATGCAGTTAGTTCCGGACTTCGGTCCGATGCAGTTAGTTCCAAACTTCGGTCCGATGCAGTTAGTTCCGGACTTTGGTCCAATGCAGTCAGTTCCAGACTTCGGTCCGATGCAGTTAGTTCCGGACTTTGGTCCGATGTAGGGGACAAGGTCCCAGTCAGTTCCGGACTTCGGTCCGATGCAGTTTTCGGGCTTCGTCCCGATGCAGTGGGCAAGGCCCAATATGTGTTTATATGTTATTGTATGGTATGTGGTAGTTTGGGGGAGCTCACTAAGCTTCGTGCTTACAGTTTCAGTTTTGGTTTCAGGTACTCAGTTTCAAAAGAGGAGCTCGGGAAGATTGCAGTGCACACACCATTTGTTCAGTCTGGGATGTTTATACTCTGATATATTTGACAGTTGTTATAATATTTTGAGATACATTGCTTATGATTTCTATATGAGGTTTATTGACTATGGTTTTATCATCAAATTAAACGAAATTTTCAGACTGTGTTTTTGGGATGTTTCAACAGGTGTACTTGATACGATATGGGTCATCATCGATAGATTGACCAAATCCGCACACTTCCTTCCCATCAAAGAAACAGAAAAGATGGAGAAACTCACAAGGACATACATTAAGGAGATTGTACGACTGCATGGTGTCCCTATATCTATCATCTCTGATAGAGATAGTAGGTTTACTTCAAGATTCTGACAATCACTACAAAACGCATTAGGGACGAGGCTAGATATGAGTACAACCTACCATCCGCACAATGACGGACAAAGTGAGAGGACGATCCAAAGCCTGTAAGATATGTTGCGATCTTGTGTGATCGACTTTGGTAAGGCATGGGATACCCACTTACCCCTTTTCGAATTCTCCTACAACAACAGTTAACACACGAGAATCAAGGGAACACCATTCGAAGACCTCTACGGCCGCAAGTGCAGATCCCCTCTGTGTTGGGCTGAAGTCGGTGACACTCAATTAACTAAAGGACGCGTTCCTGACATCGCTCTCATGGGTCCGGAAATAATTCGATAAACGACAAAGAAAATCATATAGATACGTGAACGACTAAAAGTCGCTAGAGATCAATAAAAAAGCTACGCAGACAAACAGAGAAAACCATTGGAATTCCAGGTGGGAGATAGAGTCCTTTTGAAATTCTTTCCTTGGAAGGGCACGATATGCTTTGGGAGGCATGGGAAGCTGAATCCAAGATACATAGGGCCTTTCGAGATTCTCAATAGGATCTGCTCCGTAGCCTACAAACTTAACCTACCCCACGAACTCAGTAACATACACTCTACCTTCCACGTCTCCAACTTGAAAAAGTACCTATCTGACGAAACACTAGTAATCCCACTAGACGAGATCAAGATTAATGAAAGTCTCAACTTCGTGGGAGAACCTATGGAAAGTATGGATCGGGAGGTCAAACGAACGAAACTAAGCCGCATCTCAATTGTGAAGGTTCGATAGAACACCAAGCAAGGGTCGGAGTTCACTTGGGAGCGTGAGGATCAAATGAAGCTTAAATATCCCCATATTTTTGTTGGATATAGTGTCTAAGTCCATAACTATATTTGGTATGTACTTGACCCGACCCGACATGGTCCATTTGGGTGCACTTCACCCGAACAATTTACGGATAATATTTGAGAATAATACAAGTTATGATTTATTAATATATTATAAGTTCTAATATATTAATATAAGATCATATTATTTAATTAGTATTGATCTATAATTAATCTAGGATTAATTTAGAGATCAAAGATATTACTAATTAAATATGGGCTTCTATATTTATATAGTGTGAGCTAATGCTTAATTGGAATGGGCTAGGCTTGCATGGAAAAGCCCATGGATACTCCATGGAGCTTTAACCCATGGATCTCATGGAAATGAAGAGACATGGGTATTAGAGTTTACATGGATGTAACCCTAATCCACTACACTATATAAAGGAGGCTTTGGTTCTTGAAATCAGACTAGTTGAAACTTGTTGATGTGAGGGTCGATTTCAAGATAATAGTGACTATTCTCTCAAAGTTCCAAGTTTTTAGTGATTTGTGATTTCCATTTGAGGCATTCACACTATTGGTGTTAGGCTATAAACTCCAAGCAATCAACTACTACTACAAGGTAAGTATTTCTACTAGCTTTATTTGATTTATGTTCCCCATGCCATGCTAGTTAGGATATGAACCTTCAAAAAATAATTATTTTCATGTATCTTAGACAAACATAGATCCAAGGTTTATTAGGGTTGCATGTACACTTAGGAAGTGTTAGAATGCTCAAAACCCATCAGTGGTTTCAGAGCGTAGGATTGCTTGTTTTTGATACTTGATGCAATATAGTTGAAAAAGTCGAAAAACTTGATGTCTGCTAGTTGAACTCGCGGAGTCCAAGTGGTGACTCGCCGAGTTCATGTGTATATTCAACCTACTCGGCGAGTAGGTTTATGCACTCGACGATTAGGATCGACAGAGTGCAGATTTTCGACTTCAATTGCTGGAAACGGTCTAGAAACATTACCCTAAACTGTTTTGCTACTTGAAAACTTTTTTTAGATGGTGTAATGTCTTTGCTAATCCATTTACAACAACTTGTTATCAAAATTACAAAGTTTTATGTGTAATTTTTTATTCATGAAAGTGTTCGTATTCATGTTCTTGATCTTATGATGTTTAGATGATCATAGGAATTATTTGTAACCTATGTGGTAGTTTAATTCTTGATCATAATGTGTTTTAATGGAGTCAATAAATTGTCCTCAAGTTATGGAAAACCAAAAGTCACTTTGAATTAAAACCATTAAAAGAACACAAGAGTTAGAAAAATGAAGAGTCTTCATTTTTATTACTCTATTTAACTCATAAGTTACAAGAAATGAAAATTTCTGAAAGTTTACAAAACTTACCCTGAAGTTTTGGAACAAGTAAGGTTATATCAAAACTTTAGTTCCAACCCTTAGAATTTTAAAAGTTAAAATTCAACCCTTATACTTATAATATTATAAGTTAATAATATATATATATATATATATATATATATATATGTATAATATCATAGTCGTCTTACTGCTAGTATGCCTCATTCACGAAGCTAGTCTATAAGGTGGCTATAAGGTTGTTTCCTATAAAATGGCAACTTAATGGGTGTCCACTCTCACCCACCGCTTGCTTGACTAGTGGAGGGTCGTTAGCTGAACGGGTAAGACAAGGACTTATAAATTCTCATTAAAAGTATGATGAATATTATAAAGTAACTAAATGCTTTATTAAATTCCCAATCTTAGTTACTTTAGGAAAAATGTGAATAAGGTGCTAATCCATGAAATTACACTTTAGACTTTGTCTAAGTCATTAGTGGAGCGTGTGTGGTTAACTGGCACACTAACTTGGACTTAACAAGGTAGGTAAAGGGTGACTTAATATTTATCATAGTATCGATGGAGCGTGTGTGGTTAACCGGAACATCGATTGAGGGGTAATTTATTAAGGGTACAAAGTAATTTGCATGGTTACTTCACAACTCGTTTTGTGATCCTCGGCATCCCAGTCACAAAACTTGGAGGGCACACTCGAGATTGAAACATGCCTTTGAAAAGTTCATTGAATCTCCAAAGAATCTAGGAGTTTCTAAGAACCAAATTAAATATTTTAATATTTCAACTTTGGTGGAAATTGGTGAATCGTCATTCACCTACCTTTCAAATATGTTATTACTTAGATTACGGCATAGCTCTTCTAAGTATAATATATTGTGACTGGGTCCTAGCCTTAATACTACATTTGGGTGTTTTATTAAGGACTATTCCTATTTCTAAACTAAACGTTTCTTCTTCTCAGATGTCTGTAAACAATGCTGCTTCTGACTCTAATCCTAATGGCTCCTTTTCTCTTATGAACTTGTGTGGGAAAGTCACTTTTGATGGATCCAACTTTAATAAGTGGATCAGAAACATCTGAAGGATTACTCGCTACGAGGACAAAGAATATGTCCTCAATAAGGAGCTTAAGGAGATTGATAAGAAAGTTGCAACTCCTCAAGAGATCACTGAGTTTAGGGCACATGAAAGGGATGCCACCAAAGTGGCATGCATCATGATGGCCACTATGATCGCGGATGTCCAAAAATCCTATGAAGATTTCTACCCCTAGGAGATGCACCAAGACTTGATGGAAAGATACCATCAAAGTGCTCGTCAATAGAGGTATGAAATCATCTCCTCCATGATAACAACTCGCATGAAGGATTGTGAACCCATCACAGGCCACATGTAGAAAATGCAAAGATTTGTGGACCGTTTGCTGAAGCTAAATGTGAACTTCCTTGAGGAGCTTGCAATAGATATAATTTTGCACTTCTTACCTTCATGTTATGATTAATTCCGCATGACATACCACATGAACAAGCACTCTTAAAGACCGAGGAAGGTGGTCTGAAGGGTAAGGCGATTGTTACTCCTACTCCTACCAACACCGCCCCTGTCTTGGCAATCGGGATAGGACGGGGGAAGAAGAGAAAGCGTTCTTCGAAGGGTACCAAGGTTAGGACCCTTGATGGCTCTTCTTCAAGTGGAACCAAGAAAGGTTTCATCACTCCTTCTTCCGACCCAAAATAGGCTGAATGCTTCTATTGCCATGAAAAGGCACATTGGAAGCGGAACTGCCCAAAGTACCAGCAAGATGTGAAGGATGGGAGAGTTAAACCCAACCATGCAGGTATTTACACTATCATTTCTAATAACTCACCCCATTCTAAATCTTGGGTCCTTGATACCGGTTGTGGTATTCATATTTTTTGTGACTTGCAGGGACTAAGAAGAAGTGAGAATATGGAGCAAGGAAGGATAAACTTAATCATGGGGAATAGGAAAGTTACACCTGTCACCAAGATTGGAGTTTATACTTTGTCGCTAAGTAGTGGGTTAAATTTAGATTTGAATAAATGTTGTTATTCGCCAGAACTGGCAAGAAATATTATTTCCTTTCATGCACTGTAAAAATAAGGGTTTACCTTTTCATTTAATAATGAAGTTGGTTCTATTGATGCTTTTTTTAATAATGTTCTTTATTTTAAAGCATTACCTTGTGATGGTGTAACAGCTAAAATTTTCAAATAAAATTTTCATTTAAAATAAAACATCATTATTCGACAAAAGAGTTTATTCCAAGTTTATTGCAAAATATAAATAACGAATCCTCAAGATCTTCAACAATGGCAGTGTGTACGTGTCACGCCGGCGCCTTCCCACAGTCATCACTAGTACCTGAAAAACATAAACACAACTAGTAAGCATAAATGCTTAGTGAGTTCCCCAGTATACGACTTACCCACATACGCCTTCCGGCCCGGACCTTTCGGTCCACATAACATTGCCTTCCGGCCCGTAACATAATCGCCTTCCGGCCCATAACATATCGCCTTCCGGCCCATAGTATTTTGCCTTCCGGCCCATAATAGTAATAAACATAACACATATAACATATCACACATAGCACATAAATCATACATCATACCGTTCTTTCTATCACATAAAGTCTCGCCTTCCGGCCCGTATAAGCATACATCACATATAAAGCATCTACCTCTCTAGACATAGCATAAATATAACACATACGACCTTTCGGCCACGCAGTCAAACCCTTCCGGGTGCAGTATAGTGAGAAGACTCACCTCGTAGTATGCAAGCTATAAACCCTTCGAGCTACTCGCACTCGATCCGCTAATCTGCAGGCTCCCTATAATACCACATACCTTTATTAATGATCTTATCAAACAAGACAACTGACCCTACTAAATTACATACAGGTCAACGGTCAACTTGACCGGACTCGTCAAGTGCAAAGGCAACTCGGCGAGTCTAGACACCCCGACTCCACTCGCCGAGTCTAAAGAATGACTCGACGAGTTCCAGTAGGTCTTCAAGCTACTCGCCGAGTCTGAAGAACAACTCGGCGAGTCCTAGTAAATCTTCAAGCTACTCGTCGAGTCTGATCATTGGACTCGGCGAGTCTTCGCCATGCAATCAATCAACTGCCTCCTGTACTTCGCATGATTCCATAATATATAGATATGGGGCTTCCTGGACCTTCACATTTACTATTACAGGGGTTTAAACACTTGTAACAACACTATAATCTATCAAATCCTTAAATGGGTTTCCTAAACCCTAGATTCGCATACAACGTAAAAGCTACAGATATGATCCGAGGATTACCTGGAAAACGTGTTCCCTGTGTCCCCAACCTTCAGAACTCGACCCCTTGAACCTCCTTTGATCACCACCTTGCCTCTCCTTGTCTAACAACCTCTTCAAGTTTCCACTAGCCCTCACCCTTGCTCCAGATGCCCACAGACTCCTAAGTTATCTTCAATCGGCCAAAAGACGAGACATGACGGCCCTAAAGACATTATATACGATTCAGAATCAAAACGGCTAGGGTTTCAGCTGAACAGCGTCGACTCGCCGAGTCCCTAATGGACTCGTCGAGTCCAGTCGCGAATCTGTGACCAAGACCGTGGTCCTACTCGGCGAGTCAGGCACCAACTCGCCGAGTCCCCTCCTAAATATGCCCCCAAAAATAATTTAAAGAAATACCTGAAATTCCGGGCTGTTACAAATCTCCCCCACTAGAACTAGACTTCGCCCTCGAAGTCTCATTCTGCGAATAACTCCGGATGTTGCTCCCGCATCTCACTTTCCGGCTCCCAAGTCATCTCCAATCCCTTCCGATGTTGCCACTGAACCAACACCAGGGGTATCTCCTTGTTCCGTAGAACCTTGATCTTCCGATCCCTGATAGCTACTGGTCTCTCAGCGTAATTCAGGCTTGCATTCACCTGAATATCCCCTAACGGAACCACTGCCGCTTCATCGGCTATACACTTCCTCAACTGTGATACGTGGAAGGTATTGTGAATCTGACTCAGCTCCGCTGGCAACTCCAACCGATAAGCTACCCGACCTACCCTTGCAATTACCCGGAATGGACCTATGAACCGGGGCCCCAATTTGCCCCTCTTTCTGAACTGAATCACTCCTTTCCAAGGAGAAACCTTTAGGAGAACGAAGTCGCCGACCTGGAATTCGAGCTCGGACCGGCGTCTGTCCGCATAACTCTTCTGTCGGCTCTGAGCGGTCAATAACCTCTGCCTCACCCGTTGAATCTGTTCGGTCGTCTGAAGTACGATCTCTGTACTGCCCATCACTCTCTGTCCCACTTCTCCCCAGCAAATGGGAGTCCGACACCTCCTACCATACAACAACTCAAAAGGTGGCATACCAATGCTCGAATGATGGCTGTTGTTGTAGGAAAACTCAGCCAACGGCAGATGCGCATCCCAGCTACCCCCGAAGTCTAACACACACGCTCTAAGCATGTCTTCCAATGTCTGAATCGTCCGCTCGCTCTGACCGTCAGTTTGGGGATGGTATGCGGTACTAAAATGCAGTTTAGTACCCAACTCCTCATGGAATTTCTTCCAGAACCTGGAAGTGAAACGTACATCGCGGTCCGAAACAATCGAGGTCGGCACTCCATGCCGAGATACTATCTCTCTCACATATAACTCTGCCAACTTCTCTGCTGATGAACTTTCGCTAATGGCAAGGAAGTGTGCACTCTTTGTTAGCCTATCCACAATCACCCAAATCGCATCGACTCCCCTGGCAGTTCTCGGCAATTTGGTGATGAAATCCATCGTGATCTGTTCCCACTTCCACTCAGGAATCTCCAAGGGTTGCAACTTACCGTGCGGTCTCTGGTGCTCGGCCTTAACCCTACGGCAGGTCAAACACCTCTCAACGAACCAGGCGACGTCTCTCTTCATGCAAGGCCACCAGTACTCCTTTCTCAAATCCAAATACATTTTCGTAGCACCGGGATGGATCGAGAATTTCGATCTGTGTGCCTCCTCCATCAAAGTAACACGCGTACCGCCCACGAATGGTACCCAGATCCGACCCTGAAACGTCAGAAGTCTCCGTCCATCCATAACGAACTCTGAAATCAACCCGACGACCCGCTCCTGTTTCTGCATCCCAGATTTCACAACCTCGACCTGTGCCCCACGAATAGCATCTAATACCGGAGTCATCACCGTCAATCTCAAACATACGTCCCGCAATGGAGTGCTCTCCGCCCTACGACTCAATGCATCGGCTACCACATTAGCCTTGCCTGGGTGGTATAGGATCTCACAGTCATAATCCTTAACCACGTCTAACCATCTCCTCTGACGCATATTTAGGTTGGGTTGATCCATCAAATACTTCAAACTCTTATGGTCCGTATATATGGTACAACGAACTCCGTACAGGTAGTGACGCCAAATTTTGAGGGCGAACACTACTGCCCCCAACTCTAAGTCATGCGTGGGATACCTCGCCTCGTGAGGCTTCAGATGCCTCGATGCATAGGCTATCACATGGCCCCTCTGCATCAACACTGCACCCAGTCCCGAAATCGATGCGTCGCAATATACGGCAAAGTCCTCCATCCCTTCCGGGAGAGCTAATACTGGGGCTTCGCACAGTCTCTGATGAAGTGTCTCGAAGGAAGTCTGCTGCTCGGGTCCCTATGAAAATGTAACACCCTTCCGGGTCAATCTGGTGAGCGGCACCGCGATCTTGGAGAAGTCCCTAATGAACCTCCGGTAGTACCCCGCCAACCCAAGGAAACTCCTGATCTCAGAAGGTGACTTCGGTGCCTCCCAACTCATCACTGCTTCCACCTTGGCCGGATCAACCAATATCCCTGCCTGATTTACAACGTGCCCCAGAAATTGGACCTCCCGTAACCAGAAGTCACATTTGGAAAATTTTGCATATAGCTTCTCCAACCTCAGCACCTCAAGGACCTCCCTCAAATGTCCCTCATGTTGCTCTCTAGACCGCGAATACACCAGAATGTCATCGATAAATACAATCACAGATCGATCCAGCATCGGCCTGCATACCCTGTTCATGAGGTCCATGAACACTGTTGGGGCATTGGTGAGCCCAAAAGGCATCACCACGAACTCGTAATGCCCATACCGCGTCCTAAATGCTGTCTTCTGGACGTCCTCATCCCGCACTCTTACCTGATGGTACCCTGATCTCAAATCAATCTTGGAAAACCAAGATGCCCCTTGCAACTGATCGAATAGATCATCGATCCTCGGTAACGGATAGCGGTTCTTGACTGTCACCTTGTTCAGTTCCTGGTAATCGATACACATCCGGTGTGAACCATCCTTCTTCTTGACGAACAGAATCGGTGCTCCCCACGGCGAGCTACTCGGCCGAATAAATCCCTTTCCCAACAACTCCTGAAGTTGCGAGGACAACTCTTGCATCTCTGGAGGTGCAAGACGATAAGGCACCTTCGCAATAGGCGCAGCCCCTGGAACTAGGTCGATACCAAACTCTACTTGCCTCGCAGGAGGTACTCCCGGAAAATCCTCGGGAAAAACATCTGGAAACTCGCGCACCACTGGAACCTCCTCCACTGTCTTCGGCCTCTCGGAAGTCTCCCGCGTATCCATCACATACGCCACAAAACCGTTACATCCCCGCTGTATGCATTGCCTCGCCCTAGCGGCCGAACAAAAAGCTGATCCCGAACGGGTACCCTCGCCGTATACTGTAAGAACTCCCCCACTAGGGTCTCGTATAGTCACCAGCTGACGCTCGCAGTCGATGATAGCGCTGAATCGGCTCAACCAGTCCATGCCTACGATGACACAGACGTCCCCCATCGCAATAGGAACTAGGTCAATCGGGAACGCGACCCCGAAGATCTCTAGCACACATCCCCGAAGGACCTCCGTAGCACAAACCACCCTCTCGGCCGCAATAGAAACACTCAAAGGTCGACTTAACGGCTCACGACTAGTGCCGATATGCTGACTAAAGGCTAACGATACAAACGATCTACTCGCACCCGAATCAAATAACACTAGAGCAGGCATAGAGTTCACAAGAAAAGTACCTACACATACATTAACATAAGCATAACATTTCGACCTTTAAGTGAATACGTGAGTGATAACATACCTGCCACAACATCGGGTGCAGCGCGGACCTCCTCCGCAGTCAGCTGAAAGGCTCTTCCAAGAGCCCTCGGGGCCTCGACCTTCGCCGGTCGGGTCTCAGTAGTCCTGGTAGTAGCTGTAGCTCCCTGACGAAGCTGCGGACACTCGGCCTTCCGATGGCCTGTCTGGTTGCAGTGAAAGCAAACCATAAACCCCTTAGGGCAATCCCTGGCAATATGTCCCTCCTTGCCACACTTGTAGCAACCACCAGCTCGACACACCCCCTCGTGACTCTTGCCGCACTTCGCGCAAGTGCGACCCTTCGGACCTCCCATCCTCGAATCAGCGAGACTGAGCCGGCCGCCGATCCACCTGCCGAGACTCAGCCTCCTCCCTCGCCTAAGTCTCCAACTCAATCTCGCGCTTCCTGGCGTTCGCCTGAAGCTCAGTGAAAGTATGATAGGTGGAGTTTGACACAAACTCCCGGATCTCCCTCTTCAAAACGTCCAAATACCGGCTCATCCGCGACTGCTCCGTAGATACCAGCTCGGGGCAGAACATTGCCCTCTCATGAAACTTCCGCGTGATCACCGCCACGGAATCAGTACCCTGCTTAAGGGTCAAGAACTCCTGAATCAATCGCTCCCTCTCCACCGTGGGAACGTACTCGTCCCTGAACATCTCCGTAAACCTCTCCCATGTTACCGCTGAAATCTCCGCCTGAGTGAAGTTCGCCGTCACGAACTTCCACCAATCCTTCGCTCCCAGACGGAGCTGGTTCAAGGCGAACCGTACCCTCAAGTGCTCCGGGCATGAGCAAGTATAGAAGCACCCCTCAATGTCGGCGATCCACCTCATAGCCGCAATCGGATCCTGCGTCCCATCAAATTCAGGGGGTTTCGTGTTGCTGAATTCCCTAAATAGTAATGAATCACCCCCTTGCGGCCTAGCAGCAGCCACAGCTGCGGTAGCAGCAGCGACTGCAGCTTCAGTAAGTGCGGCGTACCGCTCCTCAAACTCCTCCGTCAGGGTGGTCTTAATAGACCCAAACATCTCCGGGATCTCAGCCCGAACCGCCGCAGCTACCTCTTCTTGAATAATCTGATGAATCTCCTCGTCACTCGCACCCCTCGAACTCGCCCCATTGCGTGTGATGACCATGATGTCTCTGAAATACAACATAAAATCATCAGAGACTCCACCAAGTACAATTGTACTCGATACACGCCCTACTCAGTCTCCGATTCCCAGGGATTCTTACTTGGGTCTTCCACTGATCCGGTGCCTTCGGTAGTACGGGCCCAATACTACCGACCACACCGTATCAGTATTCGTCCCAAATCTTCCTCCCCAAATCCCGAATAATGAGTACTCTACCTCTAGTATGCACTATCTACTTGCACGCTACCAAATATCTCATATAAGCAATCTCCCTAGACTAAGGCATCACAAAACAGGCAATTCTAGTCCTATCATGTATACCTAGTCTTCTAGCATGCATAACAATTCATAATTCAGTGCATAACATAACATTGGAAGGTATTCTGGGGATCTTTACCGTTCGGGCGCTGGCTGATCGTACACACTGCTCCATTCTTGTTTTACCGTCCTACCATTTATGAAATGTTGTGTCCTTATTATTTTAAAAAGGTTTTTCCTCAAATCCACGGTCTGAGTTCAGTTGCACCCGAAAGTACACCCGAATCCCTCAAACCAAGGCTCTGATACCAATTGTAACAGCTCAAATTTTCAAATAAATTTTTCATTTAAAATAAAACATCATTATTCGACAAAAGAGTTTATTCCAAGTTTATTGCAAAATATAAATAACGAATCCTCAAGATCTTCAACAATGGCAGTGTCACGCCGGCGCCTTCCCACGGTCATCACTAGTACCTGAAAAACATAAACACAACTAGTAAGCATAAATGCTTCGTGAGTTCCCCAGTATACGACTTACCCACATACGCCATCCGTCCCGGACCTTTCAGTCCACATAACATTGCCTTCCGGCACGTAACATAATCGCCTTCCGGCCCATAACATATCGCCTTCCAGCCCATAGTATTTTTCCTTCCGACCCATAATAGTAATAAACATAACACATATAACATATCACACATAGCACATAAATCATACATCATACCGTTCTTTCTATCACATAAAGTCTCGCCTTCCGGCCCGTATAAGCATACATCACATATAAAGCATCTACCTCTCTAGACATAGCATAAATATAACACATACGACCTTCCGGCCACGCAGTCAAACCCTTCCGGGTGCAGTATAGTGAGAAGACTCACCTCGTAGTATGCAAGCTATAAACCCTTCGAGCTACTCGCACTCGATCCGCTAATCTGCAGGCTCCCTATAATACCACATACCTTTATTAATGATCTTATCAAACAAGACAACTGACCCTACTAAATTACATACAGGTAAACGGTCAACTAGACCAGACTCGTCGAGTGCAAAGGCAACTCGGCGAGTCTAGACACCCCGACTCCACTCGCCGAGTCTAAAGAATGACTCGACGAGTTCCAGTAGGTCTTCAAGCTACTCGCCGAGTCTGAAGAACAACTCGGCGAGTCCTAGTAAATCTTCAAGCTACTCGCCGAGTCTGATCATTGGACTCGGCGAGTCTTCGCCATGCAATCAATCAACTGCCTCCTGTACTTCGCATGATTCCATAATATATAGATATGGGGCTTCCTGGACCTTCACATTTACTATTACAGGGGTTTAAACACTTGTAACAACACTATAATCTATCAAATCCTTAAATGGGTTTCCTAAACCCTAGATTCGCATACAACGTAAAAGCTACAGATATGATCCGAGGATTACCTGGAAAACGTGTTCCCTGTGTCCCCAACCTTCAGAACTCGACCCCTTGAACCTCCTTTGATCACCACCTTGCCTCTCCTTGTCTAACAACCTCTTCAAGTTTCCACTAGCCCTCACCCTTGCTCCAGATGCCCACAGACTCCTAAGTTATCTTCAATCGGCCAAAATACGAGACATGACGGCCCTAAAGACATTATATACGATTCAGAATCAAAACGACTAGGGTTTCAGCTGAACAGCGTCGACTCGCCGAGTCCCTAATGGACTCGTCGAGTCCAGTCGCGAATCTGTGACCAAGACCGTGGTCCTACTCGGCGAGTCAGGCACCAACTCGCCGAGTCCCCTCCTAAATATGCCCACAAAAATAATTTAAAGAAATACCTGAAATTCCGGGCTGTTACAGATGGCCTGTATGAAACATTATCCGTGGTTGATTACCTAGGAAATAATGTATTGTGTATTGATTATGTTAATAATAATAACTTGGATAAAGCATCATTATGGGATTGTCGTCTTGGACATATAAGCAAGAAACGCATAGGCCAACTCCAAAAGGATGGAGTCTTGGAGTCGTTTGACCTAAAGTCAGATGATAGTTGCGAATCATGCTTACTTGGAGAAATGACAAAGTCACCCTTCACAGGTTCTTGTGAGAGGGGTGAAGGTTTTTTGTACCTTGTACACACGGATGTGTGTCGACCATTCAAACATGCCACAATGGATTCTAATCGTTATTTTTTGACTTTTACTGATGATTACAGTAGATATGGATATGTCTACTTAATCAAGCATAAGTTAGAGACTTTCGAAAGGTTTAAGGAATTTAAACAGGAAGTCGAGAATCAATTGGGTAAGAACATTAAGATGCTTCGATCCGATCGAGGTGGTGAGTATCTTAGTTCAGAGTTCCTCGACTATCTTAGGGAATGTGGGCTTGTCTCACAATTGACACCTCCCAGGACACCACAGTTGAATGGTGTAGTTGAGAGGCGTAATCGAACCTTGTTGGACATGGTTCGTTCAATGATGAGTCGAGCTTTGCTACCAATCTCATTTTGGGGGTATGCCTTAGAGAATGCCGCCCATATCCTTAATCTAGTCCCTACAAAGAAAGTTGCCAAAACTCCTCACGAGATGTGGACTGGTAAAGTACCTAAACTAGATCACATCAAGATTTGGGGTTGCGAGGTTTTTTTGTGAGACGCGAGACTCATGATAAGATAGAACCCCGAAGCGAGAGGTGTATTTTCATCAGCAAGAAGAGGAGTCTTTTGAGAGAGAGTGATAATTTATAAGCCAAGGAGACAGTGGGAGGCAAATTGATCTTGAAGCAATTCAAGAGTCAAGTGGTGAAGGAACTTCAAACGCTAGCCCTCAACTTGAGGAGGAAACTCCTGTTGAGCCAATTGATGAATCTGTACCTCTGAGGCGTTCCACGAGAATTAGGAATGCACCTGAGCATTTCTATGGTTTCCATACTACTGCAGAAGGTGAGACACTTATTAGTGATCTGACACTAGTAGGTCTGGATGAACCTAACAGCTACGATGAAGCCATGGCAGGCCCCGAGTCTGCTAAATGGAAAGAGGCTATGGATAGCGAGATACAATCCATGTATGACAATCAATTTTGGAACTTGGTTGAGAATGTACCAAGTCGTAAGATTGTACGGTGCAAATCGATCTTCAAGAAGAAGACCAACATGGATGGTAATGTACACACTTATAAGGCTCGACTGGTTGCAAAGGGATTCTCTCAAATTCCTGGAGTGGATTATGATGAGAACTTTTCTCCAGTAGCCAAGATTAAGTCTATTAGGGTTATGTTAGCCATAGTTGCATTTCATGACTATGAAATTTGGTAAATGGATGTCAAAACCACTTTCCTTAATGGAAAGTTGACTGAACATGTTTACATGAGTCATCCAGAAGGTTTTGTCAGCAACGAGTACCCTAATAGAGTGTGTAAGCTTGAGAGATCCATTTATGGATTAAAGCAAGCACCTCGCAGATGGAATCTTTTCTTTGATGAAAAGGTCAAGGAATTTGGCTTTTCTAGGAGTGAAGATGAATCTTGTGCTTATGTCAAGGCTAGTGGGAGCATAGTCAAATTTTTGGTACTATATGTAGATGACATACTATTCATAGGACATGACATCCCAACCCGGCAGGAAGTAAAGTCCTGGCTTGGGAAGTGTTTCGCTATGAAGAACCTTAAGCTGCCTATATCCTAGGGATAAGGATTTTGAGAAACAGGAGTAAAAGGCTAATTGGACTTAGTCAAAGCACCTATATGGACAAGGTGTTGAAAAGATTCAACAGGCATAACTCCAAGAAAGGTGAGTTACCCATTCAGAGTAACGCCAGATTGAGTAAGACACAAAACCCTAGTACTGAGGTTGAGATAGCATAAATGAGTCGACTACCTTATGCTTCAGCTGTAGGATCAATCATATATGCTATGACGTGTACTCGACCTGATGTAGCCTTTTCTTTGAGCATGGTTAGCAGGTATCAGGGGAACCCTGGCAAGTAACACAGGACTGTGGTAAAGAATATCCTCAAGTTCCTGCAAAGGACTAAGGACTGGGTCCTTACCTTCGGTGGGAGTTATGGTGTAACAACGCAAATTTTCAAACAAAATTTTCATTTAAAATAAAGTGATTTCATTCAACCAATTATATTTATTCCATGTTTCATATCAAATACATTTATAAAATCCCCAAGATCACAAATAACAGCAGTGTGTATACATCACGCCGGCGCCTTCCCACGGTCCTCGCTAGTACCTGAAACACATACAAAACAACTTGTAAGCATAAATGCTTAGTGAGTTCCCCAGTATACGACTTACGCACATACGCCTTTCCAGGCCCTGACCTTCCGGTCCACAACACATCGCCTTCCGGCCCGTAACATAATCGCCTTCCGGCCCGTAACGTATTGCCTTCCGGCCCGTAACATATTGCCTTCCGGCCCATAACATATTGCCTTCCGGCCCATAAACATATACAGCACATAATACATCTACTCTAACACATATAGCACATATATCATATATCATACCTGACCATTCTGTCATATAACATTATGCCTTCCGGCCCATATAAACATACATAGCACGCATAGCAACTACCTTTCTATTTATAGCATATATAACACATATCATATCCGACCTTCCGGTCACACAGTCAAACCCTTTCGGGTACAATATAGTGAGAAGACTCACCTCATGGTAATGAAAACTATCAACCCTTGAAGTCACTCGCACTCGATCCGCCGATCTGCAGACTCCCTATAATACCATATACCATTATTAATACTCTTATCATTCAAGACAACTGACCCTAAGAAATTACATGCAGGTCAACTCTGGTCAACGGTCAACGGTCAACGGTCAACTTGACCGGACTCGTCGGGTGCAAAGGCGACTCGGCGAGTCTAGACGTCCTCCCCAACTTTCCCTGATGTTCCCTTTCTACTCGTCGAGTATCCCTCTTCGCTCGACGAGATCCTCGTGGAAGAATCGCGGGGCGACCTCGACTCCACTCGCCGAGTCTGAAGAACGACTCGACGAGTCCCAGTCAATCTTCAAGCTACTCGCCGAGTCTGATCATTGGACTCGGCGAGTCCATGCCATGCAGTCGATCAAACTGCTTCCTGAAATACATATGGTCCCGAAATACACAAGCATGGGACCTTCTGGACCTCTGAACATCCTAATACTGGGTTATAATCATTTGGGTAACAAGATAATAATCCATCTAATCACCAAATGGGTTTCATAAACCCTAAATTCGTGCACACATCAATATAGCAGAAATGATCCGAAATATTACCTGAAAAACACCCTCTCTGTGTCCCCAAACCTCAGGACTCGATCCCCTTGATATTCCTTTGGCCAAAACTCTTCTTCTTCTAGCCTAAAAAATTCTTCAAGGTTCCAATAGCCTTCACTCCTGCTCTAGATGTCCACAGACGCTTAGGGTTCTTCTCAATCGGCTAAAAGACGGACAATGACGGCATATAGGGCGTTATATATGATCCAGAACCAAACGGCTAGGGTTTCTGCTGAACAGCGTAGACTCGCCGAGTCCATATCTGGACTCGTCGAGTCCAGTCGCGAAACCGCGACCAAGTCTGTGGTCCTACTCGGCGAGTCTGGCTCCAACTCGCCGAGTCCCTTCCTAAAATGCCCCAAAAATAATATTAAAGCAATACCTGAAATTCTGGGCTGTTACAACTCTCCCCCACTAGAACTAGACTTCACCCTCGAAGTCTCACTCTGTGAATAACTCCGGATGTTGCTCCCGCATCTCACGCTCCGACTCCCAATTCATCTCCGATCCTTTCCGGTGTTGCCACTGAACCAACACCAGAGATACTTCCTTGTTCCTCAGAACCTTGATCTTCCGATCCCTGATAGCTACTGGTCTCTCGGCGTAATTCAGGATCGCATCCACCTGAATATCCTCTAACGGAACCACTGCCGATTCATCGGCTATACACTTCCTCAACTGTGATACGTGAAAGGTATTGTGGATCTGTCCCAACTCTGCTGGCAACTCCAACCGATAAGCTACCCAACCTACCCTTGCAATCACACAAAATGGACCTATGAACCGGGGCCCCAACTTGCCCCTCTTTCTAAACCGGATCACTCCTTTCCAAGGAGAAACCTTCAGGAGAACAAAGTCGCCAACCTGGAATTCCAGCTCGGACCGGCGTCTGTCCGCATAACTCTTCTGTCGGCTCTGGGCGGTCAATAACCTCTGCCTAACCTGATGAATCTGCTCTGTCGTCTGGAGTACGATCTCTGTACTGCCCATCACTCTCTGTCCCACCTCTCCCCAGCAAATGGGAGTCCGACACCTCCTACCATACAACAACTCAAAAGGTGGCATACCAATGCTCGAATGATGGCTGTTGTTGTAGGAAAACTCAGCCAAGGGTAAATGCGCATCCCAGCTACCCCCGAAGTCTAACACACACGCTCTAAGCATGTCTTCCAATGTCTGAATCGTCCGCTCGCTCTGACCGTCTGTCTGGGGATGGTATGCGGTACTAAAATGCAGTTTAGTACCCAGCTCCTCATGGATTTTCTTCCAGAACCTGGAAGTGAAGCATACATCACGGTCTGAAATAATCGAGATCGGCACTCCATGTCGAGATACCACCTCTCTCACGTATAACTCCGCCAACTTCTCCGCTGATGAAATCTCGCTAATGGCAAGGAAGTGTGCACTCTTCGTCAATCTATCCACAATCACCCAAATTTCATCGACTCCTCTGGCAGTTCTCGGCAATTTGGTGATGAAATCCATAGTAATCTGTTCCCACTTCCACTCAGGAATCTCCAAGGGCTGCAACTTACCATGTGGTTTCTGGTGCTCGGCCTTAACCCTACGGCAGGTCAAACACCTCTCAACGAACCAAGCGACGTCTCTCTTCATACAAGGCCACCAATATTCCTTCCTCAAGTCCAAATACATCTTCGTAGCACCGGGATGGATCGAGAATTTCGATCTATGAGCCTCCTCCATCAAAGTAGCACGCGTACCGCCCACAAATGGTACCCAAATCCGACCCTGAAACGTCAGAAGTCCTCGTCCATCCTTAACGAACTCTGAAATTAACCCAACGACCCGCTCTTTCTTCTGCATCTCGGATCTCACAACCTCGGCCTGTGCCCCACGAATAGCATCCAATACCGGAGTCATCACCGTCAGTCTCAGACATACATCTCGCAATGGAGTGCTCTCCGCCCTACGGCTCAATGCATCGGCTACCACATTAGCCTTGCCTGGGTGGTATAGGATTTCACAGTCATAATCCTTGACCACATCCAACCATCTCCTTTGACGCATATTTAGGTTGGGTTGATCCATCAAATACTTCAAACTCTTATGGTCCGTATATATAGTACATCGGACCCCATACAGGTAGTGACGCCAAATCTTGAGAGCGAATACTACTGCCCCCAACTCTAAGTCATGCGTGGGATATCTCGCCTCGTGAGGCTTTAGCTGCCTCGATGCATAAGCTATCACATGGCCTCTCTGCATCAACACTGCACCCAGTCCCGAAATCGATGCGTCGCAATATACGACAAAATCTTCCATCCCCTCCGGGAGAGCTAATACCGGGGCTTCGCACAGTCTCCGACGAAGTGTCTCGAAGGAAGTCTGTTGCTCGGGTCCCCATGAGAATGCAACACCCTTCTGGGTCAATCTGGTGAGCGGTACTGCGATCTTGGAGAAGTCCCTAATAAACCTCCGATAGTACCCCGCCAACCCAAGGAAACTCCTGATCTCGGAAGGTGACTTCGGTGCCTCCCAACTCATCACTGCTTCCACCTTGGCCGGATCGACCAATATCCCTGCCTGATTAACAACATGTCCAAGAAATTGGACCTCCCGCAACCAGAAGTCACATTTGGAGAATTTTGCATATAGTTTCTCCGACCTCAGTACCTCAAGGACCTCCCTCAAATGTCCCTCATGCTGCTCTCTAGTTCACGAATACACTAGGATGTCGTCGATGAATACAATCACAAACCGATCCAGCATCGGCCTGCATACCCTGTTCATGAGGTCCATGAACACTGCCGGGGCATTGGTGAGCCCGAAAGGCATCACCACGAACTCGTACTGCCCATACCGCGTCCTAAATGCTATCTTCTGGACGTCCTCATCCCGCACTCTTACCTGATGGTACCCTGATCTCAGATCGATCTTGGAAAACCAAGATGCCCCTTGCAACTGATCGAATAAATCATCGATCCTCGGTAACGGATAGCGGTTCTTGACCGTCACCTTGTTCAACTCCCAGTAATCAATGCACATCCGGTGTGAACCATCCTTCTTCTTGACGAACAGAATCGGTGCTCCCCACGGCGAGCTACTCGGCTGAATAAATCCCTTCCCCAGCAACTCCTGGAGTTGCGAGGACAACTCTTCCATCTCTGGAGGTGCAAGACGATAAGGCACCTTCGCAATAGGCGCAGCCCCCGGAATCAGATCGATACCAAACTCTACTTGCCTCGCAGGAGGTACTCCCGGCAACTCCTCGGGAAAAACATCTGGAAACTCACGCACCACTGGAACCTCCTCCACTGTCCTCGGTCTCTCGGAAGCCTCCCGTGTATCCATCACATACGCCACAAAACCTTTACATCCCTGCTGTAGGCATTGCCTCGCCCTAGCGGCCGAACAAAAAGTTGTTCCCGAACGGGTACCCTCGCCGTATACCGTAAGAACTCCCCCACTAGGGTCTCGTATAGTCACCAGCTGGCGCTCACAGTCGATGACAGCGCTGAATCGGCTCAACCAGTCCATGCCCACGATGACACAGACATCCCCCATCGCAATAGGAATTAGGTCAATCGGAAACGCAACCCCGAAAATCTCTAGTACGCATCCCCGAAGAACCTCCGTGGCAAAAACCACCCTCTCGGCCGCTATAGAAACGCTCAGAGGCCGACTTAACGGCTCACGAGTAATGCTGATATGCTGACTAAAAGCTAAAGATACAAAGGATCTACTCGCACCCGAATCAAATAACACTAGAGCAGGCATAGAGTTCACAAGGAAAGTACCTACACATATATTAACATAAGCATAACATTTCGACTTTAAAGTAAATACGTGAATTACAGCATACCTACCACAACATCGGGCGCAGCGCGGACCTCCTCCGCAGTCAGCTGAAAGGCTCTCCCGCGAGCCCTCGGGGCCTCGACCTTTGCCGGTCGGGTCTCAGTAGTCCTGGTAGTAGGTGTAGATCCCTTACGAAGCTGCGGGCACTCGGCCTTCCGATGGCCCGTCTGGTTGCAATGAAAGCAAACCATAAACCCCTTAGGACAATCCCTGGCAATGTGTCCCTCCTTGCCACACTTGTAGCAACCACCCGCTCGACACGCCCCCTCATGACCCTTGCCGCACTTTCCGCAAGTGCGGCCCTTCGGACCTCCCATCCTCGAATCAGCGGACTTGATCCGCTTGGCTGCCGGCTGAGACTGAGCCGGCCGCCGGTCCACCTGCCGAGACTCGGCCTCCTCCCTAGCCTGGGTCTCCAACTCGATCTCGCGCTTCCTGGCATTCGCCTGAAGCTCAGTGAAAGTACGATAGGTGGAGTTTGACACAAACTCCCGGATATCCCTCCTCAAAACGCCTAAATATCGGCTAATCCGTGACTGCTCTGTAGACACCAGATCGGGGCAGAACATCGCCCTCTCGTGAAATTTCCGTGTGACCACCGCAACGGAATCAGTACCCTGCTTAAGGGTCAAGAACTCCTGAATCAATCGTTCCCTCTCCACCGGGGGAACGTACTCATCCCTGAACATCTCAGTAAACCTCTCCCATGTCACCGCTGTAATCTCCGCCAGAGTGAAGTTCGCCGTCACGAACTTCCACCAATCCTTTGCTCCCAGACGGAGCTGGTTCAAGGCGAACCGTACCCTCAGGTGCTCCGGGCATGAGAAAGTGTAGAAGCAACCCTCAATGTCGGCGATCCACCTCATTGCAGCAATCGGATCCTGCGTCCCATCGAACTCAGGGGGTTTCGTGTTGCTGAATTCCCGGAACAGCAACGAATCGCCCCCTTGCGGCCTGGCAGCGGCCACAGCTGCGGTAGCGGCAGCGGCTGCAGCCTCAGTTAGTGCGGCGTACCGCTCCTCGAACGTCTCCATCAGTGTGGTCTTAATAGACCCAAACATCTCCGGGATCTCAGCCCGGATCGCTGCAGCTACCTCCTCCTGGATCATCTGACGAATATCCTCGTCGCTCACACTGCTCGAACTCGCCCCATGACGTGTGGTAACCATGATGTCTTTGAAATACAACATAAAATTATCAGAGACTCCATCAAGTACAATCATACCCGATAACCCAACCCTACTCAGTCTCCGATATCCAGGGATTCTTACTTGGGTCTTCCACCGACCCGGTGTCTTCGGTAGTACGGGCCCAATACTACCGACCACACCGTATCAGCATTCGTCCCAAATCTTCCTCCCCAAACCCCGAATACTGAGTACTCTACTTCTGATATGCACTATCTACCTGCACGCTATCGTCTATCTCATATAAGCAACTCCCTAGACTAAGGCATCACAAAACAGGCCATTCTAGTGCTATCATGAATACATAGTCTTCTAGCATGTATAACAATTCATAATTCAGTGCATAACATAACATTGTAAGGTATTCTGGGGATCTTTACCGTTCGGGCGCTGGCTGATCGTACACACTGCTCCGTTCTTGTTTACCACTTTACCATTTATAAAAGTTTATGCCTTTATTATTTTTAAAAGATTTTTCCTCAAATCCTCGGTTTGAGTTCAGTTACACCCGAAGGTACACCCGAATCCCTCAAACCAAGGCTCTGATACCAATTGTAACAACGCAAATTTTCAAACAAATTTTTCATTTAAAATAAAGTGATTTCATTCAACCAATTATATTTATTCCATGTTTCATATCAAATACATTTATAAAATCCCCAAGATCACAAATAACAGCAGTGTGTATACATCACGCCAGCGCCTTCCCACGGTCCTCGCTAGTACCTGAAACACATACAAAACAACTTGTAAGCATAAATGCTTAGTGAGTTCCCCAGTATACGACTTCCGCACATACGCCTTTCCTGGCCCTGACCTTCCGGTCCACAACACATCGCCTTCCGGCCCGTAACATAATCGCCTTCCGGCCCATAACGTATTGCCTTCCGGCCCATAACATATTGCCTTCCGGCCCATAACATATTGCCTTCCGGCCCATAAACATATACAACACATAATACATCTACTCTAACACATATAGCACATATATCATATATCATACCTGACCTTTCTGTCATATAACATTATGCCTTCCGGTCCATATAAACATACATAGCACGCATAGCAACTACCTTTCTATTTATAGCATATATAACACATATCATATCCGACCTTCCGGTCACACAGTCAAACCCTTCCGGGTACAGTATAGTGAGAAGACTCACCTCGTGGTAATGAAAACTATCAACCCTTGAAGTCACTCGCACTCGATCCGCCGATCTGCAGACTCCCTATAATACCATATACCCTTATTAATACTCTTATCATTCAAGACAACTGATCCTAAGAAATTACATGCAGGTCAACTCTGGTCAACGGTCAACGGTCAACGGTCAACGGTCAACTTGACCGGACTCGTCGAGTGCAAAGGCGACTCGGCGAGTCTAGACGTCCTCCCCAACTTTCCCTAATGTTCCCTTTCTACTCGTCGAGTATCCCTCTTGGCTCGACGAGATCCTCGTGGAAGAATCGCGGGGCGACCCCGACTCCACTCGCCGAGTCTGAAGAAAGACTCGACGAGTCCCAGTCAATCTTCAAGCTACTCGCTGAGTCTGATCATTGGACTCGGCGAGTCCATGCCATGCAGTCGATCAAACTGCTTCCTGAAATACGTATGGTCCCGAAATACACAAGCATGGGACCTTCTGGACCTCTAAACATCCTAATACTGGGTTATAATCATTTGGGTAACAAGATAATAATCCATCTAATCACCAAATGGGTTCCATAAACCCTAAATTCGTGCACACATCAATATAGCAGAAATGATCCGAAATATTACCTGAAAAACACCCTCTCTGTGTCCCCAAACCTCAGGACTCGATCCCCTTGATATTCCTTTGGCCAAAACTCTTCTTCTTCTTGCCTAACAAATTCTTCAAGGTTCCAATAGCCTTCACTCCTGCTCTAGATGTCCACAGACGCTTAGGGTTCTTCTCAAAAGTGGATTAGATCTGATCCCACATCGACTGGGAAGGAGAACTAAGCATTCTTATAAGGGGTGTGGATACCTTCCCTAACACAACGCGTTTTAAAGCCGTGAGGGCAGCAGATCCCATAAGAACTCTGCAGTTAAGCGTGCTCGGGCGAGAGTAGTACCGGGATGGGTGACCCCCTGGGAAGTCCTCGTGCCGAGTGGCCCAAAGCGGACAATATTGTGATACGTGCCAAAGGGGGGTGTTACAAATGGTATCAGAGCTAGGGCACGGGTCGATGTGTTCGACAGGGACGTCGAACCCTATAATGGGGGGTGAAAATGGATTTGATCTGATCCCACATCGACTGGGAAGGAGAACTAAGCATTCTTATAAGGGGTGTGGATACCTTCCCTAACACAACGCGTTTTAAAGCCGTCAGGGCAGCAGATCCCATAAGAACTCTGCAATTAAGCGTGCTCGTGCGGGAGTAGTACCGGGATGGGTGACCCCCTAGGAAGTCCTCGTGCCGAGTGGCCCAAAGCGGAGAATATTGTGATATGTGCCAGAGGGGGGTGTTACAGATGACTTGAGAGTTGTAGGGTATAGTGATGATAGCTTCCAGATTGATAGGGATAATTTCCGCTCTCAGTCGGGCTGGGTCTTTACCTTAAACGGAGGAGCAATCACTTGGAAGAGTTCCAAGCAGGAGACAGTGGCTGATTCCACTTGTGAATCAGAGTATATAGCAGCAAGCGAGGCAGTAAAGGAGGTTATATGGCTAAAGAACTTCATCGGAGACCTTGGAGTTGTACCAGCTATAAAAGAGCCAATGGAGATTTTATGTGACAGCAATAGTGCGGTTGCATTAGCCAAGGAACCAAGAGATCATGGGAGATCCAGACACATTGACAGAAAATATCACTTCATCAGACATCGAATAGCAGAAGGAATCCTCGTGCAAAGAGATTATCATCAGATGAGAACCCAACAAATCCCCTCACGAAGGGACTAAGTAGGGTTAAGCATCTCCAGCATGCTCGGAGCATAGGGCTAAACGATGATATAAGTTTTAGTAGTTAGATAAATTATGAAATTTGTAAAGTGTATTTGACATTAGATGATGAATAAAAGGTGTTTTATTCATGAGTAAAGTGTTGCTATCTATTGTCAATCGTTTACTATATTTCTTTTGCATGTTTTGACTTCCAGAATAATTATGTTTGCTATATCATATTGTTCAAACCTCCACAGTCGGTCATATGTCAGAAGTAGGTATGAATCAAGACTGTCATGATTGGTTGCAGGGGTCTAAGGTGTTGGACATGGCTACAACAATCATGAGTGCTCATAAGTTCTGAGCATTGGACTCAACCCATGCTTACTGGAATCACTTCATGGAATTTTATCTGGAGTGATCGTGAGACGGTAATATCATATAAGTCTTCAAACCTAGAGATATGATTTGTTACTTACGAGTTGATTATGCATTGATTGTATGAAACATGACTTTGTGTATAATTCAATGAGTGGTAGAACAAACATATGAGTCGAAGTTTATCTGTTCCTTCTAGGATTAGAAGCTGATATATGGGCCCCTTGATGATTGTGTTTTGACCTATGTATCGGGCCCAGTTAGAACTAAATTGATGTGTTCAGTTAAGTTCTATGTAAAACAAATCGGAAATCGAGAAACAAATGATGGACAATAAGTAAAACCATGTTCCATGTATTTTTCCGGCTGATATGTTGAGCAGAGGATTATAGGATCACTTATCTAAATGGCGCGTTCTAGTTCAATAGAGTTTAAAGAGCTACGATTGCTAATCGGTTCCTGAAGTTATACTTGCAACTCTAGTTATTAGACTTATCCAAGTGGGAAACTTTTGGATATAGTGTCTAAGTCCATAACGATATTTGGTATGTACTCGACCCGACCCAGCATGGTCCATTTGGGTTGCACTTCAACCGAACAATTTATGGATAATATTTTGAGAATAGTACAAGTTATGATTTATTAATATATTATAAGTTCTAATATATTAATATAAGATCATATATTTAATTAGTATTGATCCATAATGAATCTAAGATTAATTTAGATATCAAAGATATTACTAATTAAATATGGGCTTCTATATTTATATAGTGTGAGCTAATGCTTATTTGGAATGGGCTAGGCTCGCATGGAAAAGTCCATGGATACTCCATGGAGCTTTAACCAATGGATCTCATGGAAATGAAGAGATATGGGTATTAGGGTTTACATGGATGTAACCCTAATCCACCATACTATATAAAGGATGCTTTGGTTCTTGAAATCAGGCTAGTTGACACTTGTTGAGGTGAGGGCCGATTTCAAGATAGTAGTGACTATTCTCTCAAAGTTCCAAGTTTGTGGTGATTTGTGATTTCCATTTGAGGCATTCACACTATTGGTGCTAGGCTCTAAAGCTCCAAGCAATCAACTACTACTACAAGGTAAGTATTTCTACTAGCTTTATTTGATTCATGTTCCCCATGCCATGCTAGTTAGGATATGAACCTTGGAAAAATAATTATTTGAATGTATCTTAGACAAACATAGATCCAAGGTTTATTAGGGTTGCATGTACACTTAGGAAGTGTTAGAATGCTCAAAACCCATCACTTTTCGCTTAGTTATCTTGTAATAACATGATTGTTTGAACTCTAATTTCTGGACAAAATTCCCTCTAACGGGGGAATGACGTGACAACATGAAATTTTATTCCGTCACTGTAACACTTTTTGCCGCTAATAAAATAAATTTTTATTAATATCTTCATTAACATTTGGGTTAGGCAAATCAATAAACATGAGAAATACCCTCCAATTTATTCGTAAAAAGTTTTAGTTACGACCATTTAATCGGGTAAAATTATAAACTCCGTTTAACGTCGGTATAGGGAGGATCCCCACCTGGGCACCAACTCAATTCCTATACAAGCGATGAGTGGCTTTCCCCATGAACTTTTTCCCCACTCTAAAAGCTTTCTCTCTCTACTTTCTCTCTCTACAAGTGGGTTTGTTCAAGAATCACCTCATACAAGCTCCAAAATTGTATGTAATACTCCCTAGCTTGTTGTCTAGCTTTGCATTCATACAAACTCGGGATTTAATCACTCAAACACCTTAAAAACTCAAGTTTACAGTTTGGGAACACCTCCCAAAACTGTAAACACCCTTAAGGGGGTTTTCAAGCCCGAAAATTCCTCCAAAACTCTTCTGATGCTCATCTTTGACTTAGAAACGTACATGCATGAAGTTAGAAACCCAAAATCGGACCTTTAGGAGTGGAAACATGAGTTTACGGTCCATGCATATTCATGAATCGTTAACACCAAAATCGTAAACACCATAAACGGTGTTTTGGAGTCCCTAACTCCTTCCTTAGCATGATTATTGGACTAGAAACTTGTATGATTGAGCTTAGGAGCACGAAACACAAAGGGAATAGTGTGATAAAGGGTTTATGGCCGTGAACCCTAGTGTTTATGACCATAAAGTCCCAAGGAGTGGTCCAAGGACCGCAAAGTCTAAGGGAGTGCCCCTTTTGAACCCTAAACACTTCCCAAGGCATGGATTTAAACTTATAACCCTTCTTGGCGATGCAAGAGACTTGAAAACACACAAATACACTACTCCCATGAGTTTACGGCTGTAAACTCATGGGGGAAGTGGTCCCTCATCCGAAAACTCACCCAAGGTGAGTATTTGAGGAGTAAACTCCATAGTGAGGCCTAACAATCCTTCCTTGCAACCCAATAACCTCCTTGAAGTTTACCAAAGAGTTTTTCTTCACATTAGGATGTCTATATGTGTTTAATTAAAGTCTTAATCACTATTTCATTGTAAACTTATGTCTTCATATGTTACTAGGGTCATAGAATGTGTTCAAGTCTTTACTTGACACCAAACGCTCACCGGACACTTCCACTCGATCAACTCGCTACAGGTTTGTTCATACCCCTTAATTAACCTTTTCAAATGTTTTTACATGTTTTAGGGGGGGGGGATACAAGTTAAATGCAACAAGTTTTAGTATCAAACCATACGTCATTTATAACTTACAAACAAAAAGGATTTTCTATACTTTTAGCTATTTGTCAATAAAATTGTTTTAAATATTTATCAAACACATTTTCTAGGTTAAATTGTTGTTAAACTATTTTCAAACTGTGTTGAAACTACTTTTCTTTTAAACGATATCTACATCAATATATTTACATTAGTAAGACTTGAAAGACTTAGGACCGATATCTCACCTTATTTCATGTTCTTGTTTGATTGTAGTCTTAGCGTATATTGTTATCCGTCCGACTGTCGTTGATTTCTTAGTTATATATCATATATATTTGTGTTAGTTATCAAAGTCTTCATCTTATTCAATACCTTTGTAAATCAAAGGCATGCAACTCCACACTCTAATTAACTATAATAGGTATAGTTAATACTACTGCTCATTACCTCTATCACTATGATACCCACTATAATTACTACTATTACGAGTTAAGGCACGTTAAAGAGAACACTCTCTATACTATACTAAAAGTTACTATACTATAATACAAGAGAATACGCTAATCCAGAATATAACACACTATCCCTCTATACAGCACTCTACTGCGTAAATACCATGTAACCACAGCTTCCCAGAAGGAAAGCAACACTACATGTATAGATCTATACAGGACGAACACTATTACATCTCGACTGTTAACTACAGTCCGAGCCGACTAGGCCCAGGGGTGGCACTGCATCACTACACTACGTATGACCGGGAAGGTCATCGAACCCTCTATAATCACTCAGTTTTGTTACATGGGAGATCACATCCATATCCAAATTAACACACTAAGACTTAAAGTCTAAGCTAACTTCCCGAAGTATATATATATATATATATATATATATATATATATATATATATATATTGAAGTTTTCAACACTAGTACAGGCAACCAGCAATATTTTTCCTCATCTACGTTAGTTGAATGAAATTTATTACCTTATTTTTATAATTGAAAGTTTTAATGGAAATACTTTTACACACTCGAAGGATTTAACTTACAAATGCTCAATTTTGGAAAATATAGGATTTTCTAGGGATTTCTTCTATTCTCAAACAATAATTACAGCTTTTACATTATATGATTGTAAACACTGTTATACAAACAACTACACTAAATTCTTATGAACTCACCAGCTTTATGTTGATACTCATTTTAATAATAACTTGTATCCCCGGGTCAAAGATAGACAGGTACTGGTGCAATTTTTGAGAAGATGGTGCATATACAAGACTCATCTTTTATTTTTGTTATACTTTTGGTGTCTATTAACTGTACAGAACACGTTGTATTTAAAATCAATGTATTAATGCAATGGTTGTTGTCACTTGTTTTTACTATTATGCAATTGTTATGATACTGCACATGACGTCCTCCACCCCAGAACGTATTCTACCATTCTCGGTTTTGGAGTGTGACAGCCCTAAAACCAGAGAACATGTTCAATGAAGCCTTGAGGGGAATGGATAAGAAACTTGAGATCAAAGATGACGTAGTATATTGTTTCATGGATCGAATCTGGACCCCAAAGTTCGGATGTTTCAGGGAGGTTGTCATGAAAGAAGCTCACAAGACCAGATACTCTGTTCACCCAGGTTCGAATAAGATGTACCTGGATCTCAAGAAACTATACTAGTGGCCAAGAATGAAATCCTAAATCACTACATTCGTAGTTCATGCGTGGTAAAGCTCGAGTGTCAGAAGCCCTCAGGTCTGCTCCAGCAGCCCGAGATTCTTGCGTGGAAACTGGAGATGATTACTATGCATTTCATCACCAAGTTACCCAAATCTCCGAGTGGGTGCGACACCATTTGGATAATTGTCGACCGATTGACAAAATTCGCTCATTTCCTACCGATTAAAGAAGCATTCAAGATGAAAGACTCACGCGAATCTACATTCAAGAGGTAGTCCGACTGCACGGTGTGTCGGTATCCATTATCTCCGATCGAGATAGCAGGGTTACCTCAAGATTTTGGCAGTCCCTTAAGAAAGCCCTTGGAACTAAGCTGGATATGAGTACATCTTTCATTTACTCTTGATCGAGTTCTCGTATAACAACAGCTACCACACCAGTATCAAGGATGCCCCGTTCGAAGCCCTCTACGGTTGTAAGTGTAGATTCCGTTGGTGCTGGGCCGAGGTAAGGGACACACATCTAGCTAAGAGTCGAGTTACCAACAGTGCTCTCACTGGTCTTGAAATCATCTATGAAACCACCAAAAAGATCATCCAAATCTGAGAACGACTGAAAGCCTCTAGAGACAGACAAAAGAGCTACACTGATAAACAACAAAAATCCTTGGAATTCCAGGTTGGAGATCGTGTCCTGTTGAAGGTCTCTCCCTGGAAAGGCATGATACGCTTTTGAAAGCATGAGAAATTGAATCCAAGGTACATAGGACCTTTCGAGATCCTGGCTAGGATCATTCCTGTGGCATATAAAGTCTGATTACCTCAAGAACTTAGCAACATCCATCATGTATTCCACATCTCTAATCTTAAGAAGTGCCTATCCGATGAAACCCTCGTGATCCCTCTTGATGAGATCAAGATCAATGAAAATCTGAACTTTGTGGAAGAACCAATCGAAATCATGGATTGAGAGATCAAACGTCCAAAACAAAGCCGCATCCCGATAGTGAAGGTTCGCTGGAATGCCAAGTAGGCACCCGAATTCACTCTGCAGCACGAGGACTCGATGAAGCAGAAATATCTGCATCTCTTTTCAAATCCATGATTTGTATCTTAATTCTAATTTTCAGGATGAAATTCCCTCTAATGGGGGGATGATGTGACAACCTGAAATTTATTTCGTCACTGTAACCCATATTCGTTAATAAAACTCGTTTTTATTAAATTTCTCGTTAACATTTTGGACTATGCAAATTAAATTAAAACTTTTATTATGAATTTATGAGAGTCCAAATGAAATAGAAATATGTGAAACACCCTCGATATTCCTTTGAAAAGTTTCTAGTTTACGACCAAATCGGTTTACGACAATTTAATCGGGTACGACTATAAATTCCGTTTAACATCGGGATCGGGTAGATTCCCACCGGTCCGCAAACTCAAACCCTATATAAGGGTGATTGGACCTTCATTTGAGCCTTTTCCCACCACCTCATAGCTCTCTCTCCCTCTCTCTCTCACTCTCTCTCTCTACTCTCTCTTTCTCTCTGTACAAGTCGATTTTGATCGAAAAACACCTCATTCAAGCTCCAAAATCGTAAGTAATCCTTACTAGCTTGTTGTTTAGCTTGGTATACATGCAAAATCATGTTTATATAATTCAAAAGCCCCAAAATCATTTGTTTATAGTTGAGGAACACCGTCAAAACAGTAAACACCTATAAATGGGTTTTGAAGCCCCAAAACCCCTCCCTTCTACTGCCTAGCTATGGTTTAGAAACTTGCATGCATGAACTTAGGACCCCAAAATCAGGTCTGTATGGGAGTAAACATGAGTTTACGATCCATGAACAATCATGAACCGTAAACACCTTTCATGGTGTTAAAATGCCCTTTAAACACCTCCTATAGCTTGGATTAGTGCCTAGAACATTGTATCCCTTCATGTGATGCACCAAGGCATGAAAAAATAAGCCAACCATGAGTTTATGACAATAAATTCATGTGTTTATGGCAGTAAACTCACCAAAGGTCCTTCAAGAACCGTAAACCCCATTTATAAGGTCATATCAAGTCCCGATCACTTCCTAAGCCCTTGAATCAACCCTAGAACCATCCCTTGTGCAATATAAGTCCATTGAACACCCAAAAAAACCCAATCCATGAATTTACGTTCATAAAATCATGGGGGCTATGGTCTTTGGGCTGTAAACACCCCTAATCGTTTACACCCGAAGAGTAAACTCCTTATCGAGGCCATACACTCCATAGATGTACCTGCATCACTTCTAACACTTGAATTAAAGTGTTTTCGAGCATCAGAGTGTATTATCTTACTTAATTAGTGGTTCAATGTCTAATTATTTACAACTATGTATCACTTCATGTTACATAGGACCATCGCGCGTGTTCAAGCCCAAAATTGACACTTAGCGTCCTACCCGACACATTCTCGTCTGGTGAGTTCATACCCCTACACTTTTTCCGAGTTTTTCATGTTTTCAGGGGGGGGGGGGGACAAGCAAATCATAAAGGTTTTTGAAACTTAAAAATTGATGTTATTATACGATTTTCTAACAAACTCTTAGATACTTTATCCCTTTTGTAATATACGGAGCATAAGGGAGATTTTCTGAATAGAATTACATGGTTTTCAAAGAACGTGGGAACTTAAAAAATCATTCAAATTATTATGGGAATAATTTGGGATCTTCATTACTTGTTTTACGGATTCAGATTTCATGCAAAGTCAATAATATAAACTATGTCTGATTTAGTTTATCCATGTTTAATATAGAGTATCATGCTAAATAAGTACTTTGTATTTGATTATTTATACTCTACCTTGTTCTAAACGATTTGGAAACCTTGAGAATGATCAGTTAGCCCATGAATCAGTTAATACTAGCTTGTGAGACTTGTCTTCGTTATACCCTTCGGGGTAACAGTAAATCCTCTCCGGAAGTATAACCAGAGTCTCCTGGAGGGAGAGCTTGAAATTTGTGGATAGATCTATTCGGGATTGACAATCCCACACCTAAACTGCTAGCTACAGTTAGACGAGCACGCCTGGGGTGACAAATTTTGGAGTCGATCGATGCCTGAAGAATGTCAAGTAGGTTATGGGTCAAATCAGTATGGTGATGCGACTCACAATATGTATTAAACTAACTAACTTTTTTCACAGATTTATTTCTTTCTTCTATAGTTTTATTTATGTAATAAAACTACCAATTTTCGATATTATGGTATTCTTTATCAAAAGAAATGAAGTATTTTAACAAGATTAAGTAACCAGTTTTCCTTACAAAACATGCTTATGAACTCACCAGCTTTATGCTGATATTTTTTAAAAATGCATGTATTCTCAAGTTCTCATTAGACAGGTACCCCGCGTTCTTTTGGAGAAGATGGAGCGTATTGAAGTCTTTTCTTTACTTTTGTTCGTACTTATGTGTAACGCCCGCAGATCCGAGCTAGTCAATTTAGAGGCAATAGGGGTCAAAAATGACTTTTCGACAAAAGATTATTTAGAATGAATAGTCTTAACCAAGTTTTAGAATATGTCACAAGGTTTCCGTACATATAAAGAACGCCGAAATCCGAGTTATAACGAAGAAGTTATGGCCCGCAGAAGTTTTACGGCAAAACCGACACGACACCGGAAGACGTAAATAGTGAATTTACGATAGAAGACTTTTTAGCCTTATCAATCTAAACAAAAGTCGTAGAGTATGTTACACTAAGAGCGTCGATAAAAAGAACACCCAAATCTGACTTCGTATGAGGAAGTTATGATTTTTCTAAGATTCGACTTAGTAGTGTACAACCCGAAACTCGAATTTTAGTTCGAGCGGTTTTTGGCTTACGTGAAATAAATGAGAGTTGAAGATCTCATTAATAGGAACTCAACGGTAAAAAGACAGACGAAAACGGAGTCCGTATGAAGGAGTTACGAATTCTTCGCGGTCATTTAACAGTCTAAAAGCCTCGTACTGTTAAATTTAAGATCGGTCGAGAATTAGCCGACGGAGTCAAAATGAAAGCTGTAGATATTATTTTTACCTACGCGTGGATATAAAGAACGTCAAAAACGGAGGTGGTATGTGAAAGTTACGGATTTTAGAAGTCGGAAGTGTGTTATGCCAAAATGGGTGATGTGGCACAATCTTGGCCATTGCTTTCTCCCCTAGTCTTGCCACTAGATGGTGACATGTGGCACCAAGTTCAGCCATTTTCACCCTATAAATACCACCTCTCCCACCCTCATTTTCTTCACACCTTTCCCATTCTTTCTTCTCTTTACTCTCTCTCTAGAACCTCTCTCTAGCCCCGAAATCCCCCGAAAAGCCTAGGGAACCTCCCTAGCACGAGGCGGAAGCCCCGGAGTGCTCGACGGCTCCGAGAAGAAGAGCTTTTCGGATCGGAAACGCTGCTCCAAGCAAAGCCTGGTTTTCTATAAAACCCGCTGTAAGTGAGCTACGCCTACGCTATTTTTAATATAGTTTTTATTTAATTATATTAACGTTATTAAGAACATATAATAAATACTTGGGCTATTATTATGGGTTATATAAGTATTTTTTTAACGCTTATATAATAGTAATAATAGCTAGACTATTAATTAGTCTCGGCGAATAATAGACTAAAATCTATTGGTGATAATACTAGGTTTTGTCGAAGGAAATTATTTTAAAGTAAACGAAGCGCTGTCCGAGTACTGAGTCACCACCTTCTCAGGTGAGTGCATAGTCCCTTTCATGAACATGATTTTAATAAAAGTATTGATTGAAGTATTAATTATATGTTTATGTGCGAGTTAATTGATGTTGCTTGAAATTCGTGTTAAAGAACATACCTGATTATATTTGATAATTTAGGATAAAGAGTAGACCTAAAGTAAATATGAGGAATATTGGGTAGTATATTCTTACAAGTACAAGTAAGTTAAACTCAGAGAATAGAAGTTAGTATATGTCACTTATCCAGGAGTATGGATTAGACATAGTCATTGTCCCTAGTCCGAGAATATGGATTAGGCATAATCATTCGTCGTTAATCCGAGAGTATGGATTAGCTATTGTCCCTAGTCCGAGAGTATGGATTAGGCATAATCATTCATCTTTAATCCGAGAGTATGGATTAGTCATTCGTCCCTAGTCCGAGAGTATGGATTTGGTAAATTCGTTCATTTATGATCCGAGAGTATGGAGTAGGTAAAACGACTAATCTTAGGTCCGAGAGTATGGATAGCCTCGTTGCGAAGATCGATGGGGTGGGATAAGAGTTGTTTATATATATGTATGGTGAAATTGTATATTTTGTGAGTTTTAAACTATATATATGGTATAACATTGTGGGATTGAAATCCCTATGTGCTCACCAGGTTTCCCAACCTGACCCACTCAATTTATTTATATCACATGTGTTGATATGAAGTGACATTACACTGAGAGATTTAAAGAGATGTAGACCATTAGTGTGAATAATTGTAAGTTCTGTTTATGCTTATGTTCCTGTATTAACGATGACATCCCAAACGTTTTAAAATGAAATAAATACGTTTCTTCGAAAATGTTTTAATAACGTATTTACCATGTTTTTCTGGGAACAAATTCCGCAACCTTTTAATAAAATGAAGTACTCTGATTTTTATAAAGCATAAACAAAATCGGTCTTTTCTGACCGTGATTTTTGGGGATGTCACATGATGTATATATAAAACATGTATTAATTTTCTTTCAAACAAATGTAAATATTTATATGTAATGTAATGATTGTGTTTACTATGCTTGCTATGTATATTGGTTGTGATACTACGCTTGACATCCTCCACCTCGGAATGTTTCTGTCGTCGGTTTCGGGGTGTGACATGGAGTAACCAAACACAACAACAATAACATCAACAAAAACAACAACAACGCTAAGGCCAGTTACACCTACTATGGGTGTGGAGGAACCAAACACAGAGTCATCAAAGAAGCAACAGATAGTGGTTGTCCATGCTGCTACTCAAGCTACCATAACACCACATGCTCCAGCCTCATCATTAATCATTCGACATATTCAGCGCCATACTTGTGTTCTTTATTATTTTCTTATTTTATATCCTACTTAGAATCATACGATCCTAAAAGAACATTGTCATAACAAGTTTGGATGACCTTGTAGAAATATCATTGTTTCCAAATACAGATGTTTCTAGACTCTTGTTTTGACCAAATGGGATGGTAGATACATGCCAATTATAGTGATTTTCATCATCTACTACCACTAGTTAATCCTTCACACAATAAACATAACAATTAAGAAAATAATTTTTGTAATGACATTATTATATATAGATGATATAGCATACCTCGTATGCACTTATCTGGAATCAGCTTCTTCTGTAGAGTCTCTGCTGATAACTTGAATGTAGAATCTGTGTTTGTGACAATTGGTCTGTTCTCAATGTATCTTATGCTTACGTATTGTACCTTAAATAAAAGTATTACTAAATTCTTTAGTTTCAATAAAAGAATTTCGATTTTGGTGATTAGCATTTCAATTTCTAAGTTACTATTGACAATGACGTATCTGATTAACGATAAACCTAATTTGAACTTTCAAAATTAATGGTTAATTCCATAAGAACTCATTAAGTACAAGTGAAACTTGGAACAAACTTCGAAAATCGGAGATTCATAAAGATGTATATATGATTTTTGTAAAGTGAAAGATGTAATAACTTATGGTTAAAAGGAGGGATGATTGTTGAAGTGATGACATGTATGATTTCTCGCAAATCTATGTCTCTATTCCTCTCTCTCTCTCTCTATCTCTCTCTCTCTCTCTCTCTCTCTCTCTCACAACTAGATGGTGTTAATTTTGGTGTGTGCATCCAGCATTGTGCCCATAATTCGAAGGTCAAAACTCAGAAATATATATGGAGAATACAATAACATAGTGAATCGATGGTGTAAATACTAATTAACAATAATGATGGATATTGGATTGATTCCCGGTGATAATTAATGAATCGACACCTAGGCGTGAGACTCATCGATTTCTTCCAACTAGTGTAGCATAAAGAGAAGTTGTCGTGGTTCTCTGATGGAGGTTTTTTTTTATGTATTTAACTAAGAGAAGTAGTGCGAGACCAAAAGAGTGATTTTTGTGATGTTATGGTTTCTCTTCGTATTTGAGTGAGTGGGATGAAATATGGGAAGAAGATAGAGGTGAACGTGGAGGCCTTTCAAAATTTTGGGAATTTCATTTACCCCATCTTCTAAAGAAGACGCGTGTTTCATGAAAAAAATTATAAAACGGCATTCTTACACGACATGCATTTTATAATATATGCTCTCCGTGTTTTCATTTTTTTGTGACACTAATTTTAGGACACACAAAAATTTGTGTCCTAAGTACTTTAAATTTTTGTAAAGCTGACATTATTTTGAAGGTATGCGGTTTTCCGTATCATAAGCTAGTGTGTCTTATTGTTTGCATGTCCCTAAATTTGTGTTTTCTAGTAGTGTATTTGGATATTTGAACATTGTGACGACAAATATGATTTTGTTTAGATATATTGGGATATATATTCATATCAATACTTGTTGTGATCTATATTTAAATGTTTAATCCATGTATAGTTAATTATTCTAAAACTTCATAATCAGTTATAATTATTGGCTCAATTATGAAGAAAGACTAATTGTAATTGGATTGGTTGAATCTCATAAGAGGAAAGTAGGCAATACATTGTAAACAACATTCACATGTACTTCTCAAGGAATATATACTAAACATTAACCGAATCAATAATAGCTCATAGATCTTTGTTATGAGGAATACTTGATATAAATGTATTTAAGTTCCCCAAACTAAGAACCAACTAGTGATCAACAAACAAACAAGCCAAAATGATAAAGAACAAGAAGGAGTAGAAACATAATCGATCCAAATTGCACGTGTTTATATCAACTGAAAACATCAGGTAGAATGGATGCCAAAAACACACAATTAACCAAAAATAACTCCAAAAAACTGAAAAGCTAGGACAATATTATAGGGAACAGTAGCAACAAAGAATATGCAGCCAAAAAGACCACATCGACCGAAAACAGGACATTTTAGGTCCACCCAACCGAAAACCCACAAAATACCTATACAAAGTGTAACAAAGCCTACAAAACATAAATGCCTAGCTCAAACCAACAAAACATGTCCTAACAGTCTCCCCTTGGTTTGAGGCTAGCAAGAATTCAATATTTCTCCACGGGAAGCACATCAGATCTTCCCATTATGCCCATCCAAATCTTCTTGTTAAATATCTCTACAACCATACTAGTAAACTCTTTGGAAGCAACCTCCAGAAGATCATTCTTCACCATGATCTAATGTTCTGCTAGAGTACGGATGTCGTGCTCTCCAAACTTCAGAAGATGCATTGCTTCAACACGATGGAAAACACCTTGATGGAATTTCATGACTGCGGTGGCTGTAGCCTCATCATAAGCCCAATATTCCATATTGTGCAGAGAACCATCCTGGAACTGTTGAACATTAGGAATTTGATGCATTTGCTTTGTGGGAGGCCACATCATAGTTTTTACTGCTTTGTTGGTTTTCAGGATCAAATACAAATGAATATGCGGTCTTCATTCCATCAAATTGACTCTTTACTTGGTTCTCTAAAATTAGCTTGAAATCAGATCTACGAGGATCATTCGATCGATTGTGGAATGGAGCTTCAGCAAGTTCTATAAGGTCGACTTTAGTCATTTTTGCATTCATAGTACTCAACATTACCACTTTTTCTCTTGACCACGCAGATATTTAATTTATCATGAAATCACCACATCAAAATTCTAGATCGGTCTCCGTAGTTGACCTTGAACCGCTTATTCCCAAGCTCGGTCACACTCAGTTGGGGCTGCTCTCCACGAACATTTTTATAAGAATTTTTCATGAAGAGCATATTTTCCTTTCTTTGTGTAGAGACTTGATTCTGAGCTTGCATCAAAGTTACTCTTGGAATAATTTGAGCAGGTTCAGTTTCCAAATGATCAACAACATGGGTCGTTCTGACAAGTTCAGAAGCATCTTGAGGAACTTGAGTTACTTGGGCAGGGGCACAATGGCAAGCCCCAACTTCATTGGGTTCACTGACCGATGTTTTTTTGAATTTGTCTCCAAATTCAGTTATCAACTTATTCTTTAGATCAAAATAACCGACAGTTAAAGTACAAAGATTGAGTTGCATTTTCATGGGGTTCATTGACCGATGTTTTGAATTTTGGCATTTTCTTCTCGAGCTTGGAAACTCTAATGTCTAGAGTTCCAATCAAAACATCTCTTTCAATGAGCTTTTGATTTAAGACTCCCATCTCCTCCTTGAGTTTAAAAATCATTAACTCTTCTTTGTCAGGGCTCCCAGCACCAATTGATATTTCTTTGCCCCTATGTGCAGGATCAACACCTTCTCGAGCTAAAAATTTGTCAAGCCATTCAGAGGATTCATCGTGCGCATGTTGAAGAGTTAAAGAGCCACGAGGAGCTGAAGAGCTCATAGCTTCAAAGGAAGAACGAACAATATTGGGCCCATCATTCAGTACTTGACTATCCACATGAGTTGGTTGGGTTGGTGAAACAGCTGCAGTTAGTTGTTGGACATGCTAAACTTGTTCCCTAATAAGCACTCCCGACCTGGGCTCTGCTCGTATTCTTTTATGTGGAGGTTGGGAGGCTGGTATCTCTTGTAGATCACGCTCAGATGGAATAAATCCTCAAAGTTGAATCCGAATCAGCAAAGATATCAGCCATCTGATCAGGAATTTTATGTAGTAGCTTTAGAATACTTGTTTCTCCCAAAGTCTCCACTGGAGAAATTCGAACGTCATCGACATTATCAAAGAACAAACTGAGGTCCTCATTATTCAGCTTAAAATCAAAAAAGAAGTCAACATCATCAAACCCTAATGCATCACCCTCTTCATTTATTCCAGCTCCATCTGTTCGATTAGTGACTAATTCCATAACTATAATTGGTATATACTTGACCCGACCGAGCATGGTCCATTTGGGTTGCATGGAATTGAAACATTTCAGTAGACCTTTTGTGAGAAGAGGATATTTTTGACATATAAATATATTATAAGTTGTAATATATTAATATGAAATCATATTATTTAGTTAGTATTGATCAAGAATTAATTTGGAATTAACCTAGTGATCAAAAGGGACTAAATAAATATATGGGGATTGATTGTTTAAATCATTTCTTCTTATATATATGGGCTTATGATCCATGATTCGTTATGGTGGGTTTAACCCATATGGTGACCCATGGATACTCAATGGAGGTTAAAAGCCATGGAGTATAAGGAATGGGTAAAGTCATGAGTTACATGGTGTAACCCTCAAAGCCACACTATATAAAGACCTCATTGGTTGGTGAAATTGGCACTAGTAGATACACAAGAGGGCAAGCCGATTTCTACAGTCCATGTATCTCTTCTCATGGTTATTCCAAATGTTGGTGATGTTGTGTGAACCATTTGAGGTGTCACACTTGGGGCATTATGCTAATGTGCTCCATGGAATCAAAACTACATCAAAAAGGTATTTATTCTATCTAGTTTTGTTATACTAGTACTTATGATCGTAAGTTAGTTAGGGTAATACCTTGGAAACATCGAGTTTGCATGTATAATAGAGAAAACATAGATCCAAGGTATTTAGGGTTGCATGTACACCATAGGAGTGTTAGAATGCTTAAAAAACCCTTTAGTGGAATCAGAACCTAGGCATGTTTTCAATTATACTTTGACGCAAATTGCTGAAAAAGCTTAAAAAAATCGATTTTTTGGTTGTCTGGGCACTGGACTCAATGAGTACAAGAAGAAAATCATCCTACTCGTCGAGTAGGTTCATACACTCGATGAGTAGGAGCCCTGACATCATATTTTCGACTTTTAAGGCTGGAATTGGACTAGAATCATTACCCTTAGCTGTTTTTGAACCTATAAACCTGTTTTTGATGTGGTAATGTCCATTCTAATCCAATTCAAAAGATAATTGTTAGTAGATTCATGTTTTGTATTCGTTTAATGATTAGGCTAATTACATGAAAATTGTTTGATTCGAATTATCTTGTTCTTATAAGGTTGCCTAGATGAATAGAAAAATTATGTGATAATATGCTTTCAATCCAAATTGATCTAAAAGTTAGTCATAAAATGTGTTTTTGTAACTTTTCTCAAGTTATATGAAAACTTACATTTATGATTCTTAAAAACTCATAAGATTTCCATAAGTTATGAAAAATGGGGAGTCTCATTTATAAATGTTTTAAAGTCTTCCATAACTTATCCTCAAGTTATGGAATTTGAAGAGTTTTTCATTAAAACTACTTTAAACTCATAAGATATGGAATTGAAAAGTTTCTTTTAATTGGTCAAAACATGCCCTTAAGTTTTGGAATTCGTAAAGTTTCCTCGTGAATACTTTAATTCCATGTTAAGCCCTTAGAACAAAGTTAGTCTTACCGTTAGTAGGCATCATTCATGAAGTCGGTCTATAAGGGGGTTATAAGGTTACTGCCTATGAAATGCCAGTTTAATGGTGTCCACTCTCACCCAACGCTTCCTTGACTAGTGGATGGTCGTTAGCCAAACGAGTTTGATAGGACTAAAATTATCCATTCATTAAAAGTATAATGATAAATACTAAGTATCTAAACTTTATTAAATTCCAAATCTTAGTTACTTAGGAAAATGTGAAATTTGTGCTAACCCATGAAATTGCACTTTTTATCTTACCAAGTCATTGGTGGAGCGTATGTGGGTAACTGGCACACTAACATGGACTAGTAAGAGTGGAAAATGGTGACTTAATGTTTATCATAGATCGGTGGAGCGTGTGTGGGTAACCGGCACATTTAGTAGGTGATAAATATTAAGGGTACCAATTCAATTTGCATGGTTATTCACACCTTGTTTGTTATCCTCGGCATCCTAATCACAAACTTGAGAGGGCACAATCAAGATTTAAACATGCCATTGAATAGTTCAATGAATCTCAAAAGATATAGGAGTTTCAAATCCAACTAAAACCTAATAAATTATTTCTTTTTCATGGTGGAAATTGGTGACTCATCATTCACCTACCTTCAAATATTTTATAGCTTGGATTACGGTATCCATCTTCCAAGTATTAAAATATTGTGTTGGGTCCTAGTCTTAATATTTCATATCGGGTGTCATATTAAGGACTTTAAATCAACTAACTTGAATAACTCCCATATTAGATATCTAGTTTAGACATCTATGATCATTCCAAATCCCTTGGAACAAGCTTTCCTAATAAAGATGATGTTCCACGGTTACATAATGGAAATCATACTTCTCCTCCTCCACCTCCTCCAATTATTCTCCGTAACCCACATGTTCTTGAATAATTCAAGGTCACTCAAGCCCTATTGGCAAGAAAGGTCTATGTGTGATCAAATCTTGGAGATGAAGTCGCATATTGACAAGCCGGGAGAGTTGGGTGTCAAAGTCTTGAGAAAGTTGGATGTTGAATCACTTTCTAAGTCACATAGTGAGTTCCTTTGGAACTACTATTAAACAGACTATGACATGACCCTTAATGATCTTATCTATTTGCTTGGTGATGCTGAATCAGCAACGATTTGGAGGACTAGTAAAGCAAATTTGATTAAAAGATCAACTTTCCAAACTTCCTTGGACATTGTCAATGGGAACATTGGAAATCCAGAAAATCTTTCTCTTTCCAATGGAAAGGGGTCGGCCATAGTCAACTCGCTTGACCAATATGTAAAGAGAAAGGATAAGTATGATATAGTCTTGTGTACCATTCCCATAGAGTCCATATGTTTTTGTTGCCAAAGGAAGGGGGATTGGTTGTGAAGCTTCCCTATTTACTTGAAAGATCATAAGGTTAGTAAAGTCAAAAAGTTTGACTCCACTTAGGGTAAAGACCGTTATCTAACTCTATTAAGTTCCTATTTTGAGATTCATATTACATGATGTGACTAGGACACATGTTGATGTTTAGTAATCAAAGAAAAGAGGAAACTTAAAGGAATATTATGTTGATTCTGATGGCAAAGATGGATTTCGATCGCATGGTTCGGTGATCAGAATGTTGAGCTTTTGCTTAAGAGTTGTGATAGATTGCCTAGGAATAAATAACAACATTGTTTTCATATGCATGTGCTTTGTAAGGATAAGGTTTTTCTGCAAATTTTAAAATAATAAAAAAAAATTTAATTTTACTTATTTTAAATATCCTTATAGTGGCATTTGTGAAAAAATTGTTGTTTATATGATTCCATTCATAACAATATTGGAAAATGAATTTGATTCTTTAATTTGTGGGAGTGTCATAATTTACCAAATAAGGAAAGGTTCTTATCACCTAATTTTCAATTGAATAGAAACTTGGAATCATGCAACTTGTATTGTATCATGGATACTAATTTTCATCTTTGGAAAATTAAGACTAATTCACTGATCACATGTATATGTGAGTCAAGTGAAGGATTAGGGGATCGGGTATACTTGAGTGTGCTCTGGTTAGCTCGACCACAGAGAATGATAAGACAATTCATGATGATTCACTAAAGCTTAGTAAATATGGTTATACTTACAAGTTTAAGTATAATTCTGAAACACTGGAAAAGTTTCAATGTATGCCAGAATGAAAAGAAGAATCAAATTAGGCAGAAAGATAAAATTTTCTCAAATCTGAAAAGATAGGAGAGTAGTTTAGTATCATGCTTTATGATCATCCTGATCATTGTGAGGCCATATCACAATTCATACTCTAAGGACATCTTAGTGCATTCTTTTTGCTAAGAAGAGGAGTCGTGAACTGTTGAAGTGGTTAAATCAAGAAGATGAGTTATACTTCGTTCCAAAGAAATTCTTAGAGTCATACTCCAAGATTGTAACTTGAGTGACACATCTTATATAAAGTTTATTAACACTAGTCAAATGTAAGAGTAAAATGTGTTCTACTCTTGTACATTTGAAATTGGTAAATTGTGATAAAACAAAGACCAACTAAGGCCAATTGTGTAAAGTATTTGTCTTGATAAGAATCCGCACCATCTCTAGAATATTTGGAGTCTTATATGTCAAGAGGACAGTGGGAGTCTCAAATATCTTTGAAAAACATCAATTTCTAATCAAGAATAAAACCTATCTTTAGCACTAGCTCACGACTTGAGGTTTATAACCTATCGTGTTGAAATATTCTTATTTCTGTTCCTATTCCGGTTGAAGTTGACTCTGCATCTGAGTTCTAAAAGTTAGCAAATATTTGCATAACAACTTGGAAGCAACGCAGGCCCTTGTGCTGCCAGGTGGCAATAATATAAGACTGCACAAGTTCAATACATATGAGTTTGGATTTATCACTAACCTTGTATTGTGATTATGGTTTTGACAATTTCATATGGATAGGAACACATACACCATAAAATCTAAGTGTTATAAGTTTTGTCTCTGATTCTTGAAAATGATGGTGTGGAAAGGCTTTCACTAAGTAGATTTTAAGTAGATAACAATTGTGATATGTGCATTCTCAAAGTCGTTAGTGGAGTGTGTGTGGTTAACCGGCATACTAACATGGACTTCTGAGGAATGGAAAAAGTCTAAGCAATTGAGACTATGATTACAGCATCCCCTTTCATAGTTATGAAATTGTTTAGACACACATGTGTGCTATCTAAGGAGAGGTATATGATCTTGATAAAGTTTTATCAAAGCATCTCGTATCACAAATTTGAACTTTGGTAAGAAAGTCAATAAATTTTTGATTTCTAGAAGTCGAACTGGTTTCTGAGTACATATCAAAGCTAGTGGGAGCATAAGTGTTATGCTAATAATCATCATGTTAGTGGGAAAATGATATGATAAGTGTTGCAAGTTAGTAAAGTTAATTATAAAAGACGAAAGTTCAATTAGGAAAAGTTGTTGCTATAATTAAGGGAGAGTAAATTATACTTCATTTCAATTCTAAAAGCTTAGATTGACGTTTTAATCATCTTATTCAAGGATATATATATATATATATATATGAATTTTTATGTCGGAATGGCTCAACATGAGGAAATTCTATATATGTGTACATTATTTGCGTTCTAAAATTCGATTATGATTGCAGCATCCCTTTTCATAATCTGAATTATGAGAACTTGGCAATTAGAAATAGAAATAGTATAGCAAAAGAGGGGTCTAGTATCATGTCTTTATGTGAGACATCATGAATCATGTCTCATATAGTTCGGATATAAGATCGATTGCATGTGCTATAATATTCATCCTTTCTAAATTTTCCAAATGCGGGCATTAAGAGGGGGAAAGTCTAGAATTGGTAATGACTAAAATGATTAAGCAATTATCGAGGACAATCTAAGTTTTACCAAAGATTTGTTGCTCAGGGATAGTTGGGAGTATAGTTTAAATTTTTGAATGACCATATTGTCATATTCTTGTTCTGAAGTGATAGTCAAAATAAGAATATTGAAATATTCCCATAGGTGGAAGTTATTCATTATATCTATGTAGGATTAGGAAAATTAATGCAAGAAAGATGCTCAAAGAAATGTACTTTGAATATGAGGCTTCATTTCCAAGGAATGTTCCCCGTTGGAATACTCTATAATGATCGTTGACAGGTCTGTGTGACTTCGTGCATAATCATTACAAGTGGATCAGTTCATATAAGTTTAAAATCTAACAAGTTTCAGTAAATATTACGAATTTGTAATTCCAACATTTACAATAAAGATTTGGGATTGTGAAATGAGACACATTGGAATTATGTTCAATCGACCTATTCCAAGAAGTAAAGATCATAGACAAACATAATGAGCATACTTGGTGTATGGAATGACTAGTGTCTAGGAAAAAACACAGTGTACATGCTTGGAGCATGGGACAACTATTCTTTTAATTCAAGTATAAAGTTGATAACTTGAAACAATATGCAATGAATAATGTGTAATCAATATGGTGATAAATAAAAAGGTGTTTTATTTATATTCATAAGTTGTGAGACGATATTGTATTCGATTATTCTTGTGTTTCACTTTGCTTGTTTTGACTTTTAGAATAACTAGGTCGTTCTTCCTGAATGACTAAGTTATTGAAACCATCCACAGTTGGTCATATGTTGGAAGTATATATGAATCAAGACTATCATGAAGCGGGTTTGTAGATTTCCAAGGTAGTGGACAGAGTAAGAGTTGCTACAAAATTCATGAGTGCTCATAAGCTCTGAGTATTGGATTAAACCCGCGCTCATGTGACTTACTTCATGGATTTTATCACGAGTGATGATGAGACAATAATATCTTATATTCTTTAAACCTAGAGATATGAGTTGTTGCCTAAGAGTTGGTTATACATTGATTGCACGAAAACACATTGGTAACTCGATGTTATAAAACGTGCCTTTTTGTATGACTCAAAAAGTAGTAGAACAAGCATATTAGTCGAAGTTTATCCATTCCTTTTATACTTAAGGGGATAAAAGCGATATATGTGGGCCCCTCGATGATTTAGTGATGAAACCCTGAAGTGCTTGGCCAAGCCTGCACTGATTTGTTTTGTTCAATTAGTCGGTCGTCATAAATCAGAAATTGGAAAACAACAAATGGACAGATAAAATGATTATAATCCATGTTTCAGTCCATATGATATCTAGAATGGAGGAATATATGATCTCTTATCTAACGGACACCTCATTGATTTGTTTAGAGTTCAGCAGCAGCTTTCAAGAGTTGTGATTGTTGGTCAGGTTGGAGTTGTACTTGCAATAATAGTTATTAGACTTATCCAAGTGGGAGACTGTTGGATTAGTGTCTAAGTACATAACTATAATTGGTATATACTTGACCCGACCCGACACGGTCCATATGGGTTGCATGGCATCGGAATATTTAGGTAGACCATATGTGAGAATAGGATATTTGTGACATACTAATATATTACAAGTTCTAATATATTAATATGAAATAATATTATTTAATTAGTATTGATCAAGAATTAATTTGGAATTAATTTAGTGATCAAAAGAGACTGATTAAGTATATGGGTATTGATTGTGTAAATCCTTAATTCTTATATATGTGGGCTTATGATCCATGATTCCATATATTGTGTTTAACTCAAGTAGTGACCCATGGATACTCCATGGACGTTAAAATCCATGGACTGTAAGGAATGGGTAAAGTCATGAGTTACATGGTGTAACCCTAATATCCACACTATATAAAGACCTCATTGGTTGGAAAAATTGGCACTAGTCGATACACAAGAGGGAAAGCCGATTTCTAGAGTCCATGTATATGTTCTCATGGTTATTCCAAATGTTGGTGATGTTGTGTGAACCATTTGAGGTGTCACACTTGGGGCACTAGGCTCTTGAGCTCCATGGAATCAAGCTACATTAAAAAGGTATGTATTCTATCTAGTTTTGTTAAACTAGTACTTATTATTGTATGCTAGTTAGGGCAATACCTTGGAAACATCGAGTTTGCATGTATAACAGAGAAAACATAGATCCAAGGTATTTAGGGTTTCATGTACACCATAGGAATGTTAGAATGCTCAAAACCCTTCATCATCATCCATATCATCATCAAAACCTAGGGCATTATCCCATAGATCCATCCCAACATCACCTTCATCATTATCATATGTAACATCATCATCATCAACATTGATCATCGGAACATGTTCCTCTACAATATTTGCTACATGACGAGTAGTGTAATCTTCCTGATCAGGGATAGTAACTTCATCATCTTCATCATCTAAGACTTCTTCTGAATCTGAATCCTCACCAATCTTAGCAAAATAACCAAAAATTTCTAAGGGCCTCGTTCCTTGAAATTTTTTTTTTGAAACTTTGTGGTTCTGCTTCAGTAGGCGAAAAGTGCTTGGACCCAGTGACTTCAAATCCAAAATTTCTCCCCTTCCTTCCAATTGTGGATGTTTGGCATTAAAGTTTAGTTAAAGAAACCTTGGGTACATTAAAAAAATGTCCTTCGTGTTCCCCTGTAAATTGTTTTTTCATTTCATTCAACACAAATCTTGAAAAATTAAAGTCAAGATCCATGACTAGAGTAACGATGGTGCCGGTATTCAATAGAGAAATTTCATATGCACCTGCTTCGTTGCTAGAGAAGCATGTAACAAAGTAATGGGCAAGAAAACTCCAGTATGGAGGGAACAACTTCTTTATTATCGGAGGGAATACTCATTCATATAGGAACCAATTTCGGTTCGGTTCCGGGTACAGTACCGGGTAAAGTGGGTCTAGAACTGGAAAACTCATAAACATCAAAGTGGGTAGGTTGGAACTGGATAAAGTGGGTTTAGAACCGGAAAACTCGGAAAAAACATAATTTTTTTTTGTAATTACTTACTACTTAGTGCGTTGAATTTTGAAATTTTCATATTTATATCACGACTTTGGGGGACTGTAACTCATTGAATATGAAACAAAAATTAACAAAATTATACTCTAAAATCATTTACAAACTCTAAAATACACTCTGGAAAAAACCGCATGTCAATCCGACTTTAAACGAATGAGATATGCATGTGTTAACATTATCACATAATGCAAGGTACAAAAAAATTGTTGAAAAGTTGAAAATTTCAGTTTTGAGATCCCATCTTCAGAGGTCTATAAATCATTGAATATTAAGCTAAAAATGGAAAATATAATCTAAATTCATGTACAAACTGTAACTACAAGTTGAAAAAAGTCACATGTCAATCCGACTTCAAACGAATTAGATATGCATCTTTTCAAACTTTCACCAAATACAAAAAAACTGAAAAACTAAAAACTTCCAGCTTTGATATCTCAACTTTGAGCGAATGTAAGTCAATGAATATAAAACTAAAAATGGATAATTTATAGTCGAAAATTATGTACAAACTCTAAAGTACATGTTAGAAAAAATCGCATGTCAATCGGAGTTAAAACGAATGAGATATGCATATTTTACACGTTTCACAAAAACCTGTTTCGACCCTAAAAGTGGTTCCGGTTCCAAACATTGGTTCCAGTTTTTAGACCCGGTTTACCTGGACCCGATGGACCCAAACCCGGATAAAGCCAATTTTTAAACCGGGAACCGGAACTGGTTCTATATATTCCGATTCTAATGGTTCCGGTTCCGGTCTGGTTTTCCGGTTCTAAATCTCATACCTAGTGCCTTCTCCATTCGCTCCTTCTTTGTTAAATAAAGATTTGTCCCAAAATATCGTCACTAACTCCTGATAAATAATGGGATTTGATTGGAAAGCGTGAGCGAGTCTGCAGTTTTTAAGTCCATGAACCATGGTCCTAAATTCTTGATGTGCCATTGGAGGATCTGACAAGCATGCGGCAATGTTGTGGTTTTCTAAGAATCTTAGGTCTGCCATATATCTGCATCAACCGAGCCAAATGCGAAGATTAAAATTTTAAACAACTAAATTAAATTTCTCAAATATAGGTTGATTTAGATCCAATTTATTTTTATCCAAGTTGAAAATAAAGTTGATTAAGGGTTTGTGGCCGAAAAAAAACTACACTTAAAATTTAAAAGCATTTGAATATCGGTTTTCGGCTACAGATGATTTTCAGTCGCAAACGGTTTTCGGACGAAAACATTTCCTATTCCATTTTTCAACGAAGAACACCGTCGGGCTTACGTTTTGGCTTCCAAAACCTGCAAAACATGGTTGAATCACAGGAAAATTAGAGTGTGGGGTTCGCCACCTTTATACCTTGAGGAATTGAAGGTCAATTTTAGATTATAACTGCAAAAGATGATGAATCGATGAAGAGGACTAAATATCAATCAAGAACACAAAAGAGAAAAGGAAAGGGGTTTTTGGCTACAAAGCCGAAAATCTGTCCTTTAATATCCTATACCATTCTTGGCCCAAAACCCACAATTAAATGGGCTGTAAACCAATTTTTTTTAAGACAAAACCAATAAATCAAAATTTTTAGATAAAATTGAAAAACCAAAATTTTTAATTAAAATTGAAACATTTCGATGACACAAAATTAAAAATTAAAATTATATAAAATAAAATAAAAATAATGTATATTCTAAAATTTAAATGCAAACTAAAAATTAAAAAAAAAAAATTAAGTTAAAAAAAAAAAAATCAAAGTAACTCGAATTACTTTTCAAAATTAAGAGCTTTTGGGATCATAAGTTCTAAAACAGGCTTAACATGCTTTTCGGTATCTTCACCTACATGAATAGATCTAGTCAATTGTCAGTATTGTGGTCCACCAAAACATGAAGAACTTTTGACAATTTTTAATCAAAATAAATAACAAGTCATTTCATCTAAATTCTTAAATGGACCATTTAACTGACGACCACCAAGGGTATTTTTGTCCATTTAAATTTAGCAACAAGATCTACATGCAACCTATTAATTGATTCAATTTTAGATGAAATAGAGTATGTTTCCCACTTCCTGATATGCCCTGGCGAGCAGGTGCTTGAAAAGAATTCCTTACTTTAGATGAGTAGACAATTATTAAGAGAGAAAATAGATTTAGAAGTGCATATGGTTTGCCCCAGGTTGGATCTCTTCCGATCTATCAGAGGGGAGAACATATGACTAACACAGATGGACGGGTTGAGAGATTGAATAATGCATATAATGTGTTCCAGGTTGGATTGTTTCAATCATGCAAAGGAGACAGCATATAACTAACAGACAGAAAGAAATGCATAAATAAGAAGGTGCATATGCATATGTTGCATTCCAGGTCGGATATGTTCCAATCACGCAAAGAAAGCAACATATGACTGACAGATAGAAAGCCAAAAAACAATTTTTATAGACCTCCTTTATCAAAACCCCCCAGTTACCCTATCATTACCAGAATTAAGGTCATGAGAGCATATATCAAGGAAATGCTAAACCAAGACGATATATATATATATATATATATATGATTCTAACATATCCTGCAAGCTCTCGTTTTTAACTCACTGATCAATCTATCGAGGCATCGTATGGTCAGTCCAAATGACACTATCTAAGTTCATATTGTCTAATCCATTCATTATCAATCAAAGTCTACTCCTTTTAATCCCTTCGTGCCTACAAGAACATTGAGCACAGAGTCTAGACAATTCAGATTCATTACCTTACACTTGTTTAGACTGCCCTTTATGACTCAATCTTGATATCACTTCCCAAGTGATCACCTACGAACAAACACTATAAGAACATATTTTTGGATTTTTTTATAATTGTTTTTGTTTTTTTTTCTCCCCATAAATTTATGCATAGGAGAGAGAGAAATGAAAAAAAGATGCGCAAATTTAAACAAAACAAAAAAAATTAGTCTCCAAAACGAATCATTTTAAGAAAGCCCACAAGCACATTGAATCGAGCTTCGCTAAAAGGTTTGGTAAACGAATCTGCTACAATATTATCAGTGTGGATCTGCTCCAAACGAATAAGTTTACGCTCATAGCAGTCTTGGATAAAACGAATTTTGATATTGATGTGCTTGGTTTTGGAATGTTGAACGGGATTTTTAGCAATTTGTATCTCAGCATCATTATAAAAAAATATGCAGGTGCCAAGAAAGTTCAAACTGTAGTCTAGCAATTGGTGTTGAATCCAGACCTCCTGTGAGCAATATGTTGATGCAGTGACATACTCAACTTCAACAGTCAAAGGTGACTGCATTTGCCAAGACACCAACCTCTCCCCCAGAAACTAACATCCGCCTGAAGTTGATATCCTGTCAAAATCACACCCTAGTTGTTGTCAGCGAAAGTATATAGGTTAAATTCAGGAGTCATAGGATATCATAGCCCCAATTTAGGGCTACTTTTGACATATCGAAAGATCCTTTTAACAGCAATTATATGAGAGTGTTTAGGATTAGGCTGCGTATTGACAGATGTCGAACATAATGTCAAGTCTGCTGGCAGTCAGATACATAAGAGATCCGATCATCAATCGATATTCGGTTTGATCTATAGAGTCTCCTTCTGTATCTGGTCCCAAAAGAGGTCTTTCAGCCATGGGAGTAGAGGTAGGTGTGGAGTCTTTGAACCTAAATTTCTCAAGCATATCCTCCACATATTATCCCTAATACAACAAGATTCCAGATAAATCTTGACAAATATGTAATCCCAAGAACATCATCATTTCACCGAGGGAGCTCATTTCAAATCTTTTCTTCATGACTTCTTCAAACTCTTTGCACAACACTGAACTCGTCCACCTAAAAATGACGCCATCCACATAGATCTGGATGACAATCAAGTCTTTATCCACTTTCTTTATAAACAGTGTCTAATCCATTGTGCCCCTAGTGTAACCATGCTCCAGTAGATGCTTTGTCAAGGTATCATACCAAGCTCGAGGAGCCTGGTGTAACCCATACAAAGCCTTATCTAACTTGTAGACATGAGTTGGAAATTTTAGATTGACAAACCTAGGGGGTTGATCAACATCAATCTCCTCCTTCACAACACCATATAGAAAGGCGGTCTTAACGTCTAATTGGTAAATGGTAAACCCCATGTAAGATGCATAAGCTAAGAAGATACGAATGACTTACAAGCGTGCCACAGGAGCATACAATTCAGTGTAGTCAAGACCCTCTATCTGCTGAAAGCCAAGAACTACCAGACGCACCTTGGTTTGCACCATCACCCCACTAATATCTTTCTTGTTACTAAAAACCTAGTATGTATCCAGTGACTTCTTGCCTTGCAGTAACTCAACCAAGTTCCACACCCCTAGTTTTTCAAATTGATTTAGCTCTTCATGTATTGCATCAACCCATTTTGGTTCATTTAATTCCATTTCCACACTCTTGGGCTCGATCTGAGATATAAATCAAGAGAAGAGACATGAGTTGACATCTCCACTCTGATTTCTTGTTTAAACACCTTCTCCCAGTGGGCCAATGACATTTTTGATCGGATGATTGTGTTGAATTCTAGTTGGGATTCCATGGAAGATGTCATTGATTATGACTGGAATGTTATTAATGTTAATAGAACTACCACGCACTGAATCACTCACCTCAGACGATCTAGGAACGTGAGAGGTACTTGCCACATAGTTATTTGAAATAGGTTCAGTAAAGAGAAGGTCCATGAACTATTGAGTAGCAACGGAAGTATCCCTTGTCATGATTTCACTTGAGGAAACCAGGAAGTCACCTAAGGTAGTCTGTAAACAACTTCTTGTTGGGTTTTGAGCATTCTAACACTCCTAAGTGTAAATGCAACCCTAAATACCTTGGATCTATGTTTTAACTATTATACATGTAAATATGATCTTTACAAGGTATTCATCCGAACTAGCATAATACCATTAAATCATATGAATATATCAAGTTAGAATTATATACCTCTTTGATGTAGAATGTCTCCATGAAGCTTGAGTGCCTAGTTCCCTAAGTGTGACACCTCAAATGGTTCACACAACATCATATGCACTTGGAAAGACTTGAGAGAAACTTAAACACTCCTTGAAATCGTCTAGACCTCACACTTACACATAGTGCCCGATTTCTTGAGCCATGGGATTCTTTTATATGGTGGCTATTAGGGTTACACCATGTAACTCATGACTTTACTCATTCGTTATGCTCCATGGATTTTAACCTCCATGGAGTATCCATGGGTCACCCCATGGACTTAGTCCAACATAAGGAATCTTGGATCACAAGCCCACATATATAAGAATTAATGATTTACACAATGAACCCATATATTTAATTACTCTCATTTTGATCACTTAATTAATTCCAAATTAATTCTTGATCAATACTAATTAAATAACCTTATTAATATATTAGAACTTATAATATATTAACAAACCTTAAGTATTATTTTTATCATTTTAGTCTATCCAACTACATGATGCCATGCAACCCAACAGTCTCCCACTTGGATAAGTCTAAAACTATTATTGCGTATTACTTCAAGAACCGACTGGCAATCGTAGCTCTCAAAAGCTTCTGTCGAACTCTGACCTTGTAGATGAACTCTGACATTTGTCAATGACTTTTCCATTAGATAAGGGATCATATATTCCTCCATTCTAGAAATCATATGGACTGAGACATGGATTATAATCATTCTATCTGTCCATTTGTTGTTTCCCGATATCCGATTTATGACGACTAACTAATTGAACAAATCACATTAGTCCTGGCCCGGTCAAGCACTTCCATTTGTCATCATCAAATCATCGATGGGCCAACAGATATCGCTTTTATCCCTAAGGTAAAAGGAATAGATAAACTTCGACTCAGATGGCTTGTTTTACTACTTGATGAATCATACACAAAGACACGTTTTATAATATCGAGTTACAAATGCGTTTTTGTGTAATCAATGTACAAACAACTCATAGTAACAAGTCATATCTCTTGGTTTGAAGAATCTAAGATATTATTGTCTCATGATCACTCGTGATAAAATCCATGAAGTGATTCCAATGACCGCGAGTTGAATCCAATACTTAGAACGTATGAGCACTCATGAGTGTTGTTTCCCTTTGTCCAACATCTTAGACCTCTACAAGTCAATCCATGACAGTCTTAATTCATATCTACTTCTAACATATGACTGATTGTGAATGGTTTGAATAACTTAGTCATCCAGAACAATGATCTAGTTACTCTAGACGTTAAAACATGCCAAGTGAAACACAATAATAATTGAATCCAATATGGTATCAAAACCTATGAACATAAATAAAACCCCTTTTATTTATCACCATATGATTAGACATTATTCATTATATAGTGTTTTAGCTATCAACTTTATTCTTGAGTTTAAAACAATAGTTGTCCCATGCTCCAAGCATGTACACTATGTTTTCTAAACACTAGTCATGCCGTACACCAAGTATGCATATTATGTTTGTCTATGATCTTTACTTTGTGAAATAGATCAATTGAACATAACTCCAATGATCCTCTTTTCACAGTCCAAAATACTTATTGCAAATGCAAGAATTCAAAATTCATGCCATTTACTGAAATATGTTAGATTCTAAACTTATATGCATTGATCCTCCTATAATGATTATCCATAATGTCAGAAAGACTTGATAACAACCATTACAGAGCATTCCAAGGGAGATTAGCTCCTTGGAAACATTCTTCTTGCATTAATTTTCCTAATCTTACACAAATTGAATAGCTTCTAACTTTGACACATTTCTAGATTCCATTTTGACTATCACTTCTGAACAAGAGTTGCCTCCTTACAAATCATGTCAATATGGTCCTTCTAGAATTATCACTATACTTCCAACTGTCCTTGAGCAACCAATCTTTGGTAAATCTTAGATTCTCTTCAATAATTGTTTAATCCTTCTAGTCATATCAAATTCTAGACCTTTTCCCTTCTTAATGCCCCAGGCATTTGGAAAAATTTAGAAAGGATGAATATAGCACATGTAATTGATCCTATATCCAAAGCATATGGGACATGATTCATGATGTCTCACATAAATATTAAACCAGTCTTTTGCTATAATATTTCCATTTCAATTTGCCAAGTTCTCATAATTCAAATTATGAAAAGGGATGCCGTAATCATGATCGAATTCTAGAACGCAAATAATGGATCCTTATATAGAATTTTCTTATGTTGAGCCATTCCAACATGAAATTCATATATATGTCCTTGACTAAATACGATTAAAACCTCAATCTAAGCTTTTATATTTGAGATGAAATATAATTTCCTCTCCCTTAATTATAGCAAAACAACTCTTTCCCAATTAAGACCTTTTTTTTTCTATAATTAACATTGATAACTTGCAATACTTATCATAATTATCATGCTCCCACTAACATGATGATTATTAGCATAAGACTTATGCTCCCATTAGCTTTGATATGTACTCAGAAATTAGTTGGACTTCTAGAAATCAATACTTTATTGACTTTCTTACTAAAGTTCAGATTTCTGATACTAGATTGTTTTGATAAAACTTTATCTCAATCATACACCTTATCTTAGATAGCTCATAGGTGTGTCTAAAAAATTTTAAGAACTATGAAAAGGGATGTCGTAATCATAGTCTCGATTGTTTAGACCTTTACCACTTCTCATAAGTCCCTGTTAGTGTGTCGGTTAACCACACACGCTCCACTAACGACTTTGAGGATACAAATATCACAATTTCTATCTAGCTAAAATCTACTTAGTGAAAGTGTTTCCTCACCATCATTTTCATGAATCGGAGAGAAACCTTATGACACTTAGATTTAATGGTGTATGTGTTCTTATCCATGTGAATTGTCAAAACCATAGTCACAAGACAAGGATAATGAAAAATCCAAACTCATATGGACTGAACTCAATCTTAACTTCTTGCCACTTGGCAGCTCAAGGGCCTGCCATTGCTTCCAAGTTGTTGTGCAACCAATTGAGAACTCTAAGAACTCATATGCAAACCCAACTTTAACTGGCATGGGCACAAAATATGTCAACACGATAGGTTATGAACCTCAAGTCGTGTGCTAGTGAAGAACTTCAGGTTTTATTTTTTATTAGTTCTTGAGACTTTTAAGAACATTAAGACTCCCATTGTCCTTTTGACATATAAGACTCTCTTGTCAAATATTCAAGAGATAGTGTGGATTATAATCAAGACAAACACTTCAGACAATTGGCCTTAGTTGGTATTTGTTTTATCCAAAACATCACAACTTACAATTTTCAAATGTACAAGAGTAAGAAACTTTTACTCTTACATTTGACAAGTGTTTTAAACCTTCTTTAAGACATGTCACTCAAGTTACAATTTTAGAGTATAACTCTAAGACTTGTATTGGTACGAAGTATGACTCGTCTTCTTGATTTAACCATTTCAACAATTCAAGATTCCTCTTCTTAGTCATAAGATTGCACTAATATTTCCTTAGAGAAATAATTGTCTTATGACAAATAGTCTTATCGATCTTTTGTGTTGGACTTGACTAGTGCACAAGAATGTGTACTCGATCCCTTAGCCCTTCACTTTACTCGCATATACATGTAAACAAGGACTAGTCTTAATTTTCCAAAGTAGAAAGTTCTCATTCATCATACTGTACAACTTGTATGATTCCAAGTTTCGGTCCAATTGAAACTTGGGTGATGAGGATCATTCCTTATTCGGTAAATTTAGACATTACCACAAATGAAAGAATCAATTTCGTATTTCCACTCTTGCTATTAATAGAATCATATAAGCAACAATTTTTTTCCTCAAATGTCGTTGTAAGGACATTTTAAAATAAATAAAATCATCGTTTTTACTTTTATTTTAAAAACTTTGCATAAAAACTATCCTTACAATGCAAAAGAGCATTAAAACTTTGGTGTTATCTATTCGTAAGCAATGTATCATAACTCCTAAGAAGTAGCTCAAGAATCCGATCTTCATACTATGCGATAGAAATCCATCTACACGATCATATTCAACATATTCTTTCTTTAAGTTCCTTCACTTTTCTTTGATTCTTAATATATCAACATGTGACCCAATTGCATCATGTATCAAGAATCTCAGTAGAAACTTAGCAGAGTTAGATAGTGGACTTTACCTGAAATAGAGTTAAACTTATTGACTTTAACATCCTTAGGTAAAATTTGCAGCTTCGCAACCAATCCCCTTTCCTTTAGAAATTTAACATATGGACGCTTTGGTAATGTAACATGGGACTATCACAGACTTAGCCTTTCTCTTTACCATTTAGTTAACCGGGTAGACTATGGCCAATCCCTTTCCATTGGGAAGCAAGAGCTTTACTTGATATCCAATGTCATTATTCTCAATGTCCACAGGTTTTAGGGAGTTGATCTTAGCAAATAGATAAGATCATTAAGGGTCTTGTCATAGTCTATTTCATAGGAGTCCCAGAGGAACTCACTATGTGACTTAGAAATTAGTGGAGGCACCAATTTTCTCAAGACTTCGACACCCAACTCTCCCGGCTTGTCAATATGTGACTACATCTCCAATATGTGACCACACATAGACCTTTGCTTGCCAATACGGCTTGAGTGACCTTAAACTTTTCAAGAACTTGTGGGTTAGGGAGAATAATATGGAGGAAGTGAAAGAAGTATGATTTCCATGGGACATCATCTTCATTTAGTAAAGCTTGTTTCAAGAGATTTGAGAAGATCATAAATGTCTAAACCAGACATCTTTTTAGGAGATATTCAAGATAGTTAATTTAAAGTCCTTAATATAACACCCAATATGAAATATTAAGGCTAGGACCCAACAAACTATTTTATAACTTAGAAGAGGGATGTCGTAATTCAACCTATAAAATATTTGAAGGTAGGTGAATGACGATTCACCAATTTCCACCAAGATAAACAAAATGTATTATTAGGTTTTAATTGGTTTTGAAACTCCTAGATCTTTGAGATTCATTGAACTTTTCAATGGCATTTTTCAATCTCGAGTGTACTCTTTAGGTTTTGTGACTGGGATGTCGAGGATTACAAAACAAGGTGTGAAGTAACCATGCAAATATACTGGGTACGGTTAACCACACACGCTCCACCGATATTATGATAAATATTAAGTTGCCCTTTGCCTACCTTGTTATTGTTGGATAAGGTGTCTAAGTCCATAACTTATTTGGTATATACTTGACCCGACCGGTATGGTCCATTTGGGTTGCATCTCTTCCAAACTATTATGGATAATTTTATGAGAGTTATACACATATGTTTATTAATATATTATGAGTCATAATATATTAATATGAGGTTACGTTATTTAATTAGTTTTAGTCTTAAATTAATTATGAATTAATTTAGAGATTAAAAGGAAGACTAATTAGATTATGGGCTATTTGTTTTATATAGTGTGGGCTAATACTCATTTGTTAATGGGCGAGGCTTATGTGGAAGTCCATGGATGATCCATGGAGCTTTTAACCCATGGATCCTTGGAAAGGAAAAGACATGGGTTATTAGGGTTTCACCCTAACCATGCACACTATATAAGCATGCTTATGGAGCATGAAATGGAGCCTAAGAGGAAACTAGTGAACTAGTGTGTGTGTGTGTGTGTGTGTGCTTGTGTGTGGCCGATTTTTTACAAGTGTGTATACTCTCTCAAAGTTTTCCAAGACTTTGTGGTGTTTTGTGATTCCATTTGAGGCATTCACACTATTGGTGCTTGGCCCTCAAACTCCTTAGAACCAAACTGACCAAAAGGTATGTAATGTCTTCTAACTCTTTTATGTTGAAATGTTCCCCATGCCATGTTAGATAGGTTATAAACCTTGGAAAATTTATTATTTTGCATGTATTTAGACAAACATAGATCCAAGGTTTATTAGGGTTGCATGCACACTTACGAAGTGTTAGATTGCTCAAAACCCAACAGTGGTATCAGAGACTAGGCTTGCTTGTTTGATACTTGATGCAAAATAGTGAAAAAAAGTCGAAATCGTTGCTGTTTGCATGGTGGACTCGCCGAGTCCATTGGGGGGACTCGATGAGTCCAAGGCAAACTTCAACCTACTCGTCGAGTAAGTTCATGCACTCGACGAGTAGGATCGAAAGAGTGCAGTTTTTTGACTTTTGCTGCTGGAAATGGACTAGAAACATTACCCTAAACTGTTTTGGTGTTATAAAACTTATTTTAGTTGGTGTAATGGTTGTTCTAATCCATTTGCAATAGCATATATCAAAATTCCATGATTTTATGTGTTCATATAATTCTTGAATTTTTGATGATCATGTTAATGTTCTTATGAATTTAGAAAATGATAGGAATTATTTGCTGAATTGTTTAGGATTAATTCTTGATCATTTATGTGTTTTAATGGAGTCCATAATTTTTCCTCAAGTTATGGATTTCCAAAGGTCACTCTTATTTAACACACACTTAAAACACATAAGTTACATGAAAATGAAGAGTCTTCATTTTTATGAACCTTTAATTCATAAGTTATGAAATGAAGAGTTTTGCAAAGTTACAAAACTTGCCCTCAAGTTTTGGAATTTGTAAAGTTTCACACACTTTAATAAACTTTAATTCCAACCCTTAGAGTTTTAATAGTTAAAATTCAACCCTTATACTATTTATAACATTAATGGTTAATTGTTATATATATGTATAAGAATAAGTCGTTTTACCGTTAGTAGGCCTCATTTACGAAGCCGGTCTATAAGGTGGGTATAAGGTTGTTGCCTATAAAATGGCGACTTAATGGGTGTATACTCTCACCCACTGCTTGCTTGATCGGTGGAGGGTCGTTAGCCGAACGGGTAGAACAATGAGTTTAAATCCTCATTAAAAGTATAATGAATATTATAAAGTAACTAAACTCTTTTAATTCCCAATCTTAGTTATTTTAGGAAAAATGTGAACATGGTGCTAGTCCATGGAATTCACACTTTGTACCTTACCAAGTCGTTGGTGGAGCGTGTGTGGTTAACCGGCACACTAACTAGGACTAGTAAGGATCACGAAGGGTGACTTAATGTTCGTCATAGATCAATGGAGCGTGTGTGGTTAACCGGCACATTGATTAGGTGATAATATTAAGGGTACCAAGTGAATTAGCATGGTTACTCACACCTTGTTTTGTGATCCTCGGCATCCCAGTCACAAAACTTGAAGGGCACAATCGAGATTGAAACAAGCCATTGAAAAGTTCAATGAATCTCAAAAGAATCTAGGAATTTCAAATCCAATTAAACCTAATAAATCATTTCATTTTCATGGTGGAAATTGTTGAATCGTCATTCACCTACCTTTCAAATATATTATTACTTAGATTACGGAATCCCTCTTCTAAGTGTAATATATTGTGATTGGATCCTAGCCTTAATATTACATTTGCGTGTCTTATTAAGGATCCTAAATATCTAATCTAAACTTACTCTCTTCTTTTAGATGTCATCCAACACTAATGCTTCACGCTCTAACCCAACTGGTTCTTTCTCTTTCATGAATCTTTGTGGGAGGGTCATCTTCGATGGTTCCAACTTCATGGATTGGATTAGGAACATCAGGATGGTTACTCGTTATGAGGACAAGGAATATGTCCTCGATAAGGAGTTAAAAGAACTTGATGAGTCTACTGCTACTCCTGAGGAGATCGCTGAATTCAGGACTCATGAGAGAGATGCTACTAAGGTGGCATGTATCATGATGACCACGATGACAGCCGAGCTTCAAAAGTCATATGAAGATTTCTACCCTTTTGAGATGCACCAAGACCTGATGGAAAGGTACCATCCAAGTGCTCGTCAGGAGCGGTATGAAATAATCTCCTCCATAATAACTACCCGCATGAAGGACGGTGAATCCGTCACGGGCCACATGCAAAAGATGCAAAGGTATGTGGACCGTTTGTTGAAGCTGAATGTTAACATCCCTGAGGAGTTGGCAATTGACATCATTTTGCACTCCTTGCCTTCTTGTTATGATCATTTTCGAATGACATATCATATAAACAAGGAGGAAGTTACCCTCAGCAAGCTTCAAGGACTCTTGAAGACCGCAGAATCCGGTCTTAAGGGTAAGGCGGTTGTTACCTCTACTACTCCTACTCCAACATCTACCCCTGTTTTAGCGATTGGGCAAGGAAAAGGAAAGAAGAGGAAGCACCCTTCGAAGGGTACCAAGGTAAAGTCTCTTGAAGGCTCCTCATCAAAGACCAAGAGCGGTTCTGTCACTCCTTCTACCATTCCCAAGGATGCTGAAAACTTTTATTGCCATGAAAAGGCACACTGGAAGCGAAACTGCCCTAAGTACTTGCAGGATCTAAAGGATGGGAAATCTCTCTCAAATATCTCTTTGTATGAGAAATCTCTCCAAGAATGTCAAATCTCTCCCAAATCTCTCCAAGTATGAGAAATCTCTCCCAAATCTCCCTCAAATAGTTCCCGTAACTTTTTAGAATCATTCGGGTCATTCCGACCCTTAACCGGGTCAAAAACGGCTTAAAACGGGGTGAAAACGAGAAAACGGGACCTTAGGAACCGAAACCCTTCTTAAGGAGTCGAAGCTCCTTAAGGCTGAGACTAAGAACCAAAAAAAAGGCCCTAGGACCGAAGACCGAGCCTCTGTTGGCTAAGACACCGAAGACCGAGGCTAAGACACCGAAGACCGAGCCTCTATTGGCTAACACGCGAGGACCGAGCCTCTGTTGGCTAAGACACGCGAGGACCGAGCCTCTGTTGGTTGAATCCGGAGGATCGAGCCACTGTAGCTGAGATTGAGCCTCTGCCTCTGTCGCTTCTCACTGTCTGTTCGCTTCCTCTGTTCGCTTCTCGATCTCTGCTTCTTTCTCTCCTCTCTGTCTTCTCGCGCCTCTCTGTCTCTTCCCTCCTCTCGGTCTCTGCTCCCTCTCTTCTCTTCTCTCGGTCTCCCTTATCCCCTCTCGGTTTCTGCCTCCCTCTCTCTCGGTTCAGCATCAGAAGGCCGAACCTCGGCCAGAATTTGGAAATTTGTCACTTTTAGCCCATTTTTGATATTTTTAACATTTTAAGCCCGTTTTTCGTGATTTTAAAGCGGGATTTTCTCCAGAAATTATATTTTAACATAATAAACTCTAAATATTCATAATTTAAACATATTTTGCTGAAAATCATTATTTAAATAATAAAATCCAAATGGGTGAATTATTAAAGGTAGAGTGTTGACTTTGCCTTATCCAATGTCACAAGCAACCACCCCACACCCACTCTTTGACTAACCACACCTCCCCCACCTTACCAAGGTCACTTCACTGTCCCTCACACTCAATTTACACTCATTCCCACGTTTTTAGACCTGGAACAAACATCCTCTCTCCTCATTTCTCTCATTTGCCCTCATTTCACTAAGTATCAAACACCACTTTTCTCTCAAACTTTTCCCACTCCAATTTCGAGACTCAAGGCTGATTTTCAAGTGTTCTTCCACTCTTAGTAAGTATAATTCATCCTCCTTATGATTATTTCACTTCATTCTACTCAAATCATGAATATCTGACACAAACTCCATCATACTAGCATTAGAGCTTCAAATCTTCAAGTGATTTCTTCAAGTGTTCTTGGGTTGAACACTTCTCGTCTTCAACACTTATTTATTGAAATCACTCAAGGTGAGTTCATAGCCCTACATTTTCATATTTTCTCAAGTTTTTCAGGGGGGGGGGGGAATACAAGTTAAAACACCAAGAACATAACTAAATTTTTCTAACAGCCTTCATCAGAAACGTTCAACTCCATTCACGGAGTGTTTTGGACAACTTAAACATTTTATTTTTCAAAACTGTACAAGGTGGAAATAGTTCACGTTTTTAGCTTTAAAATGACTACTTTCACATCTCCACACGATTTTTCTACAATTTATGGTGATTTTTTCAAAACTGCCTATCATTTCAAACAACAATCCAGACCAGTCTGTGATTTTGGACTTATTCACCCAGATTGGAGGTCATTAAAAATCTTGATAAAAATTATGACTAAACTAGACACACTTTGCGAACTCTCAAAATTTACGGATCTAGTTTTCGACTTCGTATGATTTTTCTATGATTTTTCTAAAACAGTGCTGAAAGACTAAGAATTAATTAACAGCTTCTAACTATCAAAACACTTTGTAACATGTTGAGCAAAGTGTTAAATCTTTGATAACTTCATATTTTACATGTATTTCTTGTCATGATATATTTATATAATAGGAAATTACTTGCTGAATTTATAAGAATCCTCCATCATAATCAATAGTACAAAACAAAGCAAGTTAATCATAGTTATATCGTACTATACGTTTGATTTACATAGAGTGGGATTCTTAAACACCACAAAGAAATATACTAAACTAGAATAGGTATAGTAGGTTACATATACATTTCAAACATTTTAATAAACTATAATAGGTATAGTTTATGATCGTTTACATAACATACTTGTACAAAAAAGTGGGTACAAATACAAAGTACCGGGTTTTTATACAAAAGAGGGTACAAATACAAAGTGTCGGGTTTATATACGAAAAAGGGGTACAAATACAAAGTGCCGGTTTTCATACAAAAAGGGGTACAAATACAAAGTGTCGGGTTTATATGCAAAAAGGGGTACAAATACAAAGTGCCGGTTTTTATATAAAAAGGGGTAAAAATACAAAGTGTCGGGTCTTTATACAAAAAGGGGGTACCGATACAAAGTACCAGGTTCACTTAAGTTAGTTATTATGATATTAAAACTATATTGCACCTAGAACTGTTAGACTTCAACTATAATCGCTGAGCGTACATGTTTGAGTCTTATAAGAATTTTGTCTCGATTGGCCTAGAATTAGTGATGCCTGCCTCATCTCCTGTTCCTTGTTTGGTTGTGGACCTAGGGCAGACCCACTATATTCAACATTTTATCTAATTTAAATCTTATATAACTTATATACACTGGACGATTATAGAGGAACTCTACGGGTCATTCTAGGGTTCATTAATGCATCATAAAGGAATATTTCTATTCACACTTAACTAAGAAAATATTAGATTTTCTGGAAATCAAACCATATCAATTTTACAAGGAAAACGGTTTCTACTTCAAGCAAAACTCTTATGAACTCACCAACTTAATTGTTGACACTTTTTCAAAACTACTTGTATTCTCAGGAAATCAGTGAAACAGGAAAACTTCATCGCTTTGAGGATTGGACGTTAAACCGTCAATAATTTATTTTTGTCATCATAATGTAATTGCTTTTGAAACTTGTAAACATATACTTTTGTGTAACTTTTTCAATTACATATATGGTGGTTGTATTTACTTTGAGCACTATTATATTCGTTGTTGTGATACTGTACATGAAGTCCTCCACCCCCGGACGTTTCCGCCATCCTTGGTTTGGGGGTGTGACAGATTGGTATTAGAGCATTGTTTATAGTGAGCTAAGTATATCGAACCACATAAGATATACAAACTATAAATGCATTGGGACTATGGTCTCTGATTTAAAGTTTTCAAAACAACTATACCTTTAGGAATAAATAGCTTTTGTTAAAAGTATACATGCATGCATACATACTAAGGTCAGCATCATTTTAGGACAAAACAAAAGTAATGATTGTTGGATATCATAGGTAAGCCTGGGGATGTATGGTCAGTCTTGGGAGTGGCATAGCCTGATCAACTATGCTGGTCCGAGGAGTGATTAGCATATGCCCAAGAATGGTTGTGATGTGGCAACAAGTCTAAAAACTTACCAACACTACCACAATGAAATACCATAGGGGTATTTTGGCATTATTATAATTACATATGTGAGAACTAAATAGATCTTTATCAATAGGTCAATAGTTGCTTAGTGGATACATTAAAATTTTATGTATCCAGGACGTCATAGACTTAGAATCTGTGGATCTTTGCTCTACTTCCTGTTCTCGTTGGATTGGGGATTTAGAGTTAGGGTCGTTTATTCGAATGTCTATCCTGTCCCGAATACATATAACTAGTATGCACTAAACAATATGTTGAAGTACCTGATAAAGATCATCATATAATTATCCAATTAGTACTTTTGCTTAGTTATTTCTTATATCCCCATTTTTCGCGAAGATACCATGGCTGGATTTCCATCCACACGACGACCCGTACTACCCTAACCACGACAATACGAAATGGCTCGGAGAGGAGCCAGAGAATGATTACCCAACCCCTGGGAATGGTCACCAAACTGAAGGCTATGTTGATGGTTCTGACCCCGATCCTAAAGTGGAGAACATAACCCCCGATGACTCTTGTTCCGAATCCCAACCCTCGAGCAGCTTTTCAAGGCCCGACGCCTCCTTGGGTAGAGTGCTTGGAAACCTAGAGCGAAGAACGAAGTTTCTACAACATAAACGAAGGAAGCTCAGCAGATAGAATTTTTCCAATCCTGGTCCGTAGAGTTGCCCGAAATGAGATTCAGGGTAGAACAGCTCTCCATAGTATCGCAGAGGTTGATGCAAATACAAGAATACATACGATCCGCACCAATCGCCTTGAGCACACTCGTGAAAAATCTAAGAGAGACCACCAAACCTACTAACTCATGAAGTTCATTCATATGGACTTCCTTTATGAATTATATATAAGAAATTCTTAAATCAAAGAATAATGCAGGAAAAATCTAATTCTATAACAACTGACTTGTCTTTACTAGTAGAAACTTACCATCTGATCATTTTTCTTTTTGCAAAGTCATGACAGAACGATGCCACCAAGGAAAAGACCCAGACCTTCGGGCAGCACAGCGCCACCACCTCCGATGCCACCTCCTTAGTTTGATCCCGAAATGTTCCAAGCTGCAGTAACAGCAGCCGTGGTAGCTGCAATGTCACAAATTGGCACAAATAGCACTGGTGGTGCTGGATCTGGAGCCACAAACCCTAACCACGGGGATAGTGCAGGATGCACAAGGGAATGCACTTACAAGGACTTCACAAATGGCAAACCCGATTCCTTCGATGGAAGTGGGGGTGTCCTTGCACTAATTCAATGGTTCGAGAGGACCGAAGCAATCTTTGAGATTTGTGTTTGCCCCGAAGCGAGCAAAGTCAAGTACGCGACATTCACCTTCATCGGAAGAGCTCTCACTTGGTGGAACGGCAGAGTTAAGTCACTTACGCTTGCAGTGGCTAACTCGTTAAGTTGGGAGGACTTAAAGAAGATGATGCTGAAGGAATATTGCTCAAGAGGTGAAGTGCAAAAGCTGGAGCAAGAACTATGGAATCTCAGAATGGCAGGCTCCGACCTTACAACTTACACCAACCGATTTTGTGATCTAGCACTCCTTTGTCCCGCTATGGTCACCCCGAAAGACAAAAAGTGGGAACGTTACCTCTGGGGATTGTCCCCCGAAATTCAAGATAGCGTGCTGGCCTCAAGACCAACTACCTTCGACAGCACCAAGGAGTTAGCACAACCACTCATTGACCATCATGCCAACCATGACACTATGACAACCACCCTTACCCAAGCAAGAGGAGGGAACAGCGAAAGAAAGTTTTGGGACAACAAAAAGGACCAATCAGCCCAAGGCCTCGCTAAGAAGCAACAGATCTTTGCTGTTCATGCTGCCACAACCCTCACCACGCCAACTCCATGAAACCATACGCTGGAATACTTCCGAAATGCAACAAGTGTAACTTCCATCACACTGGGGCTTGCCGAAAGATGCATTGCAAAAACTGCGATAGAGAGTGGCACACTGCTCGTTTCTGTAAGGCACCAGCACGACCCATCAACCAGGTCCCTGGCTTTGGAGTAAGCCCAACCTGTTACAAGTGTGGAGAAACGGGACACTTTAAAAGGGAATGCCCAAGGACAAGAGATGCCGGTGGTGGTGGAAGGGTGCTTGCAATCACCGAGGGAGAAACCACCCCGAAACTGCCCGCAAATATCAGTACATGTTTCTAACATCGACATTTAAATCCCGAATTTCTTTATATGTTAAATCTAGCATCGATTAATGCATGCATAGTAATAATCATGTGACATCGGGCGAGTTATTCCTCACCATAATCAATTTCTTGTACTACGAAAAGTTATCCCCATCTTTCCTCTAAATTCTTGGATCTCCATTCGAAGTGCAAATTTCGGGATGAAATTCCCTTTAACGGGGGGATGATGTGACAACCGTGAAATTCTGGTCAATTCAAAGTCAAATAAAGTCAACAAGTCAAACCGGTCAGCTCAACTAACCCTTGTGTACTAGGACTTACGTTCAGTATTTACTAAACAACTCGCTATTCTAATAAGAAAACATAAATCAAAAAGTACGTGCAACTAGATCTCTTTAACCTAAAAGCTGCAGTAAGTGGCAAGCCAAATCGATAAAACAACGATGCTTACTCATCGGGAGTGTGTAGGATCCTTAAACAAGGCTTAACAGGGTTTACGAACCATGCATTACGATGCCGGACACTCACAACTGTCCCACATGGAACCTCTCTCAATCGTTTTCACTTTATCTCTCTCTATGTCAAATCTCTCCAAGTATGTGAAATCTCTCTCAAAGATCTCTCTGTATGAGAAATCTCTCCAAGAATATCAAATCTCTCCCAAATCTCTCCAAGTAAGTGAAATCTCTGTCAAATATCTCTTTGTATGAGAAATCTCTCCAAGAATGTCAAATCTCTCCCAAATCTCTCCAAGTATGAGAAATCTCTCCCAAATCTCCCTCAAATAGTTCCCGTAACTTTTTAGAATCATTCGGGTCATTCCGACCCTTAACCGGGTCAAAAACGGCTTAAAACGGGGTGAAAACGAGAAAATGGGACCTTAGGAACCGAAACCCTTCTTAAGGAGCCGAAGCTCCTTAAGGCCGAGACTAAGAACCAAAAAAGGCCCTAGGACCGAAGACCGAGCCTCTGTTGGCTAAGACACGCGAGGACCGAACCTCTGTTGGCTGAATCCGGAGGACCGAGCCACTGTAGCTGAGACCGAGCCTCTGCCTCTGTCGCTTCTCACTCTCTGTTCGCTTCTCGGCCTCTGCTTCTTTCTCTCCTCTCTGTCTTGTCGCGCCTCTCTGTCTCTTCCCTCCTCTCGGTCTCTGCTCCCTCTCTATCTCTTCCCTCATTCCCACGTTTTTAGAGCTGGAACAAACATCCTCTCTCCTCATTTCTCTCATTTGCCCTCATTTCACTAAGTATCAAACACCACTTTTCTCTCAAACTTTTCCCACTCTAATTTCGAGATTCAAGGCTGATTTTCAAGTGTTCTTCTACTCTTAGTAAGTATAATTCATCCTCCTTATGATTATTTCACTTCATTCTACTCAAATCATGAATATCTTACACAAACTCCATCATACTAGCGTTAGAGCTTCAAATCTTCAAGTGATTTCTTCAAGTGTTCTTGGGTTGAACACTTCTCTTCTTCAACACTTATCTACTGAAATCACTCAAGGTGAGTTCATACCCCTACATTTTCATGTTTTCTCAAGTTTTTCAGGGGGGGAATACAAGTTAAAACACCAAGAACATAACTAAATTTTTCTAACAGCCTTCATCAGAAAAGTTCAACTCCATTCACGGACTGTTTTGGACAACTTAAACATTTTATTTTTCAAAACTGTACAAGGTGGAAATAGTTCACGTTTTTAGCTTTAAAATGACTACTTTCACATCTCCACACGATTTTTCTACAATTTATGGTGATTTTTACAAAACTGCCTATCATTTCAAACAACAATCCAGACCAGTCTGTGATTTTGGACTTATTCACCCAAGTTCGAGGTCATTAAAAATCTTGATAAAAGTTATGAGTAAGCTAGACACACTTTGCGAACTCTCAGAATTTACGGATCTAGTTTTCGACTTCGTATGATTTTTCTATGATTTTTCTAAAACAGTACTGAAAGACTAAGAATTAATTAACAACTTCTAACTATCAAAACACTTTGTAACATGTTGAGCAAAGTGTTAAATCTTTGATAACTTCATATTTTACATGTATTTCTTGTCATGATATATTTATATAATAGGAAATTACTTGTTAAATTTATAAGAATCCTCCATCATAATCAATAGTACAAAACAAAGCAAGTTAATCATAGTTATATCGTACTATACGTTTGACTTACATAGAGTGGGATTCTTAAACACCACAAAGAAATATACTAAACTATAATAGGTATAGTAGGGTACATATACATTTCAAACATTTTAATAAACTATAATAGGTATAGTTTATGATCATTTACATAACATACTTGTACAAAAAGGGGGTAAAAATACAAAGTACCGGGTTTTTATACAAAAGAGGGTACAAATACAAAGTGCCGGGTTTATATACGAAAAAGGGGTACAAATACAAAGTGCCGATTTTCATACAAAAAGGGGTACAAATACAAAGTGCCGGGTTTATATGCAAAAAGGGGTACAAATACAAAGTGCCGATTTTTATATAAAAAGGGGTACAAATACAAAGTGCCGGGTCTTTATACAAAAAGGGGGTACTGATACAAAGTACCAGGTTCACTTAAGTTAGTTATTATGATATTAAAACTATATTGCACCTAGAACTGTTAGACTTCAACTATAATCGCTGAGCGTACATGTTTGAGTCTTATATGAATTTTGTCTCGATTGGCCTAGAATTAGTGATGCCTGCCTCATCTCCTGTTCCTTGTTTGGTTGTGGACCTAGGGCAGACCCACTATATTCAACGTTTTATCTAATTTAAATCTTATATAACTTATATACGCTGGACGATTATAGAGGAACTCTACGGGTCATTCTAGGGTTCATTAATGCATCATAAAGGAATATTTCTATTCACACTTAACTAAGAAAATATTGGATTTTCTGGAAATCAAACCATATCGATTTTACAAGGAAAACGGTTTCTACTTCAAACAAAACTCTTATGAACTCACCAACTTAATTGTTGACACTTTTTCAAAGCTACTTGTATTCTCAAGAAATCAGTGAAACAGGAAAACTTCATCGCTTTGAGGATGGGACGTTAAACCGTCAACAATTTATTTTTGTCATCATAATGTAATTGCTTTTGAAACATGTAAACATATACTTTGGTGTAAATTTTTCAATTACATATATGGTGGTTGTATTTACTTTGAGCACTATTATATTCGTTGTTGTGATACTGTACATGAAGTCCTCCACCCCCGGACGTTTCCGCCATCCTTGGTTTGGGGGTGTGACAGAAACCTACCCATGCAGGTATTTACACTATATTGTCTAATTACTCAACATATTCTAACTCTTTTGTGCTTGATACAGGATGTGGTATTCACATATGTTCTGATTTGCAGGGCCTAAGAAGAAGTGAGGATGTGGAGCACGGGAAGATAAACTTAATCATGGGGAATAGGAAGGCTTCACCTGTTTCCAAGATTGGAGTTTATACTTTGTTGCTTAATAATGGGTTAAAATTAGATTTGAATAAATGTGTGTACTCGTCTGAAATGGTGAGGAATATTATTTCTTTTCATGCTTTGTACAAACAAGGTTTTACCTTTTCGTTTGATAATGAATGTGGTGGTATTAATGCTTTCTTTAATAATGTATTCTATTTTAAAGCATTACCTTGTGATGGTGTGTATGAAACTGCGTCGATTGTAGACAACTTAGGAAATAACGTGTTGTATATTGATTTTTCTACTAGCCTAGATAAAGCATCATTGTGGCATTGTCGTCTTGGACATGTAAACAAGAAATGCATAGGCCAACTCCAAAAGAGTGGAGTCTTGAAATGCACAGGAAGTAGAAAATCAATTGGGCAGGAACATTAAGATGCTTCGATCCGATCGAGGTGGTGAGTACCTTAGCACCGAGTTCCTTGACTATCTTAAGGAGTGTGGGATTGTCTCACAATTGACTCCTCCCAGGACACCACTGCTGAATGGTGTAGCTGAGAGGCGTAATCAAACTTTGTTGGACATGGTTCGCTCTATGATGAGTTGAGTTTCGTTACCAATCTCTTTTTGGGGGTATACCTTAGAGACTGGCGCCCATATCCTTAATCTAGTCCCTACAAAGAAGGTTACCAAAACACCTCATGAGATGTGGACTGGGAAGCTTCCCAATTTGGACCACATCAAAATTTGGGGTTGCAAAGCTTTCGTGAGGCGTGAAACTCATGATAAGCTTGAACCCCGAAGTGAAAGGTGTATTTTCATCGGCTACCCACAGAAATCCTTAGGTTACCTCTTCTACAGACCCAGTGAGAATGTGGTCTTTGTAGCACGAAGAGGGATCTTTCGCGAGAAAGAATTTATAAGCCAAGGAGACAGTGGGAGGTAGATTGATCTTGAAGAAATTCAAGAATCAATTGGTGAATGAACCTCAGACACTAGCAATCAACCTGAGGAGGAAACTCCTGTTGATCCAGCTGATGAGTCTGTACCTCTAAGGCGTTCTACACGGGTTAGGAACACACCTTCGTTTTATTATGGTTTTCATATTACTACGGAAGGTGATACGTTCATCAGTGATAGTACATTGGTAAATTTGGATGAACCTAGTAGTGTTAAGGAAGCCATGGCAGGCCCGGAGTCTGCTAAATGGAAGGAGGCTATGGACAGCGAGATACAGTCCATGTATGACAATCAAGTTTGGAACTTGGTTGATAATGTACCAGGCCGTAAAACAGTCGGGTGCAAATGGATCTTCAAGAAGAAGACAGACATGGAAGGAAAAGTGCATACTTATAAGGCTCAACTGGTTGCGAAGGGTTTTACTCAAACTCAAGGTATCGATTATGCTGAAACCTTCTCGCCGGTAACAAATATTAAGTCTATTAGGGTTATGTTAGTCATTGCAGCATTTCATGACTATGAAATATGGCAAATGGATGTCAAAACTGCTTTCCTTAACAGAAAGTTGGCTGAGGATGTATACATGAATCAGCCAGAGGGTTTTGTCAGTGCAGAGCACCCTAATAGAGTATGCCAGCTTGAGAAATCCATTTATGGATTAAAACAAGCATCTCGTAGCTGGAATCTTTGTTTTGATGAGAAGGTAAAAGAGTTTGGCTTCTCGAGAAGCGAAGATGAGTCTTGCGTGTATGTCAGAGCTAGTGGGAGTATAGTTAGCTTCTTGGTATTGTATGTGGATGATATACTACTTATAGGAAATGACATCCCAACCTTGCAGGAGGTTAAGTCCTGGCTTGGGAAGTGCTTTGCTATGAAGGACCTAGGGGAGGCTACCTATATCCTAGGGATAAGGATATTAAGAGAAAGGAGTAGAAGACTAATTGGACTTAGTCAGAGTATCTACTTGGATAAGGTGTTGAAAAGGTTCAACATGGAGAATTCCAAGAAAGGAGATTTACCGTTCCAAAGCAATACCAAACTGAGTAAGACTCAGAGTTCGAGTACAGAGGCAGAGATAGCTGAGATGAGCCAATTACCATATGCTTCCGCAGTTGGCTCGATCATGTATGCTATGACTTGTACCCGTCCTGATGTGGCATTTTCTTTGAGCATGGTCAGCAGGTATCAGGGGAACCCTGGCAAGGCTCATTGGACAGCGGTAAAGAACATTCTCAAGTACCTGCGGAGGACTAAGGATTGGATCCTTATCCTTGGTGGCAGTGATGACTTGAGAGTATTAGGGTATAGTGATGCTAGTTTTCAGACTGATAGGGATAATTTCCGCTCTCAGTCAGGCTGGATCTTTACCTTAAATGGAGGGGCAATTTCTTGGAAGAGTTCCAAGCAGGAGATGGTGGCTGATTCGACTTGTGAATCAGAGTATATAGCAGCGAGTGAAGCAGCGAAGGAGGCGATATGGCTAAAGAACTTCATCGGAGACATTGGAGTTGTACCAACTATTAAGGAACCTATAGAGATTTTCTGTGACAACAATAGTGCGGTTACCTTAGCCAAGGAACCAAGAGATCATGGCAGATCTCGAAACATTGACAGAAAATATCACTTCATAAGACACAAGATTGAAGAAGGACTCCTCGTGGCAAGGAGGATATCGTCGGATGAGAATCCTGCAGATCCCCTTACGAAGGGACTGACGAGGGTTAAGCATTTTCAGCATGCGAGACGCATCGGGCTGAGGGACGATATTAGTTTTGCAGATTAGATAGTTTTCCTGAAACTTGTAAAATGTAATCGACGTTTGATGATGAATAAAATTTGTGATTTATTTATGAGTAAAGTGTTACTATCATTGTCAATTATTTACTATTGTTTCAGTTTTGCATGTTTTGACTTCCAGAATAATTAATTTATTCAAACCTCCACAATTGATTATACGTCGGAAGTAGGTATGAATCAAGATTGTCATGAATTGGGTTTGTAGATGCCTTAAAGGTGTTTAGACATGGCAATGGTTTCTACAACACTCATGAGTACTCATAAGTTATGAGTATTGGTATAAAACCACGCTCACTTGTATCACTTCATAGAATTGATCTCGAGTGATCGTGAGATGATAATATCATATAAATCTTCAAACCTAGAGATATGAGTTGTTACCTATAAGTTGGTTGTGCATTGATTGCATGTAAATGCATCAGCAACTTGATGTTATAAAACGTGCCTTTGTGTACAATTCAATAAGTAGTAGAACAAGCATATCAGTCGAAGTTTATCTGTTCCTTCTAGAAATAGAAGCGATATCTGGGCCCCTCGATGATTTTGTGTTGACCCATGTACCAGGCCTGGTCAGAACTAAGCCGATGTGTTCAGTGAAGTTCTTCGTCAAACAAATCGGAAAATCGAGAAACAACTGCTAGACAAAAAGCAAGACATAGTTCCATGTGTTTGTCCGGCTGATATAGAGAGAACAGAGGATTATGTGATCACTTATCTAAAATGGCGCTTCATAGTTCAACAGAGTCTTCATAGTTCGAGGGAGTTTTCGAGAGCTACGATTGCTGGTAGGTTCCTGAAGTTATAGGCAAATACATTTATTAGACTTATCCTAGTGGGAGTCTGTTGGATAAGGTGTCTAAGTCCATAACTTATTTGGTATATACTTGACCCGACCGGCATGGTCCATTTGGGTTGCATCTCATCCAAACTATTATGGATAATTTTATGAGAGTTATACACATATGTTTATTAATATATTATGAGTTATAATATATTAATATGAAGTTACGTTATTTAATTAGTTTTAGTCTTAAATTAATTATGAATTAATTTAGAGATTAAAAGGAAGACTAATTAGATTTTGGGTTATTTGTTTTATATAGTGTTATGTGGAAGTCCATGGATGATCCTATTCGTTAATGGGCTAGGGTTATGTGGAAGTCCATGGATGATCCATGGAGCTTTTAACCCATGGATCCTTGGAAAGGAAAAGACATCGGTTATTAGGGTTTCACCCTAACCATGCACACTATATAAGCATGCTTATGGAGCATGAAATGGAGCCTAAGAGGAAACTAGTGAACTAGTGTGTGTGTGTGTGCTTGTGTGTGGCCGATTTTATACAAGTGTGTATACTCTCTCAAAGTTTTCCAAGAGTTTGTGGTGTTTTGTGATTCCATTTGAGGCATTCACACTATTGGTGCTTGGCCCTCAAACTCCTTAGAAACAAACTCACCAAAAGGTATGTAATCTCTTCTAACTCTTTTATGTTGAAATGTTCCCCATGGCATGTTAGATAGGTTATAAACCTTAGAAAATTTATTATTTTGCATGTATTTAGACAAACATAGATCCAAGGTTTATTAGGGTTGCATGCACACTTAGGAAGTGTTAGATTGCTCAAAACCCAACAGTTATGTCCAGGTTAGTGTGCCGGTTAACCACACACGCTCCACTAACCGACTTAAACAAAGTACAAAGTGTAATTTCATGGATTAGCACTTTTATTCACATTTTCCTAAGTAACTAAGATTGGGTATTTATAAAAGGTTTAGTTACTTAGTATTTATCATTAATACTTTAAATGAACGGAGAATTATAGTGCTGTTCTACCCGTTCGACTAACGACCCTCCACCAATCAAGGAAGCGGTGGGTGAGAGTGGACACCCATTAAACTGTCATGTTATAGGCAGTAACCTTATACCCCCTTATAGACTGGCTTCGTGAATGAGGCCTACTAACGGTAAGACTGACTTTACTCTTATACATACATACATACATACATACATATATATATATATATATATATATATATATATATATATATATTATTAACTTATAATATTATAAAGTATAAGGGTTGAATTTTCAATTTTAAAATTCTAAAGGGCTAACATGGAATTAAAGTATTCATATGAGAAAAATTTTCAAATTCCAAAACTTGAGGGCAAGTTTTGAAACTTTTCAAAACTAATTAATTCCATAACTTATGTGTTTAATGTAGTTTTCATCTAAAAAACTCTTCAAGTTCCATAACTTCAGGACAAGTTACGGAAGACTTTGAATTAATAAAGAATATAACTTTTCTTTATTTGTAACTTATGGAACTAATTAAGGTTACACATTTTAATGATTTAATGAAGTGACTCTTGAACCTCCATAACTTGAGGACAAGTTATGGAGTCATAAAAGCATTCAATGAAAACAAGACTCTTCATTTTGTAACCATTGCCAATATTTATGAGTTATAAGAGACTTTAATGTGACTCTTCATGTAACATGAGGACAAGTTACACAAACACATTTTATACTCAACTCTTTGATTAAAATGGATCAAAGACACTTAATATCACACCCCGAAACCAGAGGCGGAAATGTTCCGGGGCGGACTCCACGTTGAGTATCAAATCCAATGTACATAGTAAGAAAAGTAAACAACCATTACATTACATATTAGAATTTACATCTGTTCAAAAGTAATGTGTTACAAGTGTTATAAATATGTCATATGAACAAAAGTAGAGACGAGTCTTCTAACGCTCCGTGTTCTCCAAAAGGTGGCGATGTACCTGTCTAATGTTGACCTGAGAATACAAGCAGTTTGAAAATCAGCATAAAGCTGGTGAGTTCATAAGATGTTTGTTTTCTGAAAACGTACAAGTTTCCTTTAGTTTTTCCGAAAAGATTCTTATCCAAGAAAATCCTATATTTTCTTATATGTAAAGTTTGATTAATTGATTTATTACACAAATCTGGTTATGTACAATTGTTATCCCAGGAAAATCCTATATTTTCCTAAAAGTAAGTTTAGTTATTGAACTTCAATGTAATGTTTGATTACCTATCGTACCTATTGTATTAGCTAGGTATTCTGATATCCTAATGGTGTCACACTTGAATATACCTAGATATGTGCCTTCATATTCGTATTCTTATTCTTGATCATATTCATATTCGTATTTTATATTTGTATTCGTATTTATATTTGTAGTCCTATTCGTATTCGTATTCACATTCGTATTCGTATTCGTATTCGCATTCGTATTCGTATTCTAACTCCTAATCCTAATCCTATTCGTATTCGTATTCGTATTCACATTCGTATTTGCAGTCGTATTCGTATCCCTATTCCTACTCATAATACTATTCGTATTCATATTTGTATTCGTATTTGTATTCGTATTCGCATTCGTATTCGTATTTGTATCCCTATTCCTACTCCTAATACTATTTGTATTTGTATTCGTATTCATATTCGTATTCATATTCGCGGTCGTATTCGTATTCCTACTCCTAATCCTAATCCTATTCGTATTTGTATTTTTATTCGCATTCGTATTCGCATTATTATTTTAGTATTCCTATTCGTTCTATTCCGAGTTATACTTTCGTCTTCGTTCTGTTCCTAGTTGTACTTTCGTATTCGTTCTATTCCTAGTTGTATTTTCGTATTCGTATTCGTATTAGTTCTAAATGATGATTAGTATGAATTATTCGTAGATTATGAAATATAATATAGATTGTAACATTTTATCAAGAAATCTATGATTAGTTTGAAAGGTAACTTCGTAATTCGAACTATTTGATAAACACAATTTTCAATATTATCACATTCTGAATATAAACATTTTAACTTAAAACAATAAGTATGAGTGCAAAATTTCCTTGTACTTTTGCTTGTATTCCCCCCTGAAAAACATTTGAAAAAGGGTAGGGGTATGAACTCACCGGTTGAGGAACGTGTCGGTTTGGATCCTAAACGTCAGTTCTGGGTTTGCAAACGCACAAGATTCCTATGTATTATGAAAAGATACACATTTGAATCTAATTAGGACTTGAATTATTTATTAGTTAGGGACAAACACTTCTAATCACAAAAACACTCCATAACAAGTGTTTGGAGGGACCTGGGTGGCATTTGAGGAGACATATGGCTTGGATATTGAGTTTACTCTTCAAGAGTAAACTCATACAAGAGTTTTTGGCCGTAAGTCCCATTCCCCATGAGTTTACGTCCGTAAACTCATGGTGGGGTGTTCTATGGTGCAAAATGGCTTCATATAGCTTGAGGGAAAATTCTAGGGTTAGTTTCAAGGCATGGAAAAGTGGTTTGGACAATTTAGGGACCCTTTGAGGAGTTTAGGGAAATAAACTATATGTTTACGGCCATAAACTCTTGTACACATGCTCAAAATGTTTCTTGGCGGGCCTCCTTTAATCACATGTGATTTTAAGCTATTACACAAGCCTTGGAAGGAATTTAGGGTGTCATTTGGCCGTGATTTAGGAGTTTACGGCCCAGAAACCCCTTTTGGGAGGGTTTATGGCCGTGAACCCCTAAGGGAGGTGTTTTCATTAAGTTTGATGCTTCCAATACGTTTGTGGTTGATTCTAGAATTTATTCCAAGGCTATTGGTGTGTTTAAATCACAATTTAACACCTTAGAAGGAGTTTACTCTCCATGATAATGAGTTTACGGCCCAAGCATGTTCTTGGGCAGTAAACTTATGTTTACTCCTCTAAATTGATGTTCAAGGTGTTCCAAGGCCATGCTATATTGATCCTAGACACGACTACATAACTGCCCAAGTTTAACCGCAAAGTACAACACCCATTTACTTATGTTTTGTTCTACTTGTAGTTACGGATTTCGACGGTTGGGTATACTTGTATACTTTTGAAAATACTTAGATTGTGAGGTATACGTTTAGTTTAGAGCACTTAGGCCCTTTAGTGTTTATAGATTTATACCATGTAAGGTTTGGTATACTAGTTCACTATAAACAAGGGCTCTGATACCAACGTTCCGGGGTGGACTCCACGTTGAGTATCAAATCCAATGTACATAGTAAGAAAAGTAAAATACCATTACATTACATATTAGAATTTACATCTGTTCAAAAGTAACGTGTTACAAGTGCTATACATATGTCATATGAACAAAAGTAGAGACGAGTCTTCTAACGCTCCGTCTTCTCCAAAAGGTGGCGATGTACCTGTCTAATGTTGACCTGATGTCACACCCCAAAACCAAGAATGGCGGAAACGTTCTGGGGCGGAGGACATCATGTATAGTATCACAACAATGAAAAGTAGTAAACAAGCAACAACATCATCCAATGCATTAATAATATAGTTTTAATACAAGTGTGTTCTGTCAAATTATAATAGACACTAAAGTATAAATCAAAATGAAAGATGAGTATTGAACGAGCACCATCTTCTCTAAACCTTGCATCGGTACCTGTCTATGGTTGACCTGAGGATACAAGTTATTTTCAAAGCGAGTATCAGCTTTAAAGTTGGTGAGATCATAAGCATTTTAGTGTCTTAATTTGTATGTAGGTACTTGAATGTATTTGAAATGTAAATATTTGTATGCATGAACTATAAGTATTTGTATGAAAATGGACCGTAAGTATTTGTATGTAAATGAACATCCTAGAAAACCCTACGTTTCCTACTAACTATATCCTTCTACCAAGGCATCTAGTATCCATGTGCGTGTCTCTTGTAAGAGTGTGTATTTTCCCAAATCTGACTATCATTAACCAAAATATAGTTTCTATATTACCGTGCATCGTGTGAATGTTCACGAAGTGAATGTAATGGGAAAAGGAAATAGTACTATGGTGTAGTATCAAATAGCTACAACCGTACTAACTACCTTAAATCTATTGAAATCCTGAAAGTACTTTAGTATTTGTATTAAGTGACTACCGTTGTACTAACTACCTTAAAACAAAAAGGTATTCAATATAACATGTGATCGAACTATATCCTGCTACCGACTCTAGTAAAACGACGATGTAAGACGCCGTAAGAAATGACATTTGGCACCCGTAGACTTGCAAGTCCTAGTGTAGTGAGCAGCAAGGTGTAGGATAGTCAATCCAGTATAGATCTATATGCAAACTCATACGCTCCCTAATTAAGGAGATTTGGGATACAAGAACGGTCGTGGCAGGAAGTGCCATGACCCGCTCAATGGTTCACATAACTGCATACATGTATATGTAATGAATGTGCTAACTGAAAGTGTAATCTTTCTTTGTCTAGCCTGTATGCACTGAAATTTTTTGCGTGTGCTTGCTATAATGTATGTTCTCTCTATCTAGCATGTATAGTAATGTAATGTGTGTACTAGCTGTATTGTATGTTCTCTCTATCTAGCATGTATAGTAATGTATTGTGTGTACTAGCTGTAATGTAAGTTCTCTCTATCTAGCATGTATAGTAATGTACTATGTGTACTAGTTGTAATGTGTGTTCTCTCTATCTAGCATGTATAGACTCATGAATGAACTGAATCGTTGTATGATATCGCGTTCTAGTAATATTTCTAATATCTTCCTAAACTACCCATATGATAGCTTACTAGTAATGTAACTCGTACGTATGAACATGGAAGTATACCCTTGCTACCCAAGGGTACTGAATGAACTGGAAGAACCTTTTTGACTATATATGTACACATAATATCTTACTAATATTTAAAGGACCTTTGGACGGATACCCGATATCCCACCAGACCACATCTCAAGTGCGAAAAGGAAATAGGGTGAATAGCTTTCTTAAGTTCTTTAAACAGTTCTTATATATATATATATATATATATATATATATATATATATACATATATATATGTATATGTATATATATATATGTATACGTATATATATATATATATATATATATAGGCATGCAATTGACAATATAAAATCATAAAATGAGTTTTGTAAAACTTTCTGAACAGGATTACTATCTAAGAAAAGATCGACTTGATGTCAATCTATAAAACGGGTTTGAGGTATTTATCTAACAAAATAGTTTTAAATACAAAGAAACATTTGTTTGAAACACAATTGTAAATGAGTTTGAATTGAAACATATAGTGTATAATGAACTATTAAATCAAGAGTTTTAAACATAATAAACGTATATGAATATCCTTTGAATAATAACTGTTTGGTAAAACAGCTAATGTGTAGTAAATTATTTGAATGCTGCTTATTAATCACATGTGATTTGATATAATAACTGGCATGATTCTACTTGTATCCCCCCCCCCCCCCCGATAAAACATTTAAAAACATTTAAGACATTGATTAAGGGGTATGAACTCACCTGTTGCGAGTGGATCGGAAGGAAGCGTCTGATATGTGCTTGGTGTCAAGTGAAGACTTAGACACGCACAAAGATCCTAATTACATATGAGGACATATGTATATAAACAATTAGTCTTTAAACAACTAATAAACAATTCAATACACTCTAGGACATGACAAATACTTTGTATAAGTGTTATAAGTGCTAAGGAGTGCATCTAAGTGTTGTAAGGAAAGGCTAATGTGTTTGGGGTTCAAGGAACACTATTAAGATGAGTTTACTCCCTAAGGATCAACACCCATTGAGTTTACGGTCATAAACTCCTAACCTTTTGACCAGTTGTTGATTTGAAGTTTTCTAAGCTATTCCAAGCATTCCTACTTCACGATTTAGCCTTAGGAAGTGTTGTGCTGCATCAAAACACTCCTAAATGAAGTTTACGGCCTAAGGACCATTTTTCATGAATTTACTACCTTAAACTCATGAGTTTACTACCTTAAACTCCTAAGTTTATGGTAATTGGGATTTTCAAGTCCTTAGCTCAATCATGGCACTAGTCTAGGTTAGATTTAGGCTTAAGGAACAACTATTTGACATTTATGGGACATTTACACACATTTTTGGGTGTTTACGGTTTTGGGACATCCCTAAACCATAAACACATGAAAATGGAAGGTTTTGGTGCTTTTTGTGTGATAAACTCTTCAAGGATGAACCTAGACAAGTCCTTAAGGCATTGTGAAGCATCTAGGTACCTTAACACACCATTTTGGCCCTATATTTGGTGTTTACGGTTTTGGGACCTCCGAAAACCATGAACACCTTTATCTTGGTGTTCTTGGGACTTTTCTTTGGTATAAACATGTATAGCAAGCTCAAAATGACTCTAGGATAGAAGGACTTACATTGTGGAAGCTTGAAATGAACTTTATTTCCAAGAACACTAGTGTGTGTTCTTGGTGTTCTTGGTGTTTTGGAAAAACTAATCAAAACACAAAAATGGATGGATTAAAGGATGTAGAATCACTAGATTAAGTGATATAATAACTTGAAAGGGCTAGAAACACTTACTGGATTGAAGATTTCAAATAAAAACTTGGATGATACTTGAGAGGATATTTTTGTGTTTACTCTTTTAGTGTTTGGGGAGTAAACACAAAATGACTAGTTTTTGGGGAGTAAACTCATGCTTAGGGCACGAGTTTACGTTTTTGGATGATTTTTCGACCTAAACCTAAAAGTTTGGTCGTGAACTTCTAAGACACAAGGTGTTTGCGGTTTTTAAATTTCAAAACCCGAGACGACACTTTCTTTCACCCGTTCGCTTAAAAATAATATCAAAATAATCAAATGAACTTTAAATTTCTTAAAAATAAGAAATAATGACATTAACTTATGACAAGAGGTGGTTGACTTTTAGAGTTTGACTGAATAAAAATTTCGAGTTGTCACACCTGAGAATACAAGCAGTTTGAAAATCAACATAAAGCTGGTGAGTTCATAAGATGTTTGTTTTCTGAAAACGTAAAGTTTCATTTAGTTTTTCCAAAAAGATTTTTATCCAAGAAAATCCTATATTTTCTTATGTGTAAAGTTTGATTAACTAATTTATTACACAAATCTGGTTATGTACAATTGTTATCCCAGGAAAATCCTATATTTTTCCTAAAAGTAATTTTAGTTATTGAACTTCGATGTAATGTTTGATTACCTTTCGTACTTGTTGTATTAGTTAGGTATTCTGATATCCTAATGGTGTTACACTTGAATGTACCTAGATGTGTTCCTTCATATTCGTATTCTTATTCTTGATCATATTCATATTCTTATTTTATATTTGTATTTGTATTTATATTTTTAGTCCTATTCGTATGCGTATTCGCATTCTATTTGGATTCCTACTCCTAATCCTAATCCTATTCGTATACGTATTCGTATTCTCATTCGTATTCGCAGTCGTATTTGTATCCCTATTCCTACTCCTAATACTACTCGTATTCGTATTCGTATTCGTATTCTTATTCGCATTCATATTCGCATCCCTATTCCTACTCCTAATACTATTCATATTCGTATTCGTATTTGTATTCGTATTCGCATTTGTATTCGTATTTGTATCCCTATTCCTACTCCTAATACTATTTGTATTTCTATTCGTATTAGTATTCGTATTCGTATTCACATTCGTATTCGTATTCCTACTCTTAATCCTAATCCTATTTGAATTCGTATTTGTATTCGCATTCGTATTCGCATTATTATTTTAGTATTCCTATTCGTTCTATTCCTAGTTATACTTTCGTATTCGTTATGTTCCTAGTTGTACTTTCGTATTCGTTATGTTCCTAGTTGTATTTTCGTATTCGTATTCATATTAGTTCTAAATGATGATTAGTATGAATTATTCATAGATTATGAAATATAATTTAGATTGTAACATTTTATCAAGAAATCTATGATTAGTCTGAAAGCTAACTTCATAATTCGAACTATTTTATAAACACAATTTTCGATATTAAAACATACAGAATATAAACATTTAAACTGAAAACAATAAGTATGAGTACAAGATTTCCTTGTACTTTTGCTTGTATTCCCCCCTGAAAACATTTGAAAATGGGTAGGTGTCACAACTGGAAATTTTGTGTCATGCAATCTATGCATTCAAGCTAATGTGAATCAAAAACTTCAATCAAATACATCATACAAATACTACAAATAGTCATCAAACAATTGGGAATACTAGAAGTTCTTAATTAGGTCCATTTTGGGACTAGAACTTCCTTATTGGATCCAAATGGACCCATAAGCTTCCAATTGGACTATCATGGGCTTAGAACTCTAATTGGGCTCTAATTGGACCCACATCTATTTATTTCAACATTTTGGGCCATATTGGGCCTAGAATGAAATAAATACAAAATTTTGAACCATGATTAACCTAAACTAGCCCAACAAAGTGTAAAAATCATACTATATTTCTTTGGGACTAGAAACCATCCAACTTAACATCTACATGGGTTTAGGACATTAAAGCCCAATTTCCTTCCTTTCCATTTCAAATTCTCGGCCCAAACGCCCAAAACCAAGAGGGGAGAGTTGACTTAAAGCCTTGCCACCTCACTTATATCCTCCATATCTTCATGCATGGACCAACATGCATCTAGGATTGTCAACTCAACTCTCTCTCTTCTCTTCTTCTTGAACTCGGCCGAGAGCAACACCCACACACACACAAAACACTCACAAACTCTCTCTAGATCACTCAAGGCTTCTTTCTTCTTCTCCATCCAAAATCTCAAAATTTAGGGAGCATTCAAGGAAGTTCTTCCATAAAAATCATCATCTAAGGTAAGGTTTTTCTTGGATCTATGACTTATATTCCTTGTTTTATCAAAATCCCTCCTAATCCATGCAAAAATCGTGATCTTGCACTCTAGAAAACTCCATAAACTCGAAAACTTCATCAAGGAGTGCAAGGGCCAAAAATCACTTCATTTCTTCCATTCTTTCTTCAAAAACCGAATCAACACCCAAGGTGAGTTTCATACCCCCTTATTTTCGGTTTTTATAAGTTTTTGTGGGGGAGAATACAAGCAAAGGTGTAGATCATCATTATGTGTATGTTGTGGTTGATTTCTAAGCTTATATGTGTGTTTTGTATGATTTTGATGATAGATCTAGTTATGAAATGTTAAAAACCAAGATATATATGTTATTCTAGCATAAAATATACTAATACATGTAAAGGATACTAAGAAAAATAGCCAAATGGCTTGACAACACTTGATTAGGGCTAAAAACTCATTTTTTTCACATAAAATGTTGAAAATACAAAGTTGAAGGGCCTAAAATGAAATATTTCGAAATCTGATGGGTGAGATGAGTCAAAACAGTTTACTTAATGTATTTTCTGAAATTATACTAATTGGAGGGTTAAAAACATAAATTCCAAGCTTATTGGGCTAAAAATGACATTTTCGGCCCAATGAGGCCCAATATGCGAAATTTTCTAATTTGGAGGACCAAAACTGCATTTTTCTAGAAAACAGTGGACTATAAATGTTCCATGTATTTTTCAAAGGTTTAAAATGCTTTTCAAATTTAGAAAGGACCAAAGTTGCAAAAATCTTCCAAATTGGGTCAAAAATGTAAAAATTGCGAAAAATAGGGGTTACAACCGAGAAAACTGAAATTTCAAGGACTTAAACTGTTTTCTATGAAAAATATGCTGGAACATACTTATTTCAATACTTTTTGGTGTTAAAAATGTCAAGAAAATTGATTTAAGGACCAAACCGGAAAGTTTTTAAATAATGGGGGTGAAAAGGGTAAATTCTACAATTAAGGAGGGGTTGAAAACAGAAAATCTTCAAGGCTAGTTAATACATGCAATTTGACCAAATGATGGTACCACGCTTGTCGAAGAAATACAATACATTACAATACCAAAAGTCGTTGTTGAACGAATTGGTTCGGTCTCGAACCAATAAAAATCCGAAACTACTAACACGACGACGTTACGACATTATGATTCATAACTAATAACGATGGAGAATTCACTATACATGCGAGTGTGCACAGACGTCTACGCACCACCTTTGGGCCCCAAAAGTGTAAAATCTTGTTTGTTGAGCCTAGCTAGCCCAATGACCTGATCTTAAGGCCCAAAGACCTATCTCTTACGAAGTGTTGGGTTTTACCGATCCGACATAACGTAAAAGGACTTTCAATAGCAAACATGCTGCTGGTCCCCAAAGGGTCCTCCAGTGCTGCTAGTAAAGTCGGTAACTCACGATTCCGGGATTGGGCTTCGGGCCCTTCGCAATTGCAATAGTCTTGAACGACGCGGGGAAATACCGAGGGTTCGCACCTTCCTTCCTTCCCTCCGGTCGTGGGACTACACAAGTCCGGGAGGATCGAGTTGTGTGAAGAATTACGAGTGACGCCTAAGGGATCGCTTGTAAGGTTGTTGATTGGACGTTTTCATTAACATACGTCACAACACTTCACCACCCATTGTATTCTCAATGCCTCCGGAGCTCAACGATTTCCTCTAATGCAACGAAACAATGGTACGCAAACTAAGTGAAGCAAAGTGATAGGAGAACGTCGGGTTTTCCTAGGGTTTCAACAAGTACAATATGAATTACCGGTCAAATTTCACAACTCTTACGCTTACATCTATAGAATTCAAACAAGCATACTCAATGATCAACACATACTTTTACACTATTCTATTTTTAGAAAATATCGGATTTTCTGATGGTTTTCAAACAATACATTGGATTTTCAAACACTACTTATGAACTCACCAACATTTCATATGTTGACGTTTTCAAAAGACTTGTATTCTCAGGTAACAGATAAGGAAGGATGAATTGTACTCTATGACGTTGTTGTGGTTTAAGTGGTGCTAAACAGTTATTTTGAGAATGTAATGTTTGAACAATGTAACGAATGTAAACGCTATCGGTTGTATTATTCTAAATGTTGGTGGTGTTTTATGTTATGTTTCATGTATATGCATTGTGATGGTATTCAATGAGTCACAACAGCCCTCGGACGTTTCCGCCGTCTGGTTCGGGGGTGTGACAGGTTGGTATCAGAGCTTTGTTTATAGTGAACTAGCATATCTAGCCACACATGGATATGCAACTATAAACCAAAAAGAGGGACTAACATAACTCTGAACAAAACAATTAAATAAAACAACCTTGTTTGCACTAGGAATACGAACCTAACGCCGAACCAAACAAAAATAATACTAGTGTCTCGGTTAATTCAGGACTGTTCTTAGTGGTACCAAGGAGTGGATGTAGCCTGATCAACTACATTCTCTCCAACGTATAACTAACGCAAGTTTTGATGAGATCGGGATATCTAGGGAACCTAAAACTATACCCTTACCACCGAAAAGAGAAAGCCTACTTGATCTATGCGATAATTGTAGCATCCTAGGAATAACGTTAGCATAATTACACACACTCGCAGACTGCATGGTTGGCTTCCATCACCCTGGAGACCCCTACTTCCCTAACCAGGGGAACAACAGATGGTTAGAGGAGGAGTCCGAGGAAGATCCTGAGGAGGAGCTTGAGGAAGATCCCGAAGAGGAATCTGACGGGGAACCGGAGGCCGAAGTTGAGGGCGAGCCTGCCGAATCAGAGGAAGATGAAGGAAGCCTCGAGGAGGATGCTGATGATAGTGACAGGGGTGATTCGGATGCGGAGTCCGAAGTCATCAACCCCCTTACCCGATCAGGGTGCCTGCCTATTGAGTAGGGCCCACTGGTCCTACACCTCCCTGGGGTATTGATCTTTGGAGATGGAGCAGACAGCAGGGACAACGACCCCCGTACGGCATGTCACGTGAGTTTTTTGACCTGAGAGACGAAGGACCGGCTGATCGAGCCTTTCTAGTCATGGTGAAACGGTTACGGAATACAGGCGACCTTGCCCAGGACACTGCGGATCAGGTGCGCCAGTTGAGGACTAGGGTCGAGCGTGCGGAGCAGGAGACGCGTGACGTCCTTTGAGAGTTTCACATGAGGCAGGTTCGGTGGGAGTCTCGACTCCGGGATGCGGAACGCTTGGTGGCTCGTCTTCAGGGAGCGTCCACATCCTCAGCACCACCTCCGGACGCAACTCATCGCGGTTAGGGATAGACTTATCTTCGTAGATCGTTAGGAAATATGCTATGTACTCCGACTCTATGTTTAAGTGACTACACTACTCATAGAGTCGTTATGCTGTTGAACTAGTGTCACTCATGTATGCTCTTACGAGCAAAATTTTCATGTATCAAATGCGGATAATATTAATAAATTTTTTTTTCTCTCGTGTTATATTACGATGTTGTACATTGCTATGTGTTGAGAAATTATTATGGATGGGTCAATGGTAGTAGTGTTTAAGTTCGTACCATGCACCTAGTCAATAGGAACACGACCTCACTGAAACAACATACCCTCAACATCTTTCCGTTTTGTGACAGAAAGATGCCTCCCCGACCTGCTCACGGAAACCCAAGACCAACCCCACCTGAAGTTGACTCAGCCGCTTTCCAGGCAGCTGTATCTACTGTAGTCACTGCAGCGATTGCGCAAATTCAACAAGGGAACAATGGAGGAGCCGGAAGTTCGAACAACGGAATGAATCAAGGACCCACCAAGACATGTACCTACAAGGACTTCACAAATGCCAAACCACGAACTTTTAATGGCACGGGAGGGGTGATCACTCTGAAGCGATGGATCGAAAAGGTGGAGTCGGTGTTCGAGATATGCGACTGCCCTGAGCACATGAAGGTGAAGTTCGCGGCTTGCACTTTTGTGGATCAGGCGCTCACCTGGTGGAACAGACATGTAGAATCCATGACGCTCCCTGTAGCCAACTCTATGTCGTGGACAGAGATGAAAGAAATGTTAATGGCTGAGTACTGCCCATGAGGCGAAATACAGAAGATGGAGCAAGAGCTATGGAACCTCACTGTGCAGAACACGAATATCGATGCTTACATATCGAGATTTAGCGAACTATCTCTGCTGTGCCCGAGTATGATTACCTCGGAACGAAAGAAGATTGAGCGATTCATCTGGGGACTAACATCACCAATTCAAGGGAATGTGATAGCTGCAAACCCCGAAACATTTGATAGCGCGAAAAGATTGGCAAAAAGGCTGTATGACCATAACAGCAAGAAGGGAGAGAAACCGGTGGAGACTGAGAAGACGAAGGAAGGTGATGGCAAGAGGGGAAAGAACAATAAAAGGAAGGGGCGTCAGGGCCCCGACACCTCCAAGAAGCAGCAGACAGTGGCGGTTAATGTTGTTACCACATCGGTTCCAGCCACACCACATGCTCCAACCTCAGCCACTTCAAATGCTTCCAAACCTTATTCCGGTAATCTTCCCAAATGCAACAAGTGCGGTTTCCATCACTATGGGGAATGCAAGGATTTTCAGTGCACCAGTTGCAACCGAAGGGGTCACACCGCAAAGTACTGCAAGGCTTACCCTCCCCATAATCAAAATCAGGGAATCAACAGCAACAACCCTCACAACAACAACAACGCCCATGCCAGCGGCAACAGCGCAGGGCCTAGCTACACCTGCTACGGATGCGGGAAGACTGGACACGTCTGCCGAGACTGTCCCAACAACAACAATTTAAGAAATGGAGGAACAGGAAGGATGGTGACCATGGGTCAGAGTGAGGCTATTCAAGACCCCTCTGTTGTTACCGGTACGTTTCTCTTAAACCACGCTTATGCATGCATCTTATTTGACACCGGAGCGGAACGAAGTTTCGTAAGCAATAAGTTTAAGCACTTATTAAAACAACTTCCCCAAAAGCTAAATGAAGCCTATACGGTGGAAATGGCCAATGGGAAAACCGAGTCCACTGGGGAAATCTACACCGGATGTACCCTAACTCTTAATCAACACGTTTTTCGAATAGACCTAATGCCAGTGTCAATTAGGAGCTTCGACGTGATCATCGGCATGGACTGGTTAAGCCCCCACCATGCCGAAATTATGTGTCATGAGAAGGCCGTCCGTCTTCTCCTTCCAAATCACGAAACCCTAGTAATTTACGGAGACAAATCTAGCATGAACCTTCGCCTCGTTTCGTGTGTCAAGGCACAAAAATATCTACGAAGGAACAATCTGGCGTTCCTGGCTCACGTAGTGGACAAAACCGAGGAGGAGACTAACGTTCGAGACATTCCCGTAGTATGTGAATTTCCGGATGTGTTTCCTGAAGATCTTCCGGGAGTGCCCCCAGAGAGACAGGTTGAATTTCGAATCGACCTTATCCCAGGAGCAACTCCTCTTGCTAAATCACCCTACCGGTTGGCTCCTGCCGAGATGCAGGAATTATCCAGCCAACTTAGCGAACTTTTGGATAAGGGATTTATACGACCTAGTTACTCCCCATGGGGAGCTCCGGTGCTCTTTGTCAAAAAGAAATACGGATCTTTTAGAATGTGTATCGATTACAGAGAGTTAAACAAACTCACAATCAAGAACCGCTACCCACTCCCGCGAATCGATGACCTATTTGACCAGCTCCAAGGGGCTAGTTATTTTTCTAAGATAGATCTACGGTCCGGATACCACTAACTCAAAGTCCGGGAAGAGGATATTCCAAAAACCGCTTTCCGAACTCGCTACGGACATTATGAATTTGTTGTAATGCCCTTCGGTCTAACGAATGCCCCTGCCGCATTTATGGATCTAATGAATCGAATCTGCCGACCGTTTCTCGATAACTTTGTCATTTTTTTTATCGATGACATCCTCGTCTATTCTCGAAGCAAGGAAGAGCATGGCCAACATCTCCGACAAGTCTTAGAAACTCTACGATCAGAAAAACTTTACGCCAAACTCTCCAAGTGTGAGTTCTGGTTGTGGAGCGTGAACTTCCTAGGTCATGTAGTCAGCCAAGATGGAATCCATGTGGATCCCTCTAAGGTCAAAGCGGTAGAAGGATGGGCAATCCCGACAACGCCCACGGAAATACGTCAATTCTTGGGATTATCAGGCTACTATAGGAGATTCATTCAGAACTTCTCTAAGATCGCCAAGCCACTTACCTCGCTTACGCAAAAGGGCGTACCATTCAAATGGACAGACAAACAAGAGATCGCGCTTCGAACCTTGAAACAAGCTCTCTGTAGCGCACCTGTACTATCTCTGCCTGAAGGAACGGAAGAGTTTGTAGTCTACTGCGACGCATCAAATCAGGGTTTAGGTTGTGTTCTCATGCAACGTGGGAGAGTGATAGCCTATGCATCCCGCCAGCTAAAGACGCATGAAGTAAATTACACGACCCATGACCTAGAGCTGGGAGCTGTAGTCTTTGCCCTAAAAATTTGGAGGCATTACCTTTAAGGTACAAAGTGCACCGTCTTCACGGATCATAAGAGTCTCCAACACATCTTAAACCAAAAGGAGTTAAACATGAGGCAACGAAGATGGGTTGAGTTGCTAAACGATTATGAGTGCGAGATTAAGTACCACCCAGGCAAGGCCAACGTGGTAGCTGATGCATTAAGTCGGAAGGAATACTCTAACCGTTGTACAAAAACTCTCTCGATAACCATTCAGTCAGACCTGGCCACTCAACTTGCAGTGGCCCAGTCAGAGGCCATGAAGACGGAAAATAGAGCAAGCGAAGTATTGCGTGGAATGGAAAAGAGCCTGGAGGCAAAGGAGAATGGAGTATACTATTTCATGAACCGTATTTGGGTCCCTAAATTTGGAGGGTTTAGGGATATTGTTATGAAGGAAGCCCACAAGACGCGATACTCCATTCATCCTGGTTCTGATAAGATGTATTTGGATATTAAACAACACTATTGGTGGCCTAACATGAAGGCGGAAATCGCGACCTATGTCAGTAAGTGCCTTACGTGCGCCAAGGTAAAAGTGGAATACCAAAAACCCTCATGATTGTTACAGCAACCGACAATTCCCAAGTGGAAATGGGAAGGGATTTCTATGGATTTCGTGACCAAGTTACCCAAAACGTCAGATGGATTAGACACCATATGGGTGATAGTCGACTGACTGACTAAGTCCGCCCATTTTCTGCCAATTAAAGAATCGTACAAGATGGAGAGATTGACGCGGTTATACATTCGAGAGATCGTAAGGCTCCACGGAATACCAACATCTATCATCTCGGATAGGGACAGTAGGTTCACGTCCCGATTTTGGCAATCACTCCATAAGGCGATGGGAACAAACCTCGATATGAGCACCGCTTATCATCCACAAACGGATGGTCAAAGCGAGCGAACCATCCAAATGCTCGAAGACATGCTCCGCGCATGCGTGATAGACTTTGGAAAGTCTTGGGATACCCACCTACCCTTAATCGAGTTCTCATACAACAATAGTTACCATTCGAGCATCAAGGTGGCTCCTTTCGAAGCACTTTACGGACATAAATGTAGATCACCGTTATGCTGGGCTGAAGTAGGTGACACCCAGCTAGCAAAAACACATGCGTCGGACAAAGCACTAACGGGACCGGAGATCATCCGTGAAACCACAGAAAAGATCGTTGAAATCAGAGCTCGATTGCAAGCATCGCGTGACCGACAAAAGAGCTACGCTGACAAACGGCGAAAGCCCTTAGAATTTCAGATCGGTGATCGAGTACTGTTAAAAGTCTCGCCCTGGAAAGGGGTTATACGTTTCGGAAAACGGGGAAAGCTGAACCCGCGATACCTTGGACCTTTCGAAATCGTCGCTCGAATTGGTCCAGTAGCATACAGATTGCAACTACCCGCAGAGCTAAATGGTGTACACCCCGTGTTTCACGTCTCTAATTTGAAGAAGTATCTCTCAGATGAAACACTCGTCATTCCCCTTGACGAAATCGAAATCAATGAGAATCTCCTGTTCGTTGAAGAACCAATCGAAATCATGGACAGGGAGGTGAAGCGTACTAAGCAGAGTCGCATCCCGATCGTGAAGGTACGGTGGAACGCAAAGCGTGGGCTAGAATTCACTTGGGAACGCGAAGACCAAATGAAGCAAAAGTACCCTCACCTATTCTAGCTTTCTCAAATCTAGCTTTCAAACAGAATTTCGGGACGAAATTCCCTCTAACGGGGGGATAATGTCACAACTGGAAATTTTGTGTCATGTAATCTATGCATTCAAGCTAATGTGAATCAAAAACTTCAATCAAATACATCATACAAATACTACAAATAGTCATCAAACAATTAGGAATACTAGAAGTTCTTAATTAGGTCCATTTTGGGACTAGAACTTCCTTATTGGATCCAAATGGACCCATAAGCTTCCAATTGGACTATCATGGGCTTAGAACCCTAATTGGGCTCTAATTGGATCCACATCTATTTATTTCAACATTTTGGGCCATATTGGGCCTAGAATGAAATAAATACAAAATTTTGAACCATGATTAACCTAAACTAGCCCAACAAAGTGTAAAAATCATACTATATTTCTTTGGGACTAGAAACCATCCAACTTAACATCTACATGGGTTTAGGACATTAAAGCCCAATTTCCTTCCTTTCCATTTCAAATTCTCGGCCCAAAAGCCCAAAACCAAGAGGGGAGAGTTGACTTAAAGCCTTGCCACCTCACTTATATCCTCCATATCTCCATGCATGGACCAACATGCGTCTAGGATTGTCAACTCAACTCTCTCTCTTCTCTTCTTCTTGAACTCGGCCGAGAGCAACACCCACACACACACAAAACACTCACAAACTCTCTCTAGATCACTCAAGGCTTCTTTCTTCTTCTCCATCCAAAATCTCAAAATTTAGGGAGCATTCAAGGAAGTTCTTCCACAAAAACCATCATCTAAGGTAAGGTTTTGCTTGGATCTATGACTTATATTCCTTGTTTTATCAAAATCCCTCCTAATCCATGCAAAAATCGTGATCTTGCACTCTAGAAAACTCCATAAACTCGAAAACTTCATCAAGGAGTGCAAGGGCCAAAAATCACTTCATTTCTTCCATTCATTCTTCAAAAACCGAATCAACACCCAAGGTAAGTTTCATACCCCCTTATTTTCGGTTTTTATAAGTTTTTGTGGGGGAGAATACAAGCAAAGGTGTAGATCATCATTATGTGTATGTTGTGGTTGATTTCTAAGCTTATATGTGTGTTTTGTATGATTTTGATGATAGATCTAGTTATGAAATGTTAAAAACCGAGATATATATGTTATTCTAGCATAAAATATACTAATACATGTAAAGGATACTAAGAAAAATAGCCAAATGGCTTGACAACACTTGATTAGGGCTAAAAACTCATTTTTTTGACATAAAATGTTGAAAATACAAAGTTGAAGGGCCTAAAATGAAATATTTCGAAATCTGATGGGTGAGATGAGTCAAAACAGTTTACTTAATGTATTTTCTGAAATTATACTAATTGGAGGGTTAAAAACATAAATTCCAAGCTTATTGGGCTAAAAATGACATTTTCGGCCCAATGAGGCCCAATATGCGAAATTTTCTAATTTGGAGGACCAAAACTGCATTTTTCTAGAAAACAGTGGACTATAAATGTTCCATGTATTTTTCAAAGGTTTAAAATGCTTTTCAAATTTAGAAAGGACCAAAGTTGCAAAAATCTTCCAAATTGGGTCAAAAATGTAAAAATTGCGAAAAATAGGGGTTATAACCGAGAAAACTGAAATTTCAAGGACTTAAACTGTTTTCTATGAAAAATATGCTGGAACATACTTATTTCAATACATTTTGGTGTTAAAAATGTCAAGAAAATTGATTTAAGGACCAAACCGGAAAGTTTTTAAATAAAGGGGGTGAAAAGGGTAAATTCTACAATTAAGGAGGGGCTGAAAACAGAAAATCTTCAAGGCTAGTTAATACATGCAATTTGACCAAATGATGGTACCACGCTTGTCGAAGAAATACAATACATTACAATACCAAAAGTCGTTGTTAAACGAATTGGTTCGGTCTCGAACCAATAAAAATCCGAAACTACTAACACGACGACGTTACGACATTATGATTCATAACTAATAACGATGGAGAATTCACTATACATGCGAGTGTGCACAGACGTCTACGCACCACCTTTGGGCCCCAAAAGTGTAAAATCTTGTTTGTTGAGCCTAGCTAGCCCAATGACCTGATCTTAAGGCCCAAAGACCTATCTCTTACGAAGTCTTGGGTTTTACCGATCCGACATAACGTAAAAGGACTTTCAATGGCAAACATGATGCTGGTCCCCAAAGGGTCCTCCAGTGCTACTAGTAAAATCGGTAACTCACGATTGCGGGATTGGGCTTCGGGCCCTTCGCAATTGCAATAGTCTTGAACGACGCGGGGAAATACCGAGGGTTCGCACCTTCCTTCCTTCCCTCCGGTCGTGGGACTACACAAGTCCGGGAGGATCGAGTTGTGTGAAGAATTATGAGTGACGCCTAAGGGATCGCTTGTAAGGTTGTTGATTGGACGTTTTCATTAACGTACGTCACAACACTTCACGACCCATTGTATTCTCAATGCCTCCGGAGCTCAACGATTTCCTCTAACGCAACGAAACAATGGTACGCAAACTAAGTGAAGCAAAGTGATAGGAGAACGTCGGTTTTTCCTAGGGTTTCAACAAGTACAATATGAATTACCGGTCAAATTTCACAACTCTTACGCTTACATCTATAGAATTCAAACAAGCATACTCATGGATCAACACATACTTTTACATTATTCTATTTTTAGAAAATATCGGATTTTCTGATGGTTTTCAAACAATACATTGGATTTTCAAACACTACTTATGAACTCACCAACATTTCATATGTTGACGTTTTCAAAATACTTGTATTCTCAGGTAACAGATAAGGAAGGATGAATTGTACTCTATGACGTTGTTGTGGTTTAAGTGGTGCTAAACAGTTATTTTGAGAATGTAATGTTTGAACAATGTAACGAATGTAAACGCTATCGGTTGTATTATTCTAAATGTTGGTGGTGTTTTATGTTATGTTTCATGTATATGCATTGTGATGGTATTCAATGAGTCACAACAGCCCTCGGACGTTTCCGCCGTCTGGTTCGGGGGTGTGACAGGTTGGTATCAGAGCTTTGTTTATAGTGAACTAGCATATATAGCCACACATGGATATGCAACTATAAACCAAAAAGAGGGACTAACATAACTCTGAACAAAACAATTAAATAAAACAACCTTGTTTGCACTAGGTATACGAACCTAACGCCGAACCAAACAAAAATAATACTAGTGTCTCGGTTAATTCAGGACTGTTCTTAGTGGTACCAAGGAGTGGATGGCCTGGTCAACTACATTCTCTCCAACGTATAACTAACGCACGTTCTGATGAGATCGGGATATCTAGGGAACCTAAAACTATACCCTTACCACCGAAAAGAGAACGCCTACTTGATCTATGCGATAATTGTAGCATCCTAGGAATAACGTTAGCATAATTACACACACTCGCAGACCGCATGGCTGGCTTCCATCACCCTGGAGACCCCTACTTCCCTATCCAGGGGAACAACGGATGGTTAGAGGAGGAGTCCGAGGAAGAGCCTGAGGAGGAGCCTGAGGAAGACCCCGAAGAGGAATCTGACGGGGAACCGGAGGCCGAAGTTGAGGGCGAGCCTACCGAATCAGAGGAAGATGAAGGAAGCCTCGAGGAGGATGCTGTTGATAGTGACAGGGGTGATTCGGATGCGGAGTCCGAAGTCATCAACCCCCCTTACCCGATCAGGGTGCCTGCCTATTGAGTAGGGCCCACTGGTCCTACACCTCCCTGGGGTATTGATCTTTGGAGATGGAGTAGACAGCAGGGACAGCGACCCCCGTACGGCATGTCACGCGAGTTCTTTGACCTGAGAGATGAAGGACCGGCTGATCGAGCCCTTCCAGTCATGGTGAAACGGTTACGGAATACAGGCGACCTTGCCCAGGACACTGCGGATCAGGTGCGCCAGTTGAGGACTAGGGTCGAGCGTGCGGAGAAGGAGATGTGTGACGTCCTTCGAGAGTTTCACATGAGGCAGGTTCGGTGGGAGTCTCGACTCCGGGATGCGGAACGCTTGGTGGCTCGTCTTCAGGGAGCGTCCACATCCTCAGCACCACCTCCGGACGCAGCTCATCGCGGTTAGGGATAGACTTATCATCGTAGATCGTTAGGAAATATGCTATGTACTCCGACTCTATGTTTAAGTGACTACACTACTCATAGAGTCGTTATGTTGTCGAACTAGTGTCACTCATGTATGCTCTTACGAGCAAAATTTTCATGTATCAAATGCGGATAATATTAATAAAAAAAAAAAATTTCTCTCGTGTTATATTACGATGTTGTACATTGCTATGTGTTGAGAAATTATTATGGATGGGTCAATGGTAGTAGTGTTTAAGTTCGTACCATGCACCTAGTCAATAGGAACACGACCTCACTGAAACAACATACCCTCAACATCTTTCCGTTTTGTGACAGAAAGATGCCTCCCCGACCTGCTCACGGAAACCCAAGACCAACCCCACCTGAAGTTGACTCAGCCGCTTTCCAGGCAGCTGTATCTACTGCAGTCACTGCAGCGATTGCGCAAATTCAACAAGGGAACAATGGAGGAGCCGGAAGTTCGAACAACGGAATGAATCAAGGACCCACCAAGACATGTACCTACAAGGACTTCACAAACGCCAAACCACGAACTTTTAATGGCACGGGAGGGGTGATCACTCTGAAGCGATGGATCGAAAAGGTGGAGTCGGTGTTCGAGATATGCGATTGCCCTGAGCACAAGAAGGTGAAGTTCGCGGCTTGCACTTTTGTGGATCAGGCGCTCACCCTGGTGGAACGGACATGTAGAATCCATGACGCTCCCTGTAGCCAACTCTATGCCGTGGACAGAGATGAAAGAAATGTTAATGGCTGAGTACTGCCCACGAGGCGAAATACAGAAGATGGAGCAAGAGCTATGGAACCTCACTGTGCAGAACACGAATATCGATGCTTACATATCAAGATTTAGCGAACTATCTCTGCTGTGCCCGAGTATGATTACCTCGGAAGGAAAGAAGATTGAGCGATTCATCTGGGGACTAACATCACCAATTCAAGGGAATGTGATAGCTGCAAACCCCGAAACATTTGATAGCGCGAAAAGATTGGCAAAAAGGCTGTATGAACATAACAGCAAGAAGGGAGAGAAACCGGTGGAGACTGAGAAGACGAAGGAAGGTGATGGCAAGAGGGGAAAGAACAATAAGAGGAAGGGGCGTTAGGGCCCCGACACCTCCAAGAAGCAGCAGACAGTGGCGGTTAATGCTGTTACCACATCGGTTCCAGCCACACCACATGCTCCAACCTCAGCCACTTCAAATGCTTCCAAACCTTATTCCGGTAATCTTCCCAAATGCAACAAGTGCGGTTTCCATCACTATGGAGAATGCAAGGATTTTCAGTGCACCAGTTGCAACCGAAGGGGTCACACCGCAAAGTACTGCAAGGCTTACCCTCCCCATAATCAAAATCAGGGAATCAACAGCAACAACCCTCGCAATAACAACAACGCCCATGCCAGCGGCAACAGCGTAGGGCCTAGCTGCACCTGCTACGGATGCGGGAAGACTGGACACGTCCGCCGAGACTGTCCCAACAACAACAATTTAAGAAATGGAGGAACAGGAAGGATGTTGACCATGGGTCAGAGTGAGGCTATTCAAGACCCCTCTGTTGTTACCGGTACGTTTCTCTTAAACCACGCTTATGCATGCATCTTATTTGACACCGGAGCGGAACGAAGTTTCGTAAGCAATAAGTTTAAGCACTTATTAAAACAACTTCCCGAAAAGCTAAATGAAGCCTATACGGTGGAAATGGCCAATGGGAAAACCGAGTCCACTGGGGAAATCTACACCGGATGTACCCTAATTCTTAATCAACACGTTTTTCGAATAGACCTAATGCCAGTGTCAATTAGGAGCTTCGACGTAATCATCGGCATGGACTGGTTAAGCCCCCACCATGCCGAAATTATGTGTCACGAGAAGGCCGTCCGTCTTCTCCTTCCAAATCACGAAACCCTAGTAATTTACGGAGACAAATCTAGCATGAACCTTCGCCTCGCTTCGTGTGTCAAGGCACAAAAATATCTACAAAGGAACAATCTGGCGTTCCTGGCTCACGTAGTGGACAAAACCAAGGAGGAGATTAACATTTGAGACATTCCCGTAGTATGTGAATTTCCGGATGTGTTTCCTGAAGATCTTCCGGGAGTGCCCCCAGAGAGACAGGTTGAATTTCGAATCGACCTTATCCCAGGAGCAACTCCTCTTGCTAAATCACCCTACCGGTTGGCTCCTACCGAGATGCAGGAATTATCCAGCCAACTCAGCGAACTTTTGGATAAGGGATTTATTCGACCTAGTTACTCGCCATGGGGAGCTCCGGTGCTCTTTGTCAAAAAGAAAGACGGATCTTTTAGAATGTGTATCGATTACAGAGAGTTAAACAAACTCACAATCAAGAACCGCTACCCACTCCCGCGAATCGATGACCTATTTGACCAGCTCCAAGGGGCTAGTTATTTTTCTAAGATAGATCTACAGTCCGGATACCACCAACTCAAAGTCCGGGAAGAGGATATTCCAATAACCGCTTTCCGAACACGCTACGGACATTATGAATTTGTTGTAATGCCCTTCGGTCTAACGAATGCCCCTGCCGCATTTATGGACCTAATGAATCGAATCTGCCGACCGTTTCTCGATAACTTTGTCATTGTTTTTATCGATGACATCCTCGTCTATTCTCGAAGCAAGGAAGAGCATGGCCAACATCTCCGACAAGTCTTAGAAACTCTACGATCAGAAAAACTTTACGCCAAACTCTCCAAGTGTGAGTTCTGGCTGCGGAGCTTGAACTTCCTAGGTCATGTAGTCAGCCAAGATGGAATCCATGTGGATCCCTCTAAGGTCAAAGCGGTAGAAGGATGGGCAATCCCGACAACGCCCACGGAAATACGTCAATTCTTGGGATTAGCAGGCTATTATAGGAGATTCATTCATAACTTATCTAAGATCGCCAGGCCACTTACCTCGCTTACGCAAAAGGGCGTACCATTCAAATGGACAGACAAACAAGAGATCGCGTTTCGAACCTTGAAACAAGCTCTCTGTAGCGCACCTGTACTATCTCTGCCTGAAGGAACGGAAGACTTTGTAGTCTACTGCGACGCATCAAATCAGAGTTTAGGTTGCGTTCTCATGCAACGTGGGAGAGTGATAGCCTATGCATCCCGCCAGCTAAAGACGCATGAAGTAAATTACACGACCCATGACCTAGAGCTGGGAGCTGTAGTCTTTGCCCTAAAAATTTGGAGGCATTACCTTTATGGTACAAAGTGCACCGTCTTCACGGATCACAAGAGTCTCCAACACATCTTAAACCAAAAGGAGTTAAACATGAGGCAACGAAGATGGGTTGAGTTGCTAAACGATTATGAGTGCGAGATTAAGTACCACCCAGGCAAGGCCAACGTGGTAGCTGATGCATTAAGTCGGAAGGAATACTCTAATCGTTGTACAAAAACTCTCTCGATAACCATTCAGTCACACCTGGGCACTCAACTTGCAGTGGCCTAGTCAGAGGCCATGAAGACGGAAAATAGAGCAAGCGAAGTATTGCGCGGAATGGAAAAGAGCCTGGAGGCAAAGGAGAATGGAGTATACTATTTCATGAACCATATGTGGGTCCCTAAATTTGGATGGTTTAGGGATATTGTTATGAAGGAAGCCCACAAGACGCGATACTCCATTCATCCTGGCTATGATAAGATGTATTTGGATATTAAACAACACTATTGGTGGCCTAACATGAAGGCGGAAATCGCGACCTATGTCAGTAAGTGCCTTACGTGCGCCAAGGTAAAAGTGGAATACCAAAAATCCTCAGGATTCTTACAGCAACCGACAATTCCCGAGTGGAAATGGGAAGGGATTTCTATGGATTTCGTGACCAAGTTACCCAAAACGTCAGATGGATTAGACACCATATGGGTGATAGTCGACTGACTGACGAAGTCCGCCCATTTTCTGCCAATTAAAAAATCGTACAAGATGGAGAGATTGACGCGGTTATACATTCGAGAGATCGTAAGGCTCCACGGAATACCAACATCTATCATCTCGGATAGGGACAGTAGGTTCACGTCCCGATTTTGGCAATCACTCCATAAGGCGATGGGAACAAACCTCGATATGAGCACCGCTTATCATCCACAAACGGATGGTCAAAGCGAGCGAACCATCCAGAGGCTCGAAGATATGCTCCGCGCATGCGTGATAGACTTTGGAAAGTCTTGGGATACCCACCTACCCTTAATCGAGTTCTCATACAACAATAGTTACCATTCGAGCATCAAGGTGGCTCCTTTCGAAGCACTTTACGGACGTAAATGTAGATCACCGTTATGCTGGGCTGAAGTAGGTGACACCCAGCTAGCAAAAACACATGCGTCGGACAAAGCACTAACGGGACCGGAGATCATCCGTGAAACCACGGAAAAGATCGTTCAAATCAGAGCTCGATTTCAAGCATCGCGTGACCGACAAAAGAGCTACGCTGACAAACAGCGAAAGCCCTTAGAATTTCAGATCGGTGATCGAGTACTGTTAAAAGTCTCGCCCTGGAAAGGGGTTATACGTTTCGGAAAACGGGGAAAGCTAAACCCGCGATACCTTGGACCTTTCGAAACCGTCGCTCGAATTGGTCCAGTAGCATACAGACTGCAACTACCCGCAGAGCTAAATGGTGTACACCCCGTGTTTCACGTCTGTAATTTGAAGAAGTGTCTCTCAGATGAAACACTCGTCATTCCCCTTGATGAAATCGAAATCAATGAGAATCTCCTGTTCGTTGAAGAACCAATCGAAATCATGGACAGGGAGGTGAAGCGTACTAAGCAGAGTCGCATCCCGATCATGAAGGTACGGTGGAACGCAAAGCGTGGGCCAGAATTCACTTGGGAACGCGAAGACCAAATGAAGCAAAAGTACCCTCACCTATTCTAGCTTTCTCAAATCTAGCTTTCAAACAGAATTTCGGGATGAAATTCCCTCTAACGGGGGGATGATGTCACAACTGGAAATTTTGTGTCATGTAATCTATGCATTCAAGCTAATGTGAATCAAAAACTTCAATCAAATACATCATACAAATACTACAAATAGTTATCAAACAATTGGGAATACTAGAAGTTCTTAATTAGGTCCATTTTGGGACTAGAACTTCCTTATTGGATCCAAATGGACCCATAAGCTTCCAATTGGACTATCATGGGCTTAGAACCCTAATTGGGCTCTAATTGGACCCACATCTATTTATTTCAACATTTTGGGCCATATTGGGCCTAGAATGAAATAAATACAAAATTTTGAACCATGATTAACCTAAACTAGCCCAACAAAGTGTAAAAATCATACTATATTTCTTTGGGACTAGAAACCATCCAACTTAACATCTACATGGGTTTAGGACATTAAAGCCCAATTTCCTTCCTTTCCATTTCAAATTCTCGGCCCAAAAACCCAAAACCAAGAGGGGAGAGTTGACTTAAAGCCTTGCCACCTCACTTATATCCTCCATATCTCCATGCATGGACCAACATGCATCTAGGATTGTCAACTCAACTCTCTCTCTTCTCTTCTTCTTGAACTCGGCCGAGAGCAACACCCACACACACACAAAACACTCACAAACTCTCTCTAGATCACTCAAGGCTTCTTTCTTCTTCTCCATCCAAAATCTCGAAATTTAGGGAGCATTCAAGGAAGTTCTTCCACAAAAATCATTATCTAAGGTAAGGTTTTGCTTGGATCTATGACTTATATTCCTTGTTTTATCAAAATCCCTCCTAATCCATGCAAAAATCATGATCTTGCACTCTAGAAAACTCCATAAACTCGAAAACTTCATCAAGGAGTGCAAGGGCCAAAAATCACTTCATTTCTTCCATTATTTCTTCAAAAACCGAATCAACACCCAAGGTGAGTTCATACCCCCTTATTTTCGATTTTTATAAGTTTTTGTGGGGGAGAATACAAGCAAAGGTGTAGATCATCATTATGTGTATGTTGTGGTTGATTTCTAAGCTTATATGTGTGTTTTGTATGATTTTGATGATAGATCTAGTTATGAAATGTTAAAAACCAAGATATATATGTTATTCTAGCATAAAATATACTAATACATGTAAAGGATACTAAGAAAAATAGCCAAATGGCTTGACAACACTTGATTAGGGCTGAAAACTCATTTTTTTGACATAAAATGTTGAAAATACAAAGTTGAAGGGCCTAAAATGAAATATTTCGAAATCTGATGGGTGAGATGAGTCAAAACAGTTTACTTAATGTATTTTCTGAAATTATACTAATTGGAGGGTTAAAAACATAAATTCCAAGCTTATTGGGCTAAAGATGACATTTTCGGCCCAATGAGGCCCAATATGCGAAATTTTCTAATTTGGAGGACCAAAACTGCATTTTTCTAGAAAACAGTGGACTATAAATGTTCCATGTATTTTTCAAAGGTTTAAAATGCTTTTCAAATTTAGAAAGGACCAAAGTTGCAAAAATCTTCCAAATTGGGTCAAAAATGTAAAAATTGCGAAAAATAGGGGTTATAACCGAGAAAACTGAAATTTCAAGGACTTAAACTGTTTTCTATGAAAAATATGCTGGAACATACTTATTTCAATACTTTATGGTGTTAAAAATGTCAAGAAAAGTGATTTAAGGACCAAACCGGAAAGTTTTTAAATAAAGGGGGTGAAAAGGGTAAATTCTACAATTAAGGAGGGGCTGAAAACAGAAAATCTTCAAGGCTAGTTAATACATGCAATTTGACCAAATGATGGTACCACGCTTGTCGAAGAAATACAATACATTACAATACCAAAAGTCGTTGTTAAACGAATTGGTTCGGTCTCGAACCAATAAAAATCCGAAACTACTAACACGACGATGTTACGACATTACGATTCATAACTAATAACGATGGAGAATTCACTATACATGCGAGTGTGCACAGACGTCTACGCACCACCTTTGGGCCCCAAAAGTGTAAAATCTTGTTTGTTGAGCCTAGCTAGCCCAATGACCTGATCTTAAGGCCCAAAGACCTATCTCTTACGAAGTGTTGGGTTTTACCGATTCGACATAACGTAAAAGGACTTTCAATGACAAACATGTTGCTGGTCCCCAAAGGGTCCTCCAGTGCTGCTAGTAAAGTCGGTAACTCACGATTGCGGGATTGGGCTTCGGGCCGTTCGCAATTGTAGTAGTCTTGAACGACGCGGGGAAATACCGAGGGTTCGCACCTTCCTTCCTTCCCTCCGGTCGTGGGACTACACAAGTCCGGGAGGATCGAGTTGTGTGAAGAATTACGAGTGACGCCTAAGGGATCGCTTGTAAGGTTGTTGATTGGACGTTTTCATTAACGTACGTCACAACACTTCACCACCCATTGTATTCTCAATGCCTCCGGAGCTCAACGATTTCCTCTAACGCAACGAAACAACGGTACGCAAACTAAGTGAAGCAAAGTGATAGGAGAACGTCGGGTTTTCCTAGGGTTTCAACAAGTACAATATGAATTACCGGTCAAATTTCACAACTCTTACGCTTACATCTATAGAATTCAAACAAGCATACTCATGGATCAACACATACTTTTACACTATTCTATTTTTAGAAAATATCGGATTTTCTGATGGTTTTCAAACAATACATTGGATTTTCAAACACTACTTATGAACTCACCAACATTTCATATGTTGACGTTTTCAAAATACTTGTATTCTCAGGTAACAGATAAGGAAGGATGAATTGTACTCTATGACGTTGCTGTGGTTTAAGTGGTGCTAAACAGTTATTTTGAGAATGTAATGTTTGAACAATGTAACGAATGTAAACGCTATCGGTTGTATTATTCTAAATGTTGGTGATGTTTTATGTTATGTTTCATGTATATGCATTGTGATGGTATTCAATGAGTCACAACAGCCCTCGGACGTTTCCGCCGTCTGGTTCGGGGGTGTGACAGTAGGGGTATGAACTCACCGGTTGAGGAACGCGTCGGTTTGGATCCTAAATGTCAGTTCAGCATTTGCAAACGCACAAGATTCCTATGTATTATGAAAAGATACACATTTTTATCTAATTAGGACTTGAATTATTTATTAGATAGGGACAAACACTTCTAATCATGAAAACACTCCATTACAAGTGTTTGGAGGGACCCGGGTGGCATTTGAGGAGACATATGGCTTGGATATGGAGTTTACTCTTCAAGAGTTAACTCATACTAGAGTTTTTGGCTGTAAGTCCCATTCCCCATGAGTTTACAGCCGTAAACTCATGGTGGGGTGTTCTATGGTGCAAAATGACTTTATATCACTTGAGGGAAAATTATAGGGTTAGTTTCAAGGCATGGAAAAGTGGTTTGGACAATTTAGGGACCCTTTGAGGAGTTTACAGCAATAAACTATATGTTTACAGCCATAAACTCTTGTACACATGCTCAAAATGTTTCTTGGTGGGCCTCCTTTAATCACATGTGATTTTAAGCTATTACACAAGCCTTGGAAGGAATTTAGGGTGTCATTTGGCCATGATTTGGGAGTTTACGGCCCAGGAACCCCTTTTGAGAGGGTTTATGGTCATGAACTCCTAAGGGAGGTGTTTTTATTGAGTTGAAGGCTTCCAATACGTTTGTGGTTGATTCTAGAATTTATCCCAAGGCTATACGTGTGTTTAAATGGTAATTTAACACCTTAGAAGGAGTTTACTCTCCATGATAATGATTTTACGGCCCAAGCATGTTCTTGGGCTATAAACTCATGTTTACTCCTCTAAATTGATGTTCATGGTTTTCCATGTCTAGTTCCATTATTCTATAAGTCATATCTAAGCCTCAATGGTGTTTTGGAAGGGTTTAAAGGCATAAAAACCCCCTTCTATATGTGTTCACGGCCCAAGGGTGTTCCAGGGCCGTAAACACATAATTTTGGTCCTAAATCATAGATTAATCACGAATTTGAAGGCTAAGGGTGTTCCAGGGCCGTAAACACATAATCGAGTCCCTTCATGGACTCGGCGAGTCTGCTGTGCAGACAGCTCCAAACTTCGATTTTTCAGCCGAATTTGCAAGTATAACAAGAAAACAAGCCTAGGCTTTGATACCACTATTGGGTTTTGATCATTCTAACACTCCTAAGTGTACATGCAACCCTAATTACCTTGGATCTATGTTTTCTCTATTATACATGCAAATATGATCTTTCCAAGGTATTCATCTTAACTATCATAATAACATTGAATCATATGAATATATCAAGTTAGAACTACATACCTCTTTGATGTAAAATGTCTCCATGAAGCTTGAGTGCCTAGTGCCCCAAGTGTGACACGTCAAATGGTTCACACAACATCATACACACTTGGAAAGACTTGAGAACAACTTGAACACTCCTTGAAATCGTCTAGCCCTCACACTCACACATAGTGACTGATTTATTGAGCCATGGGATTCTTTTATATGGTGGCTATTAATGTTACACCATGTAACTCATGACTTTACCCATTCCTTATGCTACATTCACGCCATGGACTTAGTCTAACATAAGGAATCTTGGATCACAAGCCCACATATATAAGAATGAATGATTTACACAATCAACCCATATATTTAATTAGTCTCCTTTTGATCACTTAATTAATTCCAAATTAATTCTTGATCAATACTAATTAAATATCCTTATTAATATATTAGAACTTATAATATATTAACAAACCTTAAGTGTTATTTCTCTCATTTTAGTTTATCCAACTGCATTATGTCATGCAACCCAAATGGATCATCCCGGGTCAGGTCAAGTCTTACTAATTATAGTTATAGACTTAGACATTAATCCAGCACTTCTTCCTCTTCATCTTCAATAGATACGCTTGTACATCAGCAGGAACTTGAAATATTATCTGAATACACATTAAAGGATTTAAACAATGATGCATAATCAAATAACCAATCAGTTCCAACTCTGGCATTTATCTCATTCTCTACCAGCCAGTGCGCATCCAAATATTCCACAATCTTCTTGGTGGTTTTTTGTACACTCTATAAGCGATGCATGTGGCATATCCTAAAAAGTAGCAGTCATCGGCCTTTGAGTTGAACTTGGGGTTGGATTCCAAGTGAAGGAGGGTGCAAGGGCTTCCAAAGATTCTGAAGTGAGTGACTGATGGTTTGTGATTGTATAAAATTTCGTATGGGGTCTTCATTTGAGATTTGTTGATGAGAACTCAATTCTGAACATAGCAAGTAGTGTTAATAGCCTCAGCCCAGAAAAAAACCGGTAACTTGGAATCATAAAGCATAGTCCTTGCAGTGTCCATCAAAGTATGATTTCATCATTGAGGAACACATTTTTGTTGTGGCGCCCGAACAGAACTGTATTGACACAGTATACCCTTTTATGCATAGAAGCTATCCAGAACTAAATTCTTGAAATGTGTGCCATTATCAGTTTTAAGCGCCTTCACCTTTTCATTTGTCGTATTCGCAATCATCATAATGAACTTCTTGATCAAGTCAACAATCTCACTTTTGTTGGATATGAAGACGACCCATGTGAATTTTGATTAATCATCAATCACAACCAAGCAATAATAATTCTTATTGATGCTAAGAACATCGATCGGACCGAGCAAATCCATATGTAACAACTGAAGAACCTTGTTGATTGAGTTCACCAACTTTGGCTTATGTGTCTTATGATGATGTTTGCCCTATCATACCTTAGACCCTTTTTCTGATTATGTTTAAATTTCAATTATTCGTCAATCATGGACTCAACTTTCTTACTTGACACATCAAATTTTCTGAAATTAAAATATGCATTTTCCAACTTATTTTTCAATGTGTCAAGCTCGTTAGTCAAGTCAGCGAGTTGTTTCTTAACATAGTTATAATTTTCACACTTGTTACTATATTCTTCCTGAAGTTTCCTAAAATCCTTGGTTTTGGCCTCTAATTATTCTTTAAGAGGTATCTGTCCCTTTCGAAAATTATAACCTTCTTAGTTAAGGTCCTCATTTTCTCTATGCAATAAATCAATTTGATCGCGTAGAAATTTAACATTATACATATGTTTTTTAGAGCAAGAAATTTCACTAACCTCTTTCTTCTTAGGACTGGTAGACACCATGAAAGCAAATTGCAACTCCATCATTTTTGTTTCAGCATCCTCTTCAGGATTTTGAACTGGAATATCACATATTTGTGCAAGATTAGCCGTTTCAGGTCCTGAGATGTTTAACGCTTGGATCTAGTCCTCCCAATCAAATGCTTGACAATAATTGCCAAATTTGCAGTTTCACTGTTGGATGTTCTTCCTCTATTGTTCACCACTGGTACCATTGTCCTGTCATGATTCTCCCTTCTATCTAGTTTTGGACACTCACGAGCAAAATGACTACGCTCATGACAGTTGAAGCACCTAAGGTTGACCCTATTAAAACCAACTTTCTTGTCTCCATTCATTCCCCAGTTGTTATTTCTCGTCTTCTTGGAAAATTGTTTAGCTATGAACAGTATCATGGCAATTTTCAGGTGATATCCATTTCCTCAACATCTTCTGGATGGATTTGATCAAGACCAGCAAATGATACTTGAGGAGGAAACTCACCAGCTAAGAACATATTGTAACAATTCACGAGACCAAAGGGTAGAGCCAGATTTTCTTCAAATTCATTGGGAGTAGATATATAGGGAGGAGCTTTTAAGGAGGAGGCTGAATGTGGAACAACATGAGTTTATGGATAAGGCATGGATGGTAGAATAGCATGGGTTTGTGGTATAATGAAAGCTTGAGTTTTGGAGTGGTGAATGATGAAAAGGCATTGTTCGATGGAATTCACATGGTTTATCTCGCATTGCGTATCATCTAAATCAGAAGATTTGATGATAGCCATTGTTTCATCAAGACTGAGCCTCTTAAGATCTTTCATTTTCTTGATAACATAGACGTTCATGTCCCATGAATTGGGATGAGAGTTCATAAATTTCTTATTAATCTCTAAGCATGGTACCGAAATTCCAGTAGTATTCATTTCTGGGGTAAGAGTAATAAATCTCTACAACTTAGCCTACAGAGTCTCCCCGAGAACATGGTTGAACATGTTGAATTTTTGGACGGAGCATTTCTTGTCTGCTCTGTTTCATGTCTTCATTACCTTCGTAGACCTCTATCAGTGCATCACATAGTGGTTTTTCTGAATCATACTCCCTGAATCCTTGTGCAATGTCAGGTGATAGAGCCATAGTCAGAGTTGCAAGTGCCTTTTCCTGTTTTTCAACTTTTTCAAAACCCTCATGAGTGTATTTTTCAAATTCTTTGTTAATTATGGTTTCATTTTCTAGAGTACCGGTGACTCTAACTGGACCCCTAGGAATTTTGCGCCAAATATTGAAATCTTTCATTTTGATGTACTTTTCTATCCTATATTTCCATTCTGGAAACCCTTCTATGGATAACAGACGCAAAATTCTCGTAGTAGGTCCCATTATTGAGTCTAGTTCTTGATGAATTGCACTATGTTGAGGTTCCATTTTAAAAGAATAGTTTTGATCACAAATGAAAAAAGTTTAAAACCGAAAATGGTTTACAGTTGAAAAATGGTTCACATCCGTAAATGGTTCACAATCAAAAAGGGTTCATAGGCGAAAATGGTTCACAGTAAAAAAGGGTTCATAACTGAAAACAGTTTTCGGCCGAAAATGGTTTGCAATCGAATAATATTTTCAGTCGAAAACTAATGAGCAGAAGTCTACCGAAAATGCCCAAATTTTAAAGAAAAAGATTATTTCAAGCAGATTTTCGATCCTTTTGGCCTTCAATTCATGATCAATAGCAAAAACCCATGAACAACAACAACAACAACAATAAATGATTTGCAATAAGAAGCTTGATCAACACCAAAAATGGATACCAAATTATCCAAAAACAAGCTTGATCAAGTTGACACTAGAATGGATCTGATACCAATTATAAGTCCCCAAAACTAAGAACCAACTAGTGATCAAGAAACAAAGAAGCCAAAATGATAAAGAACAAGAAGGATTAGAAACAGAATTGAACCAAATTGCACACGTATTAGATCAACCAAAAACGTTAGATACAGTGGATGAAAACACACACAGTTGACTGGAAACAATTACTAACAACTGGAAAGCTAGGACACTATTTATAGGGAACAATAACATCAAAAGATTTTGCCGCCGAAAACACCACATGGATCGAGAATGAGACATTTTCGATCCACCTGACCGAAAACCCCCAAAACACCTATACATAGTGTAACAAAGCCTACAAAACATAAATACCTAGCTCAAACCAACAAAACATGCCCTAACAAGGTATTATTTGTGTATCTTTAAAATGTGAGATGCATAGAGGATTAACTATAGGGAATGCTATAATTTTATGTGGTAAATGTTAATCTTTAAACATGCAATTATAAAGGAAATTATCAGGTGTCATATGAACTATACAAGAGGCATATTTAGCCAAGATGGGATTTGTTCCTCTTATGTGTTGAGAGCTAGACAACTAATATGCAATACCCAACATTGGAGAAAAAATAATATTGATTGTGATCCAAGCATCATGTTCAATTAGATGTTTTTCACAAAGGGATAACTGATAAACTTAACTTATACATCAATTTCAGCTTTGAGCTTTTGGAAATTGGATGTTCATGAATGGCATTCTCCGTCGTGTGTTATTGGGGGAAGTGAATTGTTTCTACATCCCACCACTATATATATATATATATATATATATATATATATATATATATATATATATATATATGTGTGTGTGTGTGTGTGTGTGTGTGTGTGTGTATATATATATATATATTGTAACATCCTGAAATTAGGTATATCTTATTATCTCTGGGCTCCTTATGAAATGTGACACATTCAATCCCTCAAAGAAAAAGGCTTGCAAAAGTGGTTGTATGCGGGGCATGTATATGGATACGTGTAATGTGCTCATGTGGTGTGCATGATCGCAGATGGCCAGCTAGTACATTAAGCATACTTGGGGTACACTGGGCATACTAGCCTAGTTGTTAAACCTTAATTTTAAGGGTTTCCCCTATTTAAAGATTATTATCACTTTATTCCTGGCTACCCTTATTAGCCTCCAATCCTCTCATCAATTCTAATCTATTGTGAGTTGCTTGTGTGTGAGATATTCCAAGTTTTGAGTGTTCTTGGCTCTTGTAGAGCAGAAGAAGATAAGGAAGGTGCAAGCAAGATTAAAGATCTAGAACCTTCCCATCTTTGTGTATCATTTTTAGGTATAAAATCTATACCTTGGCAAGTTTTCTTTATGATCTCTTTGGTTTATGGTTTATGAGCTAAAAGTCCCCAAGTTTGGACCTTTATGAGTTTGGGACTCTCTAGAAGGTTTTTTTTGTCCTTTCATGCATATTAGGACATTTAGATTAATAAAACTGCTTTCTTGATCTTTCCCTTTGGCACATGCATGGGTAAAGTAGATTTTAATGGTTACAGTGATCCTTTGGGACTTTCCTAGACATGATATGGATTAGATCCAACCGACTTTATGGATTAAGATGTCTTAGATTAGTTGGATATGTGGTTGGGTTCGTTGTCTGAAAGGATTGAGAGACTAACTTGGTGGAAATAGAGGCAGACAAAGTACATCGGGCGTACTTTTGGCTACGCGCAACATAGCCTGATCCTTCCACAATGATAGTTGGCTACGGTGTACGCCCAATGTAATTAGTGGCATGCTCGGTGTACTCACTGAGCATTGACTTTTGTTGACTTTTAGCATTTGTCAAGATTTAGGGGTTGTGGACCATAAGAAGGGGAAAATGGTCATTTTTGTCTTAGATGTTTTAGCCATATGATTTGGACTCGTGAGTTGGATTTTAGACATTAATAAATAATTATGATTAATTATTGTTCTGAATAGGCAGAGTCTAGCTCTGGTAGTTCGGGCATGAGGTTTACTAACTGTCAGGGTCAGGTGAGTCTCCTCACTTATTCTCACATGTGTGGTAGAATAGCCGTATCTATGATGACCAGCTCGGTCTTGCTACTTTGATGATGTATTGTTGATTATATGTGACTGAGACTACTAATAGTCTCCAAGGTTGCTGATAAACCATCAGGCATGTTGTTGGCTCATTGGGTCTGCTGATAGTCCCCAGGATTATTGATAATCCATAGTTGTTTATTTGATGATGTGACATATGTGGTATTTTGGGGAACTCACTAAGCTTTGTGCTTACAGTTGTTGATTATATGTAGCAGGTACTTCTAAGGACCGTGGGAAAGCTAATGTATGATTGTACACACTCGATGGGATGTTTGTTGTTGGGATGGATATGAACTCTGATATTATGGAAATGAATGTTTTGAATAATTATATACTTGAAAACTTGTTTTATGAAACCCTAATCTTGGTAACTTAAAATGAAAATGTTGGTTTGAAATTTGAGGTGTTACAATTTGGTATCAGAGGATTTGTTTGAGGGTTTTGGATAAACCTCAGAGTGATTCTAAACTAAAACTAAGGATCTGAAAGACTTTTGAAGAACTTAACAAGGAAATCAAGATTTTTACAAGAGAAAAACCTAGAAAAGCAGTGTGTACAATCAACCAGCGCTCGAGCAGTAGTTTCCCAAAATACCCAAATCTACATTATGAATATTGCAGTGTAGATTTACTCTGAGCTTGTAGAATTGCATGCTAGTTAGAGGTTGGTTAAGGAATCTTGCAGAGATAGTGTGGTAATGTTGCCTGATTAGTGATGCCTTACCCTAGGAGTTCACTCTTATAATACTGAACCTGTCATTATTGTTTGCTTTGTGTATGTTATATTATTGTACGTAGTAAGGATTTCATAGCCTTGTAATGTTTGATTTAGCCTTTCTTCCCGTTCCTTGTTTGGTTATGGATTTGAGGTAGGATCATTTATTTGAATGTGTATCGATTCTTGAATTATTTAAATTGGAATACACAAAGCAAATGGAGAGGACAACAAAGGTCTCGTGAGGTGCAATAATGCTGCAGAGCAGTCTAGAGTTAGTATCTAGATGCTTAGTAGTGATTCCAAGGAACCTACAGGATGAGTTCTTAGCTGATGTGAAGGAGTAGAATCATGGTAACTTAGGGTCTTGAGGGGACAACTTGAGACACATACGGGTTAGTATGGAAGGTAGTATTAGGCCCGTACTATTGAAAGGATTGGATCCATATTCGGCTCAAGAGGGACCTTAAGGAACTAAGGAGATTGTTAGAGTGTGTGTCGATTGTACATTTAAGCCTAATTTTTTATGATTTTCTTGTGATTTTTAGTATGGTTGTTACCCGAGGTTCAGGCTCTAGTGACCCCAAGAGGCTGAGTGTTAGCGATGATGAGATCAATAGGGTTATCTCCACAGAGATAGCCACAACAATTATAGGAGCTACTCCATTGGTGTTTGGGTCTATCAATACCACTTTGATTCATATGTTTAATGAGCGTTAAGCTGCTATCACTGAGGTTGTTTCTATTGTGGCCACTACAATTATTATTGCTACTAGACTATAGGGGTTGATTCATTTTGGTACCAAGAGTTCACCAAAACAAAGCCACCCGAGTTTGATGAAACTTGGGATTTGATCAGCTATAAGATGGATCTCTAATATTGAGGAATGTTTTTATACTTGGTCCTATCTAGAGAATTTGAGGGTTTGTTTTGTACTTAACCTGCTTCATTTGGGGGCAAAGGATTGGTGGAAATTTGTGATATCTGACTACACGCTTGTAGAGCATGCTACAATGACTTGAGACAGGTTTACTGTGATATTTAGGGATGATTTTTTACCCGAATTTGAGCAGGAAAGGTTGGCCCATGAGTTCTTATCCTAATACAAAGGATGGAGACGGTGACAGAGATTACTAGGATGTTTCATGAGAGGGCTTTGTTTTTCCCTGAGCAGGTATCCACGAAGTAGGCCTTTGTGAGTCAGTATTTGAGCATTTTGAGGAGGAATATTCACGAGTTTGTGGAGAATACCACTTATCGGACATTAACTAAGCTGCAGACCAATGCCAAGAAGAGGGAGATTAAGCTAGAGACTCGGGCTAGGGAGAAGACGAGACCCAGGGGAGAGACGGGAAGCCAGTAAGTCACAGCTGGTGACTACACGGGCTAAGCCCGCTGATCAGAGAGTTGGAGGCTAAAAGTGCCGAACTTGCAAAAAGTGCAGCAAGGGACGTGAGGGATGATGTCGGTCCTAGTCAGCTTGTTACCTTTGTGTCAAGGAAGGGCATTTGGCTAGGGATCTCCCCAAGGGGGTTCAATTTTATTTCAGCTACAACCATACGGGCCAAGTCAAGGCAGGTTGTCCTCGAATTGCATCCAGGATGGTTCAGATCCCGACTCTCGCTACCTTGCACATCACTGATGGCTGGAAGGGTGTCACACCCCGCTAAAGCGGAAACGCAAGGTATGACAGCGATAACGGTTTCAATGCAAAAGATAAAGATACATCACCATAGCAGTATTTAAAAGTTTACAACCCATAGCTTCAAAAGAAACAAAATACAAGTTTTTCAAAATAACATTGTTCAAAATATAGCTTCTTAATAGCTTCAACACGATGCAGCATGCTCTATGATGATGAATCTTTACATCCACTTACTAATTACTTCCTGAAAAAGCATGTAAAACGAGCGTCAACTATGAAAATAGTTGGTGAATATCACAAGTGATGTGATTAAACAAACCTTTAATCTATAAAGATCGATTAGATCTTGAACAAGTAGGTAAACAATGATGATATGAACACAATAAAAGAACAAGACAAGATTGAATCAAACGAGTCGAATGATTAAACAAAATCCTCAGAAGAGCTCGATTAAGAACATCAACTGAAGAGGATTGGTAGGTTACAAGAACGATCAAAGAAACCTTTTGTCGTCTAGATGAATCATTATTTTCAGATCTCTAAAACCCTTAACCTAATATGCATGCAAGCATAAACTTATATACAAAACATAGAAGGCTCACGGTTGGACAGGCCCAAACCGGAATACAAAATAGCATAATCAGATGAGCCCAAAAGACGCAATCTTCAAAGCCCAACAATCTCCCCCTTTGCATCAATTTGGGGCGAGACCTTCACTCTCTTTTCAAAGCAGAGGGCTTCTTTACCGTTTCAAAAATTTTCGGTATCAAAGCCAGAATATGATGCCTGAAGGTAATATACCAACGAAGCATATCTGTAAAGTTCTTCTTGTCTGCTGTTGAGTTCTGTTTGCATCGGTGAATGATATTGATGATGTGCTCCAGACACTCTGTAGAGAACAGATGCTTGTCTACCAATGCAAACAGAAACTTATGCTTGTCGCCCCTGGTGAACATAACCGTCAGATTGGAAGAATCAATTTGCCCCAACTTCATTTTATGAACATCTCCGGTCTTGGAAGTGGGCTTGACAGTTGGTTTCTTGTTCATCACTTTTGCTATTTCCTGATCCATAGTGGCGAGCTCATGGATGTAGGAAGCCAACATTCTTTTAAGATGAGAAAGAATTGGTTCAGATTCTCTCTGGTTGGAGAGAAGAATGTTGTATAGCAAGATCCAATCGTGCGGGTTCAGACTGGGAAGATCTGCCAGAGAAATAAGATGTTCGGTGTTGGCCGTTCCTCTGTTGATTTTGAAATTGACGTTCACAAATCTCCCAGCCTGGGTTGGTTTCAGTACCTTGACTTTAATAATTTTCTGGGCACTCCAAGTCAAGTACTGCGGTTGACCGAATTTCAGATAGAAATCGATGAGCTCTCTGTCAACCTTCGGGTTTGGATGAGGGACATTGGCAGTGACATCAAAGCAGTGAAATGTGAAGGCTTTGCGCGTAATGGGCATGTCAAACTGCGAGTCTTTTGAATTTTCACACTCAAAAGATGCAATCGGTTCCAACCAATAAATAGAAGGAAACTCAATCGCTTGAGTGATGAGTGTGTCTCTGTCCCAATCTGGGAACAAAATCTTTTTAGCTTGAATAGCCTCCTCATCCTCCCTGATTTTGCTTTCTCTGGCCTCGGCCTCACGAGCTATCTTTAAGGTTTCATCAAGCTCTTTGTCCCTTTTCTTGCGTTGAAGAGCTTCAGTAATGGTTTCGTCTGATTCTGATTCGCTCTCAACGAGGACTTGTTTACCAGAACCCGAAGCTACATTACCCTTCGGTTCTGTTTTGGACACACCTTCCTCTCCCCCTTGTCTCGGAAGAACAAGCTTCTCCGAGACACCCTTCATTTCACTTAAGATAGTAATTGCAGGAAGGAGTTTTGCCTGGAGATGTTGATGAATAGTGAGGGTTAGGAAGGGATCATGGGAGTCAAGAACGCTTGTTAACATATTTTTGACGTCACCAACGCAACTTTGAAGAACTGCCCGCTGAGTTTGAAGCAAAGTTATTTCTTTTTGTGCCTGGGCCAGTTGGATCTTTTGTAAGTCAATAGTCGCCTGGTGTTTGATAAGTTCTTCCTTCAGGGTGCTCTCGGCTGCCAGAGAGGCAAAACGTGAATCCAAAGATTTGAGGAATGAAGTGGATTCAGTTTTGAGGTCAGCACGCAGAGCCTCAAATTTGCTTGTTTCTCCCTGAAGGGTAGCTGAAAAAGAGTCTACTGACGCTTGAAATTTGGAAGCATTAGAGTCAGCATTAGCCTTGAGAGAATCAAGAAAGATCTGAGTTGTATGAACAACCTCAGAAACTTCCTTAGTGGCTTTGGAGCATGAGGCCGCTGAATTATCTACGGCGTCAGTAGAACGATCCAAGGCTTCGGTGTAAGTCTGGATCGCAAACTCTATGAAGGCTTTCAGCACAGCACCCCCATAGGCTTTACTGTCAGCCAGCAGACTATGAAGTTTGGCGTGAATTTCCTGAAGCTGCTGACTTGACGCAGGGGTATCTGCATCGGTGTCGGTAGGAATCCGGTAGGGGCTGTAATAGATGGAATCGAAGTCTTCATCATCACCCCCTAAGGTAGCACCCGAGTTGGAAGATGGAGAAGGGGAGGAGTGAAGGTTGATGACCGGGGTTTCAACCACAGAAGCAGCCCCCGTATCAGATACGTTGACCGTTACTAGTGGTTGGGTAGTGGTGATGGTAACAGATTCGGTGATAAGAGGCTTGGAGATAGAGGATGAAGGTTGAGAAACGGAGAAGGGAATATTAGGTTCGGTTGTGGTTTGGGGGATTGATGTTGGAACAGAACTTGTGACTTTCTGTTTGGGTGATTGGGTTGGGGTTGGAAATTTTTGGGGAAGTAGGAGGAGAAGGTGATTTGGTAATTTGAGGAGATTTAGGTGGGGTGGGTGAATTGGGAATACGAGGAGAGACTGGTGAGGATGGTTGTTGTGGAGACGAAACGGGTGTAGTTTCGGGTTGAGGATCAGCAGCTTCTGTTTCGGATGGTGCATTCGGTTCTGATTCAGAAGAAGGAGATCCTTTGGCTCTTTTAGCCATCTTCTTGACCTTTTTCGATCTGGACTGAGAAGGTGCCTCTGCTTCGGATTTGCGTTTGGAGGACCTTCTCTTTTTCTCCTTTGGTGGAGCGGTTTCTTTCTTCTCTGCCTTCTCCTTTTTGCTCACTCTCTTGCCCCGGTTAGCAGGCTGATCCAGAGCCTCAAGAGCAGCACGTTGTTCCTCAGAAAGAACCCTAGGAGGCAAGGGGGTCCTTGAGCTGTAGTCCGCCATGATCTTGCTGTGTGGCGTGACGCACCTATACATGGACTCAGGGATTAGTCCATAGTGCTGAAACTTACTTGGATCTGAGACTATGATTTTCTTGGTGTGGTAAGTGGCAATTGAAGCCGTAAGAACATCCTTCATTACTGGGATGTCAAGAGAATTAATAGCCCTTCTGGTGATAAGGGTCCAAAACCTGGCGCAAGAAATCTCGGAGTGCCTGGCTGTAGACTTGAGACTCTGAACCACTTGAGCCCAGATAATAGACCCATAGTCAAGATTTATGCCATTGTAAAGACCGTACATGATTGTTAGAAACCCTTTGCTTGTGGTGTCGGAACCACCACATCTCTCCGCTAAACCCTTAATCAAAAGGGTAAGCAATCCGTTCCACTGAGATGGAAGACAGGATTTCTTGACTTTGGCAATAGATGTTAGTACATCTATATACCCCATCTCATACATCATCGTAAATATATGGGCGGTGGTGATGAAGTCCGGTGAGATGACAGAGGAGTCGACGGCAAGCCCTAGAAGAGAGCAAAACTGTGTTTTGGATATTGAAGTCTTCTTGTCGTGAATAGTAAAGAAGATGCGGTCTTTGTGCCTGTCGTAGCTGGCCGTGGTGTAGACTTGGGAGAGCAGGGACATAGGAACGGCCTCCACTTGCGTAAGTGCTAACAACAGTGGGGAATATGTGAGGCATTCCACCACGTATAGCATGTATGGGTCATAGAGGAATGGAGACATCTCTATGATCATGTTCTGATTTGGTTTGATTGTGAGTAAAGAAGAAGATGCAGATTGATCGTGAGCGGAAGAAGAAGTCGCAATTGTTGAGTTTTGGAAGAAGATGAACAGTGGTAACTTTTTCAGAGAGATAATGCTTTGAGAGGTAACTGCCAAAGAACACGATCACGTCTTATTTATACCGTTCTCAGGAGAGAGAAAATCGTGATGATGAGGAACCCAAAACGTCGCCTGAAAAAGCGCGATTAGAAGTTATGGTGTATCCCAGGAATACGTCAGCACACGTGGGTGTGAAACGAATCCTTTGCACGCGCCCAAATCTTTTTCGTACCGTTTGAAATTCCTTGTGCCCTTGTTTGGTTACAACTGAAACTTAGAACCATGTGCCAAACAGCAATTAGAATGTTGGAAAAAAAATTCCGTGCATAAGAGTGTGAAAGACAAAGAAATAAATCAAATGTGTTTGGAACTGGGTGTTGTCTAGATAGAAGATAGAAAGCAGAAGATTCCGGGCAAGAATCGCTTCCTTCAAAGCCAAGAGAGACCTGAAGTGTTTGTGTGTTTTCCCGAGAAATACGATCAGTTGTCTTTAGAGAAACAGTGAAAGGCATCTTTTGTTGATGGCTAAAGGGTGGCTGAACTCAAACCAAACATTAAGTCTTGACATAAAACTGAGTGTTGGTAGAGTTACCTGTGAGACCGATGTGATCTGTTGAACAGGTAGGTGGGAAATATTTCGTGATAAGAATGATATAGACAGAAATCTCAAAAAAAAATTAAACTGGACCTCTTTGGGAAGAAATGTCTTAGGACGAGACAGTTTCATAAAAGATCACGCATAAAGAAAAAGAGATTTCCAAGTAAAAGCTTGAGTTAATTACTCACCGTCAATTCATTTTAGGTGTTGGATTTTGGGTTTCACTCAGAACGTGGTAAACGAATCTAAGATCATAAACACAGATGTTGTGCAACGATAAGCCTTAGTGGTAAAGACCGAGAGCATCAAGGGTTACTTTGGGGAGCGAATGCAAATGAAGAAGTTGAAGAGATGGTTAAGAGACAGAACGTACCTTCTGCTACAGAAATGGGACAAAGCAGAGCAACTCATGTTTCAGATGAGTAAAAGAAGGTAGCTCTAGACCGAGTATGAGAGAATAGCCTGATTGGGAAGAAACGATAGGTATTGATCGAATCATTAAGGCATGCTCGAGGTCATAGAGGCTTGAGACAACATACAGCAGCATGCTTCTAGGGACGTCTAACTAGTCTGATAGACATAAAATATACCTGGATGAGCATTACATGAGGAGATGCTTGTATTCACTCGTGCAAAAAGTACACATACTAGAAATATAAAATGTTTTTGTAATTTTGAAATTGACTAAGAGATAAATAAATACTGAAAGACAAAATATTTTTGTAATTTTGGAATTTTCTGAAAAAGAAATAAAAACAGAAAGATAAAATATTTTTGTTAATTTGGAATTTTCTGAAAAAGAAATAACACAGATAGATAAAATTTGTACAAAAGAAAGAAGCAGAGATTGACCGAACGATCTGAGTATTTCGGTGAGGGTTTTACAATCATGAAGAACCGAGCGGTCTGTTTGAATGAGCGCCTTTATATTGTAGAGACAGAGAGGGACCGAGCAGTCTGGTTGTTTCGGTTCCATTATTTTACCAGAGCAGAGAGTGACCGAGTGGTCTGGTTGGTTCGGTTCCTTTATTTTACCAGAGCAGAGAGTGACCGAGCGGTCTGGTTGGTTTGGTTCCTTTATTTTACCAGAGCAGAGAACAACAGAGCGGTCTGTTAGCTTCGGTTCCGTTAAAGCGCCAGAGCAGAAAGCAACAGAGCGATCTGTTAGCTTCGGTTCCGTCAAAGCACCAGAGCAGAAAGCAACAGAGCGATCTGTTAGCTTCGGTTCCGTCAAAGCGCCAGAGCAGAAAGCAACAGAGCGGTCTGTTAGCTTCGGTTCCTGATTCTTAAATAGAGACTTGAGGATTTGGGACCGATTCTGCAACCATCATACCTAAGCCTTGCAATATTTGATTGAATGATGCTTCAGGAAGAGCTTTTGTAAAGACGTCAGCCAGTTGATCAGTGGTTCTTACGAAGTGAACTTCGATGTTTCCATCTTCCACGTGATCTTTGATGAAGTGATACCTCAGTGGTATGTGTTTGGTTTTGGACTGTTGCACTGGATTATGACAGATCCTAATTGCACTTTCAGAGTCACAATATAGTGGGATCTTCTTCATATTGAGTTCGTAGTCTCGAAGTTGGCTTTGGATCCAAATCACTTGTGATGTGCAGGATGCAGCTGCAATATATTCCGCTTCGGCAGTAGACAACGACACGCATGTCTGTTTCTTGGATTGCCAGCTGACTAACTTCCCGTCAAGAAATTGACAACCACCAGTTGTGCTTTTACGGTCGAGTCCACATCCTCCAAGGTCAGCATCAGAATAGGCTTGAACAAAGAAGCCTGAGTTGGATGGATACCATAGACCTAAGGAGGTGGTTCGCTTGAGATATCGTAAGATGTTCTTCACTGCAAGCATGTGAGGTTCACGTGGGTTTGCCTGAAATCGAGCACAATAACACACAGAAAACATGATATCAGGTCTGCTAGCAGTTAGATACATTAATGAGCCAATCATTTGACGATAGAGCGTGATATTAACAGCCGGTTTGTCTAGGGATGGGGTAAGCTTAGTGCTGAATGCCATTGGGACTTTAACTTTTGAGTCTCCCATCATACCAAACTTTGCTAGGAGAGTCTTCGTGTAAGCTTCCTGATTAATAAAGATGCCTTCGGGTCCCTGTCTTATGTTTAAACCAAGGAAAAAGTTAATTGGACCCATTGAGCTCATTTCAAACTTAGTCTCCATCAGCTTTCTGAATTCAGCTGTTAAGCTGGGATTCGTGGAGCCAAAGATGATGTCATCGACATAAATTTGAACTATCATAAGGTGGTTACCTTCCTTTTTGCGAAAGAAGGTTGGGTCAACCGAACCTTGTTTGAATTTAGAAATCTTTAAAAATTTTGTAAGCGTTTCATACCAGGCTCTTGGAGCTTGTTTAAGACCGTACACAGCTTTATCCAGAATATAGCAATGATTTGGATGCTTTTCGTTCACGAACCCAGGAGGTTGCTCTATGTACACCGTTTCTTCGAGTTCTCCATTTAGAAATGCACATTTGACGTCCATTTGGAAAACCTCAAAGTTCTTGTGGGCAGCATAAGCTAGAAATATTCTAACAGATTCTAGCCGAGCTACTGGAGCGAAAGTCTCTTCATAGTCTATCCCTTCCTCCTGACAATATCCCTTTACCACCAGACGAGCCTTGTTCCATATAACATTACCTTCCTTGTCCATTTTGTTCCTAAAACCCCATTTGAGACCAACAACCAAAGCATCTGGAGGAGTTGGAATTAGTCGCCATACTTTGTTCCTTTCAAATTCGTTCAGCTCGTCTTGCATTGCTTGAACCCAATCAGAGTGATCTAGAGCAGTGTTAACTGTCTTTGGTTCAACTTTTGATACGAATGAGTTGAACATGCAAAACTCAACCTTTGAAAATAAGGAAGTCTATTTTGCCTTCAGTTGTGATCGGGTCAAAACCTTTTCAGATACATCACCAACAACTTGAGAGACAGGATGATCTCTGGTCCATTTGATAAGAGGAGGGTGATTTGGATCAAAGGTTGGGTCTAGTTCAGCATTAATTATTTCGTCTGGCTCAGATTCGCTATCATAACCAAGTATCACATCATTATGTTCCACCTCAGTTGATGCATTTTGGAAGACATGAGGTTCAGGTGGTTTTAGTGGTTCTGAGCTTCCTGGTGTTGAGGCCTCTTCGGTTGAAGTTGTGGAATTTGGCTTTCCCTGGACTTGAGCGCTTAGCTCCCCCTCAACATGAGCATTTGACTCCCCCTCGACTTGAGCATTTGACTTCCCCTCTACTTGAGTACTTGGCTCCCCCTCGACTTGAGCGTTGTTGGAAAGAGAGTCATCAGAGATTGATGCTTCTTCATACATTCTCCTTGTAGCGTCTTCGACAATCTGCTCCATGTGATCAACCTTTTTGTCTGCTGCTCCAGCTTCGAAAAGTGAAGCGTTCTCTAGTTCGTCAAAGAGCTCCCGAAATGTCTCGAATAAGTTGGCGACCGAGACTGTAACCTTGCCATTTAGAGGAAAGATTTCCCCAGTGATATCTTCTTTAGCCTGTAGCTTCTTGACATAGTTGTCATCAAAGGTCACATAATACGTCTCTTCAATCTTTCTCGAACGCTTGTTTAGGACCCTGTATGCCTTGGATGCGAGCGAGTAACCCAGAAATATTCCCTCGTCGGCTTTGACATCAAACTTGTTGCGGTGTTCTTTAGAGTTGAAGATGAAACACCTTGAGCCGAACACATGGAAAAATTTCACATTTGGCTTCCTGTTGTTCAGTATCTCATATGGAGTGAGCGCGAACCTTTTGTTGAGATAAGACCTGTTCTGTGTAAAACAAGCAGCAGAAATAGCGTCAGCCCAAAAATAAAGAGGTAAAGAAGCGAAACTTAGCATAGTTCGGGCAGCTTCACACAAGGATTGGTTTCGTCTTTCGACTATTCCGTTCTGTTGTGGTGTGTAGGGAGCTGAGAAATTATGACTGATTCCCTTTTCTGCAAGAAACTCTTCAAACTCCCTGTTCTTGAATTCGAGACCATTGTCGCTTCTGATGTTGCGAACAACCTTCTTGAGCTGTACTTCAATTTGCTTGATAAACACTTTCAGCTTTTGAGTCGCTTCAGATTTGAGCTTTAGAAAGAACACCCATGTAAATCGTGAAAAGTCATCAATGATAACAAGAACATACTTGCTACCACCGATGCTTTCGATAGATGAAGGACCACACAAATCAATATGAATTAATTCGAGTGGTTCAACAACTTTTGTGTTGATTATAGATGGATGACTTTGACGACTCTGCTTTCCCATTTCGCATGCAGCACACAGATGATCTCTGTCGAACTTGAGCAATGGAAGGCCCCTTACATGACCTCCAGTAACAAGACGGTTGATATCTTTAAAATTAAGATGAGATAATCTTCGGTGCTACAACCAGCTTTCGTCGGATTGAGCTTTTGACAACAAGCATATAGCTGGGTTTCCTTTGATGGGTTTGATGTTTAAGGGAAACATTTCACCCTTTCGCTCTGACTTGAGAATCACTTTATTTGACTTTTTCTCTATGATTTCAGAACCTTCATCATCGAATGAGACTTTGAGACCTGTACCTCCAACAAGCTGAGATACACTAATGAGGTTGTGTTGGAGTCCTTCCACATAAGCCACCTTCCTTATAGAGAATTCCCCATTGGTTATCATCCCGTATCCCTTTATGGTGCCGAATGAATTGTTTCCAAACTTGACGTTGCCACCATTTGCAAGAGATTTGTATTCCCTAAGCTCCTCTTTCCTCCCTGTCATGTGACGCGAGCATCCACTATCGATGTACCATTCTTCGTCGAACTGCTCGTCACTTATAACCTGCAAAAATTAGACAGATTTAGGAACCCAAACTTTCTTGGGTCCACGTGAGCTTTGCATGGGAACGGGAACAATAAGAGAGACATCAACAAGATAAGTTCGTTTTATAAGAGTTGTTTCATCTTTCCTTTTAATGGTATAAACCTTGATTTTGTTAAGATTAGGTGAGTTAGATTTGGACTCTGGTGTGGATTTATTGAATTTCTGCTTCCACTTTTGCTCAGCTGATGAATGAGATTTTCGAGAACAAGAAGAATCAGATTTAGAACGAGATCGTGATAAAACAGTGGATGAGGAAGAATTAGAAGAATGAAAAGAGTTAGAGGGAGAGAAAGTCTTGGAAGGAAAATCTAGGTGACCCTTTTGTTTTTGATCATTGGAGGGAACGACCTTAGAGTTTTGTTTTCTTTTGTCTTCAGAACCGAACCTTTGCGTTTGGTTGGAGTTGCCTTTGGAACCGAACCTTTGGTTCTGATTGAAATCCTTTTCAGAACCGAGCCTCTGGTTTCGGTTGATTTCTTCTTGTGAACCGAACCTTGGCTTTCGGTTTTTGTGACTTTCACTCTTTCCTCCTGGATGGTTTTCACATTTCAGATTCTTGTTTTGATGAGTGAAATATGCATTCTGGGAATGCCAGAATTGTTTCCTTTCCGAAAGGTTCTTCCAGTATCTGTTGTTTCTTTCTCTCTTCATGTTCCTCATCTGAGAAGGTTGATGATGAACATTTGCTTTCGTATTCATTGTCTCCCTGGCAAGTTCCTTTTGAACTGTAGGAGTTTTACTTTGAGCTGAGGAAGCAGAGAGAACTTTTTCTTTTGCCGAGTGATCCTTCTTCTGAGGAATATCTTTTGTACCACTGGTGCTCGGCTCATCGAAGTTGTTCGGTTTATTCAAGGGCTCAGGTATGTATCTTCCTTTGCTCTTCCAGGAAGTTCTTTCAGATAATCCAATGGTTTCGTCTGCATTATCAATTGGAGCTTCCCAGAAGTACTCATCACAGCCATCGGCATTGTCTTCGTTTACAATGGCTGCAAGTTCAGCTGTTTGATGTTCAGTTACTCCTGTCACCTTGTAAACTTGATTTGGAGTGGTCCTGACCTTTTGATACACAACAGCTTTCTCAACTAATTTTGGGGACTTTTGATGGGACAACCGAGCGAACTCCACTGAGTTTTCAGAAATTAGATTCTTGTGATTTTCAGGTTCGGTTTTAACATATTCTGAGCAGTCAACCGTGTCCTCTACAGAAATTTCACTCATGTTATCATCCTCGTTAAGCTCAGATGCATTTTCAACATCAATTTTGTTTTCTGAGCTTACGTTGGCATTTAAAGAATCAAATTTTTGCATGGTTTCGGTTCTCAGTTTAAGTTTGTCATTTTCATCCAAAAGATTTTTAAGCATGTCTTTGTGGTCTTTGGATTTAATGAAGGATTCAATTTTGTCCAGTCCATACATGTAGGTGGGATTGATATCATCAGACGATATCACACTCTCACAATTATAGGCTTCAGCATCGATTTCATCTTCCTTAAACTCTAGGAAGGGCAAAATCATGCGGTGAATCCTTTGGCCTATTTCACAATCCAAGTGAAGCTGAGTAATATTAGAATACAGACATTTAGCAATTAAACAAAAAACATTTTGTTGTTTTAACAATTTCAAATTGTCTCTTTGCAAATAAATGTTTTCATCTTTAACTTTGACTAATTCTGACTCCTTTAACTCTATCCACATTCTCCGCTCCTCACTCTTCGACGCCGCCCTGCTCAATTGATCAGTTAGGTTAGAATTTGTGACCCGAGTTTGAGTTAAGCTACTATCTAGATGAGATATTCTTGTATTGACGTTTTTTAGTTCTTTCTCATAAGAGGATGATGGTACTTTGCATGAAATGAAAACAGATTGTACCTTCTTTATCAGTTCATCGAGCTCATTGAACTGCTGGCTGAGTGGTTTGGCTGTAAAGCACATGTCCTCCTTTGCTTTCTATCCATCGCTGCCTCCATCGGTGTTGTATCCCCTCATTTGAGATACGACAGAAACCATGAGGCATTTTCCACCACTGCTTTCTTCCTTAGACAAGTATGCCTTTCCATGAGTAGGCTGCCTCACTTCCTCGTCTTCTGAGTCGGTAGACCAAACTTCCGTGCTACCGAACTCGTCACCTAGAACAGAACCCTGCATAATAAGAGCATTAATAGGCGGGTTAGCAGCAGACTTCTTCTTTCTCAACTCGTCCAATCTTTTCTGCAACACGGCTTCCTCGTCGTTCCCATCATCTTTTTCAGCCAATTTCTTAAGGACACAGTCCTTAGCATAATGATTTTTCCCACCACAATAGAAACAGCTCACTCCAGAGTCGCCATCCACCTTCGGTTCCTTCTTGTACTCCTCAGCTTTCGGTTCATTAATCACCTTTTCAGAGCTGTAACTCCCCTGCCAGTTTCGGTTTTTGTTGCTGGGGAATTTCTTCTTTATGAACCTTTTGGGATTGGACACCATCAAGGCATAATCCTCTGATGTGAGATCATATTCATCCAGGTTGAGGTCTTCATCCTCCATAATAGCTTTACTTTTTGACAGGAGGGCCAACGAACCAAGACTGGAAACGACGTTCTTTTCTTGCACCACGATCTTCTCTTGAGACTTGAGAATTCCCACCAGTTTCGCCAAGGAGTATGATTTAAACTGGTCCTGGGCTTTAACTGTAGAAACTACTGCTCTCCATTCAGACCTCAGACCATTCAGGAATGTAACCTTCTGTTCGATGAGCTTCCTTTCAATATCGTGTTTGATTGTGTCGCGTCCATTATGATCGTAAAAACCTGTTCAAAGATCAGACTTGTAATAAAGCAGATTAGGGCAAAATAATAAATATCAAGATACGTCAATAAAGAGATGACGGCTCAATAAATATTGATGATTGCGGAAAAACCCTAATGAATATCTTTTTCACAGAAAAGATGTGTATCAATTACACAGCCTCCTGCTCTGATACCAATTGATGTGATTAAACAAACCTTTAATCTATAAAGATCGATTAGATCTTGAACAAGTAGGTAAACAATGACGATATGAACACAATAAAAGAACAAGACAAGATTGAATCAAACGAGTCGAATGATTAAACAAAATCCTCAGAAGAGCTCGATTAAGAACATCAACTGTAGAGGATTGGTAGGTTACAAGAACGATCAAAGAAACCTTTTGTCGTCTAGATGAATTGTTATTTTCAGATCTCTAAAACCCTTAACCTAATATGCATGCAAGCATAAACTTATATACAAAACATAGAAGGCTCACGGTTGGACAGGCCCAAACCGGAATACAAAATAGCATAATCAGATGAGCCCAAAGGACGCAATCTTCAAAGCCGAACAACAAGTTTATAAATCGAGGGTACAATAATGCTTTTCGTAAGTACAAGTACATTGCTTTAATGATAAAACAAAGTTGATTGCTATTAAGGTATACAAGTTTATTGCTAGAACGAGAAACACATTTGTATGTGTATGAGCAAACAATGAGTCTCAACCAAACCTATGACTGAAGCCCTATCGAGATCTATGCTTATCGTTCCATAGATGAATATGGTATCATGCACTCGAGCGATTCGGGCGAGTGAGGAGTTGTCAATTCCTAATAGCGCTATCCATAATGACCATTGGCCTAAAGAGTTAATGGTTAGAGATAAGGGAAGGGCCTTAGTATGATAAGTTCTCATGTTCCGTGTTGCATAGACATACATAAAGAAACATAGCAATACAATAGCAATCATGTTTGATACAATTCAATTTAAGTACAACATGCAAACAGTAGTTTTTCTGGACATGCTTTTCCACCCCAAAACATAAAACTGAAAATAGGGGAGTGCGTGAATACTCACGATGTTTCGTGTAGGCACAAGCGGTACTTCGGGATGCACCAACGTCTTACTACCGGGATCCTACGACATCAAACACACGCACTAGTGAGTTTCCATGTCGATATCTAATGCTAATATACTAAACTCAACATATAGGGAAATGCCAATTTATGTTTTAGTATTGGATTTTATATCAATTTGTTACACTTTTTTCTGATGTATTGAAATTTTACAGTCGTGCGATTAATTACAACCTTGGAAGGTTAATTTTCCAAATTTTAAGTCTCAATAACAACATAAATTCACGAAAAATAGCATTCGAGGGATAAAAATTCCCAAACTTCTTATTTAACTGTTATTACACAATAATAAGCTGGGAAAAATATAAAAATGGATTTCCAAGCTGTTTAATTATATTTTATGATTTATGGGCATTTATTCCAATAAAAATTGAAATAAGTAGAAAACAGTTTCCAAAATTACCCAAACTTTTTATTTAATTGTTATTATACATAAATAGGCTGGGAAAAATATAAAAGATATTTTTCAGTGGGTATTTCTATTTTTCCTTGCTTTATTCCTTTAAATAGTCATTAATTAAAGAAATAATATTAAACAGTTAAAAAAAATCATCATAAATTTTTGTAACATGATTTACAGTATTAATAACCTGGGAAAAATATCAAAAGTGGTTTTCATAATGTATAAACTGGTTTTGGGTATTTATGTATATTTAAGTGTATTTTAGTGCAATTAACTTTAGAAAATAAGAGAAAAATAGTTTATAGTAGAGAAAAATATTCAAAATTTTTATGTAACCTCCTACTCTATAATATTATATCCTGGTAAATTTTCATGAATTTTGGATAATCAGAACTATTTCTCCCATTTTTAGACCATTATAATTACCAAAAATTGGGAAAAATAGTAAAACATGATGGAAAATCTTGAAATTATTTTTTGGAGTCACCCATCACAGGTAAGGTATGCGAAAATTGTTAGATACAATTTTCACATCCTATAAAGTGGTGTTGTAATTTATCATTCCCTAAACAAAATAAAATTAGAAATCGTATTAAATAGTAACAAAAATTGTTGAAATTTAGTGAGGGGTCATTATTCCCCATAAGTATCATCCATGAATTTATTTAGGATTTATTGACCTCTGGAAGTATTTTATATGATTTATGCCCTTGGTTTTAGCAATAACTCTAATAAATCAAAGAAATAACAAAAGCTCTTGAAATTTTCCAGATTATCTCATGCATGCAAGTGCTTTCAAAAGGAAAAATGTAAAAAAATGTATTCAGAAGAGAAATGAGGGTAATGATTCCAAACAATTTAAGAAAACTTGCATGCAATAATGCATGAAGTGTAAATGTGGCTGAAGTTCATGAATTTGTGTAGCCCATTCAGTGAGGTTTTAAGCCGCGAAATTTCAACCATCATTCACTAGATATGTTAAGTTTCTAAGGTATTTTTCCTCAGATTTATGGTTGGGTTTAAGGCCATTGTTTAAGCAAGATAAAAATAGTGATCACAGAAAAAGAGCTGTATGCGCAACCTTTTTGTAAAAATTGCCAAAAATCGGATATTTAATATTTTACAGTAAGACCAGTTGGGTTTGAAAGTTAACTCGTGGAACTAACCAATACAAAAAGAATATCATGATTTGGTTAAGAAATGACTGAGTTATGACTGTTCAAAGTCGAACAAAGTAATCTGGCAGATTGCATGTTTGCTTGTGTGCATTATTAGGGTATTTCAACAAGAACATCATGCATGTCTTTGGTAAGGCCCGATTTCTAACACATGCATGGAATCAATGAGCATCCAAGATGTACTATAAATGGTTTAAATGCTTTTGGTCATGCATGAACACAAAAGAAATGGAGAAGGACATGAAATATTATGTTTTGATGTCACATGATCATATGTGCATCTTTTCCACTCCTTGCATAGGTTTGATCCCGGATTTTCACCATCTTTAACACATGCATTGTGTTATGGTGAGAATCTACAAACCACAAGGGGAGAATAAAGATTTCTAGCCATGGAAAGGCATAGAATCCGAAAAGTAGAGAAGATTAAGAAGAAAAGAAGTTTAACCATGAAACTATGGAAGAAGATGTTGTTGTTTACCTTGGTTTTGACCTTGAGAGAAGTAAAACACTTCAAGGGCTTCACAATCTCGAAATTTTTCAGAGAAATGAGAGGATTTTCATGAGTTTAGAGAGAGGGAAGAAGAGAGTGAAGTGTGTGAAGAGAGTGAAGTGAGAGAGTGAAGGGGGAAGAGGTGGAGTAAGGGTTTAAGCTTAATGATTGTGTTTCGGGGAAGAGAGAATGCATGGGGAGAGCGGATGGTCGGCTCTTGCATGCATTTGGGCCTCCTCTCTCCTAAATTTTAAACTTTATAAACTTCCCTCCTATATTTTATATAAAAATATTCATTTTTAGAAAATGTTTATTAAGCAATTTGATTTATTTAAAAATCTTGTTTTCAACAAATAATTTATGATTAATACTTGTAATTTATATTTCTAGTTCATTGGTATAATCAATAATTTGATTAATAAAATTTGATATTAGGAAGTTTATAGCCAAATTTTATAAAGTTTTTAAGCTTTATAATTTATAACTTTGGATTTTTGGCACTTTAGGGTTTTTGGAATATTGTTTGATATTCAACAACATGTTGAAGTATAATTAGAATGTTTTAATTTATTTTTAGAGTTTTATACCCTATTTCAATTATAACAAAGCTTGAAGCTTTATTCTAATTATAGTATTGGCATTTCCTATTGTAGCTAAGCAACTTACTAGAATTGTAAGTATCAAGTATATTAGTCCTAGACCATAGTTGGATCCTAGTTTATGCAAGATTTTTGACCTAATTTATACTACTAGGTCGTGGCATGTTGTGCATGAATGGTTATTATAAAGATGCATGAGTCCAAGAATGACCTGAATTGGCAGTTGTCACAAAGGGGAAGGTCGAGGCACCCAGGGCTCGAAGAAGAGCCTTTCAGTTGACAATAGAGGAGGCCCGTGCAGATCCTGATGTGGTGGCTAGTATGTATTCTATATATTTATGTGGATTTATTTATGTTTATTATATCATCGGTCATGTAGGTATTGTTCTTATGAATTCTATGCATGCACTTGAGTTGTTTAAATCGGGTGCGAGTCGATAGTTTGTGTCTACTTCAATCTATTACGGTTTTAGTATTTTATGAGAGACCTTGAGCGGGACCTTGAGGGTCTCTATATCGGATGAGCGCTGGTCTCTGCCACTGATATCTACCGAGGTTGTATATTAGATATCCTCGACGTTGGTTATCCTATAGATCTTATTTTAATTGTAACGGGGGATTTGTGTGTGATCATGGGTATGGATTGGTTGAGCCGGTTTGGGGCTATGATTGACAGTGAATGTCAAATGGTGACGGTTCGAGAGCCTAGTGGGGGACTACTAACTATCTACGATGAGGATGCTAGGTCATGATGGGCTTTCTGTTCTGCCACCAGGGCAAGACAAAGTTTGCAGCAAGGGTGTATCGGTTACATGGCTTATGTGGTAGATACTCAGTTTAAGGAAATATGATTGACCTATCTTACTGATGTTCCGGTGGTTTGTGTGTTTCATGATGTTTTTCCCGATGAGTTATCGGGTGTGCCTCCTCAGAGGCAGGTGGACTTCTGGATTGATCTGATTCTGGGTACGACATCGATCGCCAAGGCACCGTACCATCTTACATTTCCTGAGATGAAGGAGTTATCCTCTCAACTGTAGGAGCTGTTGGGGAAAGGGTTTATTCAGCAGGTCAGTTCTCCTTGGGGAGCACTAATCCTATTTTTCAGAAAGAAGGATGGTTCGCAACGAATGTGCATCAATTATTGGGAGTTTAGCAAGATGACAGTGAAGAACCATTACCCATTGCCAACGATTTATAATCTTTATGACCAACTTCAGGGTCGTCTTGGTGAGGATGCAAGAGGAGGATATTCAAAAGATGAGGGTGCAAGAGGAGGATATTCAAAAGTGGCCTTCCGAATTCGATTTAGGCATTAAGAGTTCATGGTAATGCCTTTCAGGCCCACCAATGTATTGGCGACGTTAATGGACTTGTTGAACTGGGTGCGCATGCCTATGTTATATCGATCAATGTTTATTTTCATCAACGACATTCTTGTTTATTCGAAGGCTAGGGAATAGTGTTGAGAGCATTTACGAGAGGCTCTTGGGGTTTTGAAGATGGAGAGGTTGTATGCCAAAATTCCACAATTGTGACTTATAGTTGCTCGAGGTTCATTTTTTGGGACACCTCGTCAACTAGGATGGTATCTGGGTCAAACCATTAAGATGGCGATGCAGTGGGAGGTGTCAAGATCTCCATTAGAGATTCAGGGCATCCTTGGATTGGCGGGATATTATCAAAGATTCATTACGGACTTCTCCAATATTGTTGTTCCTCTCACCAAGTTGACAAGGAAGGACGTTGCTTTTTCTTGGGGGTCTGAGCAGTAGGCATCATTTGAGACTCTTCGCCATAGAATGCGTGAGGTGCCACTACTTGCCCTCCTGAGGGAGTTGAGGACTTTGTGATCTACTATGATGCATCCATTGTAGGATTGGTGTTGTGTTGATGCGTAAATGGCATGTGGTTTTCACCCTCATGATTTGGCACCACTATATTTATGGTGTTCAGTGTACCATATAGACAGACCATAAGAGTCTGAGATATCTTATGGATCAGCCTAACCTAAATTTGAGGCATAGGATGTGGTTAGATGTAGTGAAAGATTATGATTGCGATATTTTGTATCACCCAGGCAAGGCCAATGAGGTGGTCGACGCCTTGAGCTGGCGGGCAGTGAGTACCCTGATTCAGGATGTGGGTATGATGATGACTGTAATGACTCTGATTTTAAAGATTATCTTTCAGATGCCACTAAAGAGGAAAACAAAAAGAGTGAGCGGGTGATCGGTCAGATTTAATCTTTTGATATGTTCATTCGGGGATTGTTGACCCTTCATGGGTGGGTTTGGGTATCGTATGTGGGTGGGGCATGATGGATCTATAAGGAGGAACCCCATAAATTGAGATTTTCCATCCACCACGGGGCTACCGAGATGTATCTTGATCTAAAGAACAAGTACTGGTGGCCATGCATGAAGTGAGACGTGTCATAGTTTGTAGACCAATGTTTGACTTGCCGAAGGTTCAAGGCAGAGCATCAACACCCTGATAGAAAGTCGTAGCCTCTTGAGGTTTCCTTACGGAATTGGGAGCAAATCATCATAGATTATTACCAAGTTACCGAGTAGTGCGATGGGTGTTTACATTATATATGTGATAGTGGATCATTTGACAAAGAGTACTCTCTTGTTATCCATTAGTGAGAATTCATCTGCAGAGAAGCTGGCTGAGATTTATGTTCGAGAGGTGGTGGCTCAGCAAAGGGTGCCTACGTATATTTTGTATGATAGGGATGTGCGCTTTACTTCGAAGGTCTAGAAGTGATTTCATGAGGAGTTGGGTACCTAACTACACTTCATTAATGTATACCATCCGCAGATGGATGGGAAGAGTGAGTAGACTATTCAGACGCTCGAGGATATGTTATGTACCTATGTCATTGATTTTGGTGGGAGTTGGGACTCCTATCTTCTATTGGCTGAGTTTTAGTATAACAATAGCCATCATTCCAGTATCAGCATGCCCCCATTTGATCTCGTTTATGGAAGGGTATTTCGAACTCCTATCTATTGGGGTGAGGTGGGATAGAGGGTCATGGGGAGCACAGAGGTAGTGCTCAAGACGACTAAGCTTATACAGCAGGTTCGACAGAGATTGTTGACAACATAGAGTCACCAGAAGAGTTATATAGATCGGCAATGCTCTGAGTTAGAGTTTCTTGTAGGAGACCTTGTGCTTTTGAATGTGTCGCCCTAGAAGTATGTTATCCACTTCAGGCATTGGGGCAAGGTAGCCCTAAGTTTATTGTCCCATTCGGAGTGTTGGACCGTGTTGGCAAGGTGGCCAACCGGTTTGAGCTACCGGAGGAGCTGAGACGGATTCATGATACATTCCATGTTTCCTAACAAAGGAAGTGTATAGCTGACAAGATAGATGTAGTCCCTTTGGAGGGCATTCAGGTCAATGATCGCCTGAATTATGTGGAGAAGAATATGGCCATTTTGGATTGGAAGCTGAAAACCTTGAGGAATAAGGTTGTAAACTTGGTCAAAGTTTAGTGGCAACACCTAAGAGGTTACGAGTGGACATGGGAACCTAAGTCTGAGATACATGAGCAACATTCGGAGTTGTTTCCTAAGGATGAATTCGAGGGCAAAGTCTGATTCTAGTTTGGGAGAATTGTAACATCTCGAAATCAGGCATATCTTATTATCTCTGGAATCCTTATCAAAAGTGACACATTTGGTTCCTCAAAGAAAAAGGTTTGCAAAAGTGGTTGTACGTGGGGCTTACATATAGGTACGTGGAACGTACTTATGCAGTGTGCACAGTCACGGATGGCCAGCTAGTACGCGAGGCCTACATGTGGTACGTTGTGCGTACTACCCCACATGTTAAACCCTAATTTTAAGGGTTTCCTCTATTTAAAGAACATGATGACTTCATTTTTGGCCACCCTTATCAGCCTCCAACCCTTTCATAAACCCTAATCTCGTGTGAGTTGCTTGTATGTGAGATATTGCAAGTTTTGAGTGTTCTTGGCTCTTGTAGTAAAAGGAGGTTAGAGAAGAAGAAGGGGCTAGCAAGTTTGAAGATTGAGAAAATTAGAATATTTGTGCATCATTTTCAGGTATAAAGTCTATATATTGGCAAGTTTTCTTTAAGATCTCTTTGGTTTAAGGTTTATGAGCTAAAAGTCCCCAAATTTGGACCTGTATGAGTTTGGGTCTCTCAAGAAGGTTTTAGTTGTCCTTTCATTCATATTAGGACATTTAGATTCATAAAAAGGCTTTCTTGATCTTCCCCTTTGGCTCATTCATGAGTAAAGTAGCTTTGAATGGATGAAGTAATGCTTTTAGCCTTTCCTATCCATACAATGGCTTAAAGCCAACGAATTTATGGCTTAAGATGTCTTAGATTAGTGAGTTATGTAGTTAGGTTGGTTATCTTAAAGGATTGAGACACTAACTTGGTGGAAATATAGACAGACGGAGTATGTTGGGCATACTCCTAGCTACGTACACCTTCCCTGATCCTTCCCCGGTGAGAGTTGTCGATGTTGTATGCACATTGTAAGTATTGGTATGCTCAGCGTACTCGCTGAGTGTTAACTTTGACCATTGGTCATGATTTAAGATTTTTAGACCATAAGAAAGGCAAAATGGTCATTTTCTCATTAGAAAGTTTAGCCGTGGGATTTGGACTCGTGAGATGGATTTTAGACCTAAATTATTAATTAGGGTTAATTATTATATTGATTACTCGGCACCTATTTCCGTTAGTTCAGGCATGAGGTTTACTAGATGTCATTGTCGAGTGAGTCTCCTTACTTATTCTCACATGTGTGGTAGAATAGTCGTATATGTGATGACAGTTGGGTCTTGCTACTTTTATGATGTATTGCATATTATATGTGACTGGGAGTGCTAATAGTCTCCAGGGTGGCTGATAAGCCATCGGGTGTATAGTTGGCTCATTGGGACAGGTGATAGTCCCCATGTTTGCTGATAATCCATAGTTTTTTATTTGACTATGTGCTATATGTGGAAATATGGGGAACTCGCTAAGCTTTGTTCCTACAACTGTTGATTATACGTGGCAGGTACTTCTAAGGGAAGCGAAGATTTAATTGTACACACTCGCTGGGATGTTTGGTAATAGGACAGATGTGAACTTTGATATTGTGGAAATGAATGTTTTGAGTAATTCTGTACTTGAAAACTTATTTTATGAAAGCCTGATTTTGGTAAATTAAAATAAAGATTTTGGTTTGAAATTTGAGGTGTTCTATACATACATACATATATATATATATATATATATATATATATATATATATATATATATATTATATATATATATATATATATATATATATATAGATATATATACATATATATATATATATATATACATATATATATATAGGGGATGATTTATTTGAGATTTAAAAGAATAGAGATCTTGAGATCCAACCTCAGCGAAATATTTCTCATTTTCCACTCTCACTCTAGCGTACCAGCAACATCGGGGTATGCCTAATCATAAATGATTAGATGGCAGAGAGGTATAATTATATATGATTATGCATGTTTATACGTATATGCTGCCTCATAATGATTATACATACATGTTTATTCATAGATTGAGTAATCATATATGATTATAGCAGTTGGTGGCAGAAGAGTTGGTAGTGATAGAGGTGGTGATGGTATAAGTGATAGATGTGATAGTGGTGGGTTCGGATTGTGTAAGAGGTAGTGGTAGTGGTGGTGGAGGTGGAGGTTGTGGTGGTGTGGATGGTGGCGGAGGAGAAGTATCGGCGGCACTATTTAATCATTTATTATTATAAATGGCTTGCCGTGTCGATTCGCCGAAGTGTTGGAATGGCAGATGTGAAATATGTGGTTTAGGTTGTATCTCAAGATCTCTATTTTAATTATAATCTCAATGGAACCTCTATCTATCTATCTATCTCTCTCTCTCTCTCTCTCTCTCTCTCTCTATATATATATATATATATATATATATATATATATATATATATATATATATATATATATATATATATATATATATATAAAATGATATTTGATAATAGCATGTATTCTTATAGCATTACACCCTATAGCAAGTTACTACTAATTGATTATGTACCAAAGTAATTTTATTATTAATAAATATATCAAATATTTTATTTAATTGGAGAATTATTAGTTTATGAAAATAATATTTTAACACCTAATTGGGAACTTATTATTTCTAGGAAATCAGAATAAAATTGAACAAAACTAATTATATTCATATGGAATGAATATATATATATATATATATATATATATATATATATATATATATATATATATATATACACACACACATTGTTGGATTAGTGTCTAAGTCCATAACTATTTTTGTATGTACTTGACCTGATGGTGCATGGTCCTTTTGGGTTGCCTTCACCAAAGCAACTTGATAGGATGAATTATGGAGAGAAAGGATTAAATATGATTTATTAATATATTATGAAAATGATATATTAAAGTAGAAATCATATTGTTTAATTAATATTAGTCAAGAATTAATAAGAATTAAGTTTGTGGCTAAAAGACATTAATTAAACTTAAGGGACTTGAACTGTTAATTGTATAATAGTTGAATATTAAGGTAATGGACTCCATATTAAAGGGGGTGGATGAACTCTATGGGGAAACCCATTAGAAATCGTCCAAAGGCCTTTAAGTAAGGGGTTCATGGGTTGCTTAGGGCCTAAGCATCCAAATTATGGTTTCCTTGTTAGATAACCCTAATAGCCTCACTATTTAAGGACCCCTTGGGGCACCAAAAACGTGGGCAACTGAATCCTTAGGGTTTCTACACATTTTTTAGTGTCTCCATCTCTTCTCTTCTTCATCCTCTTGATCTTGGTGTTTGTGAACCATTAGCGGAGTTACATTTGTGACTCTAAGATTTCTAAAGTCAATACAAGAAGGATTTGAGATTGTTATTGCTACATAACAATCAAGGTATGATTTAAACCCTAATTTATATGTTATATTGATTATCATATGCTAGATCTAGGGTTTACAGTCTTGGATGAATTGCATGTACAATAGAGAAACCTAGATCCAAGCATTAGGGTTTGTATGAGCACATAGGATGTTCTTATGGCTAAAACCCATCAGTGGTATCAGAGCCTTGATTGGTTTCTATTGTATTGATGCCTATTATATTCATTCTTGTTGCAAAATCGATTTTTTTTCCCCCTGACTGATGAACTCGGCGAGTTCCAATGTGGACTCGGCGAGACCATAGAGGAACTCGGCGAGTTCGAGCGTCAGTTAGGCGGATTTTCGGGATTTTAACCTATTTTGACTTAGGATAATTGTCATAATTGTTTAAAATTAATAAAATTCAAATTTTGTTAGTCCCTTATGATTATCCTTGTCAAAATAAAAGATTTTGGTCATCTAATTAGATAATTGTTACCTTATTTGATAAATGTTCAATTATGAAAATTATTTGATCATTATCTTGCAAGAATTTGAACTAGATCTAATTAGATAACCACCAATTAATAGTTAATTGCCTTATTTGAATTATGTGATCTAGAATATTCTTGAGAAAGTTTGAAAAGTTTCAATTTTTTCCCTTTTAGATTTTATAGTTTAAATTTGAACTCAAAAGTTTTGTTTTGAAATTTAAATAGTTGAAACCCTAATGTTTTGAAATGTTTCAAAACTTGCCCTCAAGTTTTGGAATTTAAAAGTTGATTAAAAGTTTAATTTAGGAATGTTAAATTCTAAAACCCTAGTATTGTTTTGAAAAGTTCAAATCACACCCTTATGGTTTTATTAATTAATTAAAGTGTATAATTAAAAGAGATTTAGTAAATCCATAAGTTTTTGGTGTACGATTTAATTAAAATTAAAAGTATAATTATTAAATTAGACCACCTAGTATTTTTTAAAAGTGTAAAATACACCCTATACTATATATAACATTAAAACTCTAACATTATATATATGTATGAGTAAAAATCAGTCTTACCGTTAGTAGGCCTCATTTACGAAGTTGGTCTATAAGGCGTGTTTAAGGAAATTGCCTATAAAATGGCGATTGAATGGGTATCTACTCTTACCCACCGCACTCTTGACTAGTGGAGGGTCGTTAGCCGAACGGGTAGGATAGGACAAAACTTCCATTATAAGTATAATGAAGTACAAAAGTAACTAAATGTTTTTACAAATTCCCATTCTTAGTTACTTTAGGAAAAACTGAATTGATGCAATTCCATGAAATTACACTTTGTACCCTTGCGAAGACGTTAGTGGAGCGTGTGTGGTTTACCGGCACACTAAATGGTTCTAAGCAATGTTGGCAAAGGGTGACTCCATGTTTGTCATATTTCGGTGGAGCATGCATGGTTTACCGGCACATCGAATAGGTGACCGTAACATGTGAGGGCACCATGTAAGTATGCATGGTTATTCACACCTGCTTTGTGATCCTTGGCATCCCAGTCACAAACTAGAGGGTCATATCGAGATTTAAACATGCCATGAAAAGTTCAATGAATCTCAAAGGATCTAGGAGTTTTCATAGATTTAAAACTTAAATTTCTTTTTCGTTTTTCATGGTGGAAAATTAGTGAATCGTCATTCACTTACCTACAAATATTCTGCAACTAGATTACGGCATCCCTTTTCTAGGTTGCAGCGTGTTGTGTTAGGTCCTAGCCTTAATATCTCATTTGGGTGATTTTTTAAGGACTCAATCTATCAACTAACTTGAATTTATGTTTTCTCCCGTTTTGTAGATGTCAAATTTCGAAAACTATGGTCTTCCCAAATCCCGTGGAACAAGCTTTCCACATGAAGATGATATTCCACGATTCGATCGAGGAACAAGAGATCATGCTTCGCTTCCTCCTCCTCCTCCAATTATTCTCCCTAACTTACAGGATCGAAGAATTGAAAGGTTCAATGTTACTAAAGCCTTATTGGAAATGAAACATGAAGATGGTAAACCCGTGTGTGCCCACATTATAGGAATGAAACCACACATTGATAGGTTGAAAATGTTGGTTGCATCATTCCCTGATGAGTTGGCTATAGGTTGGGTTCTACAGTCACTCCCTGAATCATATAATGAGTTCAAAAGAAAGTATTATATGATGGATCATGACGCAAACCTCATTGACTTAACTTACATGCTCATTGCTGCTGAATCAGAAATGGTTTGGCAAAGCAATGGAACATATTTTTTGGGAGAGTCAACCAACCATGCTTCTGAGGATGTTCTAGGAGAACCGACCTGCTTTTGCTTCCAAGAGAAAGGCATTGGATACAAGTCTGCCCTAAGAGCCTGAACAGTCCAGAAGATGGGAGAGTCAAATAGTATGGTTGTACTTCAGGTACAATCCACTATCTAACTCCATTAAGTTCCTATTCATTGATTCTTAATACATAATGTGATAAGATTGCATTTGAATGTTTTGCAGGATCAGTGAAAAGAGAGGAAGCTTGATGAAAGAGCAATATAAATCTAATCATGAAGAAATGGATCTCGATTGCATGGATTTGAAGATTAGATTTTGAGCTTAGAGATTATAATAGAGTTGTTAGGAATATTTGACTACATAGTTTTTCAGTTGATTTTTCATTGTAAGGACAAATGTTTTCCGCTGCTTTTAAGAATAAAATAAATTCTTAGTTTGACTCATTTATTTATTTATTTCCTTGCAATAAAATCGTTATGAAAAATTGGTGTTTGCATATTTCTAAAACAAATGGATGTGATTCTTAATGACGAGAATTTACCAAATAGGAAAAGTTTCTCATCACCCAAGTTTCAATTGGATAGAGACTTGGAATCATACAACAAGTATTGCATGATGAATGAGAAGTTTCATATTTGGAAATTAGATTAATTCGTCGACAAAGTGTCAAGTGAAGGACTAGGAGATCGAGTACACAAGGTTATGTGTTGATCAAGTCCACCACAAGAGTAACAAAGATATTCATCCTGATTCATTAAGGTTGAGTAAATATGATTACACTTATGAGATTAAGTGTAATTCTTAGTTGATCGTAAAATTTTAAATCAATAGTAGAACGAATAAGAAGAATCAAGTAGGCAGAAAGATAAAAGTTGCTCTATTCTAAGAAAAAGGGAGAGTACCTTTTATTATGTCTTATGATAAGTCCTAATGATTAAGAACCATATCTCAATTGATCCTCTAAGTAAGTCTTAGGACAATTGTATGTCTAAGAAGAAGAATCAAGAATTGAAGAAATGGTTAAATCAAGAAGTCAATCATACTTCATTCCAAAACAAGTCTTAGAGCTAAGATTGTGACATTGAGTGATAAGTCTTAAGAAGGTTTATAACATTCACAAAATTTGGAAAGTTGTGATGTCTTAGAGAAGACAAAGACCAACTAGGACCAATTTTGTGAAGTTTTTTGTCTTGATAAAAGCTACACTAACTCTTGAACATGTATTTGTCGAGAAACGTTTATTAACAAGAGAATCTTATATGTCAAGGAGTCAGTGGGAGTCTTAATGATCTTGAAAGGTTACAAAAACAAATCAAGAATAAACCTTATCGATCATCACTGGCACACGAATTGAGGTTTACAACCTATCGTGTTGACATTATCTTGTTTCTGTGACGTTCCAATCGAGTTAATTATGCATATGATTTCTATGGGTTCTCATTTGAAGTGCATAAAAGGCAAGGACCTTGATCAATGAAAAGTACATTGATAGGAAAGGGAGAGATGCTTAACTACTTGGAAGACATGGTGGGCAGCGTGTTACCATAAGGCAAGAAATCCAAATTGAGAAAGTTCGGTCCATATGAGTTTGAATTTGTCGTAAAGTTTGTTTTAACAAATTCACATGGATAGGAACATATACAAAAATAAAATCTGTCACACCCCAAAACCGAGAACTGCGGAAACGTTTTGGGGTGGAGGACGTCATGTATAATATCAACAACAATGTAAAGTAGGAAACAAGCAACAACATCATCCATTGCATTAATAAAATAATTATTATACAATTGTATTCTGTAAAATTTTGATAAACACTAAAGCATAAATCAAAATGAAAGATAAGTCTTGAACAAGCTCCATCTTCCTTTCTCCTTGCATCGGTACCTATCTATGATGACCTGAGGATACAAGTAATTTTGAAAGCGAGTATCAGCTTTGAAGCTGGTGAGATCATAAGTATTTAGTGTCTTAATTTGTATGTAAGAATTTGTAAGTCTATGTATTGTAAGAATTTGAAAGTATATATGAATTGTAAGTGTTTGAAAAACCCTAGAATCCCTATGATTCCTTCTAGTATATGAAGGTGTCTTCTACCAAGACCTAATTGTTCTGTGTGTGTGTGTGTGTCTCTTGTAAGAGGATGTATTTTCCAAATTATAACTATCATTATCCAAAAATATAGTGTGTACATTAATGTTTAAGTGAGGTTATCACTAAAAATATGTAATGGAAAAATCAATGTAGTACTATGGTGTAGTGCCGAACTAAACCCGTACCTATTACCTTTAAATCTAGGGTAATACTTCCAAGTACTGTAGTATTTGATATAAATAACTACATCGATACTCAACTGCCTTATTTGAGGGATACGGTATAATGTGATGTCTAGATCCTAGACTATACGCTCCCCTATCAAAGGGATTTTGGGACCTACCCACGACCCCTGCTTGAATGCAAGTCGGGAGCATCCACATTACTAATGATCATGTATACTCGATATAACTATCACAATTGCGGTGTGATTCATCAGTATAGTTAGATCATGAACTAGTTCCGAGCTATAGCCCCTAGTGACATCTATTCTATGTATATGTAAGTGTACTCATGTAAGTGTGATCATGTAATTGTACTTATGTAAGTGTGATCATGTAATAGTACAGTAGTGTATTGTAATGTTCTATGTGTGCTAGCTGTAACGTGTGTTCTCTCTATCTAGCAAGTATAGTAATGTAGTCATTCTAGTATAGATGTATATGTTCTCGTCCTAGTATAGTTGTATATGTACTCATCCTAGTATAGTTGTATATGTAATGTACTGAAAGGTTCTAGAAAGTATTGACTCATGAATGAACTGACTCATTGTATGATATCGCGTTCTAGTAATTATTCTAGTATCTTCCTAAACTATCCATATGGTAGTTTACTAGTAATCTATCTGGTAAGTATGGACATGGATGTATACCCTCGCTACCCAAAGGCATATGTTAAACTGGAAGGACCTTTTATGACTATATATGTACACATGATATATAACTAATATTTAAACGACTTTCGGACGAATACCCGATAACCCACCAGACCACATCTCAAGGCGCGAAAAGGAAATAGGGTGGATAGCCTTCCTAAGTCTTTTAATCATTTCTTATATAACTATACATATAGAGGCATGCAATTTATAATATAAAAGCATAAATAAGTTTTGTAAGACATTTGAAATATAAGTATTATTTTAAGAAAAGATCGACTTGATGTGAATCTATAAAACAATTTGAAGGCATAAGTTTAATAAAACAGTTTAAGTATAAGGAAACATTTGTTTGAAACACGGTTGTAAATAAGTTTGAAAGGTAACGTACGGAGTAAGCTGTACAGTGTAAAAAGGAGTTTAAAACATATAAAATGTTTATAAAAAGTCATTTGAAGGAAACTGTTTGGTAAAACGGCTAATGAGTAGCCCAATCATTTGAATGATGTATATTAATCACATGTGATTGATGTAATAAGTAATATAATCCTACTTACTAATCACACGTTATTGACATAATAAGTAGCATGATTCTACTTGTATCCCCCCTCCCATAAAACATTTAAAAAAGAGTTTAAAACTTTAGTTAAGGGGTATGAACTCACATGATTGAAGTGGTTGATTTGAAATAGTCTAGAAAAGAATCGAGCAGAACTTTGACAGGAAGAGTTGAAAGCGCGGGAAATCTCGAGAATCTTGGGAATCTCGGGAACACAAAACCTTCCTTCGGGACCTGAAGGTGAAAACCGGGGCTTCGGGAGGGCTTCGGGAGCTTAACCGCAGAGTTTCAGCACGAGAGATGGAAGAATGGAGCACTGAACCCGACACCCCAAGAGTTCTAGTTATAGGAGCATTTCTGGTGTGCCACATCGTGGCTAAGGTTGGCCACATCGTGGGGAGCAAGCCTTATCCCCTTCTGTTGATTGGACGCCCTCAGTCACTTGCCGAGTCGCGGCCAAGCTATGTCACATCGTGGGGGCCTGACAGCCTTGGATTTTGGACCCCGAACTTGTATAATCCGTAACTTTCGCATACGAGCTCCATTTTCGACGTTCTTTATATTCACGCGTAGCTAAAAACATGATCTACAACTCTCGTTTAGACTTTATCAGCAAATTCTGATTTTATTTTTAATTATTTATTTTTAACGTGTCGGGACGCGATAATTCTGTTAAAAATCCATAACTTCTTCATCCGATGTCCGTTTTCGTCAGACATTTCATCGTTGCGCTACTAATGTTGAGACCTTAGATTCTCATTTAGGTTGTTTTGGTCAAAAGTATCTCGAGCTCTATTTCATGTTTTTAGTTGTCTACTGCTATACCCGAATCTTGGAAAAATCATAACTTCCTCATACGAAGTCAGATTTGGACGTTCTTTTTATGTATGCTCACGGTTTGGGGTTATCTATAACTTTCATTTAGATACTTAAGGCTAAAAACTATTCTATTGAAACTTCGCGTTTTTCGTTTAATCGGTGTTGCCGGTTTTGTCGACAATCTTCGGTTGGTCATAACTTCTTCGTTATAACTCGGATTTTAGGGTTCTTTATATGTACGAAAACCTTGATACGATTCCTACTACTTTATTTAACCCAAATAAGATTTTAGGAAAGTTATATTTTGACCTAAATTTGATTGGTTTTACATTACATTGTCTCGAAATATCGGGTTGTCACATCATCCCCCGTTAGAAGGAATTTCGTCCCGAAATTAGAATTTAAGAAAGGAAGTATGCACGAATGATCGATTTGTGAGGAGGAAACTTCCTAATCGATTGGTTCTAGTGCACCTAAGTGATAACGGGTTCTCGGTTGGCATTCCAACGAACCTTCACTAACTGGCGATGGCGTTTCTTCGTCTGCTTGACCTCTCGGTAGAGGGTCACTACGGTTCTAATACGAAGGCGAGGATCTCGACGAGTGGACTTGCAAGAGACCTGACGGAAAGGTATGGTTTCATGATCGAGATGCGAAGAGTAGAAAGTACGTTACTGAGTTCGCGGAGTAGGTCTAGTTTGTGTGAGGCACAGGACCGATTCTGATAAGAATCTCGGAGGTCGTGTCTACCTTGGATTTAGCTTTCCACACTTTACGAAGCGTATTAAGCCATTCCCAGAGTGAGTTATCCTAAAGAACTTGGTCACTCACTTGGAATCTCAAAGGTTCCTTTTCTTGCGTAACCTCCGAGTCAAAGGCCATCCCTTGCTGGGTCAAAGTCGTACGAGTTTCTGTAGCTTGCGAGGAGTTCTGAATGAACTAAGGCGGTAGGTCGGTAAGACCTAGAATCTGGCGAAAGACTGTCGGCTTCTCTGATGTCGATAAATGCTCAACGGTTTTGACAAATTGCAAGAGTGCTCATAATTTCTCACATTACTAACAGTGTGTCTTTGGAAATTTGACTCTTCAATTTCAAAACTCGTGCTTTGAGAACACCGCTAAAAGTTCCTCTGAAGGAAATGTTTTCCCATGGGTTCCTTCTTACTACAAGGGTAGATAAGTAAGTCATTACGTGGAGAAATGACGAACTGATCCAGGTAAGAAAGACGTACCCTACTCGTTTATCTCATAAAAGCTATGGGCGTATTGGTCCTATCCAAAGGGTATCACTACGGACTCGAAGTGTCCGCATCAAGTTCAGGAGATAGTCTTCCGAACATCTTTCCCTAACACTCAAACTGGTGATATTCGGATCCCGGATCCATTCCTGGAAGTAGTTTCTTTCTTTGCGTTTGCTCAACCATTTTGTCTACGCGCGGCAGATATAACGATTTCTAATGAAAAATCTCGACGGAGTCTTCGATAACTGAGGTACATGCAATGCGATCCGTCGATCTCTGGAAGAATATGACCGAGGTTCTCTAGGGTGAGAAACCTAGTCTTCTAATTCTATTTATGTGTAGTTCGCTAAGTTGTCCAAACTGTTCTTGTATCTCTGTGGGTGTTTAAACTATAAGGTGATCTGTTTACGGGAGTCGTAATGGGTTGTATGCTTGTTCTCATGACGATGTGATTACTCGTACTTAGGCAGTTCTCCGTCCTGAAGTTCATATTAGAATTCATACCTAGTTTCACAATCACCCTTTCGTGCATACGAGTCATATATAATTAAGGTTGAAAAGGTAGTCGAATAACTGGTTCTTCCTTAAGTTTACATCCCATCAGGGAAAAAGAATTTAAAGTGGAATCATCAATTCTAAACCTGTAGAACCTTGATTATATATCACTCTTATGCATACATTCTTCAGTGATAGATCAACTGCACGGATTCCTAAATTAAACTTGACGTACTGCAAGAGTGGTACTTCGAGGATTCTTCAGAAAGAAAATAAATAATAGGTACTCCTGGAATGAGTACTTCGGCGTTCTGATGTGACGGCTTCGCTGGAAAAACGATCTAGAAGAAAGAGATGTAATTATGAAGCTGTTTTAGCATCGATCAAATTGAATTTGATGGTATGATAATGTCGGAATCATACAGAAACTTTAAAGACATTATAATTAAACATAGACGATTACAGACAAAACACAACTGTGAAACCATGAACAGAGTTACAGTACTTTAGATTTACCACAAGACTATTGTTGAAACGACCCAAAAATTTCGTTTTTCAATATAACCAAAACCATAATCTGAGTATCATAACATAAAAACATACGCGATGTATCCCAATCATAATAAAATACTGTGCGAAAAACTGTATCATACTCTATCAAATCAAAACAACAAAAACAATCCCCAGGATAAAAGCTAAGTTGTGGTGTGTGCGATGCTATCACCCCGAGCTCTTCCCTTTGCTTGCGGAAGTACCTGAAACCAAAAACTGAAACTGTAAGCACGAAGCTTAGTGAGCTCCCCCAAACTACCACATACCATACAATAACATATAAACACATATTGGGCCTAGCCCACTGCATCGGGCCGAACCCCGAAAACTGCATCGGACCGAAGTCCGAAACTGTCTGGGACCTTGTCCCATGCATCGGACCGAAGTCCGGGACTGACTGGGACCTTGTACCCTGCATCGGACCGAAGTCCGAAACTAACTGCCTCGGACCGAAGTCCGGAACTAACTGCATCGGACCAAAGTTCGGAACTAACTGCATCGGACCGAAGTCCGGAACCGACTGGGACCTTGTCCCCTGCATCAGACCAAAGTCCGGAACTGACTGACTGAACATGGCATAGCATAACACATCAACTAGCATGAACACATATACTGCATACTACATCGGGCCGTATCCCGGAACACATAACACTTAACGCATAAAACATAGCACACAAATCCTGTCTGAGCCACGAAGGCATCAAACATACTAGCTACTGCATCGGACCTAAGTCCGGAAACTACTGCTAACTGAATGGGCCGGCATTGTGGCCTTATACCCATCCCTACTGAAAGGAAACTCACCTCGTAAACTGGCTGCTGAGTGTATGGCTCTGGAAGCTAACTGCTGCTGCTCCTGTATCTCCCCGGCTACAAGTCCATAAACACACTCAATCAAATACTAAACACTGCACTTGGGTAAATTGACTCTTTTACCCTTGGTCAAAGTCTCTCTCATTTGGACTGACTAGCTGAGTTGGGCCGCCCAACTCGCCGAGTCCTACTCTCACTCTTCAATCCTACTCGCTGCTACTCGTCGAGTACTGCATCGACTCGACGAGTACCCTCTTAATCCAAGAACTCAGACAATCTTCATCCGACTCGCCGAGTCATATGAACATACTCGACGAGTTGTTCTTGATCTTAAGAAGATTGCCTTGGACTCGCCGAGTTGTATGAACAACTCGCCAAGTCCCTCCATTACTGAGTCTACCCTCAACTCGCTGAGTCCACTCTCTAACTCACTGGTTCCACTCGACACTGCTAAAAAGGAATGAATCGGGGACTCGCGACTCGACTCGCCGAGTCGTTCTTCCCGACTCGCCGAGTTGCCGCCATGCAACAGTTTTTCACTCGATTTTGCTTGAATCCAAAACATACAAATGATAGATCTGAGACCAATAAGCTGGTTTACCACGTAAAGTTTCCAACTTTACGTGTATAACACATGAACAAGGGAAAATAAGGCTAAAAGATGCATAAAAGGGATAGATCTAGGGTTAATATGCAAAGTAGCTCCAAAAAGGCAGTAGATCTGGGCTCTACAACACCCAATCATTCAGATCTAAAGATATCTCGACTTATTAGGGCATTCATGAAATCATAAGGCTTGGAACAAGCATCAACTAGATCTTAGAAGAGTTCTAATGGAGGTTTAAAGCATAAAACAAGAGGGGAAATCCGAAAATACCTCAAATAACTCAGATTTGCCCTTGGATCTTTGCACAACTCCTCTTCTCCTTGCTCCTTTCTTCTTCTCCTTCTTCAAGCCTTCACAAATCACACAAAATCACTTATAAACTCTCAAGGATGAACTAGGGTTTTTCTCACAGTGTTCTCAGGGTGAGGAGGCAAGAATGGGGCTATAAGGTGACTTAAATAGTGGGCAACCCGGGGATTTAGGGTTTCACCCAGACAGACGGACTCGCCGAGTCCGGGATATTGACTCGCCGAGTCTCCAGCTAACGCGTGCTCGAAGTTGCGACCCTACTCGGCGAGTCAGGCTATGAACTCGCCGAGTCCCTCTTGCAAAACTTTAAAACAATTACTAATGAATTAACATACCTGGAATGGGTCGTTACAATTGTTGCGAATAAGATATACTACAAAAGACAAGTATACGCAGCAGGAGAATTCCTATACAGACAGGATCTCGCAAAAGGTAAGACTCTAGTTGCACTAGTTCTAGATAGTTTATAAGATTGTTACAACGAAACGCCCAAATTACATTTAACGTGGTTCCGGAGTAGGATCTCCTGCAGCTGTGATCCTAAGAATTTTCTCATCTGCGCCAGAGTTCTTTGTTATCGGGCAATCTTTCTTGAAGTGCCCTACCTCACCGCATAGGTGGCATGACTGGCTAGTACTAGTCTTGGAGACGGGATTGCGGTGTTTAGCCAATGTTATGTGGACACGACTGCCTTTCTCGTTACTCCACTTTGAAAACTGCTTCTTAAATCGCTCGGTGCTATAACAAATCTTGTGTGCGGGTTTAGTCCCGATGAAAGGGACTTGAGTGATAGGTCGTGCCGGTGCTCCACAGTTACGACCATGGTGCCCTATGTTTAGGCAATTACAACACTGCATCTCATGGAAAACCCCATGATGATGGAAACTACACTTATCACACTTCGGGAGTTTTCCCTCATATGGCCTGCTCGGTACTGGGATGGCAGGGGTTTCCACTTGCTGCTGTTGTATAGCCAGCTTTTGGGATCTCTTGCGTTCCTTTCAGGCTTGACGCTTTCGTTTCTTATTTTTTGTTTTTCGGCTTTGCGAGCCCGTGACTGTTACTGTTTGACAACCTCCTGGATGGATACCACGATTGGAAACTTCGTTCCCATCAATTTCATTGACTGTGTTGTTAGCGCTATGGTGTGCAAGGACCGCGGTTACGGCAGCCACCACGGCAGCTGTAACTGTTGTTTGAAAGGTAGCGGCATCCATAGGAAAAGTAGAGGTCTCGTTGCTTGGCTGGTTGTTTCAGGATGACGACATGATTCTGTTAACACGAAAGAATAAAGATTTTGTGAGCTATTCTGGTTGACCCTTGATGTACTTAGATTGTTCTTGAAAAGAGTAAGAGTATGATCTCGAAAGTTTGACCTACATCCCTATGATGCAGTCCTAGTAAAGAATGAAAGTATGTTCGTGAAGGTTTGACCTATATCCCTATGATGCAGTCCTAGTATAGAATGGGAGTATGTTCGTAGAATGGTCGCAAGACGTTTGTCGTTCGACCTCAGGTATCATGGGTTGGTGAATAACAAGATCCAACCACAAAAAGAGACTTGGAAGTGTCTCCGGAGATAAATCGCTATAGTCCAATGACTTGACTAAAGCATGTTTCATATAGACTCCAATGAAAGTATGATAAGAGTACTTGAATGAAGAATGACACAAAAGTTAGCCGGCTGTCAATATCTTGGATATTTACGACGTAAAGGTTCAGGAAAAATGACCTTGTAAAGGTCTTACATCATATCCACAGGAGATAGTTCCTGATAGCATAAAGACCTAACTAAAGTACTTACGGAACAAGAAAATTTCCTAGAAAATGCCACATCAGGTATAGACAGAAAATTACGATTCTTCTTTATAAGGAAATAAAGTAAAGCGTCTACTACTGGCGACGGTCATCACTCTGGTGAACTCTCAGTTCAGCCAATTGACGTTCCATGTCAAGTAGTTGTCTTTCGTACACCATCTGGCGTACTCGGAGCCCTATGACTTCAGCTCGTGATTCAGCCAGTGCTTGCAGCAGGGTTTCATGGTTTCTCTATGACCTCTCGTGAGCATCTTCTAGACGAACGGTGCGGAGGGTATGCATTCTAGCATAGGCGACTACTTCTGTAATCTGATTTAGGGATGTCCTACCTTGAATCTCCTTTCGGGCCATTCTGCGGACCAAGATTGGCAAGACTCTATCTGCTGAGCCCCTATTGCTCAAGTCGGAAAAGCTTTGGTCGCCATCAAATAGCATAGATTGATCTTGTCCTTGGCTCCATATTTCCAAGCATTCCACTCAATCAGGGTCGGGCCATGAAAATGTCGTACGAGGGTTAGGAATTGAAAAGGGAGCTGCTCGGGGTAAGTTTTCAACCTCTGCTTCGGAGTTAGCATCATACGAAAAGTCTTCATCATGGTGATCGTTCAAGAGGAAAAGGATGATCATTCTCTGGTTATTCTCCAAACCAACCAGCTATGACTTCATTTGGAAGGTCCTGGTTGTCGAGGGGATGGAGTCCAGTTATGTTTTCTATGCGAGAATTTAAGGGTAAGAGAATAATTATTAGACGAGTTATCTAGATAATTATTTAGAAAACCTTCATTAGTTACATCACTATTTGTGAAGTGCATACCAGCTATGTGTAATCTAAACAGGATAGACCTTCGAATAAGTGACCTTAATTTCCAAATTCACACAGAATAGGGGTAAGGCAAACTTATCACAGATTCTAATTCTATAACATCCTAATTACATATAGCCTTAGTATATCCACTTAGCAACTATCAACTTAGAAATGAAGATCCTGTTTTAGTTCTCAAGTATAAAGTACTTCTAGTAACACCAAATACTCCTATAGTATTTTAAAATTTAATTTTATGTTCTATTGCTCTCATTGTGGTAGGGTTGGTAAGATTTTAGCATTGTTGCAACCACACACTTAAGCATAGGCACATGCTAGTCAACCCTCGGATAATATAGGTAATCAGGCTATACCTTCACAGTTTTGACCATATGTCTCTAAGCCCACTTGTGATGTCCAACAATCGTAATTCTTTTGTACTGTCCTAGTGACACTGATTTTAGTATGAATGCAGCATGTATACTTACTTAAATATTTTACTATTTAAAGTATAAACTCTTGGTCAGAGTATTTTTAATCCCTTATGTATTTATAGTTAGTATATCTTTTATGGGTTGATATACTTAATTCACTATAATCAATTCTCTGATACAAATCTGTCACACCCCAAAACCGAGAACGGCGGAAACGTTCTGGGGCGGAGGACGTCATGTATAATATCAACAACAATGTAAAGTAGTAAACAAGCAACAACATCATCCATTGCATTAATAAAATAATTATTATACAATTGTATTCTGTCAAATTTTGATAAACACTAAAGCATAAATCAAAATGAAAGATAAGTCTTGAACAAGCTCCATCTTCCTTTCTCCTTGCATCGGTACCTATCTATGATGACCTGAGGATACAAGTAATATTGAAAGCGAGTATCATCTTTGAAGCTGGTGAGATCATAAGTATTTAGTGTCTTAATTTGTATGTAAGAATTTGTAAGTCTATGTATTGTAAGAATTTGAAAGTGTATATGAATTGTAAGTGTTTGAAAAACCCTAGAATCCCTATGATTCCTTCTAGTATATGAAGGTGTCTTCTACCAAGACCTAATTGTTCTGTGTGTGTGTGTGTCTCTTGTAAGAGGATGTATTTTCCAAAGTATAACTATCATTATCCAAAAATATAGTGTGTACATTAATGTTTAAGTGATGTTATCACTAAAAATATGTAATGGAAAAATCAATGTAGTACTATGGTGTAGTGCCGAACTAAACCCGTACCTATTACCTTTAAATCTAGGGTAATACTTCCAAGTACTGTAGTATTTGATATAAATAACTGCATCGATACTCAACTGCCTTATTTGAGGGATAAGGTATAATGTGATGTCTAGATCCTAGACTATACGCTCCCCTATCAAAGGGATTTTGGGACCTACCCATGACCCCTGCTTGAATGCAAGCCATGAGCATCCACATTACTAATGATCATGTATACTCGATATAACTATCACAATTGCGGTGTGATTCATCAGTATAGTTAGATCCTGAACTGGTTCCGAGCTATAGCCCCTAGTGACATCTATTTTATGTATATGTAAGTGTACTCATGTAAGTGTGATCATGTAATTGTACTTATGTAAGTGTGATCATGTAATAGTACAGTAGTGTACTGTAATGTTCTACGTGTGCTAGCTGTAACGTGTGTTCTCACTATCTAGCAAGTATAGTAATGTAGTCATTCTAGTATAGCTGTATATGTTCTCGTCCTAGTATAGTTGTATATGTACTCATCCTAGTATAGTTGTATATGTAATGTACTGAAAGGTTCTAGAAAGTATTGACTCATGAATGAACTGACTCATTGTATGATATCGCGTTCTAGTAATTATTCTAGTATCTTCCTAAACTACCCATATGGTAGTTTACTAGTAATCTATCTGGTAAGTATGGACATGGATGTATACCCTCGCTACCCAAGGGCATATGTTAAACTGGAAGGACCTTTTATGACTATATATGTACACATGATATATAACTAATATTTAAACGACTTTCGGACGAATACCCGATATCCCACCAGACCACATCTCAAGGCGCAAAAAGGAAATAGGGTGGATAGCCTTCCTAAGTCTTTTAATCATTTCTTATATAACTATACATATAGAGGCATGCAATTTATAATATAAAAGCATAAATAAGTTTTGTAAGACATTTGAAATATAAGTATTATTTTAAGAAAAGATCGACTTGATGTCAATCTATAAAACAGTTTGAAGGCATAAGCTTAATAAAACAGTTTAAGTATAAGGAAACATTTGTTTGAAACACAGTTGTAAATAATTTTGAAAGGTAATGTACGGAGTAAGGTGTACAGTGTAAAAAGGAGTTTAAAACATATAAAATGTTTATAAAAAGTCATTTGAAGGAAACTGTTTGGTAAAACGGCTAATGAGTAGCCCAATCATTTGAATGATGTATATTAATCACATGTGATTGATGTAATAAGTAATAGAATCCTACTTACTAATCAAACGTGATTGACATAATAAGTAGCATTATTCTACTTGTATCCCCCCCCCCCCCCAATAAAACATTTAAAAAGAGTTTAAAACTTTAGTTAAGGGGTATGAACTCACATGATTGAAGTGGTTGATTTGAAATAGTCTAGAAAAGAATCGAGCAAAACTTTGATAGGAAGAGTTGAAAGCGCGGGAAATCTCGGGATTCTTGAGAATCTCGGGAACACAAAACCTTCCTTCGGGACTTGAAGGTGAAAACCGGGGCTTCAGGAGGGCTTCAGGAGCTTAACCGCAGAGTTTCAGCACGAAAGATGGAAGAATGGAGAACCTGAACCCGACACCCCAAGAGTTCTATTTATAGGGGCATTTCTGGTGTGCCACGTTGTGGCTAAGGTTGGCCACGTTGTGGGGAGCAAGCCTTATCCCCTTATGTTGATTGGACGCCCTCAGTCACTTGCCGGGTCGTGGCCAAGCTGTGCCACGTCGTGGGGGCCTGACAGCCTCTGGACCCCGAACTTGTAAAATCTGTAACTTTCGCATACAAGCTCCATTTTCGATGTTGTTTATATGCACGCGTAGCTAAAAGCATGATCTACAACTATCATTTAGACTTCATCGGCAAATTCTGATTTTATTTTTAATTATTTATTTTTAACGGGCAGAGACGCGATAATTCCGTTAAAAGTCCATAACTTATTCATCCGATGTCCGTTTTCATCAGACGTTTCATCGTTGCGCTACTAATGTTGAGACCTTAGATTCTCATTTAGGTTTTTTTGGTCAAAAGTATCTCGAGCTCTATTTTGAGTTTTTAGTTGTCTACTGCTATACCCGAATCTTGGCAAAATCATAACTTCCTCATACGAAGTCAGATTTAGACGTTCTTTTTATGTATGCTCACGGTTTGGGGTTATCTATAACTTTCATTTAGATACTTAAGGCTAAAAACTATTTGTATTGAAACTTCGCGTTTTTCGTTTAATCGGTGTTGTCGGTTTTGCCGAGAATCTTCGGTTGGTCATAACTTCTTCGTTATATTTCGGATTTTAGGGTTCTTTATATGTACGAAAACCTTGATACGATTCCTACTACTTTATTTAACCCAAATAAGATTTAGGAAAGTTATATTTTGACCTAAATTTGATTGGTTTTACATTACATTGTCTCGAAATATCGGGTTGTCACAAAATCTAAGTGTCATAAGATTCCCACCTTCATGAAAAATGACTGTGAGGAAATGCTTTCACTAAGAGAGATTTTAAGAAGATAGTGATTGTGAAAATTGGATTCTCGAATTCGATTATGGTTACGGTATCCCTTTCCATGATTCGAATTGTGAGATTTCACAATTAGTCTGAATTGTTTAGACACACATATGAGCTATCTAAAGGAAAGGTGTATAAGCTTAGATAAAGGATTATCGGAGCATTGGATATTATAAACATGAACTTAAGATATTCAATAGGTATTGTTTTTCTGAAAGTTAAGTTGTTTCTGAATACATGTCAAAGCTAGTGGGAGCATAAGTGTTATGTTTATAATAATCATCATGATAGTGGGAGCATAAATGTTATAATTGTATTATTATTAAGGCAAGTATTACAAGTTAGCAATATTAATTATAGAAAGCAAGAGTCATACTTTGCAAATTTGTAAGGGTTGAATAGTTGTTTTGCTATAATTAAGGGAGAGAATATTATGCTTCATTTCAAATATAAAGGCTTAGGTTGTGGAATGTTAATAAATTTTGTCAAGAGCACATAGTGCGTTCTCAAAATTTTGATTATGATTGTGGCATCCCTCTTCATAGTTCGAATTGTGGGAATGTGACACATAAAATATTATGGCAAAAGATTGATAAAGTATCATATCTTTATGTAAGACATTATGCATTGTGTCCTATATGCTTCACGTAAAGGATCGATTGCAAGTGCTATAATATTTGACCATTCAAAATTTTTCCAAATGTCTAGCACATTTAGAGGGAAAAGGACAAGAATTGATTTTGACTAAGACAATTAAACAACTATCAAAGGACAATCCAAAGTTCACCGAGGATTGGTCGCTTGTGAGTAGTTGGAAGTATAGTATTGGATGGATCATATCGACATTATTATGAATAGAAAAGATTCTATTAAGAATGAGTTGTCCTATGGAAAATATGGAAACGTTTCCATATTGGGAGTTAGACATTGAGAATCTATGTCTAGATTAGAAACTTTTATGCAAAAGGATGTTCAAAGGAATGTACTTTGAGTGAGAGACATCACATCTAAGGAATTGTATTGTAACAATCTCCGATAGAGAGCTTTGTAATTCATTGGCAATAGTCATTGTGACTTTAGTGCAGTGATATTACGAAAGGATCATTGCATAAAATGTTAGAATTTAGCATATTCTTTAAGTGGCAAGAATTTGATATTCTTTCACGTGTAGAAAGGATTGGAAGTTGTGAAATGAGTATGATTGGTAATGTGTTCATTGATCTATTTCACAAAGTAAGAACCATAAGTAAACATTGTGTGCATGGTAAGTGCATGGGACAAGTGTAGTAATAACTCAAGTAAGAAGTTAATTACCCGAAACGACAAATAATGAGTAATCGATATGGTGATAAATAAAAGGTGTTTTATTTATACTCAAAGTTTTGAGGCCATATGGGATTAGTATTACCCTTGTGTTTCACCTTGCATGTTTTGACTTCCTGAATAATTTAATTGGTTAAGAACAGTCAAATTATTCAAATGGACCACATTCGTTCATATGTTGGAAGTAGGTATGAATGAAGGCTTTCGTGAATTGGTGTGTGGATTGTCTGAAGAGCATTAGACATAAGCAAATGTTTGCTGCAACGTTCATGAGTGCTTACGAATATGAGTTGAGCATTGGATTAAACCCACTCTCACTTGGATCACTTCATGGATTTTATCACAAGTGATTGGTGAGACGATAATATCTTATATTCTTGAAACCGAGATGTGTGAGTTGTATCTTGCGAGTCGGTTGCACATTGATAATATGTAAACGCACCAGTAACTTGGTGTTGTGAAACATATTGTTGTGTGTGATTTGGTGAGTAAGTGCAAGCGAGCATTGAGTCAAAGTTTATCCGTTCCTTCTATCCAAAGTACGATAAAAGCGATATATGTGGGCCCCTCGATGATTTAGTGATGGCACCTAAGCGCTTGGCCAAGTCGGGACTGAATTGATGTGTTCAAATGTAGTCTGTTGTCAGTCATCGTAAATCTGAATTCAGGAAACAACACATAGACAGAGAGAATGATTTAGACCCATGTCTCAGTCTAAATAATAATATCTAGAATGGAGGAATATATGATCCCTTATTTTAAGGACACGCGTATCTGATAAGATCAGAGTTGACAGCGGATTTGGAAAGCTACGATTGCAGATCAGGATCTGAAGTCATATGCGAAATAGTTATTAGACTTATCCAAGTGGGAAACTGTTGGATTAGTGTCTAAGTCCATAACTATTTTGGTATGTACTTGACCCGATGGTGCATGGTCCTTTTGGGTTGCCTTCACCAAAGCAACTTGATAGGATGAATTATGGAGAGAAAGGATTTAATATGATTTATTAATATATTATGAGAATGATATATTAAAGGAGAAATCATATTGTTTAATTAATATTAGTCAAGAATTAATAAGAATTAAGTTTGTCGCTAAAAGACATTAATTAAACTTAAGGGACTCCATATTAAAGGGGGCGGATGAATTCCATGGGGAAACCCATTAGAAATCATCCAAAGGCCTTTAAGTAAGGGGTTCATGGGTTGCTTAGGGCCTAAGCATCCAAATTAGGGTTTCCTTGTTAGATAACCCTAATAGCCTCACTATTTAAGGACCCCTTGGGCACCAAAAACGTGGGAAACTGAATCCTTAGGGTTTCTACACGTTTTTTAGTGTCTCCCTCTCTTCTCTTCTTCATCCTCTTGCTCTTGGTGTTTATGAACCATTAGAGGAGTCACATTTGTGACTCTAAGCTTTCTAAAGTCAATACAAGAAGGATTTGAGATTTTTATTGCTACATAACAATCAAGGTATGATATAAACCCTAATTTATATATTATATTGATTATCATATGCTAGATCTAGGGTTTATAGTCTTGGATGAATTGCATGTACAATAGCGAAACCTAGATCCAAGCATTAGGGTTTGTATGAGCACATAGGATGTTCTTATGGCTAAAACCCATCACACATATGTTATGTACAAATTAAACAGGCACTTTGATTAACCATCATGTTTGTATATGTGATTAGATAGTTACTAGCTTGAGTGAAGGTCGCACAATCCTCCTATCCGTCCTTTAATGTTGAATCATTTATAGCTAATGGAAGATGGATTCTGGTGTGGTTTTCTTTCAAGCAATATTTCTTTAGATGTACTACTTTGACATAATGGAAGGTACAGTTCTCTTGTACTTAGAAGGTAGTGTACAAATATGACATGAGATAAAATTTTGGCTAGTTTTTGAAAGTCTTCTCCATCTCTTTTCTCTCTAATTTTCGAGAGCAAAATGCTCTCCCTCCCCTCTGTTTCTCTTTCAATTTGGTGGATGATCTAGGTGATTAAGTTGCTTCTCATTTTAAGGTTTATTTGGTATAAACTTGTTAGGATTAAGAACAACTTATATACAACTTAAGAGTAGTGTCTTTGGTGCTTTATCCTTCCTTTGTAGATACATTATAGACAGCTTCTTCTTTGGAGCTTCATGTCATCTTCATCAACTTCCAATGGCCCATAAGAATCAAATTCTTCAAAGGTTATAATACCTGTAAATATGAACGAGGATTGGTGAGTAGGTTTTTATGTTTAAACTTAATTAGTGTGTGGGTCTAACAGTGCCACTTATTATTCATAAGGTGTGTAGACGAAGAAAGGAGAATCAAGTTGGAGGTAGAGAGAGTAGTTTTATGTCACACCCCGAACCAGACGACGGAAACGTCCGAGTGCTCGTGTGACTTAAATTGAATATCATCACAATGAATATACATGAATCATAATATAAACATCACCATGCATCAATATATTACAACTAACATTGTTCACACCAAGTACATTGTTTAACGTTACAAATCCATACATAAATTTTTTGATAGTTTTCAAAAGCAAAACACACTAACATACTTGGTACTTATTCCTCAACTTACCTGTTTCCTGAGAATACAAGTTATTTTGAAAAATCGTCAACATATGGAATGTTGGTGAGTTCATAAGCAGGTTTGATATGAAAATGTTTTGTGTAGTTTGAACGAAAACAACCTAGAAAATTCGATATTTTCTAAAAAAGACCATTGTTTATAAAAAGGTGTGAAGATCCGTAAATATATGCATGATGATTTCAACACATGTATAATTGAAAAACTTTGTATTAAACGTACAAGTGAAAATGTTGAATTTCCCCAGAAAACCCGATGTTTTCCAAAATAAAAATATCATATAACGGTTTGAATGGTTATCCATCACGTGAATGACTTTGAATTACCTTGATTACTTGATTTATATTGGATTTATTTATGTGAGTCGTTATAACCATGCATGATAATGACTAGTTCATCTGTCTTCAAACTCTGCTGAACGCCGGAATTGATCTTAAGATTTTATCACCCTAGACTGGCCGAGTCTAACTATAGCAAACAGCTGAGGTGTGGGGGAGTCACCCCCATATAGATCTATACACAAACTCTCGCTCTCCCTCCAGGATACTTTGATTATAACTACAGACTACAACCGATAGACATTGGTGTCACCCGTTATTACTCACTAAATCCCAATTGACTTTGATTACTATTTATTATCGACCCGTATTTGTTTACTTGGATTGACGATAGGCCTAATAAACGAGTAGAAGAGGATTACAAGATCCTACTATTCCCGCATATTATTTATGGCTATTGATTATATGAAGGACACGCTGGCCCGTTTTGCTCGATTTACTTGGACCTTACTAGCAATGCTAATGGGCCACTAAGGCCCAATAGCACATAAAAGCCATTGTGGGTCCCTTCAATATGAAATTGGGTCATGGAAGGCCCAATAACATTTATAATTGTCCCTTGGGCCCAAAAATCATGTTAATGGGTCACAAAAGGCCCAATAAGCATGTTTGGAACTTTCAAGCCCAAAGAATTTAATGTTTACTTGCTTTAGGAATTGTATAATTCTTGGAAGGTTTGATTGAACGATTGTTATTTTTCTATATCGATACGAGACTAGTCGATTTGTTTATAACGATATTTGGATTATACGTATATTCATCTCTCTATTTTCATGAGTTGTGTATTTTGGTATTTTTGACTCCAATATCTTAGAAAAAAAATAATGGTTCAATATGTTGGTTTGACCCCTTTTAGCCCTTTTCAATAAAAATAACTATTTTTGGTCCTTTATACGAAAGACGTTTTAAGCCCTTAAAGCATTTTCTTGACACATTTGACCTATAGGCTTACTCAATTGATATTTTTAGCTCAAAACTTATTCTTTGTCAGTTTCAGCCCTTCTAGAAAAGTGATTTTTGGTTAAAGCCCAAACTTTTGCAACTTTTACAAATTTGGCCCAAAATCCAAAAACTTTACATTTTTTTATCCTTTTTGGAAAAGAAAAGCATTTTAACCCTTGAAATAGTTTTGTTTAACTCTTTATCCCCTTTTTTAAGGAATTTATCATTTCAGCCCTTTGAAAATCATGTTTTTGCAACTTTGGGCTTAATGGGCCGAAAAGCCCAAAAATTGGCCCATTGAGCTATTATTTACATTTCAAGTCCTTTGAAGAGCATAATTTTCACAAAAACATTTATTTTAACTGTTTTGAATCTTTTGACCCTCAAGAAAACCGTGTATAACAACTTTTCACCCAACTTTTGTTTATTTGACAATTTAAGCCCCAAAATTTGTTGTATGTTACAATATGTCTATTTTAAATCTTAGAGGGTATTTTTCTTGACTTGTTTAGTGTATTATACCTTAGATCATGTTTGTTTTCCTTCTTATATCGTAGATCTCGAGATTTGTTCTCTTTTTGTTGCATATTTACCACATAAACACTTACAATCACACATACATGCATAAAATCATATATAGCACACACATACACATAGATCTACACATTTTACTTGTATTTCCCCCATAAAACTTGTAAAAACCGAAAAAGAGGGGTATGAACTCACCTTGAGGTTTGGATTTGGTTTTGATGAAGATTTGAGAGAAAATTTACGCCTAACAAGCTTCCTTAGAAGTCCTTGAGCTTAGATTGCTTCTAAGGAGTATGATCATGAAGTTGAATGAATTAAAAGATGATTTTTGACGAGTTATAGAAGTTAAACTTTGGATTTAAGTAAGAACGTACCAAGACTTGAAGTGATTTTTGAATGAAAAACTCCTTGGAATGCTTCTAATTCTCAAAAATTTGGATGAAAAGGAGAAGAGAGTTCTTATGTGATTGAGAGAGATTTTTGAGAGTGTGTGTATGTGTTTTTATTTGGTGCTCTCGGCCGAAGAAGAAAAGATAGGGGAGAAGAGAGATATAAGGATGTAATGAATGCATGGGAACATGAGATGGTTGCATGGAAAACCAAAATATAATAAGGATGTGCCTAACCCTCCTTATTTCATCAATTTCCATTTTTTTTTTGTTTTCTTATTCTTGGGCCGAGAAAGGGATAAGAGAGAAAAAGATTTGGGCCTTGCATGCTTAAGCCCATATCATGATCCAGTTAGATGATTTTTGGCCCAAATGGTCTTTGGCGAGGGTTCACGGCCCAAAATAAATGAAGGAATGATTTTTATGGCTCATTAGGGCTAATTAGGTTAGTTATGGCCCAATAAGGTCCATTAGGGTATTTGATTTCATTCTAGGCCCAGTATGGCCCAAATTATTAAAATAAATGGAAGTGGGTCCAATTAAAGCCCATTTAAGAGTTCTAAGCCCAAAATAGTCAAATTGGAAACTTATTGGCCCATTAGGCACAATAAGGAAGTCCTAGTTTAAAATGGACTTAAACCGAGATTTCTAGGGTTTCCAATTCTTTGTTGACTATTTGATGTGCTTGCACAAAGTTTTTTATGGGTGTTTTGTTGTTATTGAATAAGCATCGTACATGCTTTCACATTTTTGGTTCACATTTGTTATCATTGTTGTTGTTACAAAGAATCAAAATTCCTAGTTGTGACATTTTATAAAATAGAGTCATAAATAGCTAAGGGATATGGGAAGGGTTGTATAATGTAATATATGTGGTGTATGTAGGTTAGGTGATCGTGGAGGGTAGACCTAGAGGAATGTATCAGAGGATTGACTTTGTGGGGATGGATTTTGAATTTGTAGAGAGATTGAGGACTATATGGGCTTAAGGTAGGACCAAAGTAAGCAGGAGAGTTCATGGTTTCCATCAAAAAATTCATAGGAGGGTGGATAAGTTGGTGTGACAGAGTCGTATCGTGAAATAGTTTTATAAAAAACAATGTGATAAGAGAAGAAGATTTTTTGAGTTGAAAAATCAAGAAAACAATATCCTTGATGATGTGAGCGATACCCAAGGAATATGCATGGAGTTGATTAGGGATAATTTTGTGAGAGGTATAAACATGAGTTTTGAAAAAACAATAGAAGAATCAAAGATAATAAAATGATTAATGATATTTCAAGAAATAAAAGTAAAGAATGTTATTTTGGATCGTTGAAGATGGGATAATGTTTAGTAAGTGGGTAGTCATGTTTGGTGATTCAACCCAAATGGTTTGTAGGAGATGAGAGTGGAAGATAATTCTTTGGAAAACAATATTTTGATTGATTGGAACATGTATTTGGATTTCCCATATTGCTGGGAGGTGCGATGGAATAAAAAATGGAATTAAGTAGTGATTGATGCAAAAAAAATTCATGAAAGCATTTGTTATTGTATCCACCTCGTGTGTCACATTGAAATTTTTTTATGGTATTACCAAATTGCTTTGTGACAATATTAAAGAAATTTATATTTTTTTGAAACATGTATGGTTTATGATTCAGTGGATAAGTCCAAAATATAATCTGATGGTGATCAAGGAAGATAACATGTATTGATTTCCATTTATGCTAGAAACTAGATATATCAAAATATATTAATGAATTGTTTCCAGGACACCAACCATTGGAATTTGAATGAATAAAGGTAAAGATAAGCTTTTCCAAGTTTACATGATTGAAATCTGTATTGAGCACTATGTGAAGAAGCAATTAGAATATTGTCGCATAAGTCCATAGTTTATAGATTCAACTTTCTACCACGTGGGATTGGTAGGCTTCGGATTTGGATCATGCTAAGTGTCACTGATGTGGTCGAAAACATCAAAACCAGTGCAACTAGTAGAAAAGAGCTTTATCCATGCGTCATAATTCAGCCTATTAAGATCGAAAGTGGAGGAATGTCAGATTTGATTTTGGATGAAACCGTTAAGTGTGATCGAGAACTGAGTCCAAACTAAATTCAAACTGTCCAAATGGATAATTCGGTTTTATCTAAATAGCAAGGTTGTAAAAAAATCGCTCAACATTAGCTAGTCGGTTGATTGTGGTTAAGGGATTAATCAGCTAGATAGAGATTAATCAGGGACTATTAATTGCTAATTTGTTGATTTTACAAAATTAGATATGATTAATATAATAACAAAGTTTGTAAATACCGGTAATATCATAACAAAATAGGTTAATATGATAAGTATATCACTAATCATTCTTCAAATAGTTTCTATTGAGATAGAAGTAAGTCAAAGTGTCAATTTTGTATCGTTTTTTATTTCTTCACTCATTGTGTTAGCATTGATTAATCGACAGGCGCCTACAAGTGGGTCGAGTAGGGCCTAGGGATTAATAGAAGATTAATTGGGATCTAGTCGAGATTTTTACAACACAGTTAGATAATAACGGCTCCAACAACCATTGCAGGGAAGATGATAGACATCCAATAGGGTGGGGAGGAGATATGGCAGTGGACAGAGGACGGAAGGGGGGAGATGATAAAAAGGAAAAAGGGAAATTAAGGGGTTATTTGTTTTTAAGAAAAAAAAACCACTTCTAGTTGTGTGCGCAACACTTGACCTTTTACAAATGTTTGTTTTTTAGAAGATTTTTGACTTACAAATTCTTACATGTGTGTTGCGTGGCGCAACACTAGACACTTATCTCCAAACGACTTCCCACCTTAATTTAAGTTATATTATACAACATAGTTTTGTTTTATTTTTTTTTTCAACAACATGTTTTTATTTTATTAATATTATGACGGATATTATAAAAGATTCGAGTATATTTCGCATAATTTCAAAACCATTTGATAAATTTCATATAAATATATTTTCGAGTTACATTGTCTATAACCATATATTAATAAATTATATAATTAATCTGTCACACCCCAAAACCGAGAACGGCGGAAACGTTCTGGGGCGGAGGACGTCATGTAACGTATCACAACACAGTAAATGTAAATAAGCAAACAACATCATCCATTGCATTAAATATATAATTTTAATACAAGCGTGTTCTGTACATTATAGACACCAAAAATAACGTAAATCAAAATAATAAGATGAGTCTTGGATACGCTCCATCTTCTCAAAAGTTGGCCTCGGTACCTGTCTACTGATGACCTGAGAATACAAGTTATTTTGAAAGAGTTTATCAGCATTAAGCTGGTGAGTTCATAAATATTTTAGTGACGGTATTTGTCATCCAAAAATGTTTGAACATGTATCAAGCATAAGTTTGTAAAAGGTATGTAAAGGTTTGTAAGTGTTTGTAGAAGTTTGAATCTCTCAGAAAAACCTATATTTTCTATTAAAGTAGCCTTCTACCAAGGCTTAACTGTTTTGCTTACTCGTTTGTCGTAAAAGTGTGTAATTTACCCAAGTGTAACTATCTTTTAACAAAATATAGTTTGTACATTAAAGATTAAGTGAGGTTATCACTAAAAATGTAATGGGTAAATCATTGTAGTACTGTAGTTTTGTTTTATAGGAACTACTGCTGTACTAACTACCTTAAACCGGATTTATAATAAGGTATCATGTGATAAATTGCACCATACTATCGACTGGTAACAACGACAACGTATAGTCGAAAAATAAGTTATGACGTTTGGCACCCGCAGACCTGTCGGTCCCACTGTAGCTAGCAGCGAGGTGTAGGATAGTCAATCCAGTATAGATCTATACGCAAACTCAACGCTCTCCCTCCAAGAGAATTCTAGCTACAACTCGGGCCATGACATTTAAGGCATGCTCCGATACAGTGGATCACAATCGTTAACGTATTAATGTAAGGGTAATGTTTCTTGTTCTAGTATAGTTGTATATGTAACGTTCTAGAAAGTATTGACTCATGAATGAACTGACTCATTGTATGATATTGCGTTCTAGTAACGGTTCTAGCATCTTCCTAAACTACCCATATGGTAGTTTACTAGCAGTTTAACTCGTACGTATGGTCATAGATGTATACCCTTACTAACTAAGGGCCTGGGATGAACTGGAAAGACCTTTTATGACTATATATGTACACATGATATATAACTAATATTTAAACGACTTTCGGACGAATACCCAATATCCCACCAGACCACATCTCAAGGCATGAAAAGGAAATAGGGTGGATAGCCTTCCTAAGTCTTTTAAACATTTCTTATATAACTATACATATAGAGGCATGCAATAATATAAAAGCATAAATAAGTTTTGTAAGACATTTGAAATATAAGTATTATTTTAAGGAAAGATCGACTTGATGTCAATCTATAAAACAATTTGAAGGCATAAGTTTAATAAAACAGTTTAAGTATAAGGTAACATTTGTTTGAAACACAGTTGTAAATAAGTTTGAAAGGTAATGTACGGAGTAAGCTGTACAGTGTAAAAAGGTGTTTAAAACATATAAAATGTTTGTAAAAAGTCATTTGAAGGAAACTGTTCGGTAAGACAACTAATGAGTAGCCAAATCTTTTGAATGTTGTATATTAATCACATGTGATTGATGTAATAACTAGCGTAATTCTACTTATTAATCGCATGCGATTGATATAATCCTAGCATGATTCTACTTGTATTCCCCCCCCCCCCCCCAATGAAACATTTAAAAGTAGTTTAAAACATTAACTAAGGGGTATGAACTCACTTGGAAGTTTGAAGATAGCGAGTTCAAAAACCGGGCAGAGTTTCGTCTCGGGAAACGGATTTTTCTCGGGATTCTCGGGAATCTCGGGAGTAAAATCGACTCTCGGGACTTGAGTAAAAATGACCAGGGCTTCGGGTTTGAACGGGCACGGAAAACGAGGCAAAACGCAAGGGAAATGTGAAGAAATGAGCAAGTTTTTCGGAAACTTTCGCACCCTTTTTATAGGGGCTGAGAGGCATGCGTACGCAGGGCGTACTCCCGTACGCGGCGCGTACGGGACGTCACTGCTGATCGCATCCTCGGCTGCAGCGCTTCGGACGGGACAGGGAGGGGGTAGCTCGCATAGGGGCGACGTGGACGATCCGAGGCGCGTACTTCGGCCCTAGGGGCTGACTCCTCTTCGGATATTACCAAGATTTTAATAAAAATTATATATAAATTAATTATCAAACTTCAAAAATTCATATCTCCTTCATACGAACTCCGTTTTCGACATTCTTTATATCCCCGCGAAGGTGAGACTATGATCTACAACTTTCGTTTGGATTCCATTGGCAAATTCCAAAATTATTTTTATTATTTATTTAATAAATGACGTGATTAAGGAATTTCTTTAAAAATTCATAACTTCTTTATCTGTCGTCGGTTTTTGCCAGACTTTTTACCGCTGAAATACTATTGACGAGACCTTCGATTTTCGTTTAGGTCATTCCGGCCAAAAGTCGCTCGATCTCCGATTCGAGTTTTTAGTTGTCTACTGTTATATCTGTAACTTAGAAAAATCACAACTTCCTCATACGAAGTCAGATTTGGACGTTCTTTTTATGTACGTTTACGGTTTGATGATATCTAAAAATTTCATTTAGATATCTAAGGCCAAAAACTATTGTATTGAAACTTCGCGTTTTACATCTATCAGTGTTGCCGGTTTTTGCCGAGAATCTTCGGTTGGTCATAACTTCTTCGTTATAACTCGGATTTTAGTGTTCTTTATATGCTTGGAAACCTTGATACGATTCCTACTACTTTATTCAACCCAAATAAGATTTCAGGAAAGTTATATTTTGACCTAAATTTGATTGGCTTTACATTACATTGTCTCGAAATATCGGGTTGTCACATCATCCCCCCGTTAGAAGGAATTTCGCCCCGAAATTAGAATTTAAGCAAGGAAGCATGCACGAATGATCGAGTCGTGAGGAGGAAACTCCCTAATCGATTGGTTCTAGCGCATCTAAGTGATAACGGGTTCTCGGTTGGCGTTCCAACGAACCTTCACTAACTGGCGATGGTGTTTCTTCGTCCGCTTGACCTCTCGGTCGAGGGTCACTACGGTTCTAATACGAAGGCGAGGATCTCGACGAGTGGACTTGCAAGAGTCCTAATGGAAAGGTATGGTTTCACGGTCGAGATGCGAAGAGTAGAAAGTACGTTACTGAGTTCGCGGAGTAGGTCTAGTTTGTGTGAGGCACAGAACTGATTCTAGTAAGAATCTCGGAGGTCCTGTCTAACTTGGATTTAGCTTTCCACACTTTACGAAGCGTATTAAGCCATTCCCAGAGTGAGTTATCCTAAAGAACTTGGTCACTCACTTGGAGTCTCAAAGGTTCCTTTTCTTGCGTAACTTCCCAGTCAAAGGCCACCCCTTGCTGGGTCAAAGTCGTACGCGTTTCTGTAGCTTGCGAGGAGTTCTGAATGAACTATGGCGGTAGGTAGGTAAGACCTGGAATCTGGCGAAAAAATGTCGGCGTCTCTGGTGTCGATAAATGCTCAACGGTTTTGACAAATTGAAAGAGTACTCATAATTTCTCACATTACTAACAGTGTGTCCTAGAAATTTGACTCTTCAATTTCAAAACTCGTGCCTAGAGAACTTTGCTAAAAGTTCCTCTATAGGAATGTTACCATGGGCTTTCTTCTTACTACGAGGGTAGATAAGTAAGTCATTACATGGAGAAATGATGACTAATCACAGTAAGAAAGACGTAACTCTATTTATTTAGCTCATGAAAACTATGGGCGTATTGGTCCTATCCGAAAGGTACCACTACGAACTCGAAGTGTCCGCATCGAGTTCAGGAGATAGTCTTCCGGACATCCTCCCCTAACACTCGAACTGGTGATATTCGGATTCCCGATCCATTCCTGGAAGTAGTTTCTTTCCTTGTGTTTGCTTAACCATTTTGTCTATGCGGGGCAGAGATAACGATTTCCATGAAAATCTTGACGCAGTCCTCGATATCCGAGGCACATACGTTGCAATCCGTCGATCTCCGCGAGAATATGACCGGGGTCCCCTAGGGTGAGAAGTCTAGTCTACTAATTCTCTTTCTGTGTAGTTCGTCAAGTGGTTTGTACTGTTCTGGTATCTCCGAGGGTGTTTAAACTATAGGGCGACCTGTTTTCGGGAGTTGTACTGGGTTCTAAGTTTGTTCACATGACGATGTGATTACTCGTATACTTAGGCAGTTCTCCATCCTGAAGTCCATTTTAGAATTTATACAGGGGTTCACGATCACAATCTCGTGTATACGAGGCGTATATAATTAAGATTGAAAAGGTAGTCGAATAACTAATTCTTCCTTACCCTCACATCCCATCCGGGAAAAGAAGTTAAAGTGGAATCATCAATTCTAAACCTGTAGAACCTTGATTATATATCACTCTTATGCATACATTTCTCAGTGATAGATCAATCGTATAAATCCTTGGATTAAACTTGACGTACTGCACGAGTGGTACTTCGGGGATTTCTTCGGAAAGAAAATAACTAAGTGGTACTCCTGGCATGAGTACTACGGTGTTCTGATATGATGGCTTCGCTGGAAAAATGATCTAGAAGAAAGAGATGTACATATGAAGTTGTTTTGGCGTCGATTAAATTGAATCTGATTGTATGATAATGTCGGAATCATACAGAAACTTTAAAGACATTAGAATTAAACATAGACGATTACAGACAAAACACAACTGTGCAACCATGAATAGAGTTACAGTACTTTAGACTTACCACAAGACTATTGTTGCGAATAAGATATACTACAAAAGACAAGTATACGTAGCACGAGAATTCCTATACAGACAGGATCTCGCAAAAGGGAAGACTCTAGTTGCACTAGTTCTAGATAATTTATAAGTCTGTTACAACGAAACGCCCAAATTACGTTTAACGTGGTTCCGGAGTAGGCTCTCCTGCAGCTGTGATCCTGAGAATTTTCCCATCTTGGCCAGAGTTCTTTGTTATCGGGCAATCTTTCTTGAAGTGCCATACCTCACCGCATTGGTGGCATGACTAGCTAGTACTAGCCTTGGAGACGGGATTGTGGTGTTTAGCCAATGTTATGTGGACACGAGTACCTTCCTCGTTACTCCATTTTGAAAACTGCTTCTTAAATCGTTCAGTGCTATAACAAATCTTGTGTGCAGGTTTAGTCCCGATGAAAGCGACTAGAGTGATGGGTCGAGTCGGTGCTCCACAGTTACGAGCATGGTGCCCTATGTTTAGGCAATTGTAACACCGCATTTCATGGCAAGCCTCATGATGATGGAAACTACACTTATCACACTTCGGGTGTTTTCCCTCGTATGGCCTGCTCGGTACTGGGATGGCAAGGGTTTCCACTTGCTGCGGTTGTATAGCCAGCTTTTGGGATCTCTTGCGTTCCTTCCAGGCTTGACGCCTTCGTTTCTTGTTTTCTGTTTTTCGGCTTTGCGAGCCTGTGACTGTTACTGTTTGACGACTTCCTGGATGGATACCACGATTGGTTGTGTTGTTAGTGCTACGGTGTGCAAGGACCGCGGTTACAGCAGCCACCACGACAGCTGTAACTGTTGTTTGAAAGGTAGCGGCGTCCATAGGAAAAGTGGGGGTTTCGCTGATCGACTGATTGCTTCTGGATGACGACATGATTCTGTAACACGAAAAGTAAAGATTTTGTGAGCGATTCTGGTTGACCCTGATGTACTTAGATTGTTCTTGAAAAGACTAAGAGTATGATCTTGAAAGTTTGACCTACATCCCTATGATGCAGTCTTAGTAAAGAATGAAAGTATGTTCGCGAAGGTTTGACCGACATCCCTATGATGCAGCCCTAGTACGGAATGGGAGTATGTTCGTAGAATGGTCGCAATACGTTTGTCATTCGAGCTCAGGTATCATGGGTTGGTGAATAACAAGATCCAACCACGGAAAGAGACTTGGAAGTGTCTCCGGAGATAAATCGTTATAGTCCAATGACTTGACTAAAGCATGTTTCATATAGACTCCAATGAAAGTATGATAAGAGTACTTGGATGAAGAATGACACAAAAGTTAGTCAGCTGTCAATATCTTGGATATTTACGATGTAAAGGTTCAGGAACATGACCTTGTAAAGGTCTTACATCATATCTGTCACACCCCAAAATCAAGAACGGCGGAAACGTTCTGGGGCGGAGGACGTCATGTAAGTATCACAACACAGTAAATGTAAATAAGCAAACAACATCATCCATTGCATTAAATATATAATTTTAATACAAGCGTGTTCTATACATTATAGACACCAAAAATAACGTATATCAAAATAATAAGATGAGTCTTGAATGCGCTCCATCTTCTCAAAAGCTGGCCTCGGTACCTGTCTACTGATGACCTGAGAATACAAGTTATTTTGAAAGAGTTTATCAGCATTAAGCTGGTGAGTTCATAAGTATTTTAGTGTCGGTATTTGTCATCCAAAAATATTTGAACATGTATAAAGTATAATTTTGTAAAATGTATGTAAAGATTTGCAATTGTTTGTAAACATTTGAATCTCTCAGAAAAACCTATATTTTCTATTAAAGTAGCCTTCTACCAAGGCTTAACTATTTTGTATGCTCGTTTGATGTAAAAGTGTGTAATTTCCCAAATGTAACTATCATTTAACAAAATATAGTTTGTACATAAACGTTTAAGTGAGGTTATCACTAAAAATATGTAATGGGTAAATTATTGTAGTACTGTAGCCTTGTATTATAAGAACTACTGTTGTACTAACTACCTTAAACCGGATTTATATTAAGGCATTACGTGATAAATTGCACCATACTATCGACTAGTAACAACGACAAATGAATGGTCGTAATAACGGAATGACGTTTGGCACCCGCAGACCTGTAGGTCCGGCTGTAGCTAGCAGCAAGGTGTAGGATTGTCAATCCAGTATAGATCTATATGCAAAATCACGCTCTCCCTTCAAGAGAATTATGGCTACAACTCGATCCATGACAGTTAAGTCATGCTCCGATTTAAATCACAATATAAAGTATTCATGTATATGTACTGTTTCTCGTTCTAGTATATAGTTGTATATGTATTGTTTCTAGCATCATTGTATATGTATTGTTTCTAGCATCATTGTATATGTATTGTTTCTAGTATATGTATATGTATTGTTTCTAGCATCATTGTATATGTATTGTTTCTAGTATATGTATATGTATATGTATTGTTTCTAGCATCATTGTATATGTATTGTTTCTAGTATATGTATATGTATATGTATTGTTTCTAGCATCATTGTATATGTATTGTTTCTAGTATATGTATATGTATTGTGTTACCCCGATGGTAACTAACTATTGATGTACTGATAAACATGAATATGGAAGTACTTTTATGTCTATACATGTATATATGATATATAACTAATGTTGAAACGACCTTCGGATGTTCACCCGAAATCCCACCACACCACATCTCAGTGCACGAAAAGGAAATAGGGCGGATGGCCTTCCTAAGCCCTTTAAACATTTCTTATATATATATACATATATGGGCATGCAATTTGTAAGAAGTAAAACAAAGTTTAATAAAAGCATTTGATAAGTAAAAAGAGTTTGTAAAATATTTGAAGTGAAACAGTTTGATAAACAGTTGAACAGTGATAAAATCATTGGTTTTCTAGTTATTAATCACATGTGATTAATGCAATCACATGTGATTGATGTAATAACTATAAGTATTTGACTTGTATTCCCCCCCCCCATAAAGTATTTAAAACATTTAAAAGTATTTCAAAGGTTGATTAAAGAGGTATAAACTACCTTGTGGTGAGTAGATTGAATTGATGTATCGGGTACCGTGCTAAGTGTCAAACGGAGACTTGTTCACATGTTCGAGCCTAGTTATCATATAATAAGCATATATATAACTAATTAGCCACATAATAACTTAACAAAGTAAGTTAACACAATTAGGAACATGTATACACTTTGTATAAGTGTTATAGGTCCTAATGGTTGCATCTAAGTTGATACGGGACAAGGCAAAAGGGTTTGAAACATCAAATGGCCTTGCATAAGAGTTCACCACCCAACAAACCCCACCCTTTGGAGTTTACGGCCGTAAACTCATGGGTTTATGGCCGTTAACTCCTCACATGGTGGTTTTCGGTGTTTTAAAGTGTATCTTGATCCAAGAACACTTCCAGCTTTGTTGGAATAATACATGAAGTAGTTTAAGGCCCTAGAATGCTCCATAGGGGAGTTTACGGCCTATAGTCCATATACCCTAGAGTTTACGGCCGTAAACTCCTATGGGTGATGGATTTTAATTCATTTGAGGCACTTGCACATCAAGGATGGCTTCCATGATTTTATCTAAGGCTAATAGGGACAAGATGCACACATTTAGGTCATAACTTGGAGTTTACGGCCCAAGATATGTTCCTTGGCCGTAAACTCCTTTTAAGGAGTGATTATGAAGTCTTTTGATCCCCATTCAAGTCCCATGTGTTCAAGCTAAATTGTCTTAAGGCCTTAGGGGTGTTTGTAGTGCTTTTAACCCTTGGAAAAGGGGTTTACGGCCCAAGATCCTTCCTTGGCCGTAAACTCCTATCATTCTATCATTTTGAAGTGGTTTGAGGTCCAAAATAAGCACAAGTATTAGTGGTTAAAGTCCTTAGGCTCAAGGAGGCAAGTTAGGGCATTTATGTCCCTTAAAAAGGGGTTTACGGCCCAAGAAGTTCCTTGGCCGTAAACTCCTCTAACTTGTTGATTTTGGATGCTTTCTAGTCTCTAAAGATCATACACAAGGTCCTTTACACGTTGTCTATCGAGGGAATGGGACTAGGAAGCCTTAAAGTTCCATTTTGGAGTTTACTCCCCAAGAACGTTCTTGGGCGGTAAACTCACGGATCTTGTATTTTGGACATGTAATTGATGTTATAAAGCATATAACAAGTATTAAAACATGTTTAGGAAAGTAGACTCACAATCCGGGATGAAAACCCGAAGATCCGTCAGAGAGAATTGGCTTTTCTCTAGTTGGAATTGTGAATAATGAATTAATTAAATTCAGAAATCTATTTATAGTCCTGGAATATTTTGACAGAAAATATTTTTATTCCGGAAGTCGGACTATAACATTGTGAAACTTAAAATGTTCAAGTTTCACAATTACAGGAGCATCCACTCTCCTGATATGTCTAGAAACGTAAACCCTAATGTACACAAACTTGTTCGGACAAGTCTGAAATTTACAGAAACTGGACTAGCTTTATTGAATAGATAATGTTCGTACAATGGAAATTTCGGGTTGTCACATCATCCCCCCGTTAGAAGGAATTTCGTCCTGAAATTAGAATTTAAGCAAATAAGAAGTTACAAATAACTAAGCGAAAAGATGAGGATATTTCAGTTTCATCTGATCCTCGCGTTCCCAAGTGAATTCTGGTCCTCGCTTGGCGTTCCAGCGAACCTTCACGATAGGGATACGGCTTTGCTTCGTCTGCTTGACCTCACGGTCCATGATCTCTACAGGTTCTTCCACGAAGTTGAGGCTCTCGTTGATCTCGATCTCGTCGAGTGGGATTACGAGAGTCTCGTCGGACAGACACTTTTTCAAGTTAGATACGTGGAATGTAGAATGTACGTTACGAAGTGTGTCGGGTAGATCAAGTTTGTAAGCTACGGGGCCGACTCTTGCGAGAATCTCGAAAGGCCCTATGTACCTAGGATTAAGCTTCCCACATTTACCGAAGCGTATCAAGCCCTTCCAGGGTGAGACTTTGAGAAGGACTCGGTCTCCCACCTGAAATTCAAAAGGTTTTCTGCGTTTATCAGCGTAGCTCTTTTGTCGGTCTCTAGAGGCTTTCAATCGTTCACGGATCTGAACGATCTTCTCTGTTGTTTCCCGAATGATTTCCGGACCAGTGAGGGTACTGTCGGAAGCTTGCCCTCTAGCTAATTGGGTATCACCCACCTCAGCCCAGCACAGAGGGGATCTGCACTTTCGGCTGTAGAGAGCTTCAAATGGTGCTGCTTTTATGCTCGTGTGATAACTGTTGTTGTAGGAAAATTCGACGAGGGGTAAATGAGTATCCCACGCTTTTCCAAAGTCAATTACACAAGCACGCAACATATCTTCTAAAGTCTGGATTGTCCTCTCACTCTGTCCGTCAGTCTGTAGATGGTAGGCTGTGCTCATGTCCAGCCTTGTTCCTAGGGAATGTTGCAGTGATTGCCAGAATCTTGAGGTGAACCTACTATCTCGATCGGATATAATGGATATAGGCACACCATGTAGTCGTACGATTTCCCTAATGTATGTTCTCGTAAGTTTCTCCATCTTGTCGGTTTCTTTGATAGGCAGGAAGTGTGCAGACTTGGTCAATCTATCAACGATGACCCATATGGTCTCAAGTCCACCCGTTGTCTTGGGCAACTTGGTTATGAAATCCATAGTGATCCGCTCCCACTTCCATTCTGGAATCTCTGGTTGTTGCAATAAACCAGAGGGCTTCTGGTACTCTACCTTTACCTTTGCGCAAGTAAGGCATTTACTCACAAAGGTAGCAATCTCTGCTTTCATATTAGGCCACCAGTATAGCTTTTTAAGATCCAGATACATCTTATCTGAACCTGGGTGGACGGAATACCGAGTGTTGTGCGCCTCGTTCATGACTAAGTCTCGGAAACCACCGTGTTTCGGTGTCCAGATCCGATCCATGAAGTATAAGGCTCTGTCACCCTTGGCTTCTAAATTCTTGTCCATTCCTCTAAGGGATTCACTCGTCACATTTTCAGGTTTCATGGCTTCAAGTTGTGCCGCCTGAATTTGGTTAGACAAGTGTGAATGGATGGTTATTGATAATGACTTGACCTTGCGACCAGAATATTCTTTCCGACTCAGGGCATCTGCTACTCCGTTGGCTTTACCCGGATGATAACTGTAACACCGTGATTTTCAAGGCAAAATTTTCTTTTAAATAATCAATTTAATATTAAAAACACTTGTTTAAAGTCTTATTCATATTCGAATTACAAAACATAGTTCCATTTTCATTTGAATAGAAAACCAGGATCCTCCAAAATACAACTCTTTCTTCGGTGTGTACAATCGAGCCGGTGCCATCCCGCGTTACTGAAAGAACCTGAAACAACATACATAAAACACTATAAGCACGAAGCTTAGTGAGTTCCCCAATATACACCTTACGCACATACACCTTTCCAGGCCCTGACCTTCCGGTCCACTGCACAATGCCTTCCGGCCCATGAGATAATCGCCTTCCAGCCCATAAAGTGTTGCCTTCTGGCCCATATAAACAGACACAGCACGTATAACAATTAACTTTACACTTATAACATATATAACACATAACATATATATATCACATAACATATCCGACACTTCGGTCACGTAACGTATTGCCTTCCGGCCCATAACATATCGCCTTCTGGCCCGTAAACATACACGAACACATAATACCTTTGACCTATCACATATAGCACATATACCATGATCCACATCCAAACTTCCAATCACATAACATATTGCCTTCCGGCCCGTATAATCATACATAACACGCATAACACATATCACGTCCGACCTTCCGGTCACACAGTCAAACCCTTCCGGGTACAGTATAGTGAGAAGACTCACCTCGTGGATACTGGAAGTTAGCAACTCCTGAAATCACTAGCACTTGATCCGCCGAGCTACAAGCTCCCTATAACATCATATATCTCTTATTAATACACTTATCATTCAAGACAACTGACCCTAAGAAATGACATGAAGGTCAACTCTGGTCAACGGTCAACGGTCAACGGTCAACTTGACCGGACTCGTCGAGTACAAAGGCGACTCGGCCAGTCTGGACGTCCTCCCCAACTTTCCCTGTTGTTCCCCTTTCTACTCGTCGAGTATCCCTCTTGACTCGACGAGATCCTCGTGGAAGAATCGCGGGGCCACCCCGACTCCACTCGCCGAGTCTGAAGAACAACTCGGCGAGTTCCAGTGAACCTTCAAGCTACTCGCCGAGTCTGAAGAACAACTCGGCAAGTCCCAGCAAATCTTCAAGCTACTCGCCAAGTCTGATCATTGGACTCGGCGAGTCCATGCCATGCAGTCGATTAACTACCTCCTGAAATACGCATGGTCCCGAAATACGCAATCATGGGACTTTCTGGACCTCTAAGCATCCTATTACTGGGGTATAAACGCTCGGGTAACAACATAACAATCTATTTAATCACCAAATGGGTTTCATAAACCCTAAATCCGGGTACACATCAACATAACAGAAATGGTCCAAGTATTACCTGAAAACGCATCCTCTGTGTCCCCAAACCTCAGGACTCGATCCTCCTTGATATTCCTTTGGCCAAAACTCTTCTTCTTCTTGCCTAACAAGTTCCTCAAAGATCCACTAGCTTTCTCTCCTGCTCTAGACGTCCACAACGATTAGGGTTCTTCTCAATCGGCCAACAGACGGACCATGACAGCCTAAGAGGCGTTATATACGATCCAAAACTAAACGGCTAGGGTTTCTGCTGAACAGCGTCGACTCGCCGAGTCCATATCTGGACTCGTCGAGTCCAGTCGCGAACCTGCGACCAAGTCTGCGATCCTACTCGGCGAGTCTGGCTCCAACTCGCCGAGTGCCCCCTTTAAAACACCCCAAAATGTAATTTAACAATACTTGAGATTTCGGGCTGTTACAATTCTCCCCCACTAGAATCACACTTCGCCCTCGAAGTCTCACTCTGAAAATAGTCCCGGATACTACTCTCGCATCTCACGTTCCGGCTCCCCAGTCACATCCGATCCCTTCCGAGGTTGCCACTGAACCAATACCAAAGGTACCTCCTTGTTCCTCAGAACCTTGATCTTTCGATCCCTGATGGCCACTGGCCTCTTAGCGTAACACAAGCTCACATCCACCTAATTGTTCTCTAGTGGAACCACTGCTGACTCATCGGCTATACACTTCTTCAATTGCGACACATGAAAAGTGTCATGGATCCATCCCAATTCCGTTGGTAGCTCCAAGCGGTAGACCACCCGTCCTACCCTCGCATTTTCACGAAAAGGCCCAACATATCGGGGCCCCAACTTGCCCCTCTTCCTGAATCAATCACCCCTTTCTAAAGAGAGACCGTCAGAAGTACGAAGTCGCCGACCTGAAAAACATGCTCGTAACGGCGTCAGTCTGCATAACGTTCCTGTCAACTCTAGACGGTCACTAACCTCTGTTTAACCTGCTGAATCTGCTCTGTCAACCAAAGCACGATCTTTGAACTGCTCACCACTCTCTGTAACCGGGAATTACCTAAAATGCAGCTCTGCTCCAAATCTCAACGATCACTCGACCCATAAGGGTTAGAAAATCATGAATCACCGGATCCCCGATCTAAAGCCCCCTTTATCCAATTTGGAACGACTGAGAGACCCATTCTCGTTCTCAAAGAAACTCTCACGAGTCCTCCTCCTGTAATCATATACACATGCTGCACTAGTTCCAACATACCTACCTCTTCCCTTACCTAGGGAAATCCGCTTGACAACCTTGTCACTACTCCATGTATCGCACATGCTCTGGATCTGCTCGCAAGAACCCTCAGGTCCACGCGTTACCTCCCCTCAGCAAGTGAGGGTCCGACATCACTTCCTATGCAACAGCTCAAAGGGCGTCATACTAATGCACTAATGATGGCTGTCGATATGGGACAACACAACCAAAGATCAATACGTACCGCGGCTTCCTCCGAAATCTAATGCACATGCCCGAAACATATCTTCGAGCGTCTGAATCGTTTGCTCTCTCTAAAGTGTCCTCAGATGTCGTCATGATAAGTTTATATCCCATATTCCTCTTCAAGACCGAGTACCAGATCATCTCTTGGCTCCACATCTAAGCCCCCAACGGTCACCCATATCATGATCCAATTATTTCACTAACTTTCTCCCCGTGTCCACTATCCCGACCCAGTGACACGCAAGTCACAAAATCCTCTTTTCCCCATGCGGAAAATATAATCCAACCGAGGGTCATCCCTACTCAAATCTCTGGTTCCTGTTGCACATACTCCTTGTGTATCTCACCGCATCTCCCGACAGAGGCGGAGGCCCCCGTCTCGCCCTCGACCCAACATCCAAGCTCCAAAGACCCAATACCAGGGCTACCCAACTCGAAACTCTTCCATCTCATACCCTGCTCGAAAATATTCCAACATCGAAATTCTCTTGCCATCTAGTGAGTACTGCGACTCCACGCAGTATCACAACACCTTCTGAATAGTGAGTACTGCGACTCGAATATTCACCACAGACTATGGAGGCAATCAACATAACAAACGACCATCTTGCGAAAATCCACTCTCTCAAATAATCTCCCTGAATGCCCATACTCGAAGACTCCCACTAAATCCGCAGTTACTTGATATACCACACGTCGATTCAATTCAGGATTCCCGAATAACTCCAAAATAAGGATATCATACCCGAATATCCCCGAATATTGCCACCACCACTGATCTCCTGCCCCAAACATCATGTAGACACAAAGTACATTCCTCCTGAACCCCATAATTAAATCTATATTTTCCCCGCCTTACAACTTCGGTGCATCTAATTTCTCGATTGGAATGCGAGATAACGCTGACGTACGAAATACGCTGATAATTCTCCGAATCCCTTTTTCCCGACACTCAAAATCCAAACAAGGATGCGCATACCGACCCAATCATTCTCTATCTACTCGCAACGACACCAAACACCTGCCGTGGATACACTCGTTCTTCTCCTCCAGTGCTTCCCGCATTAACTCACTCTGACCCCTTTACTCGATCACCGACATCTCTGGTCTCATGATTTCTTACAGCATATCTCTATACTCCACTTATATCTACTCTTGACAATTCTTTGTTTCCTAAGTTCTGCACCCGGTTCTCCCCTACTTAGGGTTTGAACCATCACTGATTAGCATACAATCAACCCACTATACTCTGAACCTCTGGTTACTCTCCAAGAACTTCTCATCACGGTTGCCTCTAATCGTTCCAAATCCCATACCAATCCAATACTAAGCACCTGCACTGCTCGATAACATCTCTGGCTCGTAGACTGCACCGCAAAACCATCGTTCCTCTCACCTCAACTCATCAACCCATATCCAACACCGGATTTGTCCCAAGGACAGGGACTCACTCTCAACATAGACGAAAACCCTCTGCACTGCAAAACTCGACTGAACTCTCCACTGCTACCACTATAACACAACCTACTATTCTCAATTAGGTGTGGTGTGGTTCTCGACTACCTCAGTCCCAACTGACTGTCTGCTCACGGTAAATCACTGCCTCGCGGCACACCTGCTACCTGATGCTCCGAGGGAAGTAATTGTCGATAACTACCTGCAGGGTGTACTCCCAAATCCACAACTGACACATCAAGCCCCTCCTATATTGCTCACGAACATAAATGGCACCACCCTCCTAGAAGATGGCCTCTCCCTTATCGCCTGATTGTTTGACTCAACCGAAATTTTCCTCTGTCTTTAACTTCTTACCAAAATACTCTGATAGACACTCGCCTTTCCTCTCGGGGAACGCCTCCCCATACTCAATCATGGTCTACAGGCCTAAAACCCATAGCGTCCGATCTCTACCTCATCGATCATGACCCGATAACAAGATAGCCACAAGCATCATCCGCTACGAACCCTGGTACTCATCCCATGACGTCCCTTCTCAATCTGTTCCGGTGTATGGTACCCGAACCATAACATCACTCCTCAATCTGTTCCGATGTATGGTACCCGAACCATAACATCACTCCTCAATCTGTTCCGATGTATGGTACTCAAACCACAACATCTATCCTCAATCCGTTCCGATGTATGGTACCCTGACCATAACATCACCCCGCAATCCGTTCCTTAGAACCTTCAGAATGCTCCTTGTATCAAGTATGGGTCCTCTGCTTTCAGTAGTTGAGTTCCTAAGTAGCTGATCGACTTGCTCTTTCACCAATCGATCCTGTGTGCTCGCTCTCTAGCGTAACCCTCTACTCTACCAGCGCACTCATCTGGCTAGGTTTCCTCCCTAATCCCTTCCGCCGTCCTCCCACTTCTTTGCTATCAGCTGCTGAAGAGCTCCTAATGATGCCAACCATCTACCTCCTGAGTATCATCATACTCACTTAGTAGCTGACTCCCATCATCGAGAATTCCACAAAGCACAAAGCAAGCAGCATTCGAGCATCGAAGAATACATAGGACTCCCTATCTGTGATAGCTCCACCTTCTCAGCTCATCCTCGGAAGTACCACCGAACTCTGTAGCTCTACCCCTCGTGCGTTCTAACTGGATACTCTCACTCATCACATATTCAAAAGCATAACGCACATATGACAACAAACCCTAGGCTAAGGCATCACAAATCAGGCCATTCTAGTCCTAAGATATGAAATACCTAGCCTGTCTCTAGCATGCAATAATATCTCATAAAGTGCATAATAGATATTTCATAACACAAAAGTAAGGGTATTTTGGGAAATCACCGTTTGGCTCTGGCTGATTGTACACACTGCTCTTTCTTGCTTTCTCTTTGAACTCTTATTCACTTTTAGAAAACTATTTATTTGAAAACTTTTTCTTACTTCCTCAGTTTGAGTCCAGATTTACCCGAAGGCGTATCCGAATCCCTCAAACCAAGGCTCTGATACCAATTTGTAACACCGTGATTTTCAAGGCAAAATTTTCTTTTAAATAATCAATTTAATATTAAAAACACTTGTTTAAAGTCTTATTCATATTCGAATTACAAAACATAGTTCCATTTTCATTTGAATAGAAAACCAGGATCCTCCAAAATACAACTCTTTCTTCGGTGTGTACAATCGAGCCGGTACCATCCGCATTACTGAAAGAACCTGAAACAACATACATAAAACACTGTAAGCACGAAGCTTAGTGAGTTCCCCAATATACACCTTACGCACATACACCTTTCCAGGCCCTGACCTTCCGGTCCACTGCACAATGCCTTCCGGCCCATATAAACAGACACAGCACGTATAACAATTAACTTTACACTTATAACATATATAACACATAACATATATATATCACATAACATATCCGACACTTCGGTCACGTAACGTATTGCCTTCCGGCCCATAACATATCGCCTTCCGGCCCGTAAACATACACGAACACATAATACCTTTGACCTATCACATATAGCACATATACCATAATCCACATCCAAACTTCCAATCACATAACATATTGCCTTCCGGCCCGTATAATCATACATAACACGCATAACACATATCACGTCCGACCTTCCGGTCACACAGTCAAACCCTTCCGGGTACAGTATAGTGAGAAGACTCACCTCGTGGATACTGGAAGTTAGCAACTCCTGAAATCACTAGCACTTGATCCGCCGAGCTACAAGCTCCCTATAACATCATATATCTCTTATTAATACACTTATCATTCAAGACAACTGACCCTAAGAAATGACATGAAGGTCAACTCTGGTCAACGGTCAACAGTCAACGGTCAACTTGACCGGACTCGTCGAGTACAAAGGCGACTCGGCCAGTCTGGACGTCCTCCCCAACTTTCCCTGTTGTTCCCCTTTCTACTCGTCGAGTATCCCTCTTGACTCGACGAGATCCTCGTGGAAGAATCGCGGGGCCACCCCGACTCCACTCGCCGAGTCTGAAGAACAACTCGGCGAGTTCCAGTGAACCTTCAAGCTACTCGCCGAGTCTGAAGAACAACTCGGCGAGTCCCAGCAAATCTTCAAGCTACTCGCCGAGTCTGATCATTGGACTCGGCGAGTCCATGCCATGCAGTCGATTAACTGCCTCGTGAAATATGCATGGTCCCGAAATACGCAATCATGGGACTTTCTGGACCTCTAAGCATCCTATTACTCGGGTATAAATGCTCGGGTAACAACATAACAATCTATTTAATCACCAAATGGGTTTCATAAACCCTAAATCCGGGTACACATCAACATAACAGAAATGGTCCAAGTATTACCTGAAAACGCATCCTCTGTGTCCCCAAACCTCAGGACTCGATCCTCCTTGATATTCCTTTGGCCAAAACTCTTCTTCTTCTTGCCTAACAAGTTCCTCAAAGATCCACTAGCTTTCTCTCCTGCTCTAGACGTCCACAACCATTAGGGTTCTTCTCAATCGGCCAACAGACGGACCATGACGGCCTAAGAGGCGTTATATACGATCCAAAACTAAACGGCTAGGGTTTCTGCTGAACAGCGTCGACTCACCGAGTCCATATCTGGACTCGTCGAGTCCAGTCGCGAACCTGCGACCAAGTCTGCGATCCTACTCGGCGAGTCTGGCTCCAACTCGCCGAGTCCCCCCTTTAAAACACCCCAAAATGTAATTTAACAATACTTGAGATTTCGGGCTGTTACAATAACGAATATCGCATTCGTAATCACTGAGTAGCTCGACCCACCGTCGTTGTCTCATGTTGAGCTCCTTCTGATCGAATATGTGTTGTAAACTCATGTGGTCGGTAAAGATAGTGCTCTTCGTTCCATACAAGTAATGTCTCCAGATCTTCAGAGCAAACACTACTACTCCCAGTTCAAGATCGTGTGTCGTATAGTTAACTTCGTGTGTCTTCAACTGTCGGGAGGCGTAGGCGATGACCTTACCTCGTTGCATCAGAACACACCCGAGCCCTTGGTTCGATGCATCGCAATAGACTACGAAGTCTTCTATCCCTTCGGGGAGAGATAGTATTGGCACGGTGCACAAGGCTCGTTTGAGCGTTTGGAACGCTCTCTCTTGTTTCCCTTCCCAGTCAAAGGCCACGCCTTTCTGGGTCAGGGTTGTAAGAGGTTTCACTATTCGGGAGAAGTTCTGAATGAATCGGTTGTAGTAACCAGCAAGGCCTAGAAATTGACGAATTTTTGTCGGCGTCTTGGGTGCTGACCAGTTCTCAATGGCTTTAATTTTGGATGGGTCTACGTGGATTCCCTCTTCGCTTACCACGTGTCCTAAGAATTCGACTCTTTGGATCCAAAATTCACATTTCGAGAACTTCACATAAAGTTTCTTCGTTCGTAAAGTTCCTAAAACTAGTCGTAGGTGATCGCCATGCTCTTCCTTACTTCGGGAGTAGATCAGGATGTTGTCAATGAAAACGATGACGAACTGATCCAAGTAAGGTCGTCATACTCTGTTCATCAGGTCCATGAAAACTGCTGGCGCATTGGTCAATCCGAATGGCATCACCACGAACTCGTAGTGTCCGTAACGAGTTCGGAAGGCTGTCTTGGGAACATCCTCCTCTAGCACTCGTAACTGGTGATATCCGGATCTTAGATCAATTTTGGAAAAATAGTTCGCCCCTTGCAGTTGGTCAAATAGATCGTTTATGCGAGGCAGAGGGTAACGATTTTTAACCGTCAGTTTGTTGAGTTCTCTGTAGTCGATACACATACGAAACGATCCGTCTTTCTTCTTAACGAACAAGACCAGTGCTCCCCAAGGTGAGAAGCTTGGTCTTATGAAGCCCTTGCTGAGCAGTTCATTAAGTTGACCAGATAATTCCTGCATCTCCGCTGGTGCTAATCGGTAGGGCGACTTGGCTACTGGGGTAGCTCCTGGGACTAAGTCGATTCTGAACTCGACCTGTCGTTGCGGAGGTAATCCAGGTAGTTCTTCTGGGAAAATGTCGGGAAAGTCGCTCACTACTGGAATGTTCTTGAGTTCTTTCGTTTTGAGGTTCGTGTCGACGACATGAGCAAGGAATGCGTGGTATTCTTTGCGCAAATATTTCTGTGCTTGAATACTTGATATAATGCGAAGACTCGCACCAGGTTTGTCGCCGTAGACCATAAGAGTTTCGTTAGACGGAAGGTTTAATCGGACTGCTTTCTCGAAGCACATGATGTCGGCGCGATGAAGACTCAACCAATCCATGCCGATGATAACGTCGAAGCTTTTAATTGAGACCGGCATGAGGTCGATTGGGAATGAATGGTTATCTAGGGTTAGGATACATCCTAAGTATATGCTACTGGTGTTTTCTGTTTTGCCGTTAGCCATTTCTACTGTGAATTGTTCTTTAAGTGCGTGTGGTTGTGGTTTAAGCATGCGAGCAAATTTGTGGTTTATGAAGCTTCGCTCCGCTCCACTATCGAACAGAATGCATGCATAGGAGTTATCGAGGAGGAACGTACCAGTCACCACTGTCGGGTCAGCGACTGCTTCCCTGTGGCCTATAGCTAGTACCCTCCCTGCTCCTCCAACATTTCTCGCTTTGGGGCAGTCCCTCTTATAGTGGCCTGTTTCGCCACATCCATAGCAAGTTGGGCTCGCGCCAGAGCCAGGGACTTGCGTGATCGGTTGCGCCGGGAATTTATAGAAACGGACGGTGTGTCCTTTCCTGTTGCAGTTAGAGCACTGCATTTCACGGCAGGGGCCATTCTAGTGGATGTTGCATTTGTTGCACTTCGGCAAACTTCCAGCATACTGCTTCGTCGGAGCAGTAGCAGCAGGGGTTACCGTGGCATGTACTGCCACAATTTGCTGCTTCTTGGCAGCTCGCTACCTCTTCTTGTCATCCCAGAACTTCCGCTTAGTGTCAGCGGGTTTGGATGGTTCTGAGATGGCTAGGGTTGTTGTGGTTGCAGGGGTTTTGACACCATGGTCAATGAGTCGTTGTGCCAGTCGCTTGGCACTGTCGAAGGTAGCGGGGTTTGATGATAGGACATTCCCCTGATACGGAGGAACTAGCCCACATATGTACCTTTTAATCTTCTTCCCTTCAGTGGGAACCATATTAGGGCAAAGGGCCACCAGTTCGCTAAATCTGGCGGTGTAAGCAATGATGTTGGTGCCCTTCATGGTCAGGCTCCAAAGCTCCTGTTCCAGTTTCTGGATCTCGCCCCTCGGGCAGTATTCCTCAATCATGAGGTCTTTCATCGTATCCCAGCCTATGTCGTTGGCCACGACGAGAGTTAGAGATTTAACGTGGCTGTTCCACCACGTCAGTGCCTTCCCTTCGAAGGTGCATGAGGCATATTTGACTTTGCTCGCAGCAGGGCAAGAACAAATTTCGAAGACTGATTCAGTCTTCTCGAACCATTGCGAGAGAGCATTGACTCCGCCGGTCCCATGGAAGGGTTTCGGCTTACAGTTGGTGAAATCCTTGTAAGAGCACTCTCTCGAGCGCACAGGAGTTTCAATCGGAATGGAGTTAACCGGGGTTCCACCTCTGCTGGCATCAGTAGAGTGATACTGTGCCATGGCAGTTGCCACTGCTGCAGCTACGGCAGCATTTAGGGCTGATGTATCAATGACCGGGGGTGGTGGAGGTGTAGGGTTATTCCGGGAAGATTTGCGAGGAGGCATCTTTCAACTATAAGTTTATAAAGATGAGAAAAGTGGTAAGAATCAATTTGTAAGTAATATGCGAATGACACATGGACTAACTAACCATAGCCCAACAATTGAATGAGTGTTTGTGTTCATAACCAGAAGGATGTGTAGGAAAACCCAAATGTAAAGGTTCATCCCGCAGAGTAGGTAGTTGTCAATAATACTGGTATTACTGATGTAACGAGTTCAATGAAAATTGACCTAACAGTAGGTCTTACATCATACCATACAGAAAGTTTGGCGGTTCTTAGATTCCTAATTAGAGTACTGAAAGTTAGGAATGTTTTACAGATAAGTGCTACTTAGAGCACAGATGTTAAAAGGCTAATCCTTAACCTAAAAGATAATGATGTACTAGAAATCATCTAACGGCGATGAGTATTCCTCGGGAGAACCCTGAGGTCTCTCATTTGACGTACCACCTCTTGAAGGTGTCGTTCATGAGCCCTTTGACGAGCTCGAAGTTCCATGACTTCAACTTGAGAGGCAACCAGACGTTGCTGCAGAGTTTCATTGGTTCTTCGGGTCCGTTCCATATCTTCTTTGAGACGGCGAATGCGGACTGTGCTGACACCAGAGTTGGCATCAATCTCCACGACCCGGTCGATGGCTGCTCGACCTTGCTCGACATTACGAGCTATTCTACGGATAAGGACAGGTAGAGCTCGGTCAGCAGAGCCGCCATCGCTGACGTTGTAAAAGGTTCGGTCCCCAAAGTATGGTAAGGGTTGACCCTGTTCGTCACTCCAGCGATTCAAGTTATCTACCCACAAGGGAGTGGGACCTAGAAAAGCTGGTCGAGGGTTGTTGTTCGGGCCTTGACCTACTGGAGGTAGGTTGTTGACTTTGGGCTCAGAGTCTGATCCATCTGAGAAGCCTTCAGCTTGATGATCATCCAACGGGATTGGGTGTTCATCGTCATACTCTGCTTCGAGCCATCCTGCGTTGCCTTCATTTGGAAAGTACGGGTCGCCGTGATGGAATCCAGCCATTTAGATCTACGCGAGAAGAGAGGTATAAAGATATAGTATACAAGTAGTTGGTAGTACAAAATACACCTATAGTATTTTAAGTTTAGGTTCTATTGAATCTTCTTGTGGTATTGTTGGTAAGTTTTTAGACTTGTTAACACATCACAACCATTCTAGGGCATATGCTAATCACTCCTCGGACCAGCATAGTTGATCAGGCTATGCCATTCCCAGGACTGACCATATATCCCCGAGCTTACCTGTGATATTTAACAATCGTAATACTTTTGTCCTTGTCGTTGTGACACTGGTTTTAGTATGAATGTAGACTAGTATACTTAATTAAATATTTTAGTATTTTAAGTATAGACTCTTGGTCAGAGTGTTTTAATCCCAAATGGGTTTATAGTTTAGTATATCTTTTATGGGTTGATACACTTGATTCACTATAAACAATGCTCTGATACCAATCTGTCACACCCCAAAACCAAGAACGGCGGAAACGTTCTGGGGCGGAGGACGTCATGTAAGTATCACAACACAGTAAATGTAAATAAGAAAACAACATCATTCATTGCATTAAATATATAATTTTAATACAAGCGTGTTCTGTACATTATAGACACCAAAAATAAAGTATATCAAAATAATAAGATGAGTCTTATATGCGCTCCATCTTCTCAAAAGCTGGCCTCGGTACCTGTCTACTGATGACCTGAGAATACAAGTTATTTTGAAAGAGTTTATCAGCATTAAGTTGGTGAGTTCATAAGTATTTTAGTGTCGGTATTTGTCATCCAAAAATGTTTGAACATGTTATAAAGTATAAGTTTGTAAAATGTATGTAAAGATTTGCAATTGTTTGTAAACGTTTGAATCTCTCAGAAAAACCTATATTTTCTATTAAAGTAGCCTTCTACCAAGGCTTAACTATTTTTTATGCTCGTTTGATGTAAAAGTGTGTAATTTCCCAAATGTAACTATCATTTAACAAAATATAGTTTGTACATAAACGTTTAAGTGAGGTTATCACTAAAAATATGTAATGGGTAAATTATTGTAGTACTGTAGCCTTGTATTATAAGAACTACTGTTGTACTAACTACCTTAAACCGGATTTATATTAAGGCATTACGTGATAAATTGCACCATACTATCGACTAGTAACAACGACAAATGAATGGTCGTAATAACGGAATGACGTTTGGCACCCGCAGACCTGCAGGCCCGGCTGTAGCTAGCAGCAAGGTGTAGGATTGTCAATCCAGTATAGATCTATACGCAAACTCACGCTCTCCCTTCAAGAGAATTCTGGCTACAACTCGAGCCATGACAGTTAAGTCATGCTCCGATTTAAATCACAATAATAAAGTATTCATGTATATGTATTGTTTCTCGTTCTAGTATAGTTGTATATGTATTGTTTCTAGCATCATTGTATATGTATTGTTTCTAGCATCATTGTATATGTATTGTTTCTAGTATATGTATATGTATTGTTTCTAGCATCATTGTATATGTATTGTTTCTAGTATATGTATATGTATATGTATTATTTCTAGCATCATTGTATATGTATTGTTTCTAGTATATGTATATGTATTGTGTTACCCCGATGGTAACTAACTATTGATGTACTGATAAATATGAATATGGAAGTACTTTTATGTCTATACATGTATATATGATATATAACTAACGTTGAAACGACCTTCGGATGGTCACCCGAAATCCCACCAGACCACATCTCAGTGTGCGAAAAGGAAATAGGGCGGTAGGCCTTCCTAAGCCCTTTAAACATTTCTTATATATATATACATATATGGGCATGCAATTTATAAGAAGTAAAACAAATTTTAATAAAAGCATTTGATAAGTAAAAAGAGTTTGTAAAATATTTGAAGTGAAACAGTTTGATAAACAGTTGAACAATGATAAAATCATTGGTTTTCTAGTTATTAATCACATTTGATTAATGCAATCACATGTGATTGATGTAATAACTATAAGTATTTGACTTGTATTCCCCCCCCCCCCCCATAAAGTATTTAAAACATGTAAAAGTATTTCAAATGTTGATTAAAGGGGTATAAACTTACTTGTGGTGAGTAGATTGAATTGATGTATCAGGTACCGTGCTAAGTGTCAAATGGAGACTTGTTCACACGTTCGAGCCTAGTTATCATATAATAAGCATATATATAACTAATTAGCCACATAATAACTTAACAAAGTAAGTTGACACAATTAGGAACATGTATACACTTTGTATAAGTGTTATAGGTCCTAATGGTTGCATCTAAGTTGATACGGGACAAGGCAAAAGGGTTTAAAACATCAAATGGCCTTGCATAAGAGTTCACCACCCAACAAACCCCACCCTTTGGAGTTTACGGCCGTAAACTCATGGGTTTATGGCCGTGAACTCCTCACATGGTGGTTTTGGGTGTTTTAAAGTGTATCTTGATGCAAGAACACTTCTAGCTTTGTTGGAATAATACATGAAGTAGTTTAAGGCCCTAGAATGCTCCATAGGGGAGTTTACGGCCTATAGTCCATATACCCTAGAGTTTACGGCTGTAAACTCCTATGGGTGATGAATTTTAATTCATTTGAGGCACTTGCACATCAAGGATGGCTTCCATGATTTTATCTAAGGCTAATAGGGACAAGATGCACACATTTAGGTCATCACTTGGAGTTTACGGCCCAAGATATGTTCCTTGGCCATAAACTCCTTTTAAGGAGTGATTATGAAGTCTTTTGATCCCCATTCAAGTCCCATGTGTTCAAGCTAAATTGTCTTAAGGCCTTAGGGGTGTTTGTAGTGCTTTTAACCCTTGGAAAAGGGGTTTACAGCCCAAGATCCTTCCTTGGCCGTAAACTCCTATCATTCTATCATTTTGAAGTGTTTTGAAGTCCAAAATAAGCACAAGTATTAGTGGTTAAAGTCCTTAGGCTCAAGGAGGCAAGTTAGGGCATTTATGTCCCTTAAAAAGGGGTTTACGGCCCAAGAAGTTCCTTGTCCGTAAACTCCTCTAACTTGTTGATTTTGGATGCTTTCTAGTCTATAAAGATCATACACAAGGTCCTTTACATGTTGTCTATCGAGGGAATGGGACTAGGAAGCCTTAAAGTAGACTCACAATCCGGGATGAAAACCCGAAGATCCGTCAGAGAGAATTGGCTTTTCTCTAGTTGGAATTGTGAATAATGAATTAATTAAATTCAGAAATCTATTTATAGTCCTGGAATATTTTGACAGAAAATATTTTTATTCCGGAAGTCGGACTATAACATTGTGAAACTTAAAATGTTCAAGTTTCACAATTACAGGAGCATCCACTCTCCTGATACGTCCAGAGACGTAAACCCTAATGTACACAAACTTGTTCGGACAAGTCTGAAATTTACAGAAACTGGACTAGCTTCTATTGAATAGATAATGTTCGTACAATGGAAATTTCGGGTTGTCATAATATGCACAAGAGATAGTTCCTGACAGCATAAAGACCTAACTAAAGTACTTACGGTACAAGATAATTTCATAGAAAATGCCACATCAGGCATAGACAGAAAAATACGATTCCTCTTTATAAGGAAATAAAGTAATGCGTCTACTACTGGCGACGGTCCTCTCTCTGGTGAACGCTTAGTTCAGCCAATTGACGTTCCACATCACGTAGGTGTCTTTCGCACACCGTCTAGCGTACTTGGAGCCCTATGATTTCGGCTCGTGATTCAGTCAGTGCTTGCAGTAGGGTTTCATGGTTTCTCTCTGATCTCTCGTGAGCATATTTTAGATGAATGGTGTGGAGGGTCTGCATTCTAGCATAGGCGACTATTTCTGAACTCTGATGTAGGGCTGTCCTGCCTTGAATCTCATCTCTGGTCTCTCTATGGACCAAGATTGGCAAGACTATATCTACTAAGCCCTCATTGCTCAAGTCGTAAAAGCTTCGGTCGCCATCAAATAGCATAGACTGATCTTGTCCTTGGCTCCATATTTCCAAGCATTCCACTCACTCCGGGTCGGGTCATGAAAAAAAAACGGACGAGGTTTAAGAGTTAGAATGGGAGTTGCTCGGGGTAGGTTCTCAACTTCTGGTTCGGAGTTAGCATCGTACTAAAAGTCTTCATCATGGTGATCATTCAAGGGGATAGGATGATCATTCACTGGTTCTTCTTCAAGCCAACCAGCTATAATTTCTATGCGAGAATTTAGGGTAAGAGGAATATTATTTGACGAACTATCTAGATAATTATTTAGAAAACCTTCATTAGTTACATCGCTATTTGTGAAGTGCATACCCGCTATGTGTAATCTAAACAGGGTAGACCTTCGAATAAGTGACCTTAATTCCAAATTTCCACAGAATAGGGGCAAGGCAACATTATCACAGATTCTAAGTCTATAACATCCTAATTACATATAGCCTCAGTGTATCCACTTAGCAATTATCAACTTAATAATGAAGATCCCGTTTTAGTTCTCAAGTATAAAGTACTTATAGTAACACCAAATACTCCTATAGTATTTTAAATTTTTAATGTTATGTTCTATTGTTCTCATTATGGTAGGGTTGGTAAGATTTTAGCATTGTTGCAACCACACAATTAAACTTAGGCACATGCTAGTCAACCCTCAGATAATATAGGTGATCAGGCTATATCTTCCCAGTTTTGACCATATGTCTCTAAGCTCACTTGTGTTGCCCAATAATCGAAATTCTTTTGTACTGTCCTAGTGACACTGATTTTAATATGAATGCAGGCACGTATACTTACTTAAATATTTTATTATTTAAAGTATAAACTCTAAATCAGAGTATTTTTAATCCCATCGTATTTATAGTTAGTATATCTTTTATGGGTTGATATACTCAATTCACTATAAACAATGCTCTGATACCAATCTACACACCCCAAAACCGAGAACGGCAGAAACGTTCTGGGCCGGAGGACGTCATGTAACGTATCACAACACAATAAATGTAAATAAGCAAACAACATCATCCATTGCATTAAATATATAATTTTAATACAAGCGTGTTCTGTACATTATAGACACCAAAAATAACGTAAATCAAATTAATAAGATGAGTCTTGGATACGCTCCATCTTCTCAAAAGCTGGCCTCGGTACCTGTCTACTGATGACCTGAGAATACAAGTTATTTTGAAAGAGTTTATCAGCATTAAGCTGGTGAGTTCATAAATAATTTAGTGTCGGTATTTGTCATCCAAAAATGTTTGAACATGTATCAAGCATAAGTTTGTAAAAGGTATGTAAAGGTTTGTAAGTGTTTGTAGAAGTTTAAATCTCTCAGAAAAACCTATATTTTCTATTAAAGTAGCCTTCTACCAAGGCTTAACTGTTTTGCATACTCGTTTGTCATAAAAGTTTGTAATTTACCCAAGTGTAACTATCTTTTAACAAAATATAGTTTGTACATTAAAGTTTAAGTGAGGTTATCACTAAAAATGTAATGGGTAAATCATTGTAGTACTGTAGTTTTGTTTTATAGGAACTACTGCTGTACTAACTACCTTAAACCGGATTTATATTAAGGTATCATGTGATAAATTGCACCATACTATCGACTGGTAACAACGACAACGTATAGTCGAAAAATAAGTTATGACGTTTGGCACCCGCAGACCTGTCGGTCCCACTGTAGCTAGCAGCGAGGTGTAGGATAGTCAATCCAGTATAGATCTATACGTAAACTCAACGCTCTCCCTCCAAGAGAATTCTGGCTACAACTCGGGCCATGACATTTAAGGCATGCTCCGATACAGTGGATCACAATCATTAACGTATTAATGTAAGGGTAATGTTTCTTGTTCTAGTATAGTTGTATATGTAATGTTCTAGAAAGTATTGAATCATGAATGAACTGACTCATTGTATGATATTGCGTTCTAGTAACAGTTCTAGCATCTTCCTAAACTACCCATATGGTAGTTTACTAGCAGTCTAACTGGTACGTATGGTCATGGATGTATACACTTACTAACTAAGGGCCTGGGATGAACTGGAAAGACCTTTTATGACTATATATGTACACATGATATATAACTAATATTTAAACGACTTTCGGATGAATACCCAATATCCCACCAGACCACATCTCTAGGCGTGAAAAGATAATAGGGTGGATAGCCTTCCTAAATCTTTTAAACATTTCTTATATAACTGTAACGCCCGCAGATCCGGGCTAGTCAATTTAGAGGCAATAGGGGTCGAAAACGGCTTTTCTACAAAAAGATTATTTAGAAAAAATAATCTTAACCAAGTTTTAGAATATGTCACAAGGTTTCTGTACATATAAAGAACGCCGAAATCCGAGTTATAACGAATGACCCGTCGAAGTTTCGCGTTGGAACCGGCACGGCACCGGGAAGCGTAAAATAGTAACTTTATGATAGAGAGAGATTTAGCCTTAGCGCTCTAAACTAAAGTCGTAGAATATGTTCAACTAAGAACATCAATAAAAAGAACGCCCAAATCTGACTTCGTATGAAGAAGTTATGATTTTTCGAAGTTTCGGATTAGCGGTGTACAACCCGAAATTCGAATTTTAGATCGATTGATTTTTAGCCGACACAACCTAAACAAGAATCGAAGATCTCGTTATTAGTAGCGTAACGATAAAAATACAGACGAAAATGGACATCGGATAAAGAAGTTATGAGATTTTAACAGACCAATCTGTCCTGGCCTGTTAAAAATATAACTTTAAAAATAAAGTCAAAATTAGCCGACGGAGTCTAAACGAAAGTTGTAGAGTACGTCTCCACCTACGCGTGGATATAAAGAATGTCAAAAAACGGAGTTCGTATGAGCGAGTTACAAATTATAATAGCATATTTACGTATTAAAATAAAGTATAAATCATGTATACGTACATATATATATATACATATGTATATATCATTAGAAAGGTATCGACGATGCGGTCATTATAAGACTAATGTTGAGTTCTTTCGATATTAGTTTAGTACAAATATCATTAAATCCATTTAAAATAGTATTATAGAGGGGTGTTTAGTTGTTTATATAACTAAAAGGTCATTAAGTAATTATGGGGAGTAGTTTTTGAAAATTCAATTAGTATAAATAAGTGCCTTGGGCTCTCATATTTCTTGCACCATTCTCTTGATTCAAGAGTCTTTCTCTCCTTATCCCACGAGCATTTCGGTCCCTCGTGATTCGACTTCTCTTTCTGTACTTTTAGTATAGTAAGGTGAGTGCTGAAGCGCTGCACGAATCTTTCTTAGAAAGATTCAGCGACGAAGTTCTGCCCCCGCAGAGCCCGACTCCTAGCTAAAATCCCCTTGAAAGTAAGTTATGCTTACCCTATTTTAAAAATAGTTTATATTTAAAATTAGTATTGTTATTATAAATTTATAATAAATATTTGAGCTATTATTATGACTTATATAAGTGTTGTTATAATATCTTTTGACTACTTGCGGTACGGGGAATCTGGTTTAAAGGGCCGCATAGGGTTGTTGGATTTCAAAAGTGCTATACGCCAAAATGGTCCTACCCTCCGGTGTTTTATGTCTGGCCCCTGTCTGTACATAGTAGTTGGAAAGTATTTTTAAACGCTTATATAATAATAATAATAATAATAATAATAATAATAATAATAATAATTAGTCACGGTAATATTAGACTAAAATCTAGTGATGATAATCCTAGGTTTCGTCAAAGGAAATTATTTTAAAGTAAACGAAGCGCTGTCCGAGTACCGAGTCACCACCTTCTCAGGTGAGTGCATAGTCCCTTTCATCTTACACATAGATATGAAGTATTTTAATATAAATTATGTGCTATGTGTGCATATTGTCTGAATACTTGTTGTCTATACTGAGTGAAAGATTTTATACATGTTTTAAATGATTTAAACTATATATGTATTTTATATCTACGAAAATGTTGGGGTAAAACACGGGTAGATATAATAGATGAAATATGAGTTGGATGATGAGTTGAGATGTGATATAGACTATAAGGTGTGGGTGAGAGGTGTACGATGTGAGAAGCCTTTTTCCCAAACGATGTCCCCGTCATTCAGCAGAGTATGGATGACAACCACAGACTATCCTAGATAGTCCAGTGGAACACTATCACGATCGCAACCTGTAGGTGTTGTGAACGATGTGTTCACCCGGTGTACTCTAAACCTTGGTGATCATGCAGACTAGATACCTAGACCCCGGCGATCATGCAGACTTGGTGCCAAAACCTTGGCGACTATGTAGACTTAGTGCCTAAACCCCGGTGATGATGGATTTCGTGCCGATTCCTTAGGATGATCCTTAGGAATGTATGAACGAGGAATAGTTGATTCTTAGGGTAGATCCTTAAGAATAAAGCAAATAATAGGGATGGGTAATTGGGTTGATTGTTTGATTATTTGAAAATAATAATTATATTATTGTGGGTTGAAAACCCTATGTACTCACCAGGTTTCCCAACCTGACCCACTCAGTTTATTTGTATCACAGGTGTCGATATGAAGTCACATTTCACTGAGAGATTTAAAAGAGATGTAGATCACTAGTGTAAATTAATGTAAGTTTTGTTTATGCTTATGTTTCTGTATTGACGATGACATCCCAAATGTTTCTAAAAGTGAATAAAAATATATTTCTTTAGAAATGCTTTGACAACGCGATTATCATGTTTTTCTGGGAACAAATTCCGCAAAATTTTTATTAAAAGAAGTACTCTGATTTTTATAAAGCATAAACAAAATCGGTCTTTTCTGGACGTGAAAATGGGGATGTCACAGTTGGTATCAAAGCATTAGTTTAAGCGAACTAGGAATATGGATTTATTTCTATACTTAAACTTAGAATGCTAAGTGATGATTGTGAGGAGTGTGTCAAATAGATTTAGGTAAAGCACCTGAATAGACACAAGCACTAGCTTATTTTAGGAATGATGCCTAAATTCCTTTTACGTGCTAAATGATGCTATAGTTTGATCGGATCTATGGTCTGTTGCCGACCGGATCTGGAAACCTTATGTGTTTAGGATTCTAAACGTACGAATACGATATTAGAACTAGCATATAAACGTTTCGGAGTGATAAGGATGATTTAAACGTCAATCTTAAGTAAAGATCTAGATTCACCTTATTCGGTGTATAGATCAAGATGGCAAGGACCCGTAGTGGAAACATGAATGCAAATGGGGACAGGAACCAACCCCCGGTGATTGAGCAAATACCGGTTGTGGTAACCACTGCTGAGCCAATAACAATGGCCGGAGTGCAAGCGATGATCCAGGCGATGTTGGATCGTCAAATGGAGGAAACCAGACGTTTGCTCCAGCAAAATCAAGAAGAAGCAACCATACAGATCGAACAGCCCGAGTTGAAAGAAGGGCAGACTGAGGAGGGAAACTACAGTGGGACTGTTAGTCAAGCCAACCCACCGATAGTTAGGCAAAACCACCAGGATGGAGGAAATGATGGACGTGGATGCAAATATAAGGATTTCATAGCGTCCAAAACACCGAGTCTATCTGGAAGCCCGACGCCGGTGGAAGTCATGAACTGGATCTCCGAGATGGGGACGATGTTTGAGAGTTGTGAGTGTAGCAATAGACAAAAGACCGCTCTCGCGGTTCCTTTGTTGAAATCTGGAGTACTAAGCTGCTGGAAGCTACTAGCCGATTCGATGCCTAAAGGAGAAGCGAGCAAGATGTCATGGGAGGATTTTCTAGTGCAGTTAAAAATGCAGTACTGCTCTGAGCAGGATCTTCTGGAGATCAACAACGAGTTTCAAAATCTAAAGAAGGGAAAGATGAGCATCATCGAGTATGCTGCAAGTTTTACAGAGAAAATGAAGCTTGTTCCTTATCTAGTTCCAACTGAGCTCTCCAAGGTCAATAAGTTTGCCCATGGATTACCAGCAGACTTTGGACCAATGGTCAAGCAAGCAACCACTTTGAAAGGAGCCATCTAGGCAGCCAGGAATGTTGAGACCCAGATTAGGGAAAAAGGTCTGGAGAGAGCTGAAGTTGGCGAGAAAAGGAAACATGAAGGATCATCAAAATCCAACAAGGAAAAGAAATTATCAAAGATTGAAGAAGGAGGAGGAGGTGAAACCAAGTGGTGCGAGAAGTGTAAAAAGAAGCACTTCGGGAAAGGTAGCGAGGAGGTGACTTGCTACAAATGTGGGAAGACAGGGCATTACGCCAGCAAGTGTGCGTCCAACAAGAAGGTGTGTTATGGATGTAACAAGGAAGGGCATATTTCCAGGGACTGCCCGGGGAAAAATAAGGCAGCAAGACCAGAAACACCACCGAGGCCAAGGGCATTCCACATGATCCTCGACGAAGCAGAAAACCGTGAAAGGAATCAATGATGAGGACTTCATATCCGAAGATCAAGTTATGCAGTAGCCATAGTGTCGTATGATGTAGCCTATTAGAGGCATAGTCTAGGGTGAACTTGGACACCTATGTAATAGTTTCAAGAAATAATAAAACCTTCGTTTTGTTATCTGATGTGTTAAAATGTTATGTGATTTTCTTGTATGGTGACTTGGGAAACTGCGGGACAATACTTGGGACGAGTATGAGTAGGTGTGAATGGTAGTAGAGGCCTATACTACCGGAAGCACAGGACTCACACTTGGATCAGGGAAAGTCACAAGGTTACCAAGAACCTAGTAACTGATTCTGTGTTTTTTCAAGTATGTCATTACCATCGTTTCGATAATGACTAAAAAGATTGTTAATTTCCGACCCTAGTGGTCGTACCGAATTGAGTCCGACTACGATGAGTATGTTGCGTGGTTCAGGGAACCAAGTTCGATGTAGCGTCCGACTTAAACCAAACAATTGAAATCAAAGCAATCAATAGAAGTATTGCGTTCGTTGTTAAAGAAGTTGGTAGCCAGAAACGCTACATGTTAAAGTGTGATTATATCACATTAGAACATGAAGGAAGGCATAGTCTATTTTAGAATTTAACTCTAAGAGACCTAAGTCTAAACGTGCATCACATGATGATAGGACATAATTTGAAGTCTATCGTGAGGTAGAGAGCATGTGCACGATCGAGTACTGCTTACAGTCAATGAGTCTAAGAGATAAACTTGAAGGAATATAGAAGTTATAATTATTACCTAGGATGAACAGATGACGTATGGAGTCATTATACGAGCCCTGTTTCGTTGATGATTTCGGGACGTAATCATCCTAAGGGGGAGATAATTGTAACGCCCGCAGATCCGGGCTAGTCAATTTAGAGGCAATAGGGGTCGAAAACGACTTTTATACAAAAAGATTATTTAGAATAAATAATCTTAACCAAGTTGTAGAATATGTCACAAGGTTTCCGTACATAAAGAACGCCGAAATCCGAGCTATAACGAAGAAGTTATGACCCGTCGAAGTTTCGCGTCAGAACCGGCACGGCGCCGGGAAGCGTAAAATAGTAAATTTATGATAGAGAGATATTTAGCCTTAGCGCTCTAAACTAAAGTCGTAGAATATGTTAAACTAAGAACATCGATAAAAAGAACGCCCAAATCTGACTAGGTATGAAGAAGTTATGATTTTTTGAAGTTTCGGATTAGCGGTGTACAACCCGAAATTCGAATTTTAGATCGATTGATTTTTAGCCGACACAACCTAAACAAGAATCGAAGATCTCGTTATTAGTAGCATAACGATAAAAATACAGACGAAAATGGACATCGGATAAAGAAGTTATGAGATTTTAACGGACCAATTCTGTCCCGGCCTGTTAAAAATATAACTTTAAAAATAAAGTCAAAATTAGCCGACGGAGTCTAAACGAAAGTTGTAGAGTACGTCTCCACCTACGCGTGGATATAAAGAACGTCAAAAAACGGAGTTCGTATGAGCGAGTTACATATTATAATATCATATTTACGTATTAAAATAAAGTATAAATCATGTATACGTACATATATATATATATATATATATATATATATATATATATATATACATATGTATATATCATTAGAAAGGTATCGACGATGCGGTCATTATAAGACTAATGTTGAGTTCTTTCGACATTAGTTTAGTACAAATATCATTAAATCCATTTAAAATAGTATTATAGAGGGGTGTTTAGTTGTTTATATAACTAAAAGGTCATTAAGTAATTATGGAGGGTAGTTTTTGAAAATTCAATTAGTATAAATAAGAGCCTTGGGCTCTCATATTTCTTGCACCATTCTCTTGATTCAAGAGTCTTTCTCTCCTTATCCCCCGAGCATTTCGGTCCCTCGTGATTCGACTTCTCTTTCTGTAGTTTTAGTATAGTAAGGTGAGCGCTGAAGCGCTGCACGAATCTTTCTTAGAAAGATTCAGCGACGAAGTTCTGCCCCCGCAGAGCCCGACTCCTAGCTAAAATCCCCTTGAAAGTAAGTTATGCTTACCCTATTTTAAATATAGTTTATATTTAAAATTAGTATAGTTATTATAAATTTATAATAAATATTTGAGCTATTATTATGACTTATATAAGTGTCGTTATAATATCTTTTAACTACTCGCGGTACGGGGAATCTGGTTTAAAGGGCCACATAGGGTTGTTGGATTTCAGAAGTGCTATACGCCAAAATGGTCCTGCCCTCCGGTGTTTTATGTCTCGCCCCTGTCTGTACATAGTAGTTGGAAAGTATTGTTTAAACGCTTATATAATAATAATAATAATAATAATAATAATAATAATAATAATAATAATAATAATAATAATAATAATAAGACTAATAATTAGTCACGGTAATATTAGACTAAAATCTAGTGGTGATAATCCTAGGTTTCGTCAAAGGAAATTATTTTAAAGTAAACGAAGCGCTGTCCGAGTACCGAGTCACCACCTTCTCAGGTGAGTGCATAGTCCCTTTCATCTTACACATAGATATGAAGTATTTTAATATAAATTATGTGCTATGTGTGCATATTGTCTGAATACTTGCTGTCTATACTGAGTGAAAGATTTTATACATGTTTTAAATGATTTAAACTATATATGTATTTTATATCTACGAAAATGTTGGGGTAAAACATGGGTAGATATAATAGTTGAAATATGAGTTGAATGATGAGTTGAGAGGTGATATAGACTATAAGGTGTGGGTGAGAGGTGTACGATGTGAGAAGCCTTTTTCCCAAACGATGTCCCCGTCATTCAGCAGAGTATGGATGACAACCACGGACTATCCTAGATAGTCCAATGGAACACTATCAGGCTCGCAACCTGTAGGTGTTGTGAACGATGTGTTCACCCGGTGTACTCTAAACCTTGGTGATCATGCAGACTTGATACCTAGACCCTAGCGATCATGAAAACATGGTGCCAAAACCTTGGCGACTATGCAGACTTAGTGCCTATTGTATAAATTCTGGCGACTATGCAGACTTAGTGCCTAAACCCCGGTGATGATGGATTTCGTGCCGATTCCTTAGGATGATCCTTAGGAATGTATGAACGAGGAATAGTTGATTCTTAGGGTAGATCCTTAAGAATAAAGCAGATAATAGGGATGGGTAATTGGGTTGATTGTTTGATTATTTGAAACTAATAATTATATTATTGTGGGTTGAAAACCCTATGTACTCACCAGGTTTCCCAACCTGACCCACTCAGTTTATTTGTATCATAGGTGTCGATATGAAGTCACATTTCACTGAGAGATTTAAAAGAGATGTAGATCACTAGTGTAAATAAATGTAAGTTCTGTTTATGCTTATGTTTCTGTATTGACGATGACATCCCAAATGTTTTTAAAAGTGAATAAAAATATATTTCTTTAGAAATGCTTTGACAACGCGATTATCATGTTTTTCTGGGAACAAATTCCACAACATTTTTATTAAAAGAAGTACTCTGATTTTTATAAAGCATAAACAAAATCGGTCTTTTCTGGACGTGAAAATGGGGATGTCACAATAACTATACATATAGAGGCATGCAATAATATAAAAGCATAAATAAGTTTTGTAAGACATTCGAAATATAAGTATTATTTTAAGGAAAGATCGACTTGATGTCAATCTATAAAACAATTTGAAGGCATAAGTTTAATAAAACAGTTTAAGTATAAGGTAACATTTGTTTGAAACACAGTTGTAAATATGTTTGAAAGGTAATGTACGGAGTAAGCTGTACAGTGTAAAAAGGAGTTTAAAACATATAAAATGTTTGTAAAAAGTCATTTGAAGGAAACTGTTCGGTAAGACGGCTAATGAGTAGCCAAATCTTTTGAATGCTATATATTAATCACATGTGATTGATGTAATAACTAGCGTAATTCTACTTATTAATTGCATGCGATTGATATAATCCTAGCATGATTCTACTTGTATTCCCCCCCCCCCCCCCATGAAACATTTAAAAGTAGTTTAAAACATTAATTAAGGGGTATGAACTCACTTGGAAGTTTGAAGATAGCGAGATCGAAAACCGGGCAGAGTTTCGTCTCGGGAAACGGATTTTTCTTGGGATTCTCGGGAATCTCGGGAGTAAAATCGACTCTCGGGACTTGAGTAAAAATGACCAGGGCTTCGGGATTGAACGGGCACGGAAAACGAGGCAAAACGCAAGGGAAATGTGAAGAAATGAGCTAGTTTTTCGGAAACCTTCGCACCCTTTTTATAGGGTCTGAGAGGCATGCGTATGCGGGGCGTACTCCCGTACGCGGCGCGTACGGGACGTCACTGCTGACCGCATCCTCGGCTGCAGCGCTTCGGACGGGACGGGGAGGGGGTAGCTCGCATAGGGGCGACGTGGACGATCCGAGGCCGTGGCCTCGAGTACGCAGGGCGTACTAGGGTACGCGGCGCGTACTTCGGCCCTAGGTGCTGACTCCTCTTCGGATATTACCAAGATTTTAATAAAAATTATATATAAATTAATTATCAAATTTCAAAAATTCATATCTCCTTCATACGAACTCCGTTTTCGACGTTCTTTATATCCCCGCGAATGTGAGACTATGATCTACAACTTTCGTTTGGATTCCGTTGGCAAATTCCGAAATTATTTTTATTATTTTTCTAATAAATGACGTGATTAAGGAATTTCTTTAAAAATTCATAACTTCTTTATCTGTCGTCAGTTTTTGCCAGACTTTTTACCGCTGAAATACTATTGACGAGACCTTTGATTCTCGTTTAGGTCATTCCGGCCAAAAGTCGCTCAATCTCTGATTCGAGTTTTTAGCTGCCTACTGTTATATCTGTAACTTAGAAAAATCACAACTTCCTCATACGAAGTCAGATGTGGACGTTCTTTTTATGTACGTTTACGGTTTGATGATATCTAAAAATTTCATTTAGATATCTAAGGCCAAAAACTATTGTATTTAAACTTCGCGTTTTACGTCTATCAGTGTTGCCGGTTTTTGCCGAGAATCTTTGGTTGGTCATAACTTCTTCGTTATAACTCGGATTTTAGTGTTCTTTATATGCTTGGAAACCTTGATACGATTCCTACTACTTTATTTAACCCAAATAAGATTTTAGGAAAGTTATATTTTGACCTAAATTTGATTGGTTTTACATTACATTGTCTCGAAATATCGGGTTGTCACATAATCACTAAAATTACCAAATTTATTAACCGAAAAGTAACCATTGTCCTCAAAAATTTAACACAATTACCATATTGTTCGTTAAATTAACAATTTCTTTAGTGTTATCTAGAAAATATTATATTTAATGATTTTATGTAAACGTCTTTAAAAATCATATCATCTCAATGATCTCTATAATTGAGTTGAATATGATTAAAATAAATAATTTTTTGCTTTAGAATTGTTTTTAGTTATTCTATGGTTAATTTCAGTTTATTGCAGACACTCGTAGACGTCAAGAAACAAACAACCTCCTTGCTACAAGTTGCAACCATTTTGGTACACCTCTTTTCTTGTAGAGGTTTGCAGACGTAGTCAGCAGATTTCAGGGGTTTTAGTGTCGAAAAAACAAATAACACCTAAGGGAAAGAAATAATGAAAAGATATCATCAAATCTCTAATACCATGTAAATCAAGATAATTCTCATCCATTCAATTTAGTGATATACAACAACTAAATACATGAACTCGCTAAGGATATACAAAAGGCCGATGTGTTTATGGGTTGCTAAGTAACCACGCTGATTGGCTTACCATGAACTCATATACAGTAGAACCATTACAATTTAATACTCGATATATTAATAACTTTGATAAAATTAATAATTTTTCCGGTTCCAACTTGGGACGAGTACAAAGTTGGACCCCAATCGATAAAATAATAAAATAATAATTTTTTTTAAAATCCCAATGTAAATTTATTGGTCCCAGCGAAACTATAAACTAATAATTACTAAAATATTCTAAAATTCGACAAATATCTAGTAAAAAAGGAATCTATAGTCATTTGTTTTTTTTTTTTTTTTTTGTGAACTTCAAATCTATATTGATTTCGTCTTTAGAAATATGATATTTAGAAATTAAGTTGGGTAAATATGATATTTTGATGTTTAAGAAGGGCATATATGAAATTCTCCCTTAAATCTTCCAATTGTACTTAAGAGTTGAGACAATGTATTCTCGTATTACAACAAAAGGTTGAGGGCATCCTTGCTGATCTCTCTAATACTCACATAATAGTTTTCATTGTTGATTGGTCATCGATGATTTTTTTAACACCTTTTAGTTTTGAAGTCATAGTTGATGTGATTTTAAAATTTATCATTACATATTTTATTGTGATCAATCTCAATCCATGTACATTGAACTACACATGTTTATTAATGTGTGAATGTACATAAGAATTTGGAAGGTCTTTGTTTATGTTTTATTCAAATCGGTAAAGTGAATGGACATTATTGATTTATAGAGGTTTTACTATATACTATACATTACATTGAAGGTCGACACATTAATTTGAGAGTTGCTCACGAATATAAACCAACTCTTTAAATTAATAATGTATTAATTTAGCGATATAATAATATCTTAATAAACTAATAAAATATTTTAATCCCGACTTTATTGATTTATAGAGGTTATACTATATATTATACATATACTAATACATATTAACCAATGTGAGATCACATGTTTTGGGTATTTGAAGAGTTTTGGTTGTTTAAATAAGACTATGTACTTCAATTTCGAAGTACAACAAATTATAACTTTTACACAGACTCAGGATAAATGATGAATTAAAAGTATCGGTTTATTGCGTAGGGAATCTAAGATTCAAACTTAAAGTGTCTAGTTCAAATGAGATATATCATTTAAATGAGTTTAAAAAATTTATCGGGTCAAACTGTCAATAAACTATCTCAGATAAATAAAAAAGTTAACTTTAATTAACAGAAAAAGAACAAACTTTTTTTTCTTACATTGTTTGCTGTAAGATTTCATATTTTTAGAGTAGACAATATACATCATTTATTAACAAATGAATTAACAATCTAAGATTAGAAACACATGGCCATTGAAACAGTAACAATATCCCTCAAGTATTCAATAAAAAAGTACCAAAACTCACTCAATCATATGAACAATAAAATATAGATATCTATGCCTAGATGTCATATTATTTATGACTATACCATCTTTTTATTCCATTTTAAAATTTACATATTTCTCACTTAAAACTTAAAATCATCCACCATAATTTTAAGAGGAAGACGACCTACCTGATTTTTAAAAATAAAATTATTGTTTAGAAGCTAGTGGACAACGAACATGGAGTCAGAAAAAAGCAAGATGGATGAAAATATTGGTGGATATTGGTGAAGAGGCAAGCATCAGAGGAATGTAGTTGCGGGGTGGTGGCGGACGGAGATTTAGAGAGGCGTGGCAACAACCGACGATGGTTTATACCAAAACACATATATCTTGATTATCAATGCTTTTTGTGAAAATCATTAGGGTTTTGGAATTTTTTTTCCCTATTTTTTCTCCCTTTTCATGTTTGAATTTGTTACAAATCTGAATTATATATGGTTATTAACTTTTTGTTTAAGAATTTAAATTCTAAGGGCGTCCATCCACTAAGTTGAACGGTATCCTTATAATTTTTTTTACACTCTCTAACAAAAATTACAAAGCAAGGGGAATCAGATACTGGCTTCATATATTTAATTTATTGCTTGGTTTTTACTTAAATTATGAATTGAAAGTGTAGGTTTATCAGTTGTACTTGGATAAATGAGTAAATATTATGCATAATTGTTTTGTTCCAAGTTTTGAATCCATTTAACAAAATGTTCTTTTTAGAAATGGATTTAAGAAAACAAAAAGTTATTTTCATATATAATTAATTTAGGAACCATGAATTGTTACTAGTCTTTTCTCTTAACATTTAGCAACAATATTTTGCTTGTTTCGGAACTGATCTTGATCATTGTTACTTTCTTGTGGATAACCATCTGCACTAGTGTCGTCAGTTTAAATATCATATTTGTATATTATTCAATTACAAGGAATGAACCCAGCAAGGGTAAAGAATACAACACTTTATCGAATACTGTTAAAGCGTTATAAATTCACAAATATTGGAATCGTTCAAATGATACTACAGAACGTTAGTAACCTATATATAGAGAGAGTTAATTATTGTTGCAGATTAAATTATACGGCAAATTCCTTAAAATACATTAAGTTCTAACAAAATTTTGATTTTAACATTGTATTTCTTTTTTGTCAACTAAGTCATTAAGTTTACAACTTTTGCAAATACAATTAGTCATCTGATTTGTTTTAGATGTTTTATGTTTCTTAATTGTTGAATAGATAAAAAAACTAATAAGACTTCCATATATGATCCTAGTTAACAAATATTTGGGTTAAGTTGAACCCTTTAGTAGATCTTTGTTAAGTTCCCTTATTTCTTCTTCTTTTCTTCTTTGAAAGCATCACAATTTCATGCAATGGCTTGTCAACATCATTCAAGTGGTTTATCATTTCAAAGTGGTGTAAGCAAAACAAGAAACATTTCATTTACGAGATGTTAATGTAGATTTTATATTTTATTGAAGAATTACTAGCTCAAAGATAATTTTTTTAAAATCAAAGGTCTTTTCATGTTTATTATATATATCGAAAAATCCCATAATCACTAGAATACAAATGTCCAGTAATTTAAACGTGTATTAATGTGTATATGATAATATGAATAATTTTTAAAGACAAATATAATAAAGATTCAATATAATATTATTTATTTTTTATTATATACGAGTTCAATTAGCAATAACAAACAAGTAAAATTGTTTATCTTTTGAAATAGTTTGAGTTTGAATAATTTTATGCTCTAAAAATCATTTAGGTAATATATATATATATATATATATATATATATATATATATATATATATATATATATATATATATATATATAAACTGCATAGCCTAGAATTTTTGGGCCCGTAAAGATGTGGTCCATAGGCGGTCGCCCGGGTTTCCAGAACCGATCACTGAATGTTTGCTGTCTACAGAATTCATTTACTTTTACAGTGAATTTTTTTTTGCAACTATTTAAGGATGACATACATTTGGTGCTTAAAATAGCTTAAATTTTTCAAAGCTATTCTGAAAAATAGAACGTCATGGTTGTATAAAAAACATAATAACATACATATATATTATATGATACTTAATGGCGTCAACTTTTATGAGCATATAATTGCATACCTGACAAAACAGTGTAGACGACAACGACGATCTCATGTTGTGCCCGTGAAGGGTTTTGGAAACATGTCAAATACACGAGGGCCCATTTCAAGGGTTAACGGGCCAATTTCACTCCACCCATTTATTTAAAAAATATATATTTTTTTTTTGTGAGTTACTTTCGGTTAAATAACTTTCTTTTGTATGAATGTGGTAAAATAGTATCATGGCTTCCCTAAAAAAAAGTTAAAAAGTGATATTTCTGTCGACTGAAAATCTTATGAATTTACAAAAATTCAATATGCAAGAACAGAATTACAATTAGATAACTAAAAAGGGCTAATCTTTGGTTGGTATACTTTTTACTTAAAAAAAGTCAAAATTTAAGACTTTACTGTCGCGAACTAGATCATTTAATCTCCCGACTTTTAGTTCTAGGCTAAAGGATGTTTTTTTATTTCATTCTTGATCAAGTCTTTCTATCCACCAAATGACTTGTAGCCTAACCGTATGAGATGTTTTTTAAATGGTGCCCATGCTCCATAGGTCCACAGTTTAAGTAGTTTATATGTAGACCTGCATATTCTACAATAAAAGTGTTATTCGGGTGGATTTCGGTTTTTGTGTTATTTGATATTCTACAATAAAAGTGTTATTCGGGTGGATTTCGGTTTTTGTGTTATTTGGCCTTAAGAAATCAGTTTTTGGGCTATGGGTAAACCATGGGTTCAAATAATTCGAGTATCATATAATTTGGGTTCAAAATTCAATCTGGTTTTGTAGATTGAAACATCAAACAATTTGTTAACAAAAAATAAGCATAACTAATATGTGAGCTACTATACGTGTCCTTGCATTCATATAAATTTTCAATTCATGGGTGTACACATACATTATTACACTCATGAAGGGTACACAAAACAATAGGGGGGGGGGGGGGGGGGGGGGGGGGGTTGGGGTCCCATAGAATTACCAAATTATATATATATATATATATATATATATATATATATATATATATATATATATGTGAATTTTAAAAATGGATACATCAAGTGCATAGACAATAATAGTAGGCAGTCAATGACCCATACAACGAATTCATTGAAACCAAAATTGGGTAGATAAAAAAAAAACATTTACTAGATACGAGCTAATAGGAAAGATAAGGAGCTTGCAAAACCCATAATTCAAAAATAATCGGGTTTCATTTATTTATAATCAGCTAGCATCCAAAATAGAAACAAAAGAAGCCCTAAAAACAATAAAATCAAAATAAAAATCCAGAAGAAATTCTATAAGATTCAAAATCTTTGTTACGTAAATACCAATTAAAATTGAAAGGAGGGGTTGAGTTACCGTCGAGTTGCTACGGTCGAATTGTGTTCATGAAGGTATATTCATGTCACACCTCCAAATTAGAACGGCCGAATCGTTCGAGGGTAGATGACTTCATGTAGTATCGTAACAATTGAATACATAGTAAATAAAGCAATACAAACATCACATATATAATTTAAAAGTTTACATTGTTAAAATGGTACTTGTTCCAAAAGAAATTACAACATGATGCTTAAAATGATATTAAACTAACGCCGCAGCGTCCCTTCTTTAAAAGTTGCAGTTTACCTGTATTACTGAATCCCTGATAAATAAAAGTGGTTTTGAAAGAGTAGGTCAGCATTTAAGCTAGCGAGTTTATAAGTATTTAGTGACAATGTTTATATGAAAAAGAATGAAAATGTTTTGTTCACGTTAAATGTTTCAAGAAAATCCCATATTTTTTACATAGTAGATGATTGTTTGATTGGTTCCTGTAATGCAATAGTGCTTTTCATGCCTAAAATAGTAGTTTTATGTGTCAATTGTTAAGGTATTTGAAAAATCCCGTAAATCAATGTGTTTTTAATACTCCATGTGAGTCTTATAACCATGCTATTTGACCAGCATGCCTATATCTACATTCTTCAAGCGTTGGAAAGTTATGACGTTTGTTACCCCAGGCATGTCGGCCTAGCTGTAGCTAATAGCTTAGGTATGGGATTGGCAATCCCATATAGATCTATACACAAGGATCATGCTCACCTGACAAAGGATTATGGTATATATAATACAAGACTTAAAATGCATACTTAAAAGTACGTGAAATGTCTCACAAAATTTAGTAAAAACAAATTTACGTATGAAAATGTCCATTTGTTCTTGTATATGAAAATATCTTCTTTGATGTAGTGTACCTAGTATGTAAATATTCATGATTTCCTCGTAAACTATACCTATTATAGTTTTTCAAAGTGTGTTTCATTCATATAGTAAACCCTAGTGTAATGCTCACTCTTTATGTAAAGTATAACATGTAAAGTGACTTAACTGCTCACATATACCTAATGTAAAGTGGAGCACTTGATTTGTATATATATATATATATATATATATATATATATATATATATATATACATACATATAAACACGTTTTATTTCCACGAGACAAGGTGTCTTTGAAAGAGTATATTTCATACAAAAATACTCATGTAGTAGTTTATGAATCACATATGATTACTTAAATGAAAAGTTTATATAGTGAATCATTAAGTTACAATCGCGTGTTTTACTTGCATTTCCCCCCTTAATATTGTATAAAAAGCATTTATAAAACAATTAAAAACGTAGTTTATAGGGGTATGAACTCACTTGAAAGATCGAAGAAATCGAGATGAAAAGCGAGCAGAACTTTGACTCGAGAAAGCGGATTTTCTCGGGATTCTCGGGAATCTCGGGAGCACAAACGACCTTCGGGACTTGAGTATAGACACCGGGGCTTCGGGATAGCACGTGCATGGAAAACAAGGCAAAAACGCAAGAAAGATTAGAGAAAAGATATAATTTCCCCGGAACCTCGCATCCCTTTTATAGGGGCTGGGAACCGCCTCGATATGCTGGGCGTACGCATGCATCAGCATTACCGCATCCTCAACTGCGTCGGAGCTCGGATGGGACGGGGCATAGTCTAGCATAGGGGGCGACGTGGACGATCCGAGGCCTAGTCCTCGCATACGCTGGGCGTACGCTGTTACGCCGGGCTTAAGTTGGATTGGGCCGGTGACTCTCCCTTCGTATAATACCGAATTTTGTTTTAAATTTATATTTTTATTATTTAGTAAACTTCTAAAATTCATATCTTCTTCATACGAACTTTGTATTCGACGTTCTTTATATCCACGCATAGGTGAGACTACGATCTACAACTTTCGTTTAGACTCCGTTGGCAAATTTTGAAATTATTTTCATTATTTGTTTTTAAAAGGTCGGGGTAAGAAAAATTCGTTAGAAATCCATAACTCATTTATCCGGTGTCTGTTTTTGCCAGAATTTTTACCGTTGAAATACCATTGTTGAGACCTTCGACTCTCATTTAGGTCATTCCGGCCAAAAGTCGCTCGATCTCTGTTTCGAGTTTTTAGCTGTCTACCGCTATACCGAACTTGGAAAAATCATAACTTCCTCATACGAAGTCAGATTTGGACGTTCTTTTTATCTACGGTCACGGTTTAATGATATCTAACATGGTAGGTAACTAAAATAGAGACTTTTTGTACAATTTATTTTCAAAGATAAATTTTATTATTTTCGAAAGTGGTTACAATACTTGGCTTTGGCAGACAAGTAGTCAATGCTTTCATCTCCATGGTCAATGCTTTCATCTTTATGATGGTTCTGTTTGTTTTGGCAGACAAATAGTCAATGGGAAAAGAGACAAAACAAAGTTCTTGTAATAAATATTATTTATTTATTAAACACTGAATTCCCATTTCTTGACATTTCATTCTCACTTTTATGTTCTGTTCCATTAATTTCTACTTTTATTAACATAATCAATCTAATAACTCCTGATCGCATTTTAGGCTGATTGAGGAGCTGGATGCAGCAAGGCAAAGACTTGTTAATGAAGTCACTAAGTATCCAAGAGGCAAAAGTTTAGTTGATGATAAACATTTTTCATGTGGTAAAACCACGATTAGAGTTTAATTGTTCCCATTTTGGTAACTTGTTAATGATGTTGATTTTGATTCACAGATTACTTACTTTATGCTATTAGAGTTTGCTTTAATTACCAATGATTATAAGGGTTTTATCTAATGATAATCATTTGCATTTGGATTCCACTCTTTTTCTGTTATGCAGGGAATTACATAAGCAACAGGTTTCTTAAAGTTTCATGTAATGGAGGCTTAAATCAAATGAGAGTTGCGGTTTGTGTTTCTTCTTTTCCTCTTTCATGTATATTTTATTCTTAAACACCACTTATTTATTTTTAAAATCAGCTTATCAATTTCAGATATGTTACATTTTGATAGTTGCACGTCTTTTAAATCTCACTCTGGTTGTTCCAGAGCTTGATAATACATCTTTCTGGGCTGATTCTAGGTAGTTCCAGGGGCATTTTAGTAAATTTGATGTTTTTGGAAACTATGACTTACAAGTTATGATGTTTGATTGATTCAGTGATTTTGAGGACATTTTTGATGTGGGGCCATTTCATTGAATCACTAAGAGATGAAGTCCAGATTGTTAAAAGGTTGCCAAAGAGATTTAGCAGGAAATACGGATTCCAACCATTAGAAATGCCACCTATCAGTTGGTCAAGTGAAAAGTATTACCTTGAACAGGTTGGTATATTTATTAAAAAGGTCAAATGCAAGTAGACCTTCTGTTAATGGAAATATGTCATCAAGTTCTTCAGTTCCAAATTCTGTTTATATGGAATTTGTTTTTGGAGCCTCAAAGGATCATACCTCTCAAAATGATGCAACTCCAATACAGGTAGACAACCAAGGTATGCAAGTTCTTTTGTTCCTTTTAATTAAAAATAGAAAATCTTGTCCATGTTCTTTTTTTAAACTTTACATGTAATTTCTCAGATGCACATTGGTAGCTGTTTTAGCTTAATTCAGTACTTAAGCAATCTGTTTTAGCTTAATTCAGTACTTAAGCAATCTGTTCAACACTCAATTAGATGACATCTTCTAGTAGCAACACAGTAACTTTGCATTCTGGATGCCATGGATCAAGATCAAGGTTCCTTCTTCCTAGTTCCTTCATCCTTTTCATTTTTTTTCAAAAAAAAAAAAAACGATTAAAATTGAATTCACGATGATGTTTCAGATAATGAAAGTGGGAAGAGTGCAAGAAGCTTTAGGGAGCAAAGAAGGACACAGTATGATGAGAAGTTATCCATTGTTGATGGTGTTTTTTTAAACCATGTAGAATGTAGTGTTATGTACACAAATGATAAGGCGTGTGATGATTATGAAAATTTCGTCAAGTTAATAATTTTGTTCTTCATATGAATTATATTTGCAATAATGTAGTGTTTTGAGATTGTATGGAATTTTAATGTTTTGCAATTAAATTTACTATATTAGCTATGTTGTAAATTTACTGCTTTAGCAATTTTGTGATGTGAAAATGGGAAAGCATAGAGAAAAAAAGAGCAGTTGTATGGGCATACCTATAGAGACGACATGTTGTTTCTATAGGTAGATCTATAGAGACGACATGTCGTCTCTATAGATGCATATACCACAACGACATGCTATTGGTAAAGGTTAGACGGATCGAGTCTACATCTTTATTTATGGAGGCGATATGTTGTCTTTATAGATACACCTGTAGAGATGGCATGTCGTCTCTATAGCTTCATCTATGGAGACCAGCACCGTATAGCGACGGACCAGAACAAGACACCATGTTGTCTCTAAAGGATACTTATTGCGACGATATTTATAGTGACGACCAAAAAGATCTATTGCGACGGGGCTATGGTGACGAGAGCTATAGTGACGACATGTCGTCCCTGACACCTATAGGGATGATTTTTTTCACCTATAGAGACGACATTTGTCGTACCTATAGGTCCCGTTTCTTGTAGTGCAATGAGAGAAAATGGGTTTTAGGAAAAACCTAACGAAGGAAAAGCATTCAAAACTTTGATACCAGGTAGAATGATATCTCATTAACCCCACTAATATATATATATATATATATATATATATATATATATATATATATATATATATATATATATATATATATATATATATAAAAGTGCCCTAAGCTAGAGTAAAAGTTGGCTATGGAGTAACAATTTTCTTATATATGTAGAGCTCCAAGTTAATTTTGGTTCTTCCTGAAAATTATAGTTGTCTTCTGATACGTATCAACCAAAAGTGATCATTTTCGTGAATATCTCGTATACTATTATATGTGTCATTTTTTTTGAGCCTTTTTGTTTATGTGTAACTTTGCATCACTCGAGGGCCTATGATCAATAGGGACATAAGGTGGCATGTCTGCTAGGCCCAGGACTAAGAACTTAAGATAGACATCCATAAAAATACCGGTTGCATACTAGTCCCATAAAAAGACCGAGACTGAACTTGTTTAAAACGAGACCTGGCCGAAAAACAAGCTAGGCCGTTCTGAGACCGGTTCCAATATATATTAGACTGTTCCAAACCAATACCGTTCGACACCGACCCGAGACATGTTTAAAAATAGTAGCCAAAGTTTATAAACATCATCTTTTGTTAAATTAGATAAATTTTAATCACATTATCTAACTTTTTTTCATTTTTTTTTCTTTTATTAAACTGAAGTGTATCATCTTTAATAAATCTTAATTCTCCATTTTTGTGCTAATCACATCTTTGTTAATGGAAAAACGTGAAATTAAAAAAAAAAAAAAAAAAAAAAAAAAAAAAAAAAAAAAACGAACTGAAAAACACACAAGGAAAGACCATGAGACGGTTCCGAAAGAAGACCAGACCTCCAAGACTGACCACAAAAGGCTAGACCGTTTCAAGACAGACTAAAGACCGGTTTAAGGCCACGAATATGCATCTCTAACTTAAAGAGTACAACAGCCCTCATAAATGGGTCAAGCAAATTGGGGCCTATGGAGTTCAATAAGGCAGTCATACAACTTTTCCACATGGAGACACCCTAATTAATGAGTAGGGCTTTACCCATTAAACCATTGTTGGGACTTGGAAGTGAAACATGCCGAAGCCATAACTGATCGAATCAATGAGTTTAGGAGTTTGATTAGCTACTTTGATACCATTCGTTAGGTCCAATATGGACAATACATGTTAGTTTGTAAAGAATTACTATATTGCTTGTGGAATGTAAATAAAAACTTTATAAGCATATTTTGATTTGTTTCATTGTAGGTCATACTTACTAATCAAATTTATCATAACCATCACTACTACGAAATAAGAACTATTAATTCTTGCAATTCAATTCCAATCACTTTAGGTAAATATAGATTTTAAACTTTCTTGAAATGGGTGTTGATCACATGTTTGTTCATGATTTGGTAAAATTAGTTTTCATCTTTGATTCGACTTAAACTGTATTTTTTTAGTTTGATGACTAGAAGGTGATTGTGGTGGTGGTAAAGGAGGATAGGGTTGAGATTTTTTTTTTATTTTTAAATGTGTTTGATATTATTTGTAAAAACTTTAAAATACATGTACAAATGCATTAGAGCATTTTAAATATAATAGTTAATTATAATAGCTTCAGACATGTACATTTTGTATTATTACTTGTATACTATGCATTTTAATTCCAATAAAAAAGGTTCAAACAATTTTTTCTAAACAAAATCACTAATACAAATACATCCACACAACATTTACAATTTGGAATAAATCATGACAAATTACTTCAATCTGTTTGCAAATTACACAATACACAAAAGCGAAAGCTTTTACAAATTTTACCTTTTTCAAGGGTTAATATTGTTTTCAAATTTGAAAGAATGTTTACTTTCGCCCCTTATAGTATTATTAATGTAAAATATGTACGCTAATCTTCATTTGATAATATTAACAGAAATAAAGATCAAATTTGTACCTATTTTTTCCACTATGGAAATACACGTATGAACTTGTCGTATCACATTTTCACCTTAACACTTAAACTCCTGTATATTACAAACCACCATTAGCTCAATTAGTAGAAACTAGAAAGTCGTAGCTAAAATGACCAAAAGGTCCTTGTGTTTTCTACATATTTACAAAATTAACATTTACCTCGAAGAGATTTCTCATAGTTGTGCAACTGTGACATAAATCCAGAGTTTGGAGAAGCCACACTTCGTTTACTTTTCACACGTTGTAAAGCTTCGGATACACTCATGCCATGTTTTTTCATCAGATATGCCACAACAATAGTAACACTAGGTCAAAAAAAATATACCAGTCGTTAAATTATTATCATTTTTATTTTATTTATCATTTTTTTTTTGTTTAAATACAATTTATGGTAAGATTAAATATTAACCCTGTTTTGCGAGAGACAAAACCTGCCAACATATGAATGTTTATGGACCAAACCTGCCAATATACAAAAGTCTTGTGGCCAATGTTTGAAACCCAAAAAGTCAGTACCCAAACCTGCTAATATATTAATGTCTAGAAACCAAACCTATCGATATACGAAAGTCTTTGTGGCCAAATTCTGAAACCCAAAAAGTCTAGGGACCAAATCTGTCAATATATTAAAATCTTGTGCCCAAAGTATGAAGCATACGTAAGTGTTGCGGGTGATGGTGGAGAGAAACGGGAGGGTATGGTGGGGTCCTTTGTAATTTAATATTATTATAAATTGTAATTAAGAAAATAAATGATAAAATAAATAAAGGGTATAGCAATCATTTTATATATAAAGCACAGGGACCATTTATGTAACTTTGACAAAAAATATTTGCCTTGCAATGGTAATTACACTAATGAGCAATCACATTTTTATAAATAAATCAATTCTACCATATTGAATCTTTATCACATATATTGGCAGATGAATAATTAAAAAAAAAAAAAAAAAAAAAAAAAAATTAGAATGTTAAAAATCACCTTCTGGATCTTCCCACAAAGCAATGGACTAATACGCCACCTGTTCTTTTAGCTTCTTCAATGAAACTAAAACACTCATCGAAGAACTCTGCAATATTTACATGTTCTCTATCGGGAACTAAATCAAGAACACAAATATTTTACACCATTACTACATATACCAAAAGAGTAAACCAAATTTTATTTTTTTAGTAATGACATAAATACCCTTCCCATCAACATCATTGAAAATAGTCCTAAAAAGTTGTTTGTGACACTAGATGGATAACGACAGACTTTCTAGGGCTATTTTTATGATGAGAATGAGAAGGGTATTTACGTCTTTTGCACATACATGAAATCGAGAGTGAGTTCCTATCATACCATCAACAATTTTGTAGGTGAAATCATTAGGGTATGTAGGAGGTAGTGAATTGGCAACAGTTAAAATGTGTGTAACATTCGAGCTTTTCAAAAGGCTCTTGTTATTAGCAGCTCCAATAGAACCCAAATAGAGACCCTAAATTTTAAAAGCAAAAAAAAGCAGGGAAATTACTCAATTAGGCATTCTATAGATTATCCCCTATTTATATTTTTTTCTTTCTATTTCATTGAGTGTCTAAATGTTATGTTATAGCACTTTAATGGAGAAAAAGAAGCACATTATTTACCTCTTCAATAAGAGCTGGAACATTATCATCTTTAACATATTTAGTGGCATACATTACTCTAAGAAGTGCAGAAATGCGCTCCTTGTAGAGGTTATCAAATTGATCCATTGCATACACCAAAAATGAGTAATCTCCTTCTAGCTTTCTACCGATTAATCAGAGAATTCAGACTGGGTGTTTCCAAAACTAAACAATTGTTTGGATACGTGAGCTCTTGATAATCCTTGAAATAGATTCAATCGCTATTGCCACAAGAAACTATACCCACGAAAGAAAAACCAAAAATGAGAAAAATTAGGGCTAAAACGAGGCATCGAGACTTGAGATTGAATAAAAGGCAGAATCGTTATTGATGTGTGAGAAACGTTTCAAATCGAAGGTTTTAACAGGAAATTGGGGAATTAAACGGAGAAAATTAGTGAAGAAAATGGTCAGATAACTCAAATTTTATAGATTTATGAATACGACACCCATGTGGTTCACATCTAGGGTGGATAAGAAAAGTATCTAAAGACATTTAATTATTGTCGAATTCAATAACAATGTAGAAAGAATAAACGTTCTGATATACTTACGAGTTGATGAAGATCAGCAGCAGTTCGTCATGCGTGAATGCTCAGGAAAGCGTTTGTATTTGACTATATGAAATACGAGAACGAACTGATATTGAGAGGATGTTGGAATACTTTTATTAGAATATGTTGGAATACTTTTATTAGACTTACTGGACATGTATTGGGGTTGGGGGAGTAGTACTCAAATGAATATTATCTATGCGATGCAGGCGATAACAGTTAGGAAAAATTCTTAGGAACAAAAATATAATGAAATGCGATGTGAGGTGACGAGAGGTATATACGATGTAGGAGATGATGGTTAGGGTAAATCATTAGGGAAGAATAAATAAAGATAATGGGGTGGATAATCGCGTTAATTGTTTCACATGAAGCATGTGAAGAAACAAATTAACTATATTATTGTGGGTTGAAAAACCTATGTACTCATCAGGTTTTTCAACCTGACATACTCAGTTTATTTGTATCACAGGTATCGATGCGAAGATATATTACACTGAGAGATTAATGGAAATGTAAATTGTAACAACCCGTTATTTCAGGTCAATGTAATGTCTAAAATTCAAGTCTTGTAATCTCTTTGTGAAGTAATAAGAATATCATCGGAAATGAAAATGTTCACAAAGAAGGTTTCCAAAAATATAAAGAACACAAAAATCCAAGTTATAACGAAGGAATTATGACTAATCAAATATTCGTAACAATACCGGTAAAACACTGTTAAGCATAAAACGAGAAATTTCAATAAGATACTTTTCAACCTTAGGTGTCGAAATGAAAGTCATAGATATCCAAAAACCGTGAACATACATAAAAAGAACGCCCAAATCTGACTCTATATGAGGAAGTTATGATTTTTGGAAGTTTCGGACGTGGCAGTAGACAATTAAAACTCGAAATAGAGATCGAGCAACTTTTTGCCAACATAACCTAAACGAGAATCGAAGATCTCATCGATGATATTGCAACAGTAAAAAGTCTGACAAAAATGGACATCGGATGAAGAAGTTATTGATTTTTAACGGACTTTTCCTGCCCCGGTCTTTTAAAAATAAATAATACAAATAATTTCAAAATTAGCCGACGGAATCTAAACGAAAGTTGTAGAGCGTAGTCTCACCTACGCGTGGATATAAAGAACGTCGAAAACGGAGTTCGTATGAGAAAGATGTGAATTTTTGAAGTTTATTAAATAATTAAAATATAAAATTTAATTTAAAAAACCCGGTATTATCTGAAGGAGGAGTCACCGGATTAATCCGAGTTACGCCCAACGTACTCAGGTGCTAGGCATCGGATTATTCACGTTGCCCCTACGCCTCTATGCCCTTCCATCATATGCTTCCTCCGAGGATGTGGTAAGCAGTGACGCACGAGTACGCCCCGCGTAACCCCGTACGCCCAGCGTACCGAGGTGGTTCAGCCTCCTATAAAAGGGGTGTGAGGGTTCCGGGCAAATTTGCTCAATTCGTCTCTTTCTCCTGCGTTTTTGCTCCATTTTTCATGCAAGCAATTTCCCGAAACCCCGATTTTCATATCCAAAACCCAAAGGAAGTTTCATGCTCCCGAGATTCCCGAGAATCCCGAGAAACCTGTTTTCTCTAGTCGAAGTTCTGCTCAATTCTTCTCTCGATTACTTCAAAACAACCACTTCAATCAAGTACGTTCATAACCCTTTTATACATCTTTAAATACTTTATAATGTACTTTTAATACATTTTGGGGAGAATACAAGTAAACACCCGATTAATCCGGAGTAAAAACGTGAAAACTCTTGTTATACCTTGCATGCATTAGATTTATACAAAATGCATAGTATCCAAGGTAGCCATTCTTGTTAAAGCTTTTTATGCATTCAAAGAACTTATGACTAAACTCTTGTTATACCTTGCATGCATTAGATTTATACAAAATGCATAGTATCCAAGGTAGCCATTCTTGTTAAACCTTTTTATGCATTCAAAGAACTTATGACTTATGCTTTGTCAAACATTGTGAAAGAAGTTAAACATTGTATACAAAACTATCACTTTAATACAGACTTAGTTGAAAATCCGTGAGACGATTATATCTTCAATGCTACCTTTTAGTTAAAAGGTACTACCTAAAGTCCTGTCTATTATAACCAGAGTCTCCCGTTTGGAGAGCGTGTCAAATGTGTATAGATCTATATGGGAATTCATGATCTCGCGCCCTGACTGTTAGCTACAGTCCTTTGGGTGACAGTTTGTCATAAAAGTTTCGACGCCTGAAGACCGTCGCCACAGGCATATTATGTTTAGTATGGTTATAAAACTCACCGGATAGATAATTATTATGATATTCTGATTTTTTATGAGCGAGTAGCTATTAAAACTATTCTTCATCTAACAAGTGCGATCTTCTTATAGCTTTAGTATATAAAACTCTGCGTCAACCTTTAAGCATGTCAGGTGCTTGCGATTTTCGGTTTTGAACATCAGAGATTGACTTTTACTTTAGGAAAATAAGGATTTTCCTGTATCCAAAACAATCAAGTAATAGGAAAATAATTGATTTTCTTGGTGCAACTATTTACAATTCACAACACGAACATTCATATGCATTTCATACTTTTATAAGAAAATAAGGGATTTTCTTGGAAAAACGCGTGAACTTTGGAATGGCATACATTTTCTCAAAACCGCTTATGAACTCACCAACTTAATTGTTGACATTTTTTCTTTGAAATAACTTGTATTCTCAGGGAACCGCTAAGCAGGTTTGGAAACCAACTTTTGGGGATTAACGCTCTGACGTTAATTACTTCTTTTGAAAAATGTTTATGTATTTATCTTTTGAACATGTAACAAATACAATTATGTAAACATTTTGAAATCTTTATATATATGGTGGTGTGTACTTTCCTTACTATGAACTATTATGATACTGAATATGACATCCTCCGCCCCCGAACGTTTTCGCCATCTTTGTTTGGGGGTGTGATAGATTTGGTATCAGAGCTTTGTTTATAGTTTATTAAGTATCTCAAAACCATTTTTGGTATACCACTATAAACACAACTGGGAAAAAACACTCTAAGTAAGAGTTATACTTTTAAAATAAAATTTATTTAATTTTGTTGTAAAGTAAGCATGCATTCATTTCATATTAATAACAGTGTCATAAATAGATCAATATAGAAGTATTATAAATAAATTGTGCAGTGAAGGTATCGGAACTGGGATGAATATAGCCTGATCAACTATAATTGTCCGAGAGCCGACTAACGTATGCCAGGGAGTGTCTACAGTGGACAACAAATTTAAAACTTACCAAGAGCATATCATTAAGAATACTATGGGAGTATTTGGGTATCTTCAACCGTCAAACAAAAGTGTAAATTTTTACATGCTTTAGCTTATAGTCAATTCTTAACCCTATTCTCATATAGACTCAATGGTTGGATTCCATCACCCCAGCGACCCCTACTACCCCAACCAAGGTAATGGGGGATGGATTGAAGATGACCTTGAGGAGGAACCCATGGAAGACGAGGAGGAGCAAGATTCAGATAGCTCAGCCTCAGAGCCTGAGGTAATCAATCCGCCAGTCATCCGACCTCCATTCGTTTGACCTCTTTTCAGGATGGGATTTCAAGGACCAACTCTCGTCTGGGGAACCCACATCCACCATTGGAGCCAGCAGCAAGGACTGCGTCCTCCTTACTGATGTGACAAAGAACATGGTTTGGCATGCAGAATTAAAGCTTGCACAATTGAACATGATGATTTGGGTGCTAAAAGGTATATTCGATCATAGTAAATGAGTACAAAAAGGGATCTAGTCTAGAGCTTCATAAATATCTCACTCACTAATCACTATGATTACATCTCTCAAGCACACCTCTACAAGTGGACAAACCCACCTTATATAGAGGTGTTTACATGTCTCTCTCTCTCTCTCTCTCACTCTAAAATACTCATTAGACAAAAGGCTAATGCACCACATGCAAGTGGGTCTAGATAATTCAAACCATTACAAAGTCATACATGAAAAACTTTGCAACCGAACATTCTCCTCCTCAAAGTTAGGAATGGATGACCCACTTCAAATCTTCCAAAATCAAGCACTACGCAGTTCGAGCCTTAAAGGTGACACATGTTGAAACAAACTTCAATTTTCAATTCTTCCATGACTCTTCAATTTGGGCTCTAGGATGTGAGACCATACAAACTGAGCAGCAATGAATGATCAAGAGTATTCTAAAATCCAAATAATCACCCAAAAGTTGCGCATAAAAACACACCTCAAAAATATTCAATGAAACCAAACCCATTTCAAATACATCACTTCTGAACTTCCAATTGCATCATCTCTTAAGCTTCAAAACTTCAAGATCACATCGGTCTTCAAATCCGCGAAATATGAAAAATTCTAGTTCGAATTTCCATATAAAACTTCTCCCCCTTTTTATAATCAAAATTTGATTATAAAACTCCAAAGGAAAAAGAACGTGCTTTATTTGGAATTTTTCGTGTCAAAACTCCCCCTTAACATGTGGCATAAACTTTGTGCTTACATCTAGAAAACCTAGAAAATATTCAGTTTTTATTGTCGTTCACGGATTGCCTTTGACAAAATTCCTCAAAAATGGGTGGAAATTGTCCATTTCAAAATTTTGCAGTGACCTGTTGCGCCCAAAACAACAAAATATGCAAAACTCTCCCCCTTTTTCAAATCCGGGTAAAAAGCATCAATTTGCACAAACTACAGGGGCCTGAAATGCACAATCTTCAATTTTTAGCAAAAAATAGTCATTTTTCGAATTTGTGTACAAACTGCCAAAAATTCGAAGTCTTAGGGACCATTTTCGAAAATTCTGCACTTGTTCCCAATTTATACGAAGCATGCCAAAATATTCAAAGCTCTAAAAAAAATTTCGAACTTGGGTGAAAAGTGTCAAACATTCGAAACTTGTGTTAATTTTCAAAGTGAAAAAATTCGAAGGTTTAGGGGCCGTTTTCGAAAATTTGTGCCATTTGTTCAATTCATTCGAAGTGTAAGCATACGAAGCATACGAAGAGTTAATAGTTAACAGTAACTTCCTTCGTACGAATTTGCAATATACCCCCTTCGAATTTTCATCATCTTATAAAATCAATACACACCCTTCGTTCAAAACCCAAAATCCCTTCGTATACTTCATCAATAATGCCTTCGTTCAAAGTCACAAACACAACCTTCGACTGATCCACACGTACCAAAATTTCTTTGTTTCTTAATCCTTCGTATCTCAATCATCAACCCAAAAATCATTCTTTCGTTCTTACAGTTCATTGTTACAGTTCTTCGTTCTAGTTCACCAAACCATCGATTCCCCAAATCTTCGAATCTTAACCCAAATCGATCATTTTCCCATCGTTCATTAACCCCAAATTCTCGTTCTTACAGTTCTTCCAAAATCATCGATCAAATAACAAAAGCTTCGTTCCTTTCAGTTAGACATCGACATCAAACAAACTCTCGTCAACATCGATCCAAACATCGACCAACATACCCCAAACTAGATGCGATTCCCAGAACATTCCTTTGCTTTTAGCATGCCAACAAAAACCTGTTCGTCCTTCGTACTTTTTTAATCGATTCAAACTCAAACTCACAGACCTTTGAAATCGATTTCAACAAACAAACACATCTTCAAGAAGAAACCGAATTTTGACTGTCAAATCTCGATTTTGTCATTTGATCGACTATCAGTGCTTTAGTCAACAAACAACAAATCGACTACTTTCAAGTTGATCCATATTTCTCCTTCGATCCTCAAACATCAAAAATCCCATCTGTTATTAGAATCGAATCTATACGGCTCGCAAATCAATTATCAAACCTTTTCCTTCAAATCGAGTATGATTGAAAGATATGATTTTGACTTTTAGCCTTTTTGACTTCTCTAGTTCATTAGCGAACAAACACAAATTGACATTACAATGTATTCAATTGTTCACTCAATCAATATAATCCAATAACAAAATCACAATCGGTTGGAAGATTTATCCGATCCAAGAATTTTGACTTAATATCAGACAAGAACTCAAGAATGATGAACTCACACACGAGTGTACAACTCATTTATGCACATGATGAAGAACACTGAATAATCGAATCGTATATATGATTTGGATGAATCTTTGGGCTCGATTAACAGATATTGGATTAAAATGCATATTAATGGGTCGATTGTGAACAGTATCTATCGCATTGAAGATTGAAAGTGTAAACATATTCGCGAATCAGTCCGAGAAAGAACGAGAGCAATTAGATACGATTTGGGCTCAACTTTAACAAATGAACAGTAAACAATTATCATTTTGGGCTCAATTTTTCGTGAATTGTATGTGTCGGGACTTCTACGATGTCAGCGGAGGAAGTTCAGCCGATCGAGCACTCCCAGTTATGGTAAACAAACTTGCCAATCAGGCTTATTAATCCAGAGTCCAGGCAAACCGGATTCACGAGGTTGACATAAGGATGGAGGATAACACAGCTGATATCCGACACCTTGACATACTACAAGGGAATGCTCAACTCCACACCAACTCTCTCCAAGAGCAAATGACTGCAGCTCTCTCCGAAATGAGAGATTTGAGGGAGCAACAAGTTGCCTTTGACAAGCATCTCATGGGAGCCAAGTAATCGGATGCGGAATCGAGCTCCAAGTGCAATCCGCGCCGTGAGTAATGCCCGCCTAACTCCCAAATTTTGATATTGAATAGGACCATCAGCTAAAAGTCTTACTTTCTTTAATGTTCTGTAATCGGACACCTTTAGAAAGGTCAATTTTGTTCTAACTTCGGATGTAACGCAACCATATGTTTAATATATATAAGGCATATCTCTTTTGTGTGTTAATTATATGCATTTCATTCGAGTTCATGAGTTTATCTATTGTTATTCAAACTCCATTTGTGGATCAAACTCAAAGCCCTATGTAGATCAAACCAAATTCTTAAACTATTAAAGATAGTTAACTCATTATCATTCAACCCTCGACCACCAAAACTAATGATCTTTCATTTTTAATTATATGCAGTGCAATGCCTCCTCGTCTAAACTTAAGACCCAGGACGGGCACGATGCCAACACCACCTCCACCACCAACTTATGATCTGGCCATGGTCTAGGCTGCTATCACAGCAATAGTAACCGTCGCCCTCTCTCAAATAAACTCCAACGGAAATGGAAGGTTGGAAGCAGCACGAATCATCCCAACCATGGCACTGGTCATGGGCATGTAAGGGAATGTACTTACAAGGAGTTCTCCAACGAAAAGCCAAAAACTTTTAATGGCACAAGGGGATTCATTGCACTGATGCAATGGTTCGTAAAGACCGAAACGGTCTTTGAGTTCTGCTCTTGCCAAGGAGCAAGCAAATTCAAGTTCGCCGCTTGCACCCTCACTGATGGCGCCCTCACCTGGTGGAAAAGCCATTTGAAGTCCGTGATTCTCACCATTGCCAACGCCTTAAGCTGGGAGGACTTAAAGGTCCTACTACTAGAGGACGACTGCCTAAGGGGCCAGATACAAAAGCTAGAGAAAGAGCTCTGGAATATGAAGATGACTGGGTCTGACCTAGTAGCCTACACAACCAGGTTCAGCGACCTTGCCGCCTTGTGCCCTGCCATGGTCAACCCAGAACCGAAAATGGTTGAGAGGTACATTTGGGGGTTGTCACCCTAGATTCAAGGTCACGTCTTGGCCTCCAACCTTGTCACTTTCAACAGCTCTAAGTGCCCGGCTTAGCGACTCATCGATCACGGGGTCAAACAGGGTACTGTTGCAGCTACTGCCGATCCATTAAAGGAAGTACAGGGCCAGGGAAGGCCTTGGAACAAGAGAAGGTGGTAAACCCTACAGGGGAACCCCAAGAAACAACAAGTGGTAGCGGCTCACACTGTTACTGTTCCTACCACCACTGCACCCACAAGTTCATACAGTGGGAGATTTCCGAAGTGCAACCAATGCAACTTCCACCACCACGGTCCTTGCAATGACTTCAAATGTACTAGGTGCAATAAGAAGTGGCATACGGCCCGCTTCTGCAAGGAGCCAGCCCAACAAGCCGCCCCCATTGCTAATGCTGAGTAAGCCATGCCTTCTTTGAGTGCGGAGCCATGGGGCACTACCGCAGGGACTGCCCGAAGGCAAATAACAGGGATACCGGCGGAAGGGGCCGAGTGTTTGTAATGGGACAGGATGAAGCCGTTGTAGACCCCACTATTGTTACGGGTACGTTTCTTCTCAATAACTCGTATGCATGCATTTTGTTTGATAGTGGAGCGAAGAGGAGTTTTGTGAGTCATAATTTTAAAGGCCTGCTGAAACAAACACCCCAATCATTAAGTGAACCATTTATATTAGAAATGGTCAACAGTAAAACAGAAGGCACTATAGAGATATACTTAAATTGTACCCTAACTCTAAATGATAATCCCTTTCTAATCAGCCCGATGCCAGTCACGATTAAGAGTTTCTATGTCATAGGCATGGACTGGCTGAGTTTTCATCATGCGGACATTTTATGTTACGATAAGGTCGTTCACCCTAATCTGCCAACCGGCGAAACCCTTATAAAAGGTACAAAACTATCACTTTAATAAAGACTTAGTTGAGAATCCGTGAGACGAATATATCTTCAATGCTACCTTTTTGTTAAAAGGTACTACCGAAAGTCCTATCTATTATAACTAGAGTCTCCAATTTGGAGAATGTGTCAAATGTGTATAGATCTATATGGGAAGTTGTGACAACCCGAAATTTCTATTCTGTACGAACATATCATGCCAATAGAAGTCAGAACAGTTGCTGTTAATTTTCAGACTTTTTAGAATAAGGGTGAGTATTTCAGGATTTACATTTTAAGAGTTATTAGGAGAGAGGATGCCCTAGAGTATTTTGTGCATCTTAAAAGTTTCAAAACTCCATGAGTTTGGAGTTTAAGGCTCGAATGATATTTTTGACCAAAAACTCCATGGACTATGTATATGACACATTAGCCATTTTTAGTCATTTGTTCCATTTTCGACTAGAGAAAAACCCGAATCTCTCCCAAGGATCTTCCATCTTTCGTCCCGGATTGTAAGTACTTCTACCCTAGAGTGTTTTAAAGCTTACTACATGTTTAGCTATGGTAGAAATCACTCAAGAATCACAAGAAGAAGGAGTTTACGGCCCAAGATCTTCTTGGATCGTAAACTCTATTTTGGGTGCCAAAGTGCCCCCAACTCTTCCCTTATTCTTAGAAACTAGTATGGAACCCTTCCATGATGGTTTTAGCACGAGAAAATAACAAGATTAAAGGTGTTTACGGACCAAGAACACCTTGGGCCGTAAACCCTTCTTAAGGGGTCAAAAATGGCCCTATTCCCTTCACAAGCTTAGGAAACTAGTCTAGATTTATTCCTTGATATTTTTGGGACTTGAAAACATCAAAAAAACATAATTAATATGTGTTTACGGCCGCAAAAACATGGAGAAGTGGTCCATGGGCCGTAAACTACATATAGGGGTGTTTTGATGCCACAAACACTTCCATTGGCTTATGCTTCAATGTAGAAATGCTTCAAGGGACTTACAAGGCTTCAAAACAACTCATGGTCAAGAAGACATGAGTTTATGGCCGTAAACCCATGAGTTTACGACCGTAACCTCAATGGGTTATGGTCTTTACAGAGTAAACTCACAAAGAGGGTTCCCGTGAACCCTAAAACTCAATAGCCTTATCCTATAACACTTAGATGCAATCCTTAGCACGTATAACACTTATATAAAGTGTTTAACATCTTTTAGGATGTCTTAAACTTTTTAGTTAATTGTTTAAAGGCTAATTGGTTACATATATGTGATATTATATGTTATATAGGATCATAGAGTGTGTGCAAGTCTTCACTTGACACCTAGCATCCTATACGATCCGTTCAATCCTAACCACTTGGTACAGGTGAGTTCATACCCCTTAATCTATCTTTTAAATGTTTTTAAATACTTTTATGGGGGGGGGGGGATACAAGGTGAATCATGCTAGTTATGATATCAATCACATGTGATTGATAACTAGCATACAAATATAATTACTACACTTTTAGCTGTTTTACCAAACAGATTACTTCAAATGGCTTTCCAAAACATTTTTACTACTTTACAATTCTTTATCAAACTGTCTTACATACTGAATGTTTCTTTTCAAATCTCTGTTACGATTCTGTTTCCAAAACAATGGTTTCTTTATACTTTAAACTGTTCTTATCAAATAAACTGTTTTACAAACTGACATCAAGTTATCTTTTCCTAGTTATAAAACTTTTCAATGGCTTTACAAAACTTCTTTTATACTTTTATATTGTCAATTGCATGCCTAGATATGTATAGTTATATAAGTAATGTTTGAAGGACTTAGGAAGGCTAACCCGCCTTATTTCCTTTTCCGTGTTGGGATGTGGTCTGGTAGGGTATTGGGTATCCGTCCGAAGGTCGTTTAACTATTAGTTATATATCATGTGTACATATATAATCATAAACGTTATTCCAGTCTATTCAATACCCTTGGGTAGCAAGAGTATACATCTATGTTCATACGTACAAGTTATATTACTAGTAAGCTATAATAGGTGTAGTTTAGGGTTTTACTAATACTAATACTAGAACAATGAATCATACAAAGTGTCAGTTCATGCATGAGTCAATACTTGCTAGATAGAGAGAACACACAATACAACTAGTACACACAGAACATTAAAATACTTGCTAGATAGAGAGAATACACAATACAGCTGGTACACATAGAACATTACAATACTTGCTAGATAAAGAGAACACAAAATACAGCTAGTACACACAGAACATTAAAATACTTGCTAGATAGAGAGAACACAAAATACATCTAGTACACACAGAACATTACAATACTTGCTAGATAGAGAGAACACACAATACAACTTGTACACACAATACATTACAATACTATACATAGAGAACATACAGGCTAGATAGAGGGAGAACATACAATACAGCTAGTATACATTACGTATACATTACATTTAGTCATGTGAGACATTAAACGGGTTATGGCACTACCTGCCATGACCGTTTTTGTATCCATAATCTCCTTAATTGGGGAGCGTATGAGCTTGCGTATAGATCTATACTGGATTGACTATCCTACACCTTGCTGCTCGCTACATTGGGACTTGCAAGTCTACGAGTGTCAAATGTCATTTCTTACGGCATCTTACATCGTTGTTTTACTATTAAGTCAGTAGCAGGATACATGCCGATCACATGTTACTTTAATTTTCATTTGGTTTAAGGTAGTTAGTACAACAGTAGTCACTTATAATAAAACTAGAGTACATTATTATTTCCCCATTACATTCACTTCGTGAACATTCACACGATGCACGGTAATGTAAATACTATATTTTTGGTTAATGATAGTTAGATTTGGGAAAATACGCACTCTTACTAATGACACAGTCAGATACTAGATGCCTTGGTAGAAGGCTACTTTCAGTACGAAGCATAGGATTTTCTAGGTTATTCAAAACTTTTACATACTCATACTTACAAATACAGTCTTACAAATATATTCTTACAAATACATTATTACAAATACAGACACTAAAGTACTTATGATCTCACCAACTTTAAAGCTGATACTCTCGTATTAAACATGTCAGAAGACTTGTATTAAAATTATATTATTAATGCAATGGATGATGTTGTTGCTTGTTTACTACTATTCATTGTTGTGATACTGTACATGACGTCCTCCACCCCAGAACGTTTCCACCGTTCTCGGTTTTGGGGTGTGACAGATTGGTATCCGAGCATTGTTTATAGTGAATTAAGTATATCAACCCATAAAAGATATACTAATTATAAATACAATGGGATAAAAAAATACTCTGACCAAGAGTTTATACTTTTAAATAATAAAATATTTAAAAAGTATACGTGCCTGCATTCATAATAAAATCAGTGTCACTAGGACAGTACAAAAGAATTACGATTGTTAGGCAACACAAGTGGACTTAGAGACATATAGTCAAAACTAGGAAGATATAGCCTGATCAACTATATTATCCGAGGGTTGACTAGCATGTGCCTAAGTGTAGTTGTGAGGTTGCAACAAGTCTAAAATCTTACCAACAGTACCATAATGAGAACAATAGAACATAAACCTAAAATACTATAGGGGTATTTGGTGTTACTGTAAGTACTTTATACTTCAGAACTAAAAAGGATCTTCGTTACGAAGTTGATAGTTGCTAAGTGGATACACTAAGGCTATATGTAACTGGGATGTTATAGACTTAGAATCTATGAAAATTTTGCTTTACCCCTATTCTTTTTGAATTTGGAGTTAAGGTCACTTATTCGAAGGCCTATCCTATCTCGATTACATATAACTGGTATGCACTTCACAAATAGTGATGTAACTAATTCTTGCGTAGATAACATGGCTGGGCTCCATCCCCACGGAAACCCATACCTTCTGAACGAAGTCATTGCTGGATGGTTTGGAGAAGAACCAGAGAATGATTATCCGATCCCTTTGAATGATCACCATGATGAAGACCTTTCGGATGGTGCTAACTCCAAACTCAAAGTTGAGAACCTACCCCCGGTAGGTCCCATTCCAAATCCTAACCCTCGTCTGGCTTTTCATGGCCCGATGCCTCCTTGGGCCGAAAGCTTGGAAACATGGAGCCAAGGACAAGATCAACCCATGCCATTTAATGGTGACCGAAGCTTTTATGACCTGAGAAATGGGGGCTCAACAGACAGAATCTTGCCAATCCTGATACGTAGAGTTGCCAGAAATGAAATTCAGGGCAGGACAACTCTATGTCGTATCGTGGAAGTTGACACTAATGGAGGGATGCATATCCTTCGCACCAACCACCTTGAACATGCTCGTAAGAGATCCGAGAGAGACCACGAAACCCTGCTGCAAGCACTAGCTGAAACCCGAGCCGAAGTCCTAGAGCTCTGAGTACGTCAGAGGGTATATGAAAGATACCTGCTTGATATGGAACGTCAACTAGTTGAACTAAGGTTTCACCATGGGGGTGACCGTCGCCAGTAGGAGATACTTTACTTACCTTCTTTGTTTTTAAGAACCATGTTCCTATCTATGTTCTGTATAGCACTTATCTATGTGATTACCTTGAACTATAAGTACTTTAGTTAGGTCTTTATGCTGTCAAAGACTTTTCCACCCCAGATGTGATGTAAGACCTACTACCAGGTCAATTTTTTCCCAAACTTATTACATCTTAAACATCGATGATACTGACATTCGACTAACTCCTGAGTTATTCTCTGTTCAAATACTTTTATCATACCTTCAATTGAGTCTATCTGAAATTTGCTTTAGTCAAGTCTGTGGACTATAATAATTTAACTCCAGGATCACATTCAATCCTCTTTTAAAGGATTGGATCATATTATCCTCCAACCATTAATACCTCGGCTGGAATGACAAAACGTCTTGAGACCATTCTACGAACTTACTTCTACTCTTTCTAGGACTGCATCATAGAGATGTAGGTCAAACCTGTGCGAACATACTTCCGTTCTGTACTAGGACTACATCATAGGGATGTAGGTCAAACTTTCGATAAAATACTCTTACTCTTTACTTAAGCGATCGAAGTACATTTAGGGTTAACCAAAATCGCTCACAAAATCCTTATCTTGCATGTTACAGAATCATATCGTCATCCGGAAACAATCAGCCGAGCAACGAAACCCTTATCCTCCATATCCACGCTGCTACGTTACAAGCTGCAATAGGAGCTGCTGTGACGACTTTCCTTACACACATCAACTCCGGAAACACAAACAAGACTGCCAAAGGATTTGAGCGTTCCGATTGTAGTACCAATCAGGGAAGTCAAGAAATGACAACAGTCATGGACTTGCGAAGCCGTACGACTGAAAAGAGGAGACGATATTGCCAAGCCAGAAGTGAGCGAAAGCGATTCCAAAGACTTGCCATGCAACAACAGCAAGTGGAAACTCCTTCCCCTTCAACACCGACACGACCCATTGCTCCAGTCCCTAGCATCGGGACCAACCCTACACACAAAAGTAGTGATAAAGTCGTACTCTTTAAAATGAAAATTTCAAAGTGGAGTAACGAGGAAGGCACCCATATCCACGTAATTCTGACTAAAAACTCACTCCCAGCACCAATGCTAGTAATAGCCAGTCATGCCACCAATGCGGTGAGATAGGGAACTTCAATAAGGATTGTCCTATAACAAAGAACTCCGGTGCAGACGGCAAAATTCTAAGGATCACTGCCGCATGGGAGATTACTTCAAACCTACGTAAAAGTAATTAAGGCGTTTCATTGTAATAGACTTATAAACCGTTTTAAATTAGTGCTACTTGAATCTTACTTTTGCGGGATACCGTCAGTTAAGGGACCCCCATGCTACGTATACTTGTATTTTGTAGTATACCTTGTTCGCTAAAATAGTCTTGTAGTAAGTCTAACGTACTGTAACTCTGTTGATGGTTGCACTGTTGTGTTTTGTCTGTAACACCTTACGTTCAAATCTAATTTCTTTAGTTCCCATATGTTTCCGACATTATCATACAATTAGATTCAATTTGATCCACACAATACCAGCTCCTTACGTACATCTCTTTCTCCGAAATCGCCTTTCCAGCGAAGCCGTCATACCAGGTCACCGAAGTACTCATTCATGGAGTGCCTCATGTTTCCTAGCCCTTCCGAAGAAATCTCAACAAACCTCCCCGAAGTACCACCCGTACAGTACGTCAAGTTCAATCCAAGGATCCATACGGTTGATCTATCACTGAAGAATGTATACATAGGGGTGGTATATAATCAAGGTTCTACAGGTTTAGAATTGATGATTCCACTTTAACTTCTTTTCCTCATTGGGATGTGAACGTAAAGAAGAACCATTTATTCAATTATCTTTTCAATCTTAATTATATACAACTCGTATACACGAGATTGTGATCATTGAACCATGTATGAATTTTAATATGAACTTCAGGACGGAGACTGCCCAAGACTACGTGTAATCGCACGATCAGGTGAACAAACTTAGAACCCAGTACGACTCTTGAAACCAGATCGCCATACAGTCTAATCACCCACTGAAATATAAGAACAATCCGGACAACTTAGCAAACTAATCAACAGTAGAATCAGAGGACCAGACTTCTCACCCTGGAGGGCTCTGGTCTTATTCTTCTAGAGGCAGATGAATTGCATCTTATGTACCTCGACTATCGGGGATCCGTTAAGATTTCCTTTAGAAATCGTTATCTCTGCCTTGCATAGAGGAATTGGTTGAGCAACTGCAAGGAACGAATTACCTTTCAGAAATGGACCTAAGATCCGAATATCACCAGTTTCAAGTATTAGAGAAGGATGTCCCAAAGACGACCTTCCGAAATCGATACGGACACTACGAGTCCGTAGTGATACCCCTCGGATAGGACCGATACACCCGTAGTACTCATGAAATTAATGGATAGAGTATGCCATTCTTACTTAGATCAGTTCGTCATTAACCTTGTAAATGACTTACTTATCTACCCTCGTAGTAAGAAGGAAATCATAAAGAGCACCTACAACAAACCATGGAACCAATACGATCAGAGAAGCGTTACGCAAAGTTCTCTAAATACGAGTTTCAGAATTGAAGAGTCAAAATTTCCTAAGACACACTATTAGTGATGTGGAAATTCTTGACGACCCTTGCAATTTATCAAAACCGTTGATAATTTGTTAGCACCGAATACGCCGTCGGGAATTCGTCAAAATTTAGGTCTTGCAGACCTACTATAGTAGTCCATTTAGAACTCCTCGCAAATTACGGAACTTCTTACGACTTTGACCTAGGAGGGACTGGCCCTTGACTGGGAAGATAAGCAAGAGAGAGAAACCCTTGGAACTCCAGGTGAGAGACCAAATTCATTTGGAAGTCTCACTCTGGGAAGGCTTAATACGCTTCGGAAAGCATGGAGAGCTAAATCCAAGATAGTTAGCACCTCGTTGATTCTTACCAGAATCGGTCCTATATCTCACAAACTAAACCTACTCCGCGAGCTTAGTAACGTACATTCTACCCTTCCTGTCCTGAACTTGTAAAAAGTATTGATCCGGCGAGACTCTTGAAATCCCACTCGAAGAGATCGAGTCCCACAAGAGCCTCACCTACGTGGAAGAGCTGTAGTGACCATGGACCAACATTTCATACGAACGCTTCATAGTCGTTTCCCTTTAGTGAAGGTCCACTGGGATGCCAACCAAGGACCCAAATTCACTTGGGAGCACGAGAATCAATCATTTAGGAAGTATCCCCACTTTTTGGCTCGATTATTCATGCCTACTTCCTTACCTAAATTCTAATTTCGGGAAGAAATTCCTTCTAAGGACGGGATGATGTGACAACCCGAAATTTCTATTCTGTACGAACATATCATGCCAATAGAAGTCAGAACAGTTGCTGTTAATTTTTAGACTTTTTAGAATAAGGGTGAGTATTTCAGGATTTACATTTTAAGAGTTATTAGGAGAGAGGATTCCCTAGAGTATTTTGTGCATCTTAAAAGTTTCAAAACTCCATGAGTTTGGAGTTTAAGGCTCGAATGATATTTTTGACCAAAAACTGCATGGACTATATATATGAAACATTAGCCATTTTTAGTCATTTGTTCCATTTTCGACTAGAGAAAAACCCGATTCTCTCCCAAGGATCTTCCATCTTTCATCCCGGATTGTAAGTACTTCTACCCTAGAGTGTTTTAAATCTTACTACATGTTTAGCTATGGTAGAAATCACTCAAGAATCACAAGAAGAAGGAGTTTACGGCCCAAGATCTTCTTGGACCGTAAACTCTATTTTGGGGGCCAAAGTTCCCCCAACTCTTCCCTTATGCTTAGAAACTAATATGGAAACCTTACATGATGGTTTTAGCACAAGAAAACAACAAGATTAAAGGTGTTTACGGACCAAGAACACCTTGGGCCGTAAACCCTTCTTAAGGGGTCAAAAATGGCCCTAGTCCCTTCACAAGCTTAGGAAACTAGTCTAGATTTATTCCTTGATATGTTTGGGACTTGAAAACATCAAAAAAACATAAGTAATATGTGTTTACAGCTGTAAACACATGGAGAAGTGGTCCATGGGCCGTAAACTACATATAGGGGTGTTTTGATGCCACAAACACTTCCATTGGCTTATACTTCAATGTAGAAATGCTTCAAGGGACTTACAAGGCTTCAAAACAACTCATGGTCAAGAAGACATGAGTTTATGGCCGTAAACCCATGAGTTTACGACCGTAACCTCAATGGGTTATGGTCTTTACAATGTAGAGAGAACACACAATACAGCTAGTACACATAGAACATGATAATACTTGCTAGATAGAGAGAACACACAATACAGCTAGTACACACAGAACATTACAATACTTGCTAGATAGAGAGAACACATAATACAGCTAGTACACACAATACATTACAATACTATACAAAGAGAACATATAGGCTAGACAGAGGGAGAACATACAATACAACTAGCATACATTACATATACATTACATTCAGTTATGTGAGCCATTAAACGGGTTATGGCACTACCTGCCATGACCGTTTTTGTATCCAGAATCTCCTTAATTGGGGAGCGTATGAGTTTGCGTATAGATCTATACTGGATTGACTATCTTACACCTTTCTACTTGCTACAGTGGGACTTGTAAGTCTACGGGTGTCAAATGTCATTTCTTACAGCGTCTTATATCGTTGTTTTACTATTGAGTCGGTAGCAGGATATAGGCCGATCACATGTTACTTTAAATTTCATTTGATTTAAGGTAGTTAGTACAACAGTAGTCACTTATTATAAAACTACAGTACATTATTATTTCCCCATTACATTCACTTCATGAACATTCACACGATGCACGGTAATGTAAATACTATATTTTTGGTTAATGATAGTTAGATTTGGGAAAATACACACTCTTACAAAAGACACATTTAGATACTAGATGCCTTGGTAGAAGGCTACATTCAGTAGGAAGCATATCGTTTTCTAGGTTATTCAAAACTTTTACATACTCATACTTACAAATACAGTCTTACAAATACATTCTTACAAATACATTATTACAAATACAAACACTAAAATACTTATGATCTCACCAGCTTTAAAGCTGATACTCTCTTTCAAAATAACTTGTATCCTCAGGTCAACGGTAGACAGGTAGCGATGCAAGGTTTAGAGAAGATGGAGCTTGTTCAAGACTCATCTTTCATTTTAATTCATACTTTTTTGTCTATTAAACGTTTCAGAACACTTGTATTAAAATTATATTATTAATGCAATGGATGATGTTGTTGCTTGTTTACTACTATTCATTGTGGTGATACTGTACATGACTTCCTACGCCCCAGAACATTTCCGCCGTTCTCGGTTTTTGGGTGTGACAAAAGTCATGATCCCGCGCCCTGACTGTTAGCTACATTCCTTTCGGTGAAAGTTTGTCATAAACGTTTCGACGCCTGAAGGCCGTCGCCACAGACATATTATGTTTAGTATGGTTATAAACTCACCGGATAGACAATTATTATGGTATTCTGATTTTATGAGCGAGTAGCTATTAAACCTATTCTTCATCTAACGAGTGCGATCTTCTTATAGCTTTATATATAAAACTATGCATCAACCTTTAAGCATGTCAGTTGCTTGCAATTTTCGGGTTTGGACATTAGATATTGCTTGTTACTTTAGGAAAATATGGGATTTTCCTGGTGCAACTATTTACAATTCACAACATGAACATTCATATGCATTTCATACTTTAATAAGAAAATAAGGGATTTTACTGGAAAAACGCATGAACTTTGGAATGGCATACATTTTCTCAAAACCGCTTATGAACTCAACAACTTAATTGTTGACGCTTTTTCTTTGAAATAACTTGGATTCTCAGGGAACCGCTAAGTAGGTTTGGAAACCACTGCAACTCTCGAGGAGATCGTTGACTTTCGGGATGACATACTACTCATAGGAAATGTCATCCCAACTCTGTATGTGGATGTGGATGACATCTCAGGGAACCGCTAAGCTAGTGGGAATATAGTTATCTTTTTGGCATTGTATGTGGATGACATACTAGTCATAAGAAATGACATCCCAACTCTGCAAGAAGTTATGTCCTGGATTGGGAAGTGTTTCTCTATGAAGGACCTAGGAGAATCTACCTATATTCTAGGGATAAGGATCTTGAGAGACTGGAGTAAAAGACTAATTGGACCTAGTCAGAGTACCTACTTGGATAAGGTACTAAAGAGATTCAACATGCAGGACTCCAAGAAAGGAGAGTTACCTTATGCTTCGGCTGTACGATCGATCATGTATGCTATGACTTGTACTCGACCTGATGTATCCTTTGCTTTGAGCATGGTTAGCAGGTATTAGGGGAACCCTGGCAAGGCACATAGACTATGGTAAAGAGTATCCTCAAGCAACTACGGAGGACTAAGGACTGGGTCCTTACCCTCTGTGACAACCCGAAATTTTTATTCGTACAAACTCTAAAGTCAATCACTTCAATTAAAAGTCAATTACATTTCTGCTAATTTTTAGCCGGTTTAAAGTCCGTTTAAGTAGTTTTATTAATTATTCATGAATAGAATGGATAAAAGGAAGTGATTTCTAGAATATCAGGATAGCAATGGAACAACCAACACCTTAGTTAGGAATTCACGGCCAAACAAAGGGAGTTTGGTCCGTGAACTCTAGATTGGCCATGAATTCATGTCTTAGACATGAGTTTACTCCCCAGTTGGTTCCTTTCTCACTTTCACCCTCAAGTTTACTCCCCATTCTCTCTCAACTATCATCCCATTCTTCACCCGATCTTCCAAAAATGTAAGTATTTCTCAACTTGATTTGTTTTTATAACCTATCACCTAATGTTTATACATCATTTCATCCATTCATTATTGTTTTTCACTTAGATATGCAAAACACCAAGAACATACACTAGTGTTCTTGGACCTTCAACACTCAATCGAGCTTATATCTTATACGTACACTTGCCCTAGCTTCTTGTGTGCTTAATATGAACTTGATAACACTTGAAAATCATCAAGAATAATAAGAATAAAGGAGTTCACGGCCAAGGATGGTCTTGGGCCATGAACCCTTCTTAAGGGGGTTAAATGGACCCTAGTCCCTTCCTAAGCCTTGGATACAAGCCTTGGTCCTTCCTAGAAGTGTTTAAGACCTTAAAAAACAATAAAAACATACTCCCATAAGTATTTACGACCATAAACACATAAGGATATGGTCCTTAGGTCTTAATTTCTACAAAGTGGTGATCTTGTGCCCTAATGGTTTCCTAAGGCTTGGACTTGATCATCGGATGCTCAATCATGACTTGTAAGACCTCAAAACACAATTTGGCACTTAGTACCATGAGTTTACAACCATGAACTCATGGGGAAATGGTCATGGGCTGTAAAATCCATAAGGAGTGGTCCTTGGACCATAAACTCCAATGCCATGCCAGACAACCCTTAGATGCAACCCGTTGGTACCTACAACAGTTGAATCAAAGTGTTTCTATGTCCTAGGATGTCTTAAATTGATTAATTAGTGATTAAATGTATAATTAGATACATATATGTTTATTATATGTTAACTAGGATCTTTGTGTGTGTTCAAGTCCTCACTTGATACCTAGCACCTTGTCCAACACTTACGTACAATCCACTCACTGCAGGTGAGTTCATACCCCTTACACAAACCTTTTAAATGCTTGTTCATGCTTTTAAATACTTTTATAAGGGGGGGGGGGAATACAAGTTGAATATCATAGTTATTATATCAATCACATGTGATTAATAACTACCAAACATATGGATTTACTATACTATGAAACTGTTTTATCAAACAAGCCACTTTTAAATCGTTTTATAAACTGACATCAAGTCATGATTGTTTCATTTCTTCAAACCCTTTAAAGTATTACAAAACCTCTTTTTTTACTTATGTATTCATAGAAACCATATCTATACACTTATGTAGTAAGTATATAAATATGTATTTGATAGGATGGATGTGACTTCAGCTCCAACACCTTGTATAGCAAAGGTGTATAAACTTACATGGAAACTTCAAACTACATTACTAGCCAACTATAATAGGTATAGTTTGGGAAATACTACCTACTATTCCTAGTACAAGTGGAACATACAAGAGTCAGTTTATTCGTATTACATACTATATGAAGAGATACCATTACATGCTATATGGAGAGATACTATTACATACTATATGAAGAGATAAGATTACATACTATATGATGCGATACTATTACATTTTATATGAGTAGATACTGTTATGTACGTTCGGGACTAACCATTCTACACCCAACGGTTAGCTACAGAGGAATATGCACATCGACGAATGTCTACAGTTAATACTATTCAGCAAGTTACTCTGCCATGTTTATCCTAGTACCAAAGGATAATACTTACATGTTTATATAATGTTCCCTTTTACTTTTTCTTTGTGACACATTCACATAAACGATGAAGTAGACTATAGTTTGATAATAATAGTTACACATGGGAAAATTACACACATTTACAAGAAACAAACATACAAAACAATTGGGTGTTGGTATAAGACTACATTTTATACTAGTAGGAAATATAAGATTTCCTAGGGTTTTCACACTTGTACGAACTATTTCATCAAACATTTACAAGTCTTTTCCTTATGGTTTTACAAATCAAAGACATTAATATACTTATGAATTCACAGCTTTATTCCTGATACTCGCTTTCAAAATAACTTGTATTCTTAGGTCATCAGTAGACAGGTACCGGTGACAGGTTTTTGAGAAGACGGAGCACAGACAAGACTCGTCTTTTATCATTCATTTTTGGAGTCTATTACATTACAAAGAACATACATGTATTAAAATTATATATTTAATTCAATGGATGATGTTTGTTTACTTATTTACTTTTACTATGTTGTGATACTATACAGGATGTCCTCCGCCGCAGAGCGTTTCCGCCATTCTCAGTTTTGGGGTGTGACAGATTGGTATCAGAGCATTGTTTATAGTGAATTGAGTATATCAACCCATAAAAGATATACTAACTATAAACACAATGGGATTAAAACACTCTGACTAAGAGTTTATACTTTTAAATAATAAAATATTTAACTAAGTATAAATACATGCATTCATACTAAAATTAGTGCTATAATGACAAATACAAAAGTATTATGATTGTTGAATATCACAAGTAAGCTCGGGGATGTATGGTCAGTCCTGGGAGTGGCATAGCCTGATCAACTATGCTGGTCTAAGGAGTGATTAGCATATGCTAAAGAATGGTTGTGATGTGGCAACAAGTCTAAGAACTTACCAACACTACTACAATGAGAACGTTAGAAACAGAACATAACTTAGAATACCATAGGAGTATTTCATGTTACTATAAATATCTTAGATAGTACGTCTCTTAAACTAATCCTATTACCCTTACTTCTCGCGTAGATAACATGGCTGGATTCCATCATCACGACGACCCATACTTTCCACCCCACAACAATGCTGGATGGCTTGAAGAAGAGCCCAAAGATGAGCATCCAATCCCTTTGGATTACCACCTCGCAGAAGGCTTCTCGGATGGATCTGAATCCGAGTCCAAAGTCAATAACCTACCCCAAGTGGGTCAAGCCCTGAATAGTGAATAACAACCCCCGACCCGTGTTTCAAGGTCCCGCACCCTTGTGCGCAACAAACTTGAATTGCTGGAGCAATGAGCAAGGTCAACCCTTACCCTACCATGGGGACCGAAGCTTTTAAAACATAAGAAAGTGTGGCTCGGCTGACCGAGACCTACCTATCATGGTGCGCATAATTGCTCGGAATGTTGAGCAAGGTCGAGCAGCCATCGTCCGAGTAATGGAGATTGATACCAACTCTCGTGTTAACACGATTTGCATTGGCCATCTCGAAGAAGCAATGGAGATAACCAGGAGGATCAATGAGACTCTACAGCAACATCTAGCTGCCTCCTGAGCTGAAGTCATAGAACTTTGAGTTCACCATAGGGCTCATGACTGACACCTTCTAGAACTGGTTCGTTAGGTGGAAGACCTTAGGGTTCGCCCGAGGAATTCCCATCTCCGTTAGAAGATGTCTAGCACATATTTTCTTTTGATTAAGGAATAGCCTTTCTTATCCGTGCTCTATGAAGCATTTGTTTGTAAAATATTCCTATCTTTCAAGTACTTTATTAGACTTCTAAACTGCCAATATTTTCCGCTATGCTATGATGGGTAACCTGCCGAAGTGAAACAAATGCAATTTCCACCACACTGGACCTTGCCGGGAAATGCATTGCTCCAACTGCAACATAAAGGGGCATACTACCCGTTTATGCAAAGCTCCGGCAAAGCCAAGCACTCAAGTTCCAAATGCTGGTGTGGGCAAGACTTGCTACGGTTGTGTTGAGGTGGGTCACTTCAAGAAAAACTGCCCGAAGGCAGCAAACACCGGCAGAGTGAGACGAGTTTTGGCTATGGATCACGAGGAAGCCGTAGATGATCCTACGATAGTTACAGGTACGTTTTTCCTCGATAATTCATATGCATGCATACTATTCGATAGCGGAGCGGAGAAAAGCTTCGTAAGCCAGAAATTTGTTTACTTGCTTAAACAAAATCCACATACATTAGAGGAATCATTCACTGTAGAAATGGAAAATGGGAAAATGGAAAGTACAAACTGCATATACATAGGTTGTACTCTAACTTTAGATGTTCATTCTGTCCAAATAGACCTCATGCCGGTCTCAGTTAAAAGGTCCGACGTCATAATCGGTATGGATTGGTTAAGTCGTCTTCGCACCGACATCATGTGCTTTGAGAAAGTAGTGCGTCTTAACCTCCCTAACAATGAAACCCTACTTATATATGGCGACAAATCTAGTTCATACCTTCACATCATTTCGAGTATTCAAGATCAAAAGTTCTTACGAAAGGAAAGTCATGTGTTCCTTGCACACATAGTAGATACGAGTCAAGAAGTAAAGGAAATTCAGAACATTCCAGAAGTACGCGACTTTCCAGAAATCTTCCCGGAAGAACTACCGGGATTATCACCGCAACACTAAGTCGAGTTCAGAATTGACTTAGTGCCAGGGGCTACGCCAGTAGCCAAATCTCTTTATCGTCTGGCACCAATGGAGATGGAGGAAATTCCTGTCAGATTAACGAACTTCTCAAGAAGGGATTCATTAGGCCAAGCTTCTCACCATGGGTAGCACCAATCTTGTTCGTCAAGAAGAAAGACAGATCGTTTCGTATGTGCATCTACTACATGGAACTAAACAAACTTACCGTTAAAAATCGTTATCCTCTACCCCAAATTGACGACTTATCTGATCAACTTCAAGGAGCGAATTAGTACTCGAAGATAGATTTATGATCCGGGTATCACCAGTTACGAGTGTTAGAGGAGGAGGTTCCCAAGATAGCCTTTCGAACTCGTTATGGACACTACAAGTTTGTAGAGATGCCGTTCGGATTAACCAATGCACCAGCCATATTCATGGCCCTGATGAATAGGGTGTGCCATCCTTACATGGATTAGTTTGTTATCGTCTTCATCGATGACATACTTATCTACTCCTGAAGTAAGGAGGAGCATAGCCAACACCTACGAAAAGTCTTAGAAACATTACGAATGGAGAAGCTCTATGCGAAGTTCTCCAAATGCGAGTCTTGGATTCAAAGAGTTGAATTTTTGGGCCACGTCGTTAGTGAAGAGGGAATACACGTGGATCCTTCCAAAATTAAGGCTATTGAGAACTGGTCAGCACCGAAGACACCTACAAAAATTTGTCAATTTCTAGGTATCGCTGGCTGCTACCACAGGTTCATACAAAACTTCTCTAGTATCGCGAAACCACTTACAACATTGACCCAGAAAGGCGTGGCCTTTGACTAGGAAGAGAAACAAGAGAAGGCATTCCAAACTCTGAAATGAGCCTTATGCACTACACCAATACTATCCCTCCCAGAAGGAATAGAAGACTTCATGGTCTATTACGATATATCCAACCAAGGGCTCGGATGTGTTCTGATGCAATGAGGAAAGGTCATAGCCTATGCCTCGAGACAGCTGAAGACGCACGAGGTCAATTACACTATTGGGTTATGAGCATTCTAACACTCCTAAGTGTACATGCAACCCTAAATACCTTGGATCTATGTTTTCTCTATTATACATGGAAATAAGATCTTTCCAAGGCTTTAATCCTAACTAGTATATTATGAAGTTCTTATACTACAAAGTACTAGTTAGATAACATACCTTTTGTTGTAGCTTGATGTCTTCAAGATTTAAGAGCTTAGCCCCAATAGTGTGGAAGCCTCAAGTGGAATCACAAATCACCAAAACACATTGGAAGACTTTAGAGAATAATAATACTTGGTTCTCTTTAGTGAAATCGGCTAGCCCTTCTTAGTGTACCCACACTAGTCCAATATCACAAACCAAGGACATCTTTATATAGTATGGAAACTAGGGTTAACCCCATGACCTTTCATTTCATATGATCCATGGGTTAAACACTCCATGGACTATCCATGAAAGCTTAGCCCAACCTAAATGAACTTGGCCCATTCCATATATATAAGAGTCCATATTTAACTAGTTCATTTTGATCACTTAATTAATTCTAAATATATCTTGATCAATACTAATTAAATAATATGATTCCATATTAATATATTAGAAATTATAATATATTAATATAAATCATAAATATACTATTCTCAAAAGACTATCCATATAAATTGTGTCGGTGAAGTGCAACCCAAATGGACCATGCCGGGTCGGGTCAAGTACATACCAAATATAGTTATGGACTTAGACATTAATCCAATAGTCTCCCACTTGGATAAGTCTAAAACAATTATTGAGTATGACTTCAAAACCTAACTGGCAATCGTAGCTCTTAAATCCGTTTTCGAACTCTGATCTTGTCAACGAACTTGTCCATTAGATAAGGGATCATATATTCCTCCATTCTAGGTATCATATGGACAGAGAGATGGATTATAATCATTCTCTCTGTCCATTTGTTGTTTCCTGATTTCCGAGTTATGACGACTGACTAATTGAACATATCAAATCAGTCCTGGCTCGGCCGAGCACTTCCATTTGTCATCATCAAATCATCGAGGGGCCCACAGATATCGCTTTTATCTCGAAGGTAAAAGGAATGGATAAACTTTGACACATATGGCTTGTTCTACTACTTGTTGAATCATACACAAAGGCACGTTTTATAACACCGAGTTACCCTATGCGTTTTTAGTGAAATCAATGTACAACCAACTCATAGTAACAAATCATATCTCTAGGTTTGAAGAATATAAGATATTATCGTCTCATGGTCACTCGTGATAAAATCCATGAAGTGATTCCAATGAGCGCGATTTGAGTCCAATACTCATAACTTATGAGCACTCATGAATGTTGTAGCCCTTTGTCCAACATGAAGTGATTAGGAAACTTAATGCAAGAAGGATGTTTCCAAGGGTTGAATCCAATACTCAGAACTTATGAGAACTCATAAGTTATGAGCACTCATGAGTTACCGTATAATAAATGAATCCAATACTTAGAACTTATATGCATCGATCCTCTTGTAATGATTATGCACAAATTTAGAAAGACTTGGCACCAATCATTACAGAGTATTCCAAAGGAGATCAGCTCCTTGGAAACATCCTTCTTGCATTAAGTTTCCTAATCTCACACAGATTGAATAATCTCTAACTTTGAAACATTTCCAGATTCATTTTGACTATCACTTCTGAACAAGAGTTGCCTCCTTAGAGATTATGTCAACATGGTCCTTCCAGAATTAATACTATACTTCCAACTGTCCTTGAGCACCCAATCTTTGGTAAACCTTAGATCGTCCTCGACAATTGTTGAATCCTTTTAGTCATATCCAATTCTAGACCTTTTCCCTTCTTAATGCCCCAGGCATTTGGAAAATTTTAGAACGGATGAATATAACACATGTAATTGATCCTATATTCGAAGCATATGGGACACGATTCATGATGTCTCACATAAAGACTACACCAATCTTTTGCTATACTATCTCCATTTCAATTTGCCAAGTTCTCATAATTCAGATTATGAAAAGGGATGCCGTAATCATAATCCAATTTTAGAATGCAAATAATGGACCCATATACAGAATTTCCTTATGTTGAGCCATTCCAATATGAAATTCATATATATATATATATATATATATATATATATATATATATATATCCTTGACTAAATACGATTAAAACCTCAATCTAAGCTTTTAGATTTGAGATGAAGTATAATTTCCTCTCCCTTAATTATAGCAAAACATCTCTTTCCCAATTGAAACTTTGTTTTCTATAATTAACATTGCTAACTTGCAATCTTTATCATAATTACCATTGCTCCCACTAGCATGATGATTATGAGCATAACACTTATGCTCCCACTAGCTTTGGCATGTACTCAGAAATCAGCTGACTTTCTTACCAAAGATCAGATTTCTGATACTAGATTGTTTTGATAAAACTTTATCAAAATCATACACCTTGCCTTAGATAGCACACTTGTGTGTCTGAATAATTTTAAGAACTATGAAAAGGGATGCCGTAATCATAGTCTCGATTGTTTAGACCTTTGCCACTTGTCTCAAGTCCAGGTTAGTGTGCCACTAAACCACACACGCTCCACTAACGACTTTGAGAATGCAAATATTACAATTGCTATCTAGCTAAAATGTACTTAGTGAAAGAGTTTCCTCACCGTCATTTTCATGAATCGGAGAGAAACCTTATGACACTTAGATTTACTGGTGTATGTCTTCTTATCCATGTGATTGTCGAAACCATAGTCACAAGACAAGGATAATGACAAATCCAAACTCATATGGACTGAACTCAATCTTGATTTCTTGCTACCTGGAAACTCAAGGGCCTGCCATTACTTCCAAGTTGTTGCACAACCAATCGAGAACTCTAAGAACTCATATGCAAATCCAACTTTAACCGGAGTGGGCATAGAATATGTCAACATGATAGGTTATAAAGCTCAAGTCATGTGTTAGTGAAGAACTTCAGGTTTTATTCTTGATTAGTTCTTGAGACTTTCAAGACCTTTAAGACTCCCACTGTCCTCTTCACCTATAAGACTCCCTTGTAAAACATCCAAGAGATAGTGGGGATTCTAATCAAGACAAACACTTCACACAATTGGCCTTAGTCGGTCTTTGTTTTATCCAAAACATCACAACTTACCAATTTCAAATGTACAAGAGTTGGAAACTTTTACTCTTACATTTTACAAGTGTTTTAAACCTTCTTTAAGACATGTCACTCAAATTACAATCTTGGAGTATGACTCTAAGACTTATAATGGAAGGAAGTATGACTCATGTTCTTGACTTAACCATTTCAACAATTCAAGATTCCTCTTCTTAGTCATAAGAATGCACTAAGATTCCCTTAGAGAAATAATTGTTCTATGGTTTATTAATCATTAAGATGATCAAAAAACTGATACTAAAGTACTCTTCTATCTTTTCAGATTTGAGAAACTTTTATCTTTCTGCCTAAGTTGATTCTTCTTATTTGCTCTACCTTACATTGGAACCTTTTCCAATGTCTCAGAGTTACATTTAAGCTTGTAAGTATAACCATATTTACTGAGCTTTAATAAACTATGATGAATAATCTTATCAATCTTTTGTGGTGGACTTACTCAGTGCACAAGAATGTGTACTCGATCCCTTAGTCCATTACTTGACTCACACATCCATGTGAACAAGTAATTACTCTTAATTTTCCAATACTTGAAAGTTCTCATTCATCATGCTATACAGCTTCCATGATTCCAAGTTCCGGTCCAATTGAAACTTTGGTGATGAGAATCTTTCCTTATTTGGTAAAGTTAGACATTACCACAAATGAAAGAATTAATTTCATATTTCCATTCTTGCTCTTAATGGAATCATATAAGCAACAATTTTTCCTCAAATGCCATTGTAAGGATATTTTAAAATAAATAAAATCAAAAAATTTTCTTTTATTTTAAAACTTTGCGGAAAAACTTATCCTTACAATCCATATGAAAACTTGTTGTTATCTATTCCTAAGCAATATCTCATAACTCCTAAGAAGTAGCTCAAGAATCCAATCTTCAAACTATACGATAGAAATCCATCTACGCGATCAGATTCAACATATTCTTTCTTTAAGTTTCTTCACTTTTCTTTGATTCTTAAAACATCACTATGTGACCCAATCACATCATGTATCAAGAATCTCGGAATAGAAACTTAGCAGAGTTAGATAACGGACTTTACCTGAAGTAGAGTCAAAATTATTGACTTAAACATCCTTAGGTAATTTTGGCAGCTTCACAATTAATGCCCCTTCCTTTGGCAATGGACCCTTGATAATGAGACTATCTCAGACTTAGCCTCCCTCTTTACCATTTGGTCAACCGAGTTGACTATGGCCGATCCCTTTCCATTGGGAAGAGAGAGCTTTACTTGATATTCAATGTAATCATTGTCAATGTCCATAAAGCTTTAGGAAGTTGATCTTAGCAAATGGATAAGATCATTAAGGGTCTCGTCTTAGTCTGTTTTATAGGAGTCCCAAAGGAACTCACTATGTGACTTTGAAAGTGATTGAGCCACTAACTTTCTCAAGACTTTGTCACCCAACTCTCCCGGCATGTCAATATGTGACTACATCTCCAAGATATGACCACACATAAACCTTTACTTGCCAATAGGGCTTGAGTGACCTTAAACTTTTTAAGAACTTGTAGGTTAGGGAAAATAATTGGAGGAGGTGAAAGAAGTATGATTTCCATGGGGCATCATCTTCATTTAGGAAAGCTTGTATCAAGAGATTTGGGAAGATCATCAATGACTAAACCAGACATCTTTTGGGAGATATTCAAGATAGTTGATCTTAAGTCCATAATATGACACCCAATATGAAATATTAAGGCTAGGACCCAACAAACTATTTTATAACTTAGAAGAGGGATGCCGTAATCCAAGCTATAAAATATTTGAGGGTAGGTGAATGACGATTCACCAATTTCCACCAAGATAAACGAAATGTATAATTAGGTTTTAATTAGATTTGAAACTCCTAGATGTTTGAGATTCATTGAACTGTTCAATGTCATGTTTCAATCTCAAGTGTGCCCTTCAGGTTTTGTGACTGGGATGCCGAGGATCACAAAACAAGGTGTGAACTAACCATGCAAATTACTTGGTACCCTTATGTGTTTACCCCTCAATCGATGTGCCGGTTAACCACACACGCTTCATCGATACTATGATAAACATTAAGTTACCCTTTGCCTACCTTGTTAAAAACATGTTAGTGTGCTGGTTAACCACACACGCTCCACTAACCGACTTAAACAAAGTGCAAAGTGTAATTTCATGGATTAGCACCTTATTCAAATTTTCCTAAGTAACTAAGATTGGGTATTTATAAAAGGTTTAGTTACTTACTATTTATCATTAATACTTTTAATGATGGGAGAATTCTAGTCCTTTTCCTACCCGTTCGGCTAACGACCCTCCACCGGTCAAGGAAGCGGTGGGTGAGAGTGGACACCCATTAAACTGCCATTTTATAGGCAGTAACCTTATACCCCCCATATAGACCGACTTCGTGAATGAGGCCTACTAACGGTAAGACTAGCTTTACTCTTATACATATATATATATATATATATATATATATATATATATATATATATATATATATAAATATTATTAACTTATAATATTATAAAGTATAAGGGTTGAATTTTAACTTTTAAAATTCTAAGGGCTAACTTGGAATTAAAGTATTCATAAGTGAACACTTTTCAAATTCCAAAACTTGAGGGCAAGTTTTGAAATTATTAAAAACTAATTAATTCCATAACTTATGTGTTTAAAGTAGTTTTAATCCAAAAACTCTTCAAGTTCCATAACTTGAGGACAAGTTATGGAAAAGTTATGGAAGAATTTAAACTAATAAAAGAATGTTCCTTTTCTTTATTTTATAACTTATGGAACTAATTAAGGTTACATTTTTTTTATTAATTATTTAATGAAGAGACTCTTGAACCTCCATAACTTGAGGATAAGTTATGGAGTCATAAAACAATTTAATGAGGAAAAAGACTCTTCATTTTGTAACCTATGGCAACTTTTATGAGTTTTAAGATTCATAAATGTGACTTTTAAGTTACATAACCACAATTTATGAACTTCTTTTAGATTAATTTGGATTAAAACCAACTATTACATAATTTTTTCATTACTCTAAATTCTCTCATAAAACAAGGTAACACAAAAAACTTTTGGTGATCCATAACTTATTCTTAAGTTATGGAATTCTTTAAAACATTGACACCAAATTTTGTAACTCCATAAAAACTTTGAATAAATTTTTTTTAAAACCTTTTCATATCCATAACTTATGGAGGTTTCAAAAAATAAAACTTTGTAGATCAAACTTTTAAAACTAATAAAATAATCATATCATTTTATCTTTTACTAAATTTGACATAATTCAACTCATATAGTAAATTATTCAATTTTTACAAATAATTAATTTTTCACAAGAACAAGTAATTATCTTAAAATTTTACAAACTTCATGGTTTTTTTTTTTTTTTTTTTTTTCAACTTTGAGTATAAAATATTTGAATCAATATAACATAAAACAACCCATGGCTCTGATACCACTGTTGGGTTATGAGCATTCTAACACTCCTAAGTGTACATGCAACCCTAAATACGTTGGATCTATGTTTTCTCTAATATACATGCAAATAAGATCTTTCCAAGGCTTTAATCCTAACTAGCATATTATGAAGTTCTTCTATTACAAAGTACTAGTTAGATAACATAGCTTTTGTTGTAGCTTGATGTCTTCAAGCTTTAAGAGCTTAGCCCCAATAGTGTGGAAGCCTCAAGTGGAATCACAAATCACCAAAACACATTGGAAGACTTTAGAGAATATGAATACTTGGTTCTCTTTATTGAAATCGGCTAGCCCTTCTTAGTGTACCCACACTAGTCCAATTTCACCAACCAAGGACATCTTTATATAGTATGGGAACTAGGGTTAAACCCATAACCTTTCATTTCATATGATCCATGGGTTAAACACTCCATGGACTATCCATGAAAGTTTAGCCCAACCTAAATGAACTTGGCCCATTCCATATATATAAGAATCCATATTTAATTAGTTCATTTTGATCACTTAATTAATTCTAAATTAAGTCTCGATCAATACTAATTAAATAATATGATTCCATATTAATATATTAGAACTTATAATATATTAATATAGATCATAAATATACTATTCTCAAAAGACTATCCATATAAGTTGTTTCGGTGAAGTGCAACCCAAATGGACCATGCCGGGTCGGGTCAAGTACATACCAAATATAGTTATGGACTTAGACATTAATCCAACAAACACCACACACGATCTTGAGTTAGGAGCGGTTGTGTTTGCTTTGAAGATTTAGAGACATTATATGTACGGTACGAAAGTACTATCTTTATGGACCACAAAAGCCTCCAACACATCTTCGAACAAAAGGAGCTCAACATGAGACAATGATGGTGGGTCGAGCTACTAAATGATTGCGATTGCGAAATTCATTATCATCCCAACAAGGCCAACGTAGTAGTTGACGCCCTAAGTCAAAAAGAATACTCTGCTCGTAGAGTCAAATCATTGACTATGACTATACATTCACACTTGTCCACACAAATTAAGGAGGCTCAGCTCGACGCTTTGAAACCTGAAAATGTGACGGGTGAATCCATGAGAGGAATGAATAAGAACCTTGAAAGCAAGGGTAGCAGAGCATTATATTTTGTGGACCGAATATGGACACCGAAATACGGTGGGTTCAGAGACGTGGTCATTACCTAGGCGCACAACAATCGGTATCCCGTTCACCCGGGTTCAGATAAGATGTATCTGGATCTTAAAAGAATATACAGGTGGCCTAACATGAAAGCAGAGATTTCTACCTTCGTGAGTAAATTCCTTACTTGCGCAAAGGTTAAGATCGAATACCAGAAACCATCAGGTTTACTTCATCAATCGGAGATACTTGAATGGAAATGGGAGTGGACTACTATAGAATTTGTAACCAAGTTTCCCAAGACAACGGTTGGACTTGATACCATTTGGGTCATCGTTGACAGATTCATGAAATCCGTGCATTTCCTACCAATCAAAGAGACTGACAAAATGGAGAAACTAAGAAGATTGTACATTAGGGAGATTGTACAACTGCATGGTGTTCCCATATCTATTATCTCCGATAGAGATAGCAGATTCAATTCGTGATTCTAGCAGTCGCTACAAAGTTCCCTAGGAACGAGGATGGACATGAGTATAGCCTACCATCCACAAACCAATGGGAAAAGTGAGAGGACTATCCAAACATTGGAAGATATGCTGAGAGCCTATGTGATCGACTTTGGGAAGGCATGGGATACTCATTTACCTCTTGTCGAATTTTCCTAGAACAACAGTTACCACACGAGCATAAAGGCTGCTCCATTTGAAGCCCTCTATGGCCGAAAGTGCAGATCCCCTCTGTGCTAGACTGAAGTGGGTGACACTCAGTTAGCTGGAGGACAAGTTCCTGATAACACTCTCACAGGTCCAGAAATCATACGGGAAACGACAGAGAAGATCGTTCAGATTCATGAGCGATTGAAGCCCTCTAGAGACCGTTAGAAAAGCTATGCAGACAAACGAAGGAAACCTTTGTAATTCCAGGTGGGAGATCGTGTCCTTCTGAAAGTCTCACCCTGGAAGGGCTTGATACGCTTTGGAAAGCGTGGAAAGCTAAATCCAAAATACGTAGGGCCTTTGGTGATTCTTGCTAGAATCGGCCCTGTAGCTTACAAACTCAATCTACCGCATGAACTCAGTAACGTACATCCTACTTTCCACATCTCGAACTTGAAAAAGTGTCTGTCCGACGAGACTCTTATAATCCCACTCGACAAGATCAAGATCAACGAGAGCCTCAACTTCGTGGAAGAACCTGTAGAGATCATGGACTAAGAGATCAAGCAAATGAAACAAAGTCGTATCCCGATTGTGAAGGTTCGCTGGAACGCCAAGCCAGGGCCTGAATTCACATGGGAGCGCGAGGATCAAATGAAATTGAAATATCCTCATCTGTTTACTTAGTTATTTGTAACTACTTATTTGCTTAAACTCTAATTTCTGGACGAAATTCCCTTTAAGGGGGGGGGGGGTGATTTGACAACCCGAAATTTTTATTCGTACAAACTCTAAATTCAATCACTTCAATTAAAATTCAATTACATTTCTGATAATTTTTAGCCGTTTTAAAGTCCGTTTGAGTAGTTTTATTAATTATTCATGAATCGAACGGATTAAAGGAAGTGATTTCTTGAATATCAGGATAGCAATGGAACAACCAACACCTTAGTTAGGAGTTCACAGCAAAACAAAGGGAGTTTGGGTCGTGAACTCAAGCTTGGCCGTGAACTCATGTCTTAGACATGATTTTCCTCCCTAATTGGTTCATTTCTCACTTTCACCATCAAGTTTACTCCCCGTTCTCTCTCAACAATCATCTCGTTCTTCATCCGATCTTCCAAAAATGTAAGTATTTCTCGACTTGATTTGTTGTTATAACCTATCACCTAGTGTTTATACATCATTTCATCCATTCATTATTGTTTTTCACTTAGATCTTCAAAGCACCAAGAACACCAAGAGCACACACTAGTGTTCTTGGACCTTAAACATATAATCAAGCTTCTATCTTGTAAGTACACTTTCCCTAGCTTCTTGTGTGCTTAATATGAACTTTATAACACTTGAAAAATCATCAAAAATTATAAGAACAAAGGAGTTCACGACCAAGGATATTCTTGGGCCATGAACCCTTCTTAAGGGGGTTAAATGGACCCTAGTCCTTTCTTAAGCCTTGATCTTTCCTAGAAGTGTTTAAGACCTTAAACATCAATAAGAACATATCCCCATAAGAGTTTACGGCCATAAACACATAAGGATAAGGTCCTTAGGCTGTAAACTCTACAAAGTGGTGATCTTGTGCCCTTAATGCTTTCCTAAGGCTTGGACTCGATCATCTGATGCTCAATCGTGACTCATAAGACCTCAAAACACAATTTGGCACTTAGTACCATGAGTTTATGGCCATGAACTCATGGAAAAATGGTTATGGACCGTCAAATCCGTAAGGAGTGGTCCTTGGACCATAAACTCCAATGTCATGCCATACAACCCTTAGATGCAACCCGTTGTTACCTATAACACTTGAATCAAAGTGTTTCTATGTCCTAGGGTGTATTAACTTGAGTAATTAGTGATTAAATGTCTAATTAGATACATATATGTTTATTATATGTTAACTAGGATCATTGTGTGTGTTCAAGTCCTCACTTGACACCTAGCACCTTGTTCAACACTTCCGTACAATCCACTCACTACATGTGAGTTCGTACACCTTAAACAAACCTTTTAAATGCTTTTGCATGCTTTTAAATAATTTTATGGGGGGGGGATACAAGTTGAATATCATAGTTATTATATCATAATTAACAAATAGATTTACTATACTTTCAAACCGTTTTTATCAAACAAACTACTTTTAAATCGTTTTACAAACTGACATCAAGTCATGATTATTTCATTTTTTCAAACCCTTTAAATGTATTTCAAAATCTCTTTTTCACTTATGTATTCATAGAAACCATATCTATACACTTATGTAGTAAGTATATGAATATATATTTGATAGGATGGCTGTGACTTCAGCTCCAACACCTTGTATAGGAAAGGTGTATAAAATTACATGGACACTTCAAACTACATTACTAGCAAACTATAATAGGTATAGTTTGGGAAATACTACCTACTATTCCTAGTACATATGGAACATACAAGAGTCAGTTCGTTCATGAGTCTATACAAAAGTATTACATACTATTACATACTATATGGAGAGATACTATTACATACTATAGGAAGAGATACGAGTACATACTATATGATTAGATATAATTACATTTTATATGAGTAGATACTTTTATATACGTTCGGGACTAACCATTCTACACCCAACTGTTAGCTACAGAGGGAAAATGCACATCAATGGATATCTACGGCTAATACTATTCGGCAAGTTGTAGGGTGACAACCTTGGTGGGAGTGATGACTTGAGAGTTGTACGGTATAGTGATGCTTGCTTTCAGACTGATAAGGGATAAGTATTGCTCTCAGTCAGGTTGGGTCTTTACTCAAACGAAGGAGCAATCACTTGGAAGAGTTCCAAGCAGGAAACAGTAGCTGATTCCATTACTTGAATAAGAGTATATAGCAACGAGCGAGGCAGCAAAGGAGGCAATATGGATGAAGAACTTCATTGGAGACCTTGGAGTTGTACCACCTATAAAGGAGCCTTTGGAAATTTTCTGTGATAGTGAAATAGCTGTTGCCTTTGCCAAGGAACCAAGGGATCACAGGACATCCAGACACATGGACATAAAATATCAATTTATCAGACATCGCATAAAAGAAGGAATCCTCGTGGCAAAGAGGGTATCATCAGATGAGAACCCAACAGATCCCCTCATGAAGAGATTGAGTTAGGGTAAGCATCTTCCACATGCTCGGAGCATAGGGCTAAAGGATGATATTAGTTTTAGTAGTTAGATAATTTTAGAAATTTGTAAAGTGTCATTGACATTTGATGATGAATAAAAGTTGTGTTTATTTATGAGTAAAGTGTTGCTATTTTCCGTCAATCGTTTACTATAATTTCTTTTGCATGTTTTGACTTCCAGAATATTATGTTTTGTTAGACATATTATTCAAATTTTCCATAGTCGGTCATATGTTGGAAGTAGATATGAATTAAGGCAGTCATGAAGTTGGTTGTAGGTGTCAAGTTTTAGGACACCACTTCATGAGTACTCATAAGTTCTGAGTATTGGAGTAAACCCATGCTCATTGGTATCACTTCAGGGAATTTATCTCAAGTGATCGTGAGATGGTAACATCATACAAGTCATCAAACCTAGAGATATGACTTGTTACCTATGAGTTGGTTATGCATTGATCGTATGAAAATGCATTTGTAACTCGATGTTATAAAACGTACTTTTGTGTGTGATTTAACAAGTAGTACAACAAGCATAAGAGTCGAAGTTTATATATTCCTTCTTGGATTAGAAGCTGATATCTAGGCCCCTCGATGATTTTGTTTTGACCTATGTACCAGGCCTGGTCAAAACTAAATTGATGTGTTCAATTATGTTCTTTGTCAAACAAATCGGAAATCGGGAAACAAATTGTTGGACAATAAGTAAGACATTGTTCAATGTATTTTTCTGACTGATATCTAGAACAGAGGATTATATGACCACTTATCTAAAATGGCGTATTATCATCTTTTCAGTTCCGAGAGACCTTGAAAGATCTACGATTGCCGATCGGTTCCTGATGTCATACTTGTAGTTATAGTTATTAGCCTTATCCAAGTGGGAGACTGTTGGATAAAGTGTCTAGGTCCATGTAACGATCGTCATCCGAGGTATAAATTTATTTGGATTCTCAAGTTTTATTTCGGGCTATAATAGAATTGCATATTGAAGTGGGCCTCTTTGTTTTGGGCCAAGTCATAGCCTGTCCATAAGTCGTACGCGGGGCATAACCCGTTGTATGCTGGGCGTATTGATTAAATGAAGCTCGGGGAGGAGAAGCGTACGCGCAACGTAGCATATGATACGCCCAGCGTATGCGGATAGAGAAAAAACCCTAATTTTAGGGGTTTAAGGCTATATAAACCCCATTATAGCCTCCTTCCTTATTTTCCCATCAGCCTCCTTCCTCTCTTTGTGTGTGAAGAAGTTTTTGTGAGTGTTTCAAGGAAAGGAAGTAGTGAAGAAGGAAGAGAAAAAGTTGGAGAAGAAGCTTGAGCTCAGGGATCTAGACTTAGCACCCTCTTGGTTAGAAAAGGAAGGTATAAATTCTGAACTTTCTTTCTCTTTCCTTCTAGATCTAGGTTATGGAAGTTTGGACCTTTTTAAGTCCAAAGGTTGAGTATTGATCTTGTAAGTCGGTATTGGAGCTTGGGTTTCCATCCTTAAGGCTCATAAACATCTTCCTAGCAATAAAGTTGCAATCTTTGTGGCTTATAGGGAACCATGCATGAGATCTAGTTAGCTCCATGGAAGTAGATTGTTCTTTATGGAAGTTTGAGACTTTATGAGACTTGTAAGCCATCAAGTAGGAAACTTTATGGCTTAAGGCATGGAACAAGATTAGGATCTAGATTTGTAGCTTCTGGATCGGATTATTAAGCACCTAATGAGATTTTGGCTTTACAGGGCTATACGCTGGGCGTACAAGGAGGTACGCACCGCGTACAAGCCAGCGGCCAGTACACTTAGCATACGTTGTTGTACGCCCCGCATACGCTACCAGTTTGGGCTTCGAGTGTTTTGGGCCTTGGTGTTAGGGTCCTTGGGCCTTAATGGTCCATCAGAATTCAATTACTAAGGACCAAGGATTTAGTATTAGACGTGAGTAAGGCCCAATAAAAGGCTTTGGGCCCAATATAGCAAGTTGGGCCATTAATGGGCCAATAGTAAGCTTGGAAAGCCCATCTTGTTGTTGGATCTATAGAAATTAGATTATGGTCCAAGATTATTATGGGCCGGTAGGGTCCATTCGAGGACATAGGCCCAATTTAGAAAAATTGGGCCATTAGTCGGCCTAGAGTGGGACCAGGGATGGACTTGGAAGGAATTGAGGGTTTGGGCCATGTTGTGACCCATGCCATAGCAGGGATAAAATGGTCATTTTACCTATAGGAGAATCCCTATTCTGATTTAGTATTTGATTACCCTTGATAGCCGAGAAGCAGACGAAGCAGTAGTCAGGGATTTCTCATTCAGGAGTTCAGCCATCAGCATCACAAGGGGAGTTTCCTTCCAGTAGTAACGGGTCTAAGGACTCAATGCCGACCCGTTTAGTTAGCAGCTAGTTCCGTAATTCGGTCCGATGTAGTAGTTCAGGGTGCTTGATGTCGTTGTGATTCAAGCATATCTATGTGTTATGTGTTCCGGACTTCAGTCTGATGCAGTATGCAATATATGTGTTTATGCTAGTTGATATGTGTTTATGCTATGCTATGTTCACTCAGTTCCGGACTTCGGTCCAATGCAGGGAACAAGGTCCCAGTCAGTTCTGGACTTCGGTCCGATGCAGTTAGCTCCGGTTTACGGTCCGATGCAGGGGACAAGGTCGCAGTCAGTTCCGGACTTCGGTCTGATGCAGTTTCCGGACTTCGGTAAGTTGCAGAGGGCAAGGCCCTAGTTAGTTCCGGTCTTCAGTCCGATGCAGTGGGCAAGGCCTAGTATGTGTTTATATGTTGTTGTATGGTATGTGGTAGTTTGGGGGAGCTCGCCAAGCTTCGTGCTTACAGTTTCAGTTTTGGTTTTAGATACTTCTGCAAGTAAATGGAAGAGCTCGGGATGATGGCATCTCACACACCACAACTTCAGTTTTTGTCCTTGGAGTTGATTTAGCTTTTCATAGATATGATTTGATACAGTCTTGATATAGTTTTCTCGTGATACTTTGTTATGGTTTGAGATATTGACATATGGGTTTTTATTTTATGGTATTGTACTCATGATTTTAGTAATGATTAAACAACATTTTTGGGTCGCATTTTGGGTCATTACAAGTTGGTATCAGATCCTTGGTTTTAGTATCCTTACAATGGCAAAGTATACAATTTAATAAGTTTTCCAAGTTTGTGGTGATTTGTGATTCCACTTGAGGCTTTCACATTATTGGTGCTAGGCTCTCAAACTCCAAGCAATCAGTCACTATCAAAAGGTATGTCATTCTTCTACTGTTTTACGATTCTAGTTCTTTATGCAATGCTAGTTAGGATGTAAACCTTGGAAACTATTATTTGCATGTATTTTAGAGGAAACATAGATCCAAGGTTTATTAGAGTTGCATGTACATTTAGGAGTGTTAGAATGCTCAAAACGCAATAGTGGTATCAGAACCTAGGCTTGTTTTCTTGAATACTTGATGCAAATTGCTGAAAAATGTCGAAAATCTGCATTTTGTATAGCTGACTCACCGAGTCCTTCATGGAACTCGCCGAGTCCATGCATATATTCAATCAACTCGTTGAGTCAGTTCATGCACTCGACGGCTTGGCAGGCCCGAGTGCAAATTTTCAAGTTTTGGTGCTGGAATTGGTCTTGAATCATTACCTTAAACTGTTTTTAACTTATAAAACCTGTTTTTGATGTGGTAATGATGATGGTGGACCAATTTTAAAGTTATAATCAAAGTTTCAAGTTTATATATGCTTATATGATTCCTGAAAGTTGTTGATTATGAATATTCATGAACTTATGAGTTTTGATAGATCATAGGAATTGTTTGCAAATTGTTTGATAGAATAATTCTTGATCTTTATGACATTTATTGAACTCCATAACTTGTCCTCAAGTTATGGAATTCAAAAAGTTTTTTCTTTTAAATGTTTTTTTTAAGAAGTCATAAGTTACACTTTTGAAGAGTTTTTCCTAATAAGTGTTTTTATGGACTCCATAACTTGTCCTCAAGTTATGGATTTCCAAGAGACTCTTCATTAGAAATTTTAAACACTTAATTAAAACTCATAAGTTATGACTATCCAAAAGTTTTTGAATTGTTCAAAACTTGCCCTCAAGTTTTGGAATTTGTAAAGTCTCACATAAACTTTAATTTCATACCCTAGAAGTTTTAAAAGTTAAAATTTAACCTTTATAGTATTATAAATTAATGGTTAATATATATATATATATATATATACATACATATATATATATATATATATATATATATATATATATGTATGTATGTATGTATGTATGTATGTATAATATTAAGTCGTTTTACTGTTAGTAGGCCTCATTTACGAAGTCGATCGATAAGGGGGGTATAAGGTTGTTGCCTATAAAATGGCAGCATAATGGGTGTCCACTCTCACCCATCGCTTCCTTGATCGGTGGAGGGTCGTTAGCTGAAGGGGTAGGACAATGGCTTCAATTCTCATTAAAAGTATAATGATTATTATAAAGTAACTAAAAGTTTTTTAATTCCCAATCTTAGTTACTTTAGGAAAAATGTGAACATGGTGCTAACCCATGAAATTCACACTTTGTACCTTACCAAATCGTTAGTGGAGCGTGTGTGGTTAACCGACACACTAACTTGGACTAGTAAGGATCACAAAGCGTGACTTAATGTTTATCATAGATCGGTGGAGCGGGTGTGGTTAACCAGCACATTGATTAGGTGATATTTTTAAGGGTACCAAGTGAATTTACATGGTTATTCATACCTTTTGGCATCCCAGTCACAAAACTTGGGATGACACAATCGAGATTGAAACATGCCTTTGAAAAGTTCAATGAATCTCAAAAGATCTAGGAGTTTCAAATACAATTAAAACTTAATAAATTATTTGGTTTTTTATGGTGGAAATTGGTGAATCGTTATTTGCCTACCTTCAAATATTTTATAGCTTGGATTACGGCATCCCTCTTCCAAGTTATAAAATATTGTGTTGGGTCCTAGCCTTAATATTTCATATTGGGTGTTATATTAAGGATTTTGAATCAACTAACTTGATTATCTCCCATTATAGATGTCTGGTTCAGACAACTATGATCTTGCCCAAATCTCTTGGAACAAGCTTTCCTCTTAAAGATGATGTCCCTCAACATCATGCTTCTCTTCCTCCACCTCCTCTATTTATTCTCCCTAACGCACAAGTTTAAGGTCACTTAAGCCCTATTGGCAAGCATAGTCTATGTGTGCTTACATCTTGGAGATAAAGTCACTTATTGACAAGCCGGGAGAGTTGGGTGTCAAAGTCTTGTGAAAGTTGGATGTTCAATCACTTTCTTGGTAACATAGTGAGTCCCTTTGAGACTACTATGAGATAGACCATGACATAACCCTCAATGATCTTATCTATTTTCTTGGTGCTGCGGAGTCAACAATGATTTGGAACACTAGTAAAGAAAACTTTGTTAGAAGATCAACTTCCCAAACTTTAAATGGACATTGATAATGGTAGCATTGGATATCTAGAAATGGATTTGTCTTCCTAATGGAAAGGGATCGGCCATAGTCAACTTGGTTGACCAAATGGTAAAGAGAAAGGCTAAGTCTGAGATAGTCTCATATGCCATTACCAAAGGGTCCATATGTTTTATTGCCAAAGGGAGGGACACGGATTGCGAAGCTGCCATATTTACCTGAAAGATCATAAGATTGATCAAGTCAAGAAGTTTGACTCTACTTTAGTTAAAGTCCACTGTCTAACTCTAGTAAGTTCCTATTTGGAGATTGTTATTACATAATGTGAATGGGTCACATGTTGATGGTTTTAAGAATCAAAGAAAAGATAGGAAGCTTAAAGGAAGTATATGTTGATTCTGATTGTAAAGATGGGTTTTGATCGGATGGTTCGGTGATCAGAGTTTTGAGCTGTTGCTAGAGAGTTATGATATATTACTTAGGAGTAAATAACAACAAGGTTTTCATATGGATTGTAAGGATAAGTTTTTCCGCAAAGTGTTTTTAAAAAAAAAGAAAAAAGGGGGTTTTAATTTTATTTATTTTAAAAATATCCTTACAATGGCATTTGTGAAAAATTGTTGCTTATATGTTTCCATTAATAGAAATATTGGATAGTGGATTTGATTCTTTCGTTTGTAGTAGTGTCAGAATTTAACAAATGAGGAAAGGCTCTCATCACCCAAGTTTCAATTGGACCAAAACTTGGAATCATACAAGTTGTATTGTATGATGGATGAGAATTTTCATCTTTGGAAAATTAAGACTAATTCCATATGTGAACAAGGATATGACTAAAGGGATTGGGTACACAGGGTGTATGGTGGTCAAGGTCCACTACAAAGATCGATTCATCATGATTTACTAAAGTTTAGTAAGTATGGTTATGCTTGCAAGTTTAAGTATAATTCTGTAATATCGAAAAGGTTTTAATGTATGGCAGAATGGATGAGAAGAATTAAATTTGGTAGAGAGATAAAAGTTTCTCAAATATAAAAAGATGGGAGAGTACTTTAGTATCATGTTTTATGATCATCTTAATGATTTTGAAACCATATCACAATTTGATCCTTTAAGGACATCTTAGTGTATTCTTATGGCTGAGAAGAGGAGTCATGAATTGTTGGAATGGTTAAAATCAAGAAGATGAATCATACATCTTTCCAAAACAATTCTTAGAGTAATAATCCAAGATTATAACCTTGAGTGACATAAAGTAAGGTTTAAAACATTTGTCAAATGTAATGTAAAATGTTTTCTACTCTTGTACATTTGAAATTGGTAAGTTATGATGTCTTGGATGAGACAAAGACCAACTAAGACCAAATGTGTGAAGTGTTAGTCTTGATAAGAATCCGTACTATCCATTGAATATTTGTTTTGTTAGGGAATGATTCTTAACCAGGGAAACTTATATGTCAAGAGGATAGTGGGAGCCTTAAAGATCCTGAAAGAGTTTCAAGATTTAATCAAGAGTAAAACCTGTGTTCTATCACTAGCACATGACTTGAGGTTTGTAACCTATCATGTTGACACAATTCTTGTGCCAATTAGGTTAACTATGCATATGAGTTCTGTTAGTTCTAAATTTTGAGCATAACAGCTCGGAAGCATTGGTGGGCCTTGTGCTACCAGGTGACAAGAAATTAAGATTTAACAAGTTGAATCCATGTAAGGTTGAATTCGTCACTAACCTTGTCTTGTGATTATGGTTTTGACAAACTCACATGGATAGGAACTCTTACACCATAAAATCTAAGTGTCATAAGGTTTCTCTCCGATTCATGAGAATGATGGTGAGGAAAGACTTTCACTAACTAGATTTTAAGTAGATAGCAATTGTGTTGTTTGCATTTTCAAAAGTTGTTAGTGGATCGTGTGTGGTTAACCGGAACTAACATGGACTTGTGAGAAATGGCAAAGGTCTAAACAATTGACACTATGATTACGGCATCCCTTTTCATAGTTCTTGAAATTTTTTAGACACATATGTGAGCTATCTACGGAAGGGTGTATGAATCTAAATTTTAGAAGTCCAACCGATTTCTGGATACATGTCAAAGCTAGTGGGAGCATAAGTGTTATGCTAATAATCATCATGTTAGTGGGAGCATGATTATTATTATTATTATTATTGCAAGCTAGCAATGTTAATTATAGAATAACAAAACTTTCAATTTGTGAAGTTGCACGGGTTCAAAAATTGTTTTGCTATAATTAAGGGAGAGGAAATTATACTTCAATTCAATTCTAAAAGGTTAGATTGAGATTTTAATCATCTTTAGTCAAGGATATATATATATATATATATATATATATATATATATATATATATATATATATATATATAAATATATGTATTTTATGTTGGAATGGTTCAACTTAAAGAAATTCAATATATATTGCATTATCAAAATTCAATTATGATTACGACATCCCTCTTGATAGTTAAAATTTTAAAACATGACAAATAAAAATATTGTAGAAAAAGACTGGTCTAGTATCATGTCTTTATATGAGACATCAAGAATCGTGTCCCATATGCTTCAGATATAGGATCGATTTCATGTGCTATAATATTCACCCTTTCTAAATTTTCCAAATGCTTAGGGCATTTAGACTGGAAAAGTCTAGAACTGGATATGACTAAAGTGATTAAGCAATTGTTGAAGACAACCTAAGGTTTGCCAAAGATTGGTTGCTCAGGGAAATTTGGAAGTATAGTATTAATTTTGGTAGGACCATATTGACATTTTCTGAAAAGAAGCAACTCTTGTTCAGAAGTCATAGTCAAAATGGGACTATGGAAATATCTCCATAGGTGGAAGTTATTCAGTCTGTGTAAGATTAGAAAACCTTAATGCAAGAAGGGTGTTCAAAGCAATGTACTTTGAATATGTGACTTCGTTTCCATAGAGTTGATCTTCTTTGGAATACTCTGTAATGACTAGTGACAAGGTTTTGGTGACTTTATGCATAGTCATTACAAGAGGAACATTGCATAAAAGTTTAAAATCTAACAGAGTTTTGGTAAATGGTAGGAATTAGGAATTCTTATATTTACAATAAGGATTTGGGATTGTGAAATGAGCATCATTGGAATCATGTTCAATTGATCTATTTCACAATGTTAGGATCATAGACAAACATAGTTTTCATACATGGAGTATGGCATAACCATTATTTATAGAACAAAGTGTACCTGCTAGGAGCATGGGACAACTGTTGTTTTATTCAAGTATTAAGTAGATTATTTGAAACATTATACAATGAATAATGTGAAATCAATATGGTGATAAATAAAAGGTGGTTCTATTTATATTCAAAAAGGTTCTGAGACCATATTGGATTCGATTATTATTGTGTTTCACTTTGCATGTTTTGACTTCCAGAATAGCTAGGTTATTCTTTCGAATGACTAAGTTATTTAAACACTGCACATTCGATAATATGTTGGAAGTAGGTATGAATTAAGACTTTCATGAATCGATTTTGTAGATGGCTAAATGTGTTTAGACATACCAATGGTTGCTACAACATTCATGAGTGTTCATAAGTTATGAGTATTTGAATTAACCCACGCTCACTTGTATCACTTCATGGAATTTATCTTGAGTGATCGTGAGACTGTAATATCGTATAATTCTTCAAACCTAGAGATAGGAGTTGTTGCCTATGAGTTGGTTGTACATTGATTGCATGAAAATGCATCAGTAACTTGATGTTATAAAATGTGCCGTTGTGTACAATTCAACAAGTATCCGAAAAGGTATATGAGTCGAAGTTTATCTGTTCCTTCTAGAAATAGAAGCGATATCTGGACCCCTCGATGATTTGGTTTTGACCTATGTACCGGGCCTGGTCAGAACCTAATTGATGTGTTCAATTCAGTTCTTGGTCAAACAAATTGGAAATTGGGAAACAAACTGCTGGACAATAAGTACGACGTTGTTCAATGTATTTGTCCGAATGATATCATGAGAACAGAGGATTATATGATCACTTATCTAAAATGGCGCTTCATAGTTCAACAGAGTTTTCGAGAGCTACGATTGCTAGTTGGTTCCTGAAGTAATATAGGCAAATACGGTTATTAGACTTATCCAAGTGGGAGACTATTGGATAAGGTGTTTATGTCCATAACTTATTTGGTTTATACTTGACCCGTCCCGACATGGTCTATTTGGGCTGCACTTCACCCAAACGATTTATGGATAATATTATGTGAATTGTATACTTATGGTTTATTAATATATTATAAGTGATAATATATTAATATGAAGTCATGTTATTTAATTAGTTTTTAGTCTTAAATTAATTATGAATTAATTTAGTGATTAAAAGGAAGACTAATTAAGTCATGGGCTGTTATATTTATATAGTGTGGGCTAACACTCATTTGGAAATGGAAAAAGCTTATATGGAAGTCCATGGATGATCCATGGAGCTTTTAACCCATGGATCCTTGGAAAGGAAAAGACATGGGTTATTAGGGTTTTACCGTAATCATGCACACTATATAAACAAGATTATGTTGCATGAAATTGACCCTAGTTTGTGAAAAAAGGGAGTGGCCAATTTCTTGAAGCAAAGTATAGACTTTCATAAGTTTTCCAAGTTTGTGGTGATTTGTGATTCCACTTGAGGCATATACATTATTGGTGCTAGGCTCTTAAACTCCAAGCAATCAGTCACTATCGCAAGGTATGCCATTCTTCTAGTGTTTTATGATTCTAGTTATTCATGCCATTCTAGTTAGGATGTAAAGCTTGGAAATTATTATTTGCATGTATTTTAGAGAAAACATAGATCCAAGGTTTATTAAGGTTGCATGTACACTTAGGAGTGTTAGAATGATCAAAACCCAACAGTGGTATCAGAGCCTAGGCTTGTTTTCTTAAATACTTGATGCAAATTGCTGAAAATGTCAAAAATCTGCATTCTGCACTGCTGACTCGCCGTGTCCTTCATAGAAATCACTGAGTCCATGCATATATTCAACCAACTTGCCAAGTCAGTTCATGCACTCGACAAGTTGGCAGGCCTGAGTGCATATTTTCAAGATTTGGTACTGGAATTGGTCTAGAATCATTACCTTAAATTGTTTTGAACTTATAAAACTTGTTTTTGATGTGGTAATGATGATGGTGGACCAATTTCAAAGTTATAATCAAAGTTTCAAGTTTATACATGCTTATATGATTCTTGAAAGTTGTTGATTATGAATGTTCATGAACTTATGAGTTTTGATAGATCATAGGAATTGTTCTCCAAAAGCTTGATAGAATAATTCTTGATCTTTATGACATTGAATAAACTCCATAACTTGTCCTCAAGTTATGGAATTCCAATTTTTTTTCTTTTAAATGTTTTTTAAGAAGTCATAAGTTACACTTTTGAAGAGTTTTTCCTAATAAATGTTTTTATGGACTCCATAACTTGTCCTCAATTTATGGATTTCCAAGAGACTCTTCATTAGAAATTTTAAACACTTAACTAAAACTCATAAGTTATGAATATCCAAAAGTTTTTGAATTGTTCAAAATTTCCCCTCAAGTTTTGGAATTTTTAAAGTCTCACACAAACTTTAGTTCCATACCCTAGAAGTTTTAAAAGTTAAAATTCAACCTTTATAGTATTATAAATTAATGGTTAATATATATATATATATATATATATATATATATATATATATATGTGTGTGTGTGTGTGTGTGTGTGTATGTATAAGATTAAGTCGTTTTACTGTTAGTAGGCCTCATTTACAAAGCCGATCTATAAGGGGGGATATAAGGTTGTTGCCTATAAAATGGCAGCTTAATGGGTGTCCACTCTCACCCACCGCTTCCTTGATCGGTGGAGGGTCGTTAGCTGAAGGGGTAGGACAATGGCTTTAATTCTCTTTAAAAGTATAATGATTATTATAATGTAACTAAATGTTTTTTAATTCCCCATCTTAGTTACTTTAGGAAAAATGTGAACATGGTGCTAACGCATGAAATTCACACTTTGTACCCTACCAAGTCATTAGTGGAGCGTGTGTGGTTAACCGACACACTTACCAAGTCGAGGGCCTCAAGTAGGAGAGGAAGAAGTGTGACAGGATCGTGGGCCGAGTAGCTTCCTTTGATTATGACAATCGAGGATTGTTGACCCTTCGTGGGAGACTTTGGGTACCGTACTGGGGCGGTGTGCAACAGGTATTGATGGACGAGTCCCATAAGTATCGATTTTCGATCCATCCATGGGCGTCGATGATGTATAGAGATCTTCCACCCTATTATTGGTGGCCCTGCATAAAGCGGGATGTCGCCTGGTATGTGGAGAGGTGCCTGACCTACAGAAGGTTAAGGCAATGCACCAGAGGCCTCACGGCAAGATGCAGCCGTTAGACATTCCAGTGTGGAAATGGGAAGACATCACCATGGATTTCATCACAAAGCTTCCCAGGACCGCACGTGGAGTGGATTTGATTTGGGTTATTGTGGATCGGTTGACGAAGAGTACTCATTTTATCCGATTCAGGAGAGCATATCGGCAGAGAAGCCAGCCGATATTTATGTGCGAGAGGTTGTGGCACGACATGGAGTGCCTGTTTCGGTGGTGTTAGACCCAGACGTCCGTTTTACTTCCAGATTCAGGAAGTGGTTTCATGACGAGATGGGTACTCGTCTCCATTTCAGCACCGCTTTCCACCCTCAAATGGACAGGCAGAGCGAGAGGACGATTCAGACTCTCGAGGACATGCTCTGGGCATATGTTCTAGATTTTGGTGGCAGTTGGGATACATACCTTGTGTTAGCGGATTTTTTGTATAACAAGAGTTACCATGCGAGTATTGACCGCCCTCCTTTCGAGATGCTCTACGCAGGAACTGTAGTAACCCTATTTGTTGGGGTGAGGTCGGTCAGCGAGTCATCGGGAGCATCGAGGTGGTGCTCAAGACCACAGAGATGATCTAGTAGGTTCATAGTAGACTGCAGACTGCATAGAGTCGGCAGAAGAGTTACGCCTTCAGGAGGCGTTCCAACTTGGAGTTTCAGGTGGGCGACATGGTCCTCCTGAAGGTATCATCCTGGAAGGGTGTCATCAGGTTTCGGAAGAGGGTCAACTTGGGCCCCAGGTTCATCGGTCCTTTTAGGGTTTTGGCCCGGGTGTGTCGTGTTTCTTATCGGTTGGATCTTCCGACAGAGCTCAACCGGATCCATAACGCCTTCCATGTTTCCCAGTTGCAGAAGTGTTTAGTGGACGAGTCAGCGGTTGTACCCTTAGAGGACATTCATGTTATAGTAGCCTAAATTACATTGAGAGACCGATCGCGATTTTGGACCGGAAGACAAAGACCTTGGGGAATAAGGTAGTTCAGCTAGTGAAGGTGCAGTCGTAACACCGAAAGTATTCAGAGTGGACGTGGGAATCCGAGGAGGAGATGTTTGAGCATTACCCGAAATTGTTCTCAGACTCGGTGGCAGCAAACTTAGAGGATGAAGTTTGATTTAGTTGGGGGATATTTGTAATGATCGTCTTCTGAGGTATAATTTTATTTGGATTCTGAAGTTTTATTTTGGGCTATAATAGAATTGCATATTGAACTGGGCCTATTTGTTTTGGATCGAGTCATAGCCTGCCCATAAGCGTATGTGGGGCATAACCCGTTGTACAATGGCCATATTGATTAAATGAAGCATGGGGAGGAGAAGCGTACGCGCAGCGTACCATATGGTATGCCCAGCGTACGCGCCCAGAGGAAAAACCCTGATTTTAGGGGTCTAAGGCTATATAAACCCCATTATAGCCTCCTTCCCTGTTTTCCCATCAGCCTCCTCACTCTCAAGAAAACCATAATTCATTCTTATCCTATCTTTGTGTGTGAAGAAGTTTTTGTGAGTGTTTCAAGGAAAATAGGTAATTAAGAAGGAAGGGATGAAGTTGGAGAAGAAGCTTTATCTCAGGGACCTGGACTTAGCACCCTCTAGGTCAGCAAAGGAAGGTAGAAAGTTTTGAGCTTTCTTCCTCTTTCCTTCTAGATCTAGGTTATTGAAGTTTGGACCTTTCTAAGTCCAAAGGTTGAGTCTTGATCTCGTAAGTCAGTTTTTGAGCTTGGGTTGCCATCCTTAAGGCTCAGAAACATCTTCCTAGCAATAAAGTTGCAATCTTTGTGGCTTATATGGAACCGTGCATGAGATCTAGTTAGCTCCATGGAAGTAGAATGTTATTTATGGAATTTTGAGCCTTTATGAGACTTGTAAGACATCAAGTAGGCAACTTTATGGCTTAAGACATGGAACAAGCTTAAGATTTGGATTTGTAGCTTCTGGATCGGATATTAAGCACTTAACGAGATTTTCGCTTTACAGGGCTATACGCTAGGCGTACAAGGAGGTATGTGCCGCATACAATCCAGTAGCCAGTATGCTCAGTGTACCTTGGTGTACGCCCTGCGTACGCTGCCAGTTTGGGCTTCGAGTGTTTTGGGCTTCAGTGTGGGCTGAGTTTCAGACTTAGGGTTCTTGGGCCTTAATGGTCCATCAGAATTCAGTTACTAAGGAACAAGGATTTAGTATTGGATTTGAGTAAGGCCCAATAAAGGGCTTTGGGCCCAATATAGCAAGTTGGGCCATTAATGGGCCAATAGTAAGCTTGGAAATCCTATCTTGTTGTTAGATCTCCAGAAGTTAGATTAGGGGCCAAGATTATTGTGGACTGGTAGGGTCCATACGAGGATATAGGCCCAATTTAGAAAAATTGGGTCCTTAGTGGGCCTATAGTGGGGCCATGGTGTAACAACGTAAATTTTAAAAAAAAAATTTCATTTTTTTTAAAATCATACTTTCAATCACATGATAATCTCAAAACATAACGTATCACCGTGTCATACAAAACATGTCCGCAGAATCTCAATAACATAAACTCTATGAGTGTGTATGGATCATGCCGGTGCGTTCCCGCAATCCTCGTTAGTACCTGAAACACATAACACAATAACTGTAATCACAAATGCTTATTGAGTTCCCCAAAATACCACATACAACACACACGCCACTCGAGGCTACTGTACGACCCTCTGATCAATGTGTCTCAGCGGGACCCTCCGGTCCCATAACTCGTTGGACCCCCCGGTCCGGTCTATACAATTATATATCATACATACATCACATAGCACATAATATCATACATGGCACACAATCTGATACATAGCACATAAGACATTCCGATCAACTCATAATACCACTCTAGGTAATGTATAGTGAGAAGACTCACCTTGGGTAGCTCGGATAATCTCGCACTCGAATATATTGATCTAGCCCGCGCCTAATCACGTCCACAATATCCTCAAATCAATAATGGCTTTCAACTACTAGATTAAATCCTTTTTCTTACAATTCCACAGAAGGTTAAAAGACCATTTTACCCCTTCTTGACCCAAAAGTCCAAATGTTGACGAAAACCCTAAAAGTTAACGAATGTCAATAGGAACAATACGCAGCGCATACCAACTCTTCTACGCGAGGCCTACTCCGGCGATCCAGAATCGGGACCTTAAACCCTTACGCTGCACGTACTGAGATTTACGCCCAACATAAGTCTCAGTTTCAGCCTTGCTTGGATTTTAGTCTTAAACGGTTAAGACATAGACTCAAACTTCAGATCTGAATTCTCTAAGACCAGTTAATCCATAAAGTCGTGACCTTTAAGCCTTTGCATGGCTGAAAAGGTTCCTAATCACCTTAACACCTTTCCTTCTTCCTTATAAAGTCTAGATCTCATGCATGGCTCAATACTCACGTCCAAGATTGGATCTTTATGAACCTACAACTCATTTTACTCTGAAATACGGCAGATCTAGTCTTATGGAAACCATTTGCTCATAAAGTCTCCATCTTGGGACCAAAAACCCTAAAAATTTGTCCAAGAAGCACAAATCACAAGAGACAAGAAAAGCTTTGAGCTTTTTACCTCAGAAGGAAGCTCCAACCTCTGAAGAACTTAGATCTACTCTTGTCCACCAACTTCTAGCTTCTACAATGGCCTCCCCTTCTCGTTCACCACCTTAAAATGGAACTTTGAAGCTCAAAACACTCACACACACGCTTTAGGACGAAGGAAATTCTCTCTTAGGGTTTCTCTCTGTGAAATGTTGGTTGGGGATAAGGCCATATCATTCCTTATATAGGGCTCATGCCTCAAATTAGGGTTTGCATCTGGACCAGTTACGCCCAATGTAACTTTGGTATGCCCGGCGTACCTTAATCAGTCTGTGTCCATTTCAAGTGCAAGAGTACGTGCAACGTACTCTCCAGTACGTCCATGTCATAACTGGAAATTTTGTGTCATGTAATCCATACATTCAACCTAATGTGAATCAAAAACTTCAATCAAATACAATATACAAGTACTACAAGTAGTCATCAAACAATTGGAGACCCTAGAAGTTCTTGTTAAGTCCATTTTGGACTAGGACTTCCTTATTGGATCCAAATGGACCAATAAGCTTCCAATTGGACTATCATGGGCTTAGAACCCTAATTGGGCTCTAATTGGACCCACATTCTTTTATTTCAATATTTTGGGCTAGGTTGAACCTAGAATGAAATAAATCACAAGCTTTGATCCATAATTTAACCTAACCTAGCTTAATAAAGCATCAAAATCACAATTTTATTTTATAAGGCCAATAAGCACCCAAACTACCTCTAATGTTGGGCCTAGGGGTAAAAAGCCCAAAAATCCTTTCTTCTCTCCCCATTCTCGGCCCAAACCCAAGGAAAAGGGAGAGTTGACCTTGGGTTGCCACCTCACTTTTATATGTTGGACTTCCATGCACATAACTCATGTTTCCAAGCAAACATCATATCAAGATCACTTCTTTTTCTCCCCTCTCTCCTTGTTTCGGCCGAGAGCAACACCACACACACACAAAACACTCACAAACCTCTCTAAAATTCACTCAAGGCTTCTTCTTCTTCTTCATCCAAAAACTCGAAATTTAGGTAGCATTCAAGGAAGTTCTTCCACAAAATCATCATCTAAGGTAAGGTTTTGTTTGGATCTATGACTTGTATTCCTTATTTATCAAAAATCTCTTCCTAATCCATGCAAAAATTATGATCTTGCACTCTAGAAACCCCATAAACTCGAAAATTTCATCAAGGAGTGCAAAGGCCAAAAATCACTTCATTTCTTCCATTCTTTCTTCCAAAAACCGAATCAACACCCAAGGTGAGTTTCATATCCCCTTATTTTCGATTTTTATGAGTTTTTATGGGGGAGAATACAAGAAAATGTGAAGATCCATCATTATGTGTATGTTGTGGTTGATTTCTATGCTTATATGCATGTTTTGTATGATTTTATTGATAGATCTAGGGTGATATGCTAAAAACCGAGACATACATTTTATCATAGCACAAAATAGACTATCACATGCAAAGTGTACTAAGAAAATGGCTAAATAGCTTAACAACACTTAACTTGGGCTAAAAACTCATTTTTTTGACATAAAATGTTGAAAATGCAAAGTTGAAGGGCCTAATATGAAGCATTTCGAAATCTGATGGGTGTGATGAGTCAAAACAGTTTGCATAATGTATTTTTCTGAAAATATGCTATTTAGAGGGTTAAAAACATAAATTCCAAGCTTATTGGGCTAAATGTGACATTTTCGGCCCAATAAGGCCCAATATGCGAAATTTTCTAAATTGGAGGACCAAAACTGCATTTTTCTGTAAAACAGTGGGCTATAAGTGTTCCATATGCTTTTCAAAGGTTTAAAATGCTTTCCAAATTTAAAAGGGACCAAAATTGTAAATTTTTTCCAAATTGGGTAAAAAATGTAAAAGTTGCGAAAAATAGGGGTTATAACCGAGAAAACTGAAGTTTCAAGGGCTTAAACTGTTTTCTATGATAAGTTGCTGAAAAAAAATACTTATGTCAATAATTTTTGGTATAAAAATGTCAAGAAAATTGATTTAAGGACCAAACCGGAAAGTTTTTAAATAAAGGGGTAAAAAGAGTAAATTCTTCAATTAAGGAGGGGCTGGAAACAGAAAATCTTCAAGGCTAGTTACTATATGCAATTTGACCAATTGATGGTAATACGCTTGTCGACGAAAATACAATATACTACAATACCAAAAGTCATTGTCAAACGAATTGGTTCGGTCTCGAACCAATAAAAATCCAAAATCACTAACACGACGAAGCTACGACATTTCGATTCATAACCATAACGATTACGATTACATGCGAGTGTGCACAGACGTCTACGCACCATCTTTGGGCCCCAAAAGTGTAAAATCTTGTCTGTTGAGCCTAGCTAGCCCAACGACCTGATCTTAAGGCCCGAAGGTCTCTCTCTCTTACGAAGTGTTGGGTTTTACCGACCCTACATGACGTAACAAGACTTTCAATGGAAACATGCTGCTGGTCCCCAAGAGTCCTTCAGTGCTGCTAGTAAAGTCTGTAACTCACGATTGCGAGTTGGGCTTCGGGCCCTTCGCAATTGCATTTGGTCTCGGACGACGCGGGGAAACCCCGAAGGTTTCGTACCTTCTTCCTTCCCTCCAGTCGTGGGACTTTACAAGTCCGGGAGGATCGAGTCGCGTGAAGATTTACGAGTGACGCCTATGAGGATCGCTTGTAAGGTTGTTGACTTGTCGTTTTCACTAACGCATGTCCCAACACTTCACCACCCTCTGTATTCTCGATGCCTCCGGAATACAACGATACAACGATAGGAAAATGTCGGGTTTTCCCAGGATTTCAATAACGATTACAAATTTCCGGTCGAATTTCACAACTCTTACGCTTACATCTATAGAATTCAAACAAGCATACTCATGGATCATTACTTATTTTTATTACACCATTCAATTTCTAGAAAATATCGGATTTTCTAAAGGTTTTCAAACAACACATTGGATTTCAAACTCTACTTATGAACTCACCAACATTTCATATGTTGACGTTTTTCAAAATACTTGTATTCTCAGGTAACAGATAAAGTGAAGATGATTTGTACTCTCTGACGTTTTGCTGTGATTTAAGTAGTACCAAACAGTTATTTCCTTGAATGTAATTTTTGGAACAATGTAATGTATGTAAACGTTACCAGTTGTATCATTTCCAAATGTTGGTGATGTTTTATGTTATGTTTCATGTATATGCATTGTTATGGTATTCAATGAGTCACGATAGCCCCCGGACGTTTCCGCCGTCTGGTTCGGGGGTGTGACAGGTTGGTATCAGAGCATTGTTTATAGTGAACTAGCATATCTCGCCACACACGGGTATGCAACTATAAACCAAAAAGAGGGACTAACATAACTCTGAACAAAACAAGTAAATAAAATACGCTTGCTTGTATTAGGAATAAGAACATAACGTCGAATCAAACACAATAATGCTGGTATCTCGGTTACATTTGGATTATTCTTAGTGATACCAAGGAGTGAATGTAGCCTGATCAACTACATTCTCTCCAAAGTAAAACTAATACACGTCTCAATGAGGTCGGGATAGCTAGGGAACCTAAAACTATACCCCTACCACCAAGAAGAGGATGTCGGTTTAGTTTGTGCCATAGCGTTAGAATCATAGGAAAGTGGTAGCTTATTCGCATACTTTCTCTCAGTCTCATGGAGGGAGAGCATCAGGGCATCCAGTTCTTCCAAGCCCCTGAGGCACACGGGGTACTCGAAGGCGAACCAGAAGGGAATCAAGAGGGAGCCCACGGCATTGAACCAGACGAGTACATGGACACCGACTACGAGTTCGAGGAGGCCGACGATGAAATGAACGAGGATCAGGCCCCGGACATGGGTCACCTCGCATCTCCTGTTAGCAAAGTGCAACGGGATCACCACGTCCCACCAGTGAATCCCGCGAGGGAGAATCGCTCCCCAGAAGCCGTGATTGCCGACTTACGACAACAATTGTTTGTCATGGAAGCGCGAGCCGTGCGAGCAGAGCTTGAGAGGGATGAGGTCATTGTAGACATGACAGAGATGGCGCAGCTGCTGGCTCAGCACTTCGGCATATGATTTCACCATTATAGTAGGACGCAGCTCATCGCGGTTAGGGATAGACTCATCATAGTAGATCATTAGGAACTATGTTATGTACTCCGGCTCTATGTTTAAGTGACTACACTACTCATGGAGCCGTTATGCTGTCGGATTAGCATTACTTATGTATGCTCTTACGAGCAAATTTTCTTGTACTAAACGTGGATAATATTAATAAACTTTTGTGTGCTTTGCTACGATATTCACAGTTGTTATGTGTTGAGACGTTATGATTGTGTGCTCGATGGTAGAAATGTTTAGGTTCGCGTCATACACCTAGTTAGTAGGGTCGCAACCTCACAGAAACCACGTGCGCTCAACATCTTTCCGTTTCATGACAGAAAGATGCCTCGCCCAACTACTCGCGGAAACCCAGGACCAACCCCACCTGAAGTTGACTCAGCCGCCTTCCAGGCAGCTGTATCTGCGGCAGTCACTGCAGCGATTGCGCAAATTCAACAAGGGAACAATGGAGGAGTCAATGGGCAAGGAGCCGAAAGCTCAAACAATGGAATGAATCAAGGATCCACCAAGGCATGTACCTACAAGGACTTCACCAACGCCAAACCACGAACTTTTAATGGCATTGGAGGAGTGATCACCCTGAAACGCTGGATCGAGAAGGTGGAATCGATATTCGAGATATGCGACTGCCCTGAGCACATGAAGGTGAAGTTCGCAGCTTGCACTTTTGCGGATCAGGCGCTCACCTGGTGGAATGGACATGTAGAATCCATGACGCTCCCTGTAGCCAACTCTATCCCCTGGACAGAAATAAAAGAAATGTTGATGGCAGAGTACTGCCCACGAGGCGAAATACAGAAGATGGAACAAGAGCTATGGAACCTCACTGTACAAAACGCGAATATCGATGCCTACATATCGAGATTTAGCGAACTATCTCTGTTGTGCCCGGGTATGATCACCTCGGAAGGAAAGAAGATCGAACGATTCATTTGGGGACTTACATCACCAATTCAAGGGAATGTGATAGCTGCAAACCCCGAAACATTTGACAGTGCAAAGAGACTGGCGAAGAGGTTGTACGACCATAATAACAAAAAGGGAGAAAAGCCAGTGGAGGCTGAGAAGAAGAAGGAAGGAGATGACAAGAGCGGTAAGAACAATAAGAGGAAGGGGCGCCAGGGCCCCGACACCTTCAAGAAACAGCAGACAGTAGTGGTAAATGCCGTTACTACATCGGCTCCAGCCGCACCACATGCTCCAACCTCAGTCACTTCAAATACTTCCAAACCTTATTCCGGTAATCTTGCCAAATGCAACAAGTGCGGTTTCCATCATTATGGAGAATGCAAGGACTTTCAGTGTACCAACTGCAACCGAAGGGGTCACACTGCAAGGTACTGCAAAGCTTACCCTCCTCATAACCAAAATCAGGGAATCAACAACAACAACCCTCGCAACAACAACAACACCCATGTCAGCGGCAACAGCGCAGGGTCTAGCTACACCTGCTACGGATGCGGGAAGACTGGACACGTCCGCCGAGACTGTCCCAACAACAACAATTCAAGAAATGGAGGACCAGGAAGGATGATGACTATTGGTCAGGGGGAAGCTATTCTGGATCCCTCTGTTGTTACCGGTACGTTTCTCTTAAACCACGCTTATGCATGCATCTTATTTGACTCCGGAGCGGAGCGAAGCTTCGTAAGCAATAAGTTTAAAAACTTACTAAAACAACCTCCCCAAAAGCTAAATGAAGCCTATACGGTGGAAATGGCCAATGGAAAAACCGAATCCACTGGGGAAATCTACATCGGATGTACCCTAACTCTTAATCAACACATCTTCCGAATAGACCTAATGCCAGTATCAATTAGGAGTTTCGACGTGATCATCGGTATGGACTGGTTAAGCCCCCACCATGCCGACATTATGTGCCACGAGAAGGCCGTCCATCTTCGTCTTCCAAATCATGAAACCCTAGTGGTCTACGGAGACAAATCTAGCATGAACCTTCGCCTCGTTTCGTGTGTCAAGGCACAAAAATATCTACGAAGGAACAATCTGGCGTTCCTGGCTCATGTGGTGGACAAGACCAAGGAGGAAATTAGCGTTCGAGACATTCCAGTAGCATGTGAATTTCCGGATGTATTTCCTGAAGATCTTCCGGGAGTGCCCCCAGAAAGACAGGTCGAATTTCGAATTGACCTTATCCCAGGAGCAATTCCTCTTGCTAAGTCACCCTATCGGTTGGCTCCTGCCGAAATGCAGGAATTATCCAGCCAACTCAGCGAACTTCTGGATAAGGGATTTATTCGACCTAGTTATTCGCCATGGGGAGCTCCGGTGCTCTTTGTCAAAAAGAAAGACGGATCTTTTAGAATGTGTATCGATTACAGAGAGTTAAACAAACTCACAATCAAAAACCGCTACCCACTCCTACGAATCGATGACCTATTTGACCAGCTCCAAGGGGCTAGTTATTTTTCTAAAATAGATTTACGGTCTGGGTATCACCAACTCAGAGTCCGAGAAGAGGATATTCCAAAAACCGCTTTCTGAACTCGTTACGGACATTATGAATTTGTCGTAATGCCCTTCGGTCTAACGAATGCCCCCGCCGCATTTATGGACCTAATGAATCGAATCTGCCGACCGTTTCTCGACAACTTTGTCATTGTTTTTATCGATGACATCCTCGTCTCTTCTAGAAACAAGGAAGAGCATGGCCAACATCTCCGACAAGTCTTAGAAACCCTACGATCAGAAAAGCTATACACTAAACTCTCCACGTGTGAGTTCTGGTTGCGGAGCGTGAACTTCCTAGGCCATGTAGTCAGCCGAGATGGAATCCATGTGGATCCCTCTAAGGTCAAAGCGGTAGAAGGTTGGGCAATCCCAACAACGCCCACGGAAATTCGTCAATTCTTGGGATTAGCAGGCTACTATAGGAGATTCATTCAAAACTTCTCTAAGATCGCCAAGCCACTTACCTCGCTTACGCAAAAGGGCGTACCATTCAAATGGACAGACAAACAAGAAATCGCATTTCGAACCTTGAAGCAAGCTCTCTGTAGCGCACCTGTACTATCCCTACCTGAAGGAACGGAAGACTTTGTAGTCTACTGCGATGCATCAAATCAGGGTTTAGGTTGCGTTCTCATGCAACGTGGGAGAGTCATAGCCTATGCATCCCGCCAGCTAAAGACGCATGAAGTGAACTACACAACCCATGATCTAGAGTTGGGAGCTGTAGTCTTTGCCCTAAAAATTTGGAGGCATTACCTTTACGGTACAAAGTGCACCATCTTCACAGATCACAAGAGTCTCCAACACATCCTAAACCAAAAGGAGTTAAACATGAGGCAACGAAGATGGGTTGAGTTGCTAAACGACTATGAGTGCGAGATTAAGTACCACCCAGGCAAGGCCAACGTAGTAGCTGATGCGTTAAGCCGGAAGGAGTACTCTAGCCGTCGTACGAAAACTCTCTCAATCACCATTCAATCTCATCTAGCCACTCAAATCGCGTCGGTCCAGTCGGAGGCCATGAGAATGGAAAATAGAGCTAGCGAAGCATTACGCGGGATGGAAAAGAACCTAGAAACAAGGGAGAATGGGGTATACTACTTCATGAACCGTATTTGGGTCCCTAAACTGGGAGGGTTTAGAGATGTTGTCATGAAGGAAGCCCACAAGACGCGATACTCCATTCACCCCGGTTCTGATAAGATGTATTTGGATATTAAACAACACTATTGGTGGCCTAACATGAAGGCGGAAATCGCGACCTACGTTAGCAAGTGCCTTACATGCGCCAAAGTAAAGGTGGAATACCAGAAACCTTCAGGATTGTTGCAGCAACCGGAAATTCCCGAGTGGAAATGGGAGGGGATTTCAATGGATTTCGTCACCAAGCTACCCAAGACGTCGGACGGACTGGATACCATATGGGTAATCATCGATCGACTGACGAAATCTGCCCATTTCCTGCCAATCAAAGAATCTTACAAGATGAAGAGACTGACACGGTTGTACCTACGAGAAATCGTGAGACTCCATGGAGTGCCAAAATCCATTATCTCGGATAGGGACAGTAGGTTTACGTCCCGATTTTGGCAATCACTTCATAAGGTGATGGGAACAACCCTTGATATGAGCACCGCTTATCATCCTCAAACGGATGGTCAAAGTGAGCGAACTATCCAAACACTCGAAGATATGCTCCGTGCATGCGTGATAGACTTCGGAAAGTCTTGGGATACTCACCTACCATTAATCGAGTTCTCATACAACAATAGTTACCATTCGAGCATCAAGGTGGCTCCTTTCGAAGCACTCTACGGACGTAAATGTAGATCACCGTTATGTTGGGCTGAAGTAGGTGACACCCAGCTAGCAAAAATGCATGCGTCGGACGAAACATTAACGGGACCTGAGATCATTCGCGAAACCACGGAAAAGATCGTTCAAATCAGGGCTCGACTGCAAGCATCGCGTGACCGACAAAAGAGCTACGCTGATAAACGACGAAAACCCTTAGAATTTCAGGTCGGTGATCGAGTACTGTTAAAAGTCTCGCCCTGGAAGGGGGTTATACGTTTTGGGAAAAGGGGAAAACTGAATCCGCGATACATTGGACCTTTCGAAATCATCGCTCGAATTGGTCCGATAGCATATAGACTACAGCTACCCGCAGAGCTAAATGGTGTACACCCCGTGTTTCATGTCTCTAATCTGAAGAAGTGCCTATCAGATGAAACCCTTGTCATTCCTCTTGACGAAATCGAAATCAATGAGAATCTCCTGTTCGTCGAAGAACCCATCGAAATCATGGACAGGGAGGTGAAGCGTACTAAGCAGAGTCGCATCCCGATTGTGAAGGTACGGTGGAACGCAAAGCGTGGGCCAGAATTCACTTGGGAGAGCGAAGACCAAATGAAGCAAAAGTACCCTCACCTATTCTAGTTTTCTCAAATCTAGCTTTCAAACAGAATTTCGGGACGAAATTCCCTCTAACGGGGGGATGATGTCATAACTGGAAATTTTGTATCATGTAATCCATACATTCAACCTAATGTGAATCAAAAACTTCAATCAAATACAATATACAAGTACTACAAGTAGTCATCAAACAATTGGAGACCCTAGAAGTTCTTGTTAAGTCCATTTTGGACTAGGACTTCCTTATTGGATCCAAATGGACCAATAAGCTTCCAATTGGACTATCATGGGCTTAGAACCCTAATTGGGCTCTAATTGGACCCACATTCTTTTATTTCAATATTTTGGGCTAGGTTGAACCTAGAATGAAATAAATCACAAGCTTTGATCCATAATTTAACCTAACCTAGCTTAATAAAGCATAAAAATCACAATTTTATTTTATAAGGCCAATAAGCACCCAAACTACCTCTAATGTTGGGCCTAGGGGCAAAAAGCCCAAAAATCCTTTCTTCTCTCCCCATTCTCGGCCCAAGCCCAAGGAAAAGGGAGAGTTGACCTTGGGTTGCCACCTCACTTTTATATGTTGGACTTCCATGCACATAACTCATGTTTTGCAAGCAAACATCATATCAAGATCACTTCTTTTTCTCCCCTCTCTCCTTGTTTCGGCCGAGAGAAACACCACACACACACAAAACACTCACAAACTCTCTCTAAAATTCACTCAAGGCTTCTTCTTCTTCTTCATCCAAAAACTCGAAATTTAGGTAGCATTCAAGGAAGTTATTCCACAAAATCATCATCTAAGGTAAGGTTTTGTTTGGATCTATGACTTGTATTCCTTATTTATCAAAAATCTCTTCCTAATCCATGCAAAAATTATGATCTTGCACTCTAGAAACCCCATAAACTCGAAAATTTCATCAAGGAGTGCAAAGGCCAAAAATCACTTCATTTCTTCCATTCTTTCTTCCAAAAACCGAATCAACACCCCAGGTGAGTTTCATATCCCCTTATTTTCGATTTTTATGAGTTTTTATGGGGGAGAATACAAGAAAATGTGAAGATCCATCATTATGTGTATGTTGTGGTTGATTTCTATGCTTATATGCATGTTTTGTATGATTTTATTGATAGATCTAGGGTGATATGCTAAAAACCGAGACATACATTTTATCATAGCACAAAATAGACTATCACATGCAAAGTGTACTAAGAAAATGGCTAAATAGCTTAACAACACTTAACTTGGGCTAAAAACTCATTTTTTTGACATAAAATGTTGAAAATGCAAAGTTGAAGGGCCTAATATGAAGCATTTCGAAATCTGATGGGTGTGATGAGTCAAAACAGTTTGCATAATGTATTTTTCTGAAAATATGCTATTTAGAGGGTTAAAAACATAAATTCCAAGCTTATTGGGCTAAATGTGACATTTTCGGCCCAATAAGGCCCAATATGCGAAATTTTCTAAATTGGAGGACCAAAACTGCATTTTTCTGTAAAACAGTGGGCTATAAGTGTTCCATATGCTTTTCAAAGGTTTAAAATGCTTTCCAAATGTAAAAGGGACCACAATTGTAAAATTTTTCCAAATTGGGTAAAAAATGTAAAAGTTGCGAAAAATAGGGGTTATAACCGAGAAAACTAAAGTTTCAAGGGCTTAAACTGTTTTCTATGATAAGTTGCTGAAAAAAAAATACTTATGTCAATAATTTTTGGTATAAAAATGTCAAGAAAATTGATTTAAGGACCAAACCGGAAAGTTTTTAAATAAAGGGGTAAAAAGAGTAAATTCTTCAATTAAGGAGGGGCTGGAAACAAAAAATCTTCAAGGCTAGTTACTATATGCAATTTGACCAATTGATGGTAATACGCTTGTCGACGAAAATACAATATACTACAATACCAAAAGTCGTTGTCAAACGAATTGGTTCGGTCTCGAACCAATAAAAATCCAAAATCACTAACACGACGAAGCTACGACATTTCGATTCATAACCATAACGATTACGATTACATGCGAGTGTGCACAGACGTCTACGCACCATCTTTGGGCCCCAAAAGTGTAAAATCTTGTCTGTTGAGCCTAGCTAGCCCAACGACCTGATCTTAAGGCCCGAAGGTCTCTCTCTCTTACGAAGTGTTGGGTTTTACCGACCCTACATGACGTAACAAGACTTTCAATGGCAACATGCTGCTGGTCCCCAAGGGTCCTTCAGTGCTGCTAGTAAAGTCTGTAACTCACGATTGCGAGTTGGGCTTCGGGCCCTTCGCAATTGCATTTGGTCTCGGACGACGCGGGGAAACCCCGAAGGTTTCGTACCTTCTTCCTTCCCTCCGGTCGTGGGACTTTACAAGTTCGGGAGGATCGAGTCGCGTGAAGATTTACGAGTGACGCCTATGAGGATCGCTTGTAAGGTTGCTGACTTGTCGTTTTCACTAACGCATGTCCCAACACTTCACCACCCTCTGTATTCTCGATGCCTCTGGAATACAACGATACAACGATAGGAAAACGTCGGGTTTTCCCAGGATTTCAATAACGATTACAAATTTCCGGTCGAATTTCACAACTCTTATGCTTACATCTATAGAATTCAAACAAGCATACTCATGGATCATTACTTATTTTTATTACACCATTCAATTTCTAGAAAATATCGGATTTTCTAAAGGTTTTCAAACAACACATTGGATTTCAAACTCTACTTATGAACTCACCAACATTTCATATGTTGACGTTTTTCAAAATACTTGTATTCTCAGGTAACAGATAAAGTGAAGATGATTTGTACTCTCTGACGTTTTGCTGTGATTTAAGTAGTACCAAACAGTTATTTCCTTGAATGTAATTTTTGGAACAATGTAATGTATGTAAACGTTACCAGTTGTATCATTTCCAAATGTTGGTGATGTTTTATGTTATGTTTCATGTATATGCATTGTTATGGTATTCAATGAGTCACGATAGCCCCCGGACGTTTCCGCCGTCTGGTTCGGGGGTGTGACAGTCCAGCGTACTCATTTGCAACTTTTCCCACTTAGGGACCAATCTTGACAACTTGAAAAAATAGAATGGTTAAATAGATATACCCAAATTCTCGGATGTTATAATTCTCCCCCACTTGAATTAGATTTCTCCTTTGAAATCGCTCCTTACCAGACATAGATCGGACCCAATAAACAAAGATGCACCACCGAAGGTCCTCAAACCATACAACAATCACTTTCAAGGATACTCATTCCCACCGGAGACTCCCAACCTGAAAGGGGCAGACCCAACTGCCGCTGCGGTACCCAAATCTAAATTCCCATAACTGGAGAAACGTTTGCGGTCCAATTTCTTGCCAGACCATCCTTGCAACATTATTCTGTGAATCGCTCACCGACTAACAGACTCTAAGAACACCCTACCAACCCTGATTCCCTGATCAATCCCGATCGCAACCTCAAAAGAACAGAGAGGTCATAACCTCATCATTTCTTCAGGTCATACTGCAAGAACCATCGTCAAGATTCATCAGAGAGAATGAACCCACGAACTCTAATCTTGAGCACCAGAAGGGGATCATGCTTGCCTGAAAATTTGCTCTGACCTCTAAATCCCAATGGATGAACCTCAAGTTCACCCATTCCATAACCAGAAGGTCTCACCGACTTCCCATCTTATAATAATTGTCTCAACTCTTAGTGACGCACAAGTTACGCTGGTCTCCTTCTCTTAAGAGAACACTACAACTCTACTGAAGATCGAATGACCTTGGAACTCTGTTGGTTACTGTCCAATAGTTCTATGCATCCCACTGCACCTCCCGAACCACGGCCGTGACCTACACAGGTCCAAGACATTAGATGACAGACAATACCCCTTACATGGAACCCACTTCTGATTCCAGCACCTTATCTCGTCTATACAACACAATAACGGGACATAACTCAATTCAAGAGTTTGGTCCGACCAGAAGTAGGAACCGCTCGTCACAATGACCCATTCAACTCATGGCTTGTGACCCACAACCTAAGCGTACTTCACTTATCCAATTCCTTCGGATTGCGATGTCCACCTCCCTCAGAATGTAATGATTCCTAATCATTGAGGAGACCCCGGTCTCACTCCTGGTCCTACCACCAGGCTCCCAAAAACTCATAATTTAGGGCTATACAAGCCTAAAACCCTTCTGCATCATGCTCTGATCAAGCCTGCTTTACCATAATAGCCTCTCACTAACTAGTGCGTACTACGGCTCCCCATAGTATCCCTACAACCTCCTACTGACTAGTGAGTACTACAGCTCCCCATAGCATCACAACAACCTCCTCTCTGACTAGTGAGTACTACGGCTCCCCGTAGCATCACAACAACCTCCTCTCTGACTAGTGAGTACTATGGATCCCCGTAGCATCACAACAACCTCCTCTGACTAGTGAAAACTATGACTCCCAGTAGCGTCACAACAATCTCTTCTGACTAGTGAGTACGATGGCTCCCCATAGCATCACAACAACCTCCTACTGACTGATGAGTACTACGCCTCCCCGTAGCATCACAACAATCTCTTCTGACTAGTGAGTACTATGGCTCCCCATAGCATCACAACAACCTCCTACTGAGCTCCCCATAGTACCGCAACACCCTTTCCGTTTGGCGAATACCATGGCTTCCCGCACCATCGCCACCCGCCTCACTATGCGGTGGATACTACATCTCCTCGTAGTATCACCACACCCTTTTGAATTAACCCATTTAACTGCAGCTCTCAGCAGTCTCACCCTACTAGCTCTTACCACTTCATAACTCATTCTCAGATCGAGGCCACACTACGATCATTAACTCATGCTCTGCGACCCAACATAGATAGGTGCACACACACCCATTCAGGCTAAGCATCACTACTTCGGACGACCACCATCGTGACAAACCTCTTTTTCTCACTGTAATTCACATTCTCAAATAAATCCCTTTGGTGTCAATTAGCTGAAGGCCCCCACCGGTACCGTAAACACTTGATACATCACTCATCATCTCAACTCAAAACTCAAAATAATCCGAGATTTAGGCCACTAAACTTAGATACCCTAGAATACCATCACAACGCTTCGCAGAGTCTGGACTCTACCACTGATCACATACTCATGGCATCATACTCGGATACTGCATTGCTTCCTCGAAATATCGCAACCAGTCTTTCTCTCGTGCCACTTGTAACCCTCAGAATACTCCATCTCCCAAATTAAAACACGGAGATTTTGCCAATGACTCAGAACACTTAGATGACAATCCGAAACTTCCTTCCCTATTGCTCAAAACTCATGCAAAAATACTCATAACGACCCTGAAGTTGGTTGCTCGATTAACTTCTTCCCTTCCCATACTGCATATAATAGCCAGCACCCTGAACCATAAATTCTCAACCGCCGAACTAACCTCACAAGCCAACCACCTCGAATTCACTATTCTAACCTTGAAGGATTCCTATCCACCACAAGGTCTCTGACCAACGGCCACTTTCAGTGGATAAACTCATCCTTTATCAAACATGTACCACATGCACTATCTCACTCTACACCCCTCTTGACCACCAATGACCCTGGTCTCAGGAATCTGCACCGCATGCCTCTCTATTCGGTTCTCTAACTCCTCTTAAACAAATCTATGGTCTCCTCAAAAGTACCCAGTCCTCCCCCACTCCGGGTTCGAATCATCACCGTTTGTTTTGCCAACAATCTAACCCACTGATTGTTTTTAGTAATAATATCGCACCAACTCTTGGAAGGTGATACGCAATGCTCGGTAATCTCCCCGATGGAGGTCAAGCAATTCCATATACCCCGAATCTCTGATGAAATCCTCAAAAACTTCTCATCATGACTACCTCTAGTCATTTAGAATCTCGTACCATCCCACTACCGGACATCTCAACTATCTAGTCGCAACCCTGACTCTCCGTCTGAAAACGATGAACTAACAGATTCCTCATCCTCGACTCTTCAACCAATGTTCCATCACGTGGGTTGTAGTAAGAGTGGAGTCCTCATCACCACACTCGATACTCATCATAGAAAAAAATATCCACTTCCCCAATATCCTCTTCTTGATCGTCTGATGTTGCAGCTAATACACACCCTTCTATGATCAAATAGGGTGTATCCTTGTCCTCAACCATCTCAGTCCCCGGTAACAACCTGCTCATGCTCTAACATTACCTCTCGGCAAACATACTGCCCAAATACTCTGAAGAAATATCGTAACCACAGCTACCTGACAGGGCTCACCCACAACCTTGGAAACCAAAAATCTCAATACCCCTCATGTTCTCCACATGAAAAGAAATAGCACCTCTCAGGTCATAGAAAATGACATCTCCATTTTCGGTCGGTCGCTCAGCCCAGACCGTATTCTCCCATAAGGTACCATCCCTACTCATCCCTGAGTCTTGCGACTCCAACTAGCATCTCACCAACAATCACTCGGAGTTAACTCGATTTCCATTTCAAGGGATGCTCCACTAAAACTCGTTCATAATGGCCCTCTGGCCCCATACTCATTCACCTCTGATCTCAGTCTATACCATCCCCATGGAACAATCGATACAAACCAGGAATACTAACCGCCACATGCCATGGTACTCAAACCGTATGGCTACCTCTCGATCTGCTATGAATCATGGTACTCGAACCATGTCATCATGTGACAACCCGAAATTTCCATTTGTACCAACATTATCTATTCAATAGAAGCTAGTCAAGTTTCAGTGAATTTCATACTTTTCCGAATAAGTTTGTGTACATTAGGGTTTACGTTTAAGGAGATATCAGGAGAGTGGATACTTCTGGGTTTGTGAAATTTGAACATTCCAAGTTTCATAATGTTATAGTCCAACTTCCGGAATAAAAATATTTTCTGTCAAAATATTTCAGGACTATAAATAGATTTCTGAATTTAATTAATTCATTATTCCCAATTCCAACTAGAGAAAAGCCATTTTCTCTCTGACGGATCTTCGGGTTTTCATCCCAGATTGTGAGTCTACTTTCCTAGATGTGCTTTATTACTTGTTTTATGGTTTATAACATAGATTACATGTCTAAAGTACAAGATCCGGGAGCTTACGGCCCAAGAACGTTCATGGGGTGTAAACTCCAAAACAAGGCCTAAAAGCTACCCAATCTCATTTCCATGTTAGGTACCTAATTAAGGACAATATGTATGAACATTAGAGGCTAGAAATCATCCAAGATCATCTAGCTTTAGGAGTTTACGGCCAAGGATATGCTCTTGGGCCGTAAACCCCTTTTTCAAGGGCTAAGAGTGCCCTAAACACCCCTAAGGCTTTAAGACAATTACCCTTTCATACTTGTAACTTGAATGGGGAGTAAATTACATCAAAATCATCCCTAAAACGGAGGTTACGGCCAAGGAACATCTCTTGGGCCGTAAACTCCAAGTAAAGGCACAAATGTGTGCCTAATGGCCCCTTTAGCCTAAATAAAAAACATAGAAGCTATCCTACATGTGCTAGTGACTTAAAAGAATTAAAACTAACACCCCATAGGAGTTTATGGCCATAAACTCTAGAGGATATGTTCTTTAGGCCGTAAACTCCTCTATGGAGCATTCTAAGGCCTTAAACTACTTCAAGAATTATTCCACAAGTACTAGGCTTATTCTAGGATTTAGATAGCACCTTAAAACACCCAAAATCACCAAGAGTGGAGTTCACGGCCGTAAACTCCAAAGATGGGGTTTGTTGGGTGGTGAACTCTTATACAAGGCCTTGGAAGCTTCAAACCCTTTTGCCTTGTCCTGTATCAACTTAGATGCAACCATTAGGACCTTTAACACTTATGCAAAGTGTTTTTCATGTTCCTAAGTGTCCTAACTTATTTTATTAAGTTATAATTTGGCTAATTAGTTATATATATGCTCATTATATGATAAATAGGCACGTGCGTGTGAACAAGTCTCCGTTTGCCACCTAGCACGGTACCCGATACATCAATCCAATCTACTCACCACAAGTGAGTTCATACCCCTTAAATTAACCTTGGAAATGCTTTTAAATGTTTTAAATACTTTATGAGGGGGGATACAAGTTAAACACTTAGAGTTATTACATCAATCACATGTGATTACATTAATCACATGTGATTAATAACTAGAAAACCAATGATTTTATCACTGTTCAAACTGTTTATCAAAATGTTTTACAAACTCTTTTACTTATCAAATGCTTTTATTAAACTTTGTTTTACTTCTTATAAATTGCATGTCCATATATGTATAAATATATAAGAAATGTTTAAAGGGTTTAGGAAGGCTATCCACCCTATTTCCTTTTCGCGCATTGAGATGTGGTCTGGTGGGATTTCGGGTAACCATCCGAAGGTCGTTTCAATATTAATTATATATCAACTATACATATATAGACATAAAAGTACTTCCATATTCATACTTATCAGCACATCATTAGTAAGTTACCATCGGGGTAACACAGGATCATACTACTACAATTTCTAGATCAACGAGTCAGTTCATTCATGAGTCAATACTTATTACTAAGAGAACATATACAACAATACTAGAACAAGTAACATTATATTACATATACACGAATACGTTAACAATTGTGATCTACTGTATGGGAGCATGCCTTAATTGTCATGACCCGAGTTGTAGCCAGAGTCTCTTGGAGGGAGAGCATGAGTTTGCGTATAGATCTATACTGGATTAACAATCCTACACTTCGCTGCTAGCTACAGCGGGACCGACAGGTCTGTGGGTGCCAAACGTCATACCTTATTTTTCGACTATACGTTGTCGTTGTTACCAGTCGATAGTATGGTGCAATTTATCACATGATACCTTAATATAAACCCGGTTTACGGTAGTTAGTACAGCAGTAGTTCCTATAATACAAAACTACAGTACTACAATGATTTACTCATTACATATTTTAGTGATAACCTCACTTAAACATTAATGTACAAACTATATTTTGTTAAATGATAGTTACACTTGGTAAATTACACACTTTTACAACAAACGAGCACACAAAACAGTTAAGCCTTGGTAGAAGGCTACTTTAATAGAAAATATAGTTTTTTCTGAGAGATTCAAACTTTTACAAACACTTACAAACCTTTACATACATCTTACAAACTTATACTTGATACATGTTCAAACATTTTTGGATGACAAATACCGACACTAAAATACTTATGAACTCACCAGCTTAATGCTGATAAACTCTTTCAAAACTACTTGTATTCTCATGTCATCAGTAGACAGGTACCGAGGCCAGCTTTTGAGAAGATGGAGCGCATTCAAGACTCATCTTATTATTTTGATATACGTTATTTTTGGTGTTTAAAATGTACAGAACACGCTTGTATTAAAATTATATATTTAATGCAATGGATGATGTTGTTTGCTTATTTACATTTACTGTGTTGTGATACTTTACATGACATCTTCCGCCCCAGAACGCTTCCGCCGTTCTTGGTTTTGGGGTGTGACACATCACTTCTCAATCCACTACTCATCATGGTACTCGAACCATGTCATCACTTCTCAATCCGCTACTTATCATGGTACTCGAACCATGTCATCATTTCTTAATCTGCTACTTTACATGGTACTTTAACCATGTTATCATTCCTCAATCCGCTACTCAAATTCCTCTGGATTAGCCTTCCGGATCGTCGCGGTCATCTCATCATGAATCATACGGCGAATCTCATTATCGCTAACACCGCTGCTCTCCTGCGTGTGTGGTGTACCAACCATGATGTCTTTGAAACACAATACAAATATACCAGAGACTCGATCGAGTATGCTCGCACTCGATCGCCCAACCCTACTTGTTCCTTGGTACCCAAATGATTCTTACTTAGAGTGCGCACCGCTCTGGTGTCTTTAGTAGTACGAGCCCTATACTACCATCCATACCACATCAGTATTCACCCTAAGTTCTCCTCCTTGGACCCCATATCACAAGTACCCTATATCTCACTGGCATAGGCTACCTTTCGGTAGACCTCTCATCAGCTCCTCACTGCTACCTACTCGCTCTCAAGCATCACATAGCAACAAAATCCTTCCTACGCTAAGGCATCACAAATCAGGCCACTCGAGTCCTAATATGAGTACCTAGCCTACTCTAGCATGCATATCATCATAACATATCTTATAACACATAATGTAAGGGTATTTTGGGAAATCACCGTTCAGGCGCTGGCTGATCGTAAACACATCTTCCTTCTACCTTTCTCACAATCTTTTACTATTTTAAAAAAATTGTTTATTTTATGAAAACTTTCCCAATTCCTTAGTTTGAGTTCAGATTCATCCGAAGATGCACCCGAATCCCTCAAACCAAGGCTCTGATACCAACTTGTAGCAACGTAAATTTTCAAAACAATTTTTCATTTTTTTTAAATCATACTTTCAATCACATGATAATCTCAAAACATAACGTATCACTATGTCATACAAAACATGTCCCCAGAATCTCAAGAACATAAACTCTATGAGTGTGTATGGATCATGCCAACGCCTTCCCGAGATCCTCGCTAGTACCTGAAACACATAACACAACAACTGTAAGCATAAATGCTTAGTAAATTCCCCAAAATACGACATACAACACATACACCACTCGTGGCTACTGTACGACCCTCTGGTCGATGTGTCTCAGCAGGACCCTCCGTTCCTATAGCTCGTTGGATCCTCTGGTTCGGTTATAGGTCGTTGGGCCCTCCGGCCCGGTCTGTCTCGTTGGACCCTCCGGTCCGATCTATACAATTATATATCATACATGCATCATATAACACATAATCTCACACATGGCACACAATCTCATACATAGCACATAAGACCTTCCGGTCAACTCATAATACCACTCTAGGTAATGTATAGTGAGAAGACTCACCTTGGGTAACTCAAATAATCTCGCACTCGGATATATTGATGTAGGCCCCGCCTAATCACATCCACAATATCCTCAAATGAATAATGGATCTCAATAGCTCGATTAAATCCTTTTTTTACAATCCCACAAAAGGGTAAAAGACCATTTAACCCGTTCTTGACACAAAAGTCCAAATGTTGATCAAAACACTAAAAGTCAACGAAAGTCAACAGGAGTAGTACGCAGCGCATACCAGCTCTTGTACGCGAGGTGTACTCCGACGATCCAGAATCGGGACCTCGAACCCTTACGCTGAGCATACTAAGATTTACGCCCAGCATAAGTCTCAGTTTCAGCCTGGTTTGGATTTTGGTCTTAAACGGTTAAGACATAAAGTCAAACTCCAGATCTGACTTCTCTAAGACCACTTAATCCATAAAGTCACGACCTTTAAGCCTTTGCATGGCTGAAAAGGTTCCTAATCACTTTAACACCTTTCCTTCTTCCTTATAATGTCTAGATCTCATGCATGGCTCAATACTCACATCAAAGATTGGATTTTTATGAACCTACAACTTATTTTACTCTGAAATATGGCATATCTAGTCTTATAGAGACCATTTGCTCATAAAGTCTCCATCATGGTACCAAAAACCCTAATTTTTTTTCCAAGAAGAACAAATCACAAAAGACAAGGAAAGCTTTGAGCTTTTTACCTCAGAAGGAAGCTCCAAGCTCTGAAGAAGTCAAATCTACTCTTGTCCACCGACTTCTAGCTTCTACCATGGCCTCCCCTTCTCGTTCACCACCTTGAAATGGCACTTTGAAGCTCAAAACACTCACACACAAGCTTTAGGACGAAGGAAATTCTCTCTTAGGGTTTCTCTCTGTGAAATGGTGGTAGAGGATAAGGCTGTATCATTCCTTATACAGGGCTCCAACCTCAAATTAGGGTTTGCATATGGACCAGTTATGCCCAACTTAACTTTTGTACGCCCAACATACCTTAAGGATCCTGCATCCATTTCAAGCACATGAGTACGCGCATCGTACTCTCCAGTACGCCTAGTGTACTCATTTGCAACTTTTCCCACTTAGGTACCAATCTTGACAACTTGATAAAAGAGAATGGTTAAATAGATATACCCAAAATTCCCGGATGTTACACATGGATGGACATGGAAGGAATTGAGGGTTTGGGCCATGTTGTGACCCATCTCATAGCAGGGGTAAAATGGTTATTTTACCTAAATTAGAATCCCTATTCTAATTTAGTATTTTATTACCCTTGATAGCCGGGAAGCAGTCGGAGCAGTAGTCAGGGATTTCTCATTCAGGAGTTTAGCCGTCAGCATCACAAGGTGAGTTTCCTTCCAGTAGGAATGGGTCTACATCCACAATGTCAGCCCGTTAGCAATAGTTATGGGTCTACTTCGGTCTGATGCAGTTTCCGGACTTCGGTAAGTTGCAGAGGGCAAGGCCCTAGTTAGTTCCGGTCTTCGGTCCGATGCAGTGGGCAAGGCCTAGTATGTGTTTATATGTTATTGTATGGTATGTGGTAGTTTGGGGGAGCTCACTAAGCTTCGTGCTTACAGTTTCAGTTTTAGTTTCAGGTACTTCTGCAAGTAAAGGGAAGAGCTCGGGATGATGGCATCGCACACACCACAGCTTCAGTTTTTGTCTTGGGAGTTGATTTAGCTTTTCATAGATATGATTTGATAGAGTGTTGATACAGTTTTCTCATGATACTTTGTTACGGTTTGAGATATTGATGTACGGGTTTTTATTTTATGGTATTGAACTCATGATTTTAGTAATGATTAATCAAATTTTTTGGGTGGTTACAGTCCATAACTATTTCTGTTCTATACTTGACCCGACCCGACATGGTCCATTTGGGTTGCATGGCACCATGCATTGGATAAACTAAATGAGAGAAATAACACTTATGGTTTATTAATATATTATAATTTTTAATATGTTAATAATATTATTTAATTAGTTTCATCAAGAATTAATTTAGAATTAATTAAGTGATAAAATGATAACCAATTAAGTATATGAGTTGATTATGTAAATCATCCATAACTTATATAGTCGACTAAGAGGCTCCATGGATTATCAAGTTGGGTTCCACCCATAAGATGCTCCATGGAGTTAATCCTTGAATCATGGAAATGAAGAGTCATGTTACATTAGGGTTTACCTAATGCAACACACTAAATAAACCATGTGACATCTCACAAAATCGGCACACATAGTGAAACAAGAGGGCTTGGCCGATTTTTGTATGTTTCACATTCTCTCCAAGTTTACTCCATAGCATTTGGTGTTGTGTGAAACATTTGAGGCATCACACTTGGGGTTCTAGGCTCACAAGGTTTCATTGAATCAAAATAAACAACAAGGTATGTTATTCTATTTTTACATTTAAGTTAAAATATTCCCCACGTATGCTAGATAGGATCATGAACCTTGGAAATCAACTTGCATGAATTTTAGACAAACATAGATCCAAGGTTTATTAGGGTTGCATCTAAACTTAGGAAATGTTAGAATGCTCAAAACCCATCAGATTCGAAATGTAAAACTGATTTGGATGAGGATCGCTTGGATTGAAATCGAATTGAATGTCGGACAGGGATGTCGGCCACATTGGTACCATCATCATTCAACATGACATCTTCGGAAAGTTCATCATCCGAATCTGAATGCCTAAGGTCATGTTGTGGAGTCTTTGGAGGTTCTTCGAAAGCAAACTCCAAATCAATTACATCATCAGCATGAGCAATGAATGGTAAGTTTCTTTGAACATCTCTATTCCTTATCGAAATGAGAGAAGCTTCAACCTAGGACCGGGTGAGTTCTAGATGACTCAAATGATCCCTGTCAACATAATCTTCCCATAAAGTATCATTAGCACCCGGTCGTCCTCTACCCTTTCCGGGTATTAGACCAGTTGAGGCACCTAAGGTTGGAAGGACTGCTCCATAATAACAATGCTTGGGGGTCCAAAACAGAGGTTTCAGACCGTGCTTGTGTGGTAGAAATTCAGATATTAAATTTGACACGTGGGTTTGTTCCAAGGGGGGCAAGGAACTTTTTTCAACACTTTCATCACCTTTTTTGGAAGGTGAGGGTGCATTATGTGCAAACTACCCGTATGTCTGTGCTTGTGATTTTGAAACATCGTGGGGTACCTCGGAAGAGTGGGTTGGTGGGGTGAACGGATGGCTAGAGTCAATCATAATGTTTTGGGCTCCTTCCTGTTGGCAGGAAGAGCTAAATTTGGTTCTCTTATTGGTTTTTGGCTTTAAAGGGGATGATTTTTGTTTTGCTGATTTCTTTGTCTTCTTACCACTTAAGGAAACATGTTTGGCCACTTCCGAAGTGAGATCAATGGGGATCGGGGTAGATTGTGTTGGGTTATACACAACCAAAGTCTCCTAGTGATGTTTCAAATGAATAGATATAGAATGTATAAAGGCTAACATATGTTCCAGTAAGCGTCTTATAGGTCTGAAGGATGATTGCTTCGAAATACGATAATGCTTAACAGTTTTTAAAGAAAACTATACCTATTTGAGAATCGTAGCCACTAGAAGTGGTACATACCTTTCATGCTAGAACTGCTGAGTTGTCAGGGCCTAAAATCCAGAGCTTGAAATTTCATTCTCCTTCCTCTTGATGGAAAGTTTTGAGAAATCTTGCCATAGAACTTCAGGAAGATTAACGACGTTGCTCTTTCCGGAGAAGATGATGTAGAAGATGTACAACCAGTTTTTGTTGAGGGTGTCTGTACCTCCATGCTTTACATATAGTCCCCTGATGATGAAGTCCATCAAAACAGTCCAAGGACTAGAAATGGTTGATTTCTTAAATTCCTTCGCCTTGTACTCTTGATCTTAACCTATGTGGTTCAAGAACGGCTGGAATTCATCGGTAGTTGGTTCTTGAACTTTGAAGTCGGTGGGGTTTTCGTGAACTTTGATCGCTTTAAGGAAGGTGGATTTATGGATTGGAACGATTCGATCTACTATAATTTTAGTCTCAAGAACACCATTGTAGATATTGTCTCTTTCGAAGGCTGTGCGAAGAAGAGAAAGTGGAAGCGGAGGTCTTGGAATTTTGGTGAGTGCAATGGAGATGGGATGAAGAGAAATAAACTCGATCATCACTCGAATAGGTTCATCAAAATCCATGGGATTGAGAGAGAAGACTTGTGTCGAGTCCTTGAGGAAGGGTTTAGGTGACGTTGATGATGATGATTCCTTTGATGACTTCTTTTTAGTAACAACTTTGGGAATTTTTGTGAGTGGTTTGATCGATTTTAGACGGTGAAGTAGACACCATTGTTGGAGAAGGATGAAAACTTGAAGAACACAGAGACATAAGAGGAAGATGAGAACAACTTGAGGGGTTCTTTTGTGGGCTTAAATACAGAAATTAATTTGGAACTTTTTATAACTGATGGAAACGGGTTGGGTTAAAAAGATAATGATGTGATCCAGATTTGGAAATTGGTTACGTTAAATGTATTACCATTTTAGTGTGTTGACCAAAGGTGATGAAAGTTTCGATTGGATCAAGGCGTTAAATGGATACCCTCGTTTGCGTGATCGGATATTTGCTTTTCGAAGACGTGCAATCGTGGAATGGATTTTGTTGGGCTGAAGATTATTTTGAAGATTGCGTCTTTTGGGCTCGATAGCATAAGTTATTTTGTATTCCGGTTTGGGCCTGTCCAACCGAGAACCTTTTATGTTTTGTATATAAGTTTACGCTTGGATGCATATTAGGTTAAGGTTTTCAGAGATATACGAAATAGCGATTAATCTAGACGATAACAGGTTTCTTTAATCGTTCTTGTAACCTTCCAATCCTCTATAGTTGATGTTCCTAATAGATCTCTTCTGAGGATTTTGTTTAATCATTTGACTCGTTTGATTTCATCTTGACTTGTTCTTATTATTGCGTTCATACTGTTTTATGTTTATATACTTGTTCAAGATCTAATCGATCTTTGTAGATTAAAGGTTAGTTTAATTTCATCAGTTGGTATCAGAGCAGGAGGCTGTGTAATCAATACACATCTTTACTATGAAAAAATTTTCCATTAGGGTTTTTCCGCAATCATCAATATTTATTGAGCCGTCATCTCTTTATTGACGTATCTTGATATTTATTGTTTTTCCCTAATCTGCTTTATTACAAGTCTGATCTTTGAACAGGTTTTTACGATTATAATGGACGCGACGCAATCAAACCTTATTAATATTTCCAACAGCATCGGTTCGACGACAAAGATTCCAATCTTATACACCCATGACTATGAAGTATGGGCGCATCACTTTGAAGACTACGTGATTGTATCGGAGGATAATGGGTACCTCATATGGGAAGCCATCATTAATGGACCGTTTTTTCATTCTGCATCGTCCAAAATCATCAAGACACAAAAGGAGTACAATGATCTGCTAAAGGACGTGAAGGATATTGCACAAGATGAAAAGGATAAATTCCAGTGCAATATTAAGGCGTTAAGGTTGATCAGATTCGCCCTTCAGTCCGACACATTCAGGTTGGTCAGCTCATGCACGACGGCAAAGGAAGTTTGGGATAGACTTCGTGAACTGTATTCTACAGACGAGGATCTTGAACATTCCATTCAAACTTTGCTTTTATCTGAGTTTGGAGAATTTAGGCAAGAAGCCGAAGAAACGGTGACCCAGACGTTTGATCGCTTCAATCGTCTTCTCAGCAAGATGATCAAACACGATATTGAAAGGAAGCTTATCGAACAGAAGGTTACTTTCTTGAACGGACTGAGGTCTGAATGGAGAGCAGTAGTTTCCACAGTCAAAGCCCATGAGCAGTTTAAATCATACTCTTTGGCGAAACTGGTGGGTATTCTTAAGTCCCAAGAGAAGATTGTGGTGCAAGAAAAGAACGTCGTTTCTAGTCTTGGTTCGTTGGCCCTCCTATCTAAAAGTAAAGCTGTGATGGAGGATGAAGACCTCAACTTGGAGGAATATGACCTCACGTCTGAGGATTATGCCATGATGGTGTCCAATCCCAAGAGGTTCATAAATAAGAGATTCCCCAGCAACAAAAACCGAAACTGGCAAGGGAGTTACAGCTCTGAAAAGGTGAACAATGAACCGAAGGCTGAGGAGCACAAGAAGGAACCGAAGGTGGATGGCGATTCCGGAGTAAGCTGTTTCTACTGTGGTGGGAAAAACCACGATGCTAAGGACTGTGTCCTTAAGAAGATGGCTGAAAAGGATGATGGAAATGATGAGGAAGCTGTGTTGCAGAAAAGATTGGACGAGTTGAGAAAGAAGAAGTCTACCGCTAACCCCTCTATTAATGCTCTCATTGTGCAGGGTTCGGTTAAAGTTGACGAGTTCGGTAGCACGGAAGTTTGGTCTACCGACTCAGAAGACGATGAAGTGAGGAAGCCTACCCATGGAAAGGCTTATGTGGCTAAGGAGGAAAGCAGTGGAGGAAGATGCTTCATGGTGACTGACGTATCTCAAATGAGGGGATACAACACCGATGGAGGAAGCGATGGACCGAAGGTACAGGAGGACATGTGCTTTACGGCCAAACCACTTAGCCAGCAGTTCAATGAGCTCGATGAACTGATAAAGAAGGTACAATCTGTTTTTATTTCATCCAAAGTACCACCATCCTCATATGAGAAAGAACTAAAAAATGTTAATACAAGAATTTCACATCTAGATAGTAGCTTAACTCAAACTCGAGTCACCAATTCTAACCTAAATGATCAATTAAGCAGGGTGGCGTCGAAGAGTGAGGAGCGGAGAATGTGGATCGAGTTAAAGGAGTCGGAATTAGTTAAAGTTAAAGACGAAAACATTTATTTGCAAAGAGACAATTTAAAATTGTTAAAACAGCGGAATGTTTTTTTGTTTAATTGCTAAACGTTTGTATTCTAATATTACTCAGCTTCACTTGGATTGTGAAATAGGCCAAAAGATCCATCGCATGATTTTGCCCTTCCTAGAGTTTAAGGAGGATGAAATCGATGCCGAAGCCTACAATTGTGAGAGTGTGATATCGTCTGATGATGTCAATCAGACCTACATGTATGGACTGGACAAAATTGAGTCCTTCATTAAATCCAAGGACCACAAGGACATGCTTAAAAACCTTTTGGATGAAAATGACAGACTTAAACTGAGAACCGAAACCATGCAAAAATTTGACTCTTTAAACGCCAACGTAAGCTCAGAAAACAAAATTGATGTTGAAAATGCATCTGAGCTTAACGAGGACGAAAACATGAGTGAAATTTCTGTAGAGGACACGGTTGACTGCTCAGAATTTATTAAAAACGAACCTGAAAACCACAAGAATATTATTTCTGAAAATTCAGTGGAGTTCGCTCGATTGTCCCATAAAAAGTCCCCGATATTAGTTGAGAAAGCAGTTGTGTATCAAAAGGTCAGGACCACTCCGAATCAAGTATACAAGGTGACAGGAGTTACCGAACATCAAACAGCTGAACTCACAGCTATTGTAAACGAAGACAATGCTGATGGCTGCAATGAGTACTTCTGGGAAGCTCCAATAGATAATGCAAACGAAACCATTGGTTTATCTGAAAGAACTTCCTGGAAGAGCAAAGGAAGATACATACCTGAACCCTTGAATAAGCTAGATAATTTCGATGAGCCAAGCAGCAGTGGTACAAAAGATATTCCTCAGGAGGATGATCGTTCGGCAAAAGAACACGCTACCTCTACTCCCTCAGCTCAAAGTGGAACTTCTACAGACATTCCCTCTGCTCCTTCGGCTCAAAGTAAAACTCCTACAGTTCAAAAGGAACCAGCCAAGGAGACACCGAAAACGAAAGCGAATGTTCATCATCAACCTAAACAGATGAGGAATAGGAAGAGAGAAAGGAACAATAGATATAGGAAGAACCTTTCTGAAAGGAAACAATTCTGGCATTCCCAGAATGCATATTTCTCACACCAAGACAAGAATCTGAAGTATGAAAACAATCCTGTAGGAAAGCCTGAAAGTCACAACAACCGAAAGCCAAGGTTCGATTCACGAGAAAATATCAACCGAAGGCAAAGGTTCGGTTCTGAAAAAGACTTCAACCGAAACCAAAGGTTTGGTTTCAAGGACAGCACAAATCGAACGCAAAGGTTCGGTTCTGAAGTCAAAAGAAAACAAGACTCTAAGGTCGGTCCCCCCAACGATCAAAAGCAAAAGGGTCACCTAGAGTCTCCAGCCAGGAAATCCTCTCAATCCAAACCCTCTCATTCTAATTCTTCTCGTTCTTCTAATTCTTCTACTTCCACCGATTCATCTCCATCTTGCTCTGAAGCTAATTCCGCTTGTTCTCAAAAATCTCATTTGTCAGTTGAACAAAAAGGAAAGTAGAAGGTCAATGAATTCAAACCAGAGTCCAAACCAAACACACCCAATCCTAACAAAATAAAAGTTTTTACCATTAAAAAAAAGATGAAACAACTCTTATAAAACGAACATGTCTAGTTGACATCTCTCTTACTGTTCCAGTTCCCATGAAAAGCTCACGTGGACCCAAGAAACTTTGGGTTCCTAAATCTGTCTAATTTTTGCAGGTTATAAGTGACGAGCAGTTCGACGAAGAATGGTACATCGATAGTGGCTGCTCACGTCACATGACAGGGAGGAAAGAGGAGCTTAGGGAATACAGATCTCTTGCAAATAGTGGCAACATCAAGTTTGGAAATAATTCTTTCGGCACCATAAAGGGATACGGGATGATAACAAATGGGGACTTTACTATAAGGAAGGGCTTATGTGGAAGGACTCCAACACAACCTCATTAGTGTATCTCAGCTTGTTGGAGGTATAGGTCTCAAAGTCTCATTCGATGATGAAGGTTCTGAAATCATAGAGAAAAGGACAAAGAAAGTGATTCTCAAGTCAGAGCGAAAGGGTGAAATGTTTTCCTTAAACCTTAAACCCATCAAAGGAAACCCAGCTATATGCTTGTTATCAAAAGCTCAATCCAACGAAAGCTGGTTGTGGCACCGAAGAGTCTCTCATCTCAATTTTAAAGATATCAACCAACTTGTCACTGGAGGTCATGTTAGGGGTCCTCCATTGCTCAACTTCGATAGAGATCATTTGTGTGCTGCATGCGAAATCGGGAAGCAAAGTCATCAAAGTCACCCATCTATAATCAACACAAAAGTTGTTGAACCACTCGAATTACTTCATATCGATTTGTGTGGTCCTTCATCTATCGAAAGCATCGGTGGTAGTAAGTATATTCTTGTTATTGTTGATGACTTTTCACGATTTACATGGGTATTCTTTCTAAAGCTCAAATCTGAAGCGACTCAAAAGCTGAAAGTGTTTATCAAGCAAATTGAAATACAGCTCAAGAAGGTCGTCCGCAACATCAGGAGCGACAATGGTCTCGAATTCAAGAACAGGGAGTTTGAAGAGTTTCTTGAAGAAAAGGGAATAAGTCACAATTTCTCAGCTCCCTACACACCGCAACAGAACGGAATAGTCGAAAGACGAAACCGATCTTTGTGTGAAGCTGCCCGAACTATGCTAAGTTTCACTTCCTTACCTCTTTATTTTTGGGCTGACGCTATTTCGGTTGCTTGTTTTACACAGAACAGGTCCAATCTCAACAAGCGTTTCATGCTCACTCCATTTGAGATACTAAACAAGAGAAAGCCCAATGTGAAATTTTTCCATGTGTTCAGCTCAAGGTGTTTCATCTTTAATTCTAAAGAACACCGCAACAAGTTTGATGTCAAAGCCGACGAGGGAATTTTTCTGGGTTACTCGCTCACATCCAAGGCGTACAGGGTCCTAAACAAGCGTTCGAGAAGGATTGAAGAGACATATTATGTGACCTTTGACGATAGCTATGTCAAGAAGCTACAGGCCAAAGAAGACACCGCTGGGGAAATCTTTCCTCTAACTGGCCAGGTCACAGTCTCGGTCGCCAATTTATACGAGACATTTCTGGAGCTCTTTGACGAACCAGAGCAAGCTTCACTTTCCGAAGCAGGTGCAGTAGACAACAAAGTTGATCATATGAAGCAGATTGTCGAAGATGCTGCAAGAAGAATTCATGAAGTAGGATTGACCACTAATGACTCTCCTTCCAACAACGCTCATGTCGAGGGGGAGCCAAGCCCACAAATCGAGGGGGAGCCAAGCTCACAAATAGAGGGGGAGCCAAGCTCACAAGTCCAGGGGGAGCCAAATTCTACCACTTCAACCGAAGGTCCTTCATCACCCGAAGGTGCTTCTCCAACCAACGATACCTCTCCAACCGAAGGTGCTTCAACGCCTGGAAGCTCAGCACCACAAGAGACACCTGCACCTCATGTTTCTCAAAGCTCATCAATTGAGGGGGAACATAATGATATGATGCTTGAGTACGATAGCCAATCTGAGCCAGAAGAAATGATTAATGCTGAACTAGATCCAACCTTTGATCCGAATTACCCTCCTCTTATCAAATGGACCAGAGATCATCCTATCTCTCAAGTAGTTGGTGATGTATCTGAAAAGGTTCTGACCCGATCACAACTGAAGGCAAAACAGACATCCTTATTTTCAAAGGTTGAGTTTTGTATGTTTAACTCATTTATTTGCAAAGAGACAATTTAAAATTGTTAAAACAGCGGAATGTTTTTTTGTTTAATTGCTAAACGTTTGTATTCTAATATTACTCAGCTTCACTTGGATTGTGAAATAGGCCAAAAGATCCATCGCATGATTTTGCCCTTCCTAGAGTTTAAGGAGGATGAAATCGATGCCGAAGGCTACAATTGTGAGAGTGTGATATCGTCTGATGATGTCAATCAGACCTACATGTATGGACTGGACAAAATTGAGTCCTTCATTAAATCCAAGGACCACAAGGACATGCTTAAAAACCTTTTGGATGAAAATGACAGACTTAAACTGAGAACCGAAACCATGCAAAAATTTGACTCTTTAAACGCCAACGTAAGCTCAGAAAACAAAATTGATGTTGAAAATGCATCTGAGCTTAACGAGGACGAAAACATGAGTGAAATTTCTGTAGAGGACACGGTTGACTGCTCAGAATTTATTAAAAACGAACCTGAAAACCACAAGAATATTATTTCTGAAAATTCAGTGGAGTTCGCTCGATTGTCCCATAAAAAGTCCCCGATATTAGTTGAGAAAGCAGTTGTGTATCAAAAGGTCAGGACCACTCCGAATCAAGTATACAAGGTGACAGGAGTTACCGAACATCAAACAGCTGAACTCACAGCTATTGTAAACGAAGACAATGCTGATGGCTGCAATGAGTACTTCTGGGAAGCTCCAATAGATAATGCAAACGAAACCATTGGTTTATCTGAAAGAACTTCCTGGAAGAGCAAAGGAAGATACATACCTGAACCCTTGAATAAGCTAGATAATTTCGATGAGCCAAGCAGCAGTGGTACAAAAGATATTCCTCAGGAGGATGATCGTTCGGCAAAAGAACACGCTACCTCTACTCCCTCAGCTCAAAGTGGAACTTCTACAGACATTCCCTCTGCTCCTTCGGCTCAAAGTAAAACTCCTACAGTTCAAAAGGAACCAGCCAAGGAGACACCGAAAACGAAAGCGAATGTTCATCATCAACCTAAACAGATGAGGAATAGGAAGAGAGAAAGGAACAATAGATATAGGAAGAACCTTTCTGAAAGGAAACAATTCTGGCATTCCCAGAATGCATATTTCTCACACCAAGACAAGAATCTGAAGTATGAAAACAATCCTGTAGGAAAGCCTGAAAGTCACAACAACCGAAAGCCAAGGTTCGATTCACGAGAAAATATCAACCGAAGGCAAAGGTTCGGTTCTGAAAAAGACTTCAACCGAAACCAAAGGTTTGGTTTCAAGGACAGCACAAATCGAACGCAAAGGTTCGGTTCTGAAGTCAAAAGAAAACAAGACTCTAAGGTCGGTCCCCCCAACGATCAAAAGCAAAAGGGTCACCTAGAGTCTCCAGCCAGGAAATCCTCTCAATCCAAACCCTCTCATTCTAATTCTTCTCGTTCTTCTAATTCTTCTACTTCCACCGATTCATCTCCATCTTGCTCTGAAGCTAATTCCGCTTGTTCTCAAAAATCTCATTCGTCAGTTGAACAAAAAGGAAAGTAGAAGGTCAATGAATTCAAACCAGAGTCCAAACCAAACACACCCAATCCTAACAAAATAAAAGTTTTTACCATTAAAAAAAAAGATGAAACAACTCTTATAAAACGAACATGTCTAGTTGACATCTCTCTTACTGTTCCAGTTCCCATGAAAAGCTCACGTGGACCCAAGAAACTTTGGGTTCCTAAATCTGTCTAATTTTTGCAGGTTATAAGTGACGAGCAGTTCGACGAAGAATGGTACATCGATAGTGGCTGCTCACGTCACATGACAGGGAGGAAAGAGGAGCTTAGGGAATACAGATCTCTTGCAAATAGTGGCAACATCAAGTTTGGAAATAATTCTTTCGGCACCATAAAGGGATACGGGATGATAACAAATGGGGACTTTACTATAAGGAAGGGCTTATGTGGAAGGACTCCAACACAACCTCATTAGTGTATCTCAGCTTGTTGGAGGTATAGGTCTCAAAGTCTCATTCGATGATGAAGGTTCTGAAATCATAGAGAAAAGGACAAAGAAAGTGATTCTCAAGTCAGAGCGAAAGGGTGAAATGTTTTCCTTAAACCTTAAACCCATCAAAGGAAACCCAGCTATATGCTTGTTATCAAAAGCTCAATCCAACGAAAGCTGGTTGTGGCACCGAAGAGTCTCTCATCTCAATTTTAAAGATATCAACCAACTTGTCACTGGAGGTCATGTTAGGGGTCCTCCATTGCTCAACTTCGATAGAGATCATTTGTGTGCTGCATGCGAAATCGGGAAGCAAAGTCATCAAAGTCACCCATCTATAATCAACACAAAAGTTGTTGAACCACTCGAATTACTTCATATCGATTTGTGTGGTCCTTCATCTATCGAAAGCATCGGTGGTAGTAAGTATATTCTTGTTATTGTTGATGACTTTTCACGATTTACATGGGTATTCTTTCTAAAGCTCAAATCTGAAGCGACTCAAAAGCTGAAAGTGTTTATCAAGCAAATTGAAATACAGCTCAAGAAGGTCGTCCGCAACATCAGGAGCGACAATGGTCTCGAATTCAAGAACAGGGAGTTTGAAGAGTTTCTTGAAGAAAAGGGAATAAGTCACAATTTCTCAGCTCCCTACACACCGCAACAGAACGGAATAGTCGAAAGACGAAACCGATCTTTGTGTGAAGCTGCCCGAACTATGCTAAGTTTCACTTCCTTACCTCTTTATTTTTGGGCTGACGCTATTTCGGTTGCTTGTTTTACACAGAACAGGTCCAATCTCAACAAGCGTTTCATGCTCACTCCATTTGAGATACTAAACAAGAGAAAGCCCAATGTGAAATTTTTCCATGTGTTCAGCTCAAGGTGTTTCATCTTTAATTCTAAAGAACACCGCAACAAGTTTGATGTCAAAGCCGACGAGGGAATTTTTCTGGGTTACTCGCTCACATCCAAGGCGTACAGGGTCCTAAACAAGCGTTCGAGAAGGATTGAAGAGACATATTATGTGACCTTTGACGATAGCTATGTCAAGAAGCTACAGGCCAAAGAAGACACCGCTGGGGAAATCTTTCCTCTAACTGGCCAGGTCACAGTCTCGGTCGCCAATTTATACGAGACATTTCTGGAGCTCTTTGACGAACCAGAGCAAGCTTCACTTTCCGAAGCAGGTGCAGCAGACAACAAAGTTGATCATATGAAGCAGATTGTCGAAGATGCTGCAAGAAGAATTCATGAAGTAGGATTGACCACTAATGACTCTCCTTCCAACAACGCTCATGTCGAGGGGGAGCCAAGCCCACAAATCGAGGGGGAGCCAAGCTCACAAATCGAGGGGGAGCCAAGCTCACAAGTCCAGGGGGAGCCAAATTCTACCACTTCAACCGAAGGTCCTTCATCACCCGAAGGTGCTTCTCCAACCAATGATACCTCTCCAACCGAAGGTGCTTCAACGCCTGGAAGCTCAGCACCACAAGAGACACCTGCACCTCATGTTTCTCAAAGCTCATCAATTGAGGGGGAACATAATGATATGATGCTTGAGTACGATAGCCAATCTGAGCCAGAAGAAATGATTAATGCTGAACTAGATCCAACCTTTGATCCGAATTACCCTCCTCTTATCAAATGGACCAGAGATCATCCTATCTCTCAAGTAGTTGGTGATGTATCTGAAAAGGTTCTGACCCGATCACAACTGAAGGCAAAACAGACATCCTTATTTTCAAAGGTTTAGTTTTGTATGTTTAACTCATTTGTATCAAAAGTTGAACCGAAGACAGTTAACACTGCCCTAGATCACTCTGATTGGGTTCAAGCAATGCAGGATGAACTGAACGAATTTGAAAGGAACAAAGTCTGGCGCCTCATTCCAACTCCTCCAGATGCTTCGGTTGTGGGTCTCAAATGGGTTTTTAGGAACAAAATGGATAAGGAAGGTAATGTTATAAGGAACAAGGCTCGTCTGGTGGTAAAGGGATACTGTCAGGAGGAAGGGATAGACTATGAAGAGACTTTCGCTCCAGTAGCTAGGCTAGAATCTGTTAGAATATTTTTGGCTTATGCTGCTCACAAAAACTTTGAGGTTTTCCAAATGTACGTCAAGTGTGCATTTCTCAATGGCGAACTCGAAGAAACTGTGTATGTGGAGCAACCTCCTAGGTTCGTGAACGAAAAGCATCCAAATCATTGCTATATTCTGGATAAAGCTGTGTACGACCTCAAACAAGCTCTGAGAGCCTGGTATGAAACGCTTACAAAATTTTTGAAGATGTCTAAATTTAAACAAGGTTCGGTTGACCTAACCTTCTTTCACAAAAAGGAAGGTAACCACCTTATGATAGTTCAAATTTATGTCGATGAGATCATCTTTGGCTCCACGAATCCCAGCTTAACAGCTGAATTCAGATAGCTGATGGAGACTAAGTTTGAAATGAGCTCAATGGGTCCTATTAACTTTTTCCTTAGTTTAAACATAAGACAGGGACCCGAAGGCATCTTTATTAATCAGGAAGCTTACACGAAGACTCTCCTAGCAAAGTTTGGCATGATGGGAGACTCAAAAGTCAAAGTCCCAATGGCATTCGGCACCAAGCTTACCCCATCTCTAGACAAACCGGTTGTCGATATCACGCTCTATCGTCAAATGATAGGCTCACTGATGTATCTAACTGCTAGCAGACCTGATATCATGTTTTCTGTGTGTTATTGTGCTCGATTTCAGGCAAACCCACGCGAACCTCACATGCTTGCAGTGAAGAACATCTTACGCTATCTCAAGCGAACCACCTCCTTAGGTCTATGGTATCCATCCAACTCAGGCTTCTTCGTTCAAGCCTATTCTGATGCTGACCTTGGAGGATGTGGACTCGACCGTAAAAGCACAACTGGTGGTTGTCAATTCCTTGACGGGAAGTTGGTCAGCTGGCAATCCAAGAAACAAACGTGTGTGTCGTTGTCTACTGCCGAAGCGGAATACATTGCAGCTGCATCCTACACGTCACAAGTGATTTGGATCCAAAGTCAACTTCGAGACTATGGACTCAATATGAAGAAGATCCCACTATATTGTGACTCTGAAAGTGCAATTAGGATCTGTCATAACGCAGTGCAACACTCTAAAACCAAACACATAGCACTGAGGTATCACTTCATCAAAGATCACGTGGAAGATGGAAACGTCGAAGTTAACTTCGTAAGAACCACTGATCAACTGGCTGACGTCTTTACCAAAGCTCTTCCTGAAGCATTATTCAATAAAATATTGCAACGGCTAGGTATGATGGAATCAGAGTCAGTACCTCACACTACCTCTCAACCTCAAACGTAAGAAGCGAAACCAACCGAACGTTCGGGTTCGGTTCAACTATTTGACTCGCTCATTACTTCAAAGGTAGTCTTTCTCTGTTATATATTTCTTGGACAATTTTGTTTTTCCTTGTGTTAAAAATATTTTTTCCTTGCCTGTCTAAATTCCTTGGTTTCTCAAAATTTCTTCAAAACCGAAACCTACCGAAGGTTCGGGTTCGGTTTTTCAAAATTTTCCTAAACCAAAACCAACCGAAGGTTCGGGTTCGGTTTTTCAAAGTTTTCTTGAACCGAAACCAACCGAACGTTCGGGTTCGGTTTTTCATTTTTTTTCTTTTCGTCTTACTTATTTTTTTTTAATCTCAAAAACTCCAAAAATATTTTTTAATTTCTTGTGTGTTCGTGTTCGTTTATGGGGATAAATTTGATGAATTATTTAAGTGTCCCTAGAAGCATGCTGCTGTATGTGTCTCAAGCCTCATAAGATTTTGAATAATGGCCTTCATGACCTGGTATACACAAACCTTGTCTTCCCAATAAGGCTAACTCATTTACTCTAATCGTGAGCTACCTCACTCTTTTCTCACATGAGTTAAGAGTTTCCTGCTTGGTCCTTATTTTCGCAGTAGAGGTACTACGTTCTCTTACACCATCTCCATTTTTCTTCTCCACTACACTCGTTCCATCATAGTAACCCTTGAGACTCTCAGAAATGACCGCTGAGGTTTATGGTTACACAACATCTGTGTTTATGATCTTAGTCTCATGTCACTACGAGCTGAGTGAAACCCAAAATTCAATACCTAATGAATTGACGGTGAACAATTAAGTTGTTCAAGTTTTCACTAAAGGATTGACGAATGTACCCTACTAAAATCTCAAATTCTATTTTGTTTGATTCCTATGAAATTGTTAAACACCATAACATTTCTTCCCTTGGGATCCAGTTTTTTTTAATTTTCTTCTGAGATTTTATATTTTTCCAAGCCACCCTTATTTAGCCTAATTAAAAGAAGCCTTTCAACATTTCTTAATAAATGTTTGATCGTAATTTAACGGGAATCCACTCTAAACCCCTAGGGTCTCTCTTGACCTGTGGCATTAAATGCGTGTGTGGAAATAGTAACGGCTTTTCTCTCTGAAACGGCGCTTGTTGGGCGGCGTGATCCTAGGAACCTGACACTCTCTCTCCTACGTGATCATCGCACGCCTCAACTGTCATCCATCTGTCACTCAACAACCCGGTTCAAATTTCCATAAGAGATTTGAAACAATTTTTCTCTCTCCTATCACCCACTATAAATAGCCCTCTACACCACCTTTTACCTCTTTACCGCCTTCAAAATTTCCAAAGTGCAAATACTCCCAAACAGTTTCCTGTTCATCATCTTCTTCATACCTGCAAAAATGGCTGATTCCTCTTCCGTTCATGCTACCTCACAGATCCTTCCCATTCGCCCACAACAATGTTTGGTCATTAATCTTAATCCACTGGTGTATGACTCCTATATGTCGCCGGTTATCGAATGTTTGAAGTATTCCCACCTTGTTCCGGCTCTCTCCAGAATTAAATCTGTGCCAATGGTGGCCCTATCGCAGGTTTACGCGACTGCATACTATGACAAGGCCGTCGACCGGGTGTTTTTCGACATTACAGAACACAAGACCTCAGTCTCTCGCCAACGCTTCTGTCACTTGCTAGGGTTTGCTGTTGACCCTTCACGAGTTCATCCGGAGACAATTCAGATTGGTCATCTATATAACATGTTTTACAACATGGGATACACAGAGGTTCTCACCTCTATCGCTAAGTTTAAGAAGTCTTGCCTGCCGCCACAGTGGAATGGCCTATTTATAGTCCTTTTCAAGGGCTTGTCGGAAAGGAGCTCAGGATCCGACGGTGCAAGTCGTCTCTTCCTAACAATAATGTACGGGGTTTACAACGGGATTAACCTGGACTATGGGTTTGTCCTATGGCAACAGCTTATTCAGAGCTTCTCCTCATCATCCCGACACTCTGAGGTGTCATTGGCCCGGTTCTGGATCTTGATTACACGATGGGCAATGGATAAATTTGATGTTCCGACTGCTGACGGTGCATCGATGTCTTCTATCGGTACGTTCCATACCAAGAAGATCATCGTCTCCGATGCATCGAAATTTTCCTTCATTGGCTCCATCCCGGAGTCAATGTATGGCGTCGTGCCATCTGACAGCAGGTTGATTCGGAAGATCAAGGAGCTTAGGCCATCTGGTCCAAGGGAACTGACACCGGATATGCTCAGGTCGATTCACGATGCAAACAAACCGGTGAGCAGGGGCAAAAAGGCAGAAAAAGGGAAGCAAACGTCCAAAGCTCCAAAGGGACCTTCTCCCAAAAAGAGGAAACAACCGAAGGCTGCACACTCCCCACAGCCAAAGAGGAGGAAGACTCAACAGAAGCGAAAGCTTGTAATTCCCTCTTCTTCGAGTGACTCTGAGGGTGAGAGTTCGGGTTCTGACGGCTCTCAAGGAGACGAATCTCCTCAACGAGGCAACACACCACCTCGGTCCCCTACCCCAGAGATGGAACTTCCCAATTCCCCAGTTCCTTCACCTCCACCAATCTTTACCACTGCAACCGAATCACCTCACGTAACCGAACCACCACAAACCGAAACCCATGCAACCGAAACTACCCATACTCAACCACCACCCAAAACTATACCAACACCCACTCAACCTGATCCTACCAAACCCATAACACCCCCAACTTCACCACCCCCTTCATCTCCTGAAAATGCCTCTGATGGCGAAAACCCTTATCTTGGTGGTGAACACATGATCTTTGATTCGGTCTACTATAGTCCGTTTCAGGTTCAGAGTGACGAGGAGGATGATGCTCCAGTGACAAAGAAGCATCACAAAGAGCTTAATGAGAAGATTGACCTACTTCTCGCCTCCTCTTCGAACCAGCAATCCTCTCTTTCTAAAGCTGCCCTTCAGAAAATTGTTGATGCCTTCTCCAGGGCTCAACATGATTCGGTGGCCTCAGCAATTGCTGCGATTGATGCCTCCACTAGAGCCTGTGAGGCGGCGACCGCAAAAGTCGATAAACTATTCTCTGAAGCTTCTGACCTGCAGAAGTCCTTGCAGGAAAGCGCCCATGCCACCAAGACATCTTTGGAACCAATTGTTCAGCAATTGGCCAACTTTGTCTCATCGGAGTTGGCTTCGTTCGCTACTCTTCGCCAAAACCTAAGCGACGACAACTCGGCACTTCGTGTCTCCATCGATGCTCGCCTCGCCAAGCCACAAGAGGATCTTGCAACCGAGCATTCGTTGATGGACGATATGGCAAGCAAAACAACCGCCCTCGAGGTCAAGAGCACACAACTCTCCAACTCCCAACAACAACTGGAAGATCTTCGATCCGAACGGGAGGTGATGAAAACGTGTGTTTCGGATGTCCACGCCGCAATATCCAACATCCTGGAAGCACACGATCCCATTCTAAACTTTTCGGTGAGGCGTTCCCTCGCTGAAAAACTCTCTCCGGCCATCGATCTTCTCAACAAAGTCGAAGGGTTACCAAGTTTCGTGTCCATTCCGAAACAAGGGGGAGATGAGAAGACAGGATCGAAACCACCTCCTTCCTCCAAAGCTACTCACACAACCGAACCATCTCCGACTGGTCAAGCTTTAGGCTCGGGTGTGAAGAACAAAGGCAAAAACCTAGCTGAGGAAGAAGATGAAGAAGGAGACAAGGAGACCATTGCTAACATTTTAAAAAGAAAGAACAGTCGCAAGGTTGACTATGATGCCAGTCGTGTGGCGCGAGAGGCTGAAGAAGCTGAACGCAAACAAAAGGAAGCCCACGATCTCCTTGAGAGTCGAAAGACTCTCTTCCCTGCCTGGACCAGGGAACGTTTGATTAAAGAGGCCATAGAAACTCCTAGCATTTTATGGCTCGAGCCGGTTATCTCGTTCGACTGCAACAACACTGTCGATTCGCAGTTCGGTATGCTGCTAACTCGAAAGGCATTCATCTTCCACATCTTCTCAAGCATCTTTGAAGTCCCTCACCCGAATGCTGAGCTTGACAGGGAGCTCATTGACTTCTATCTAGCGGCTGCTCGTCCTCAATACCTCACTTGGAGCGCCCAGAAGATTGTAAACGTTCGGGTGCTGAAACCTTATACAGAAGGTCGTTTCATAAACGTTCGGTTCAAGTTGATTCGGGGATCTGCAAGAACTGCTCATATTATCTCCCTGGCAGATCTACCGAATCTAAATCCTCATGATTGGATTGTTCTGTATAATATCCTTTTGACTAATGAAGCCGAATATGGTCCCATTCTAGACCATGTCAAAAGGATGTTAGCCTGCTACATCATGGAGGTTGCCCTAATGGATCAGGAGGTCGCCACAGTCTTCAAGAAGAAACCAAAGATTGCTCCTGTGGGATTGGCCAGTGATCTCAACCAAATGCAATTGGGCAGGATCGACCCGAGACGCAACTCGGTTATGTTCACTAGAGCGGAAGGACAGAAATGTCTCTTCGCTTTAGCTGACAAGCACCTTTACACCACAACTTGTTTGGAGCATGTGTTATTCATTATCAAACGGTGTAAAGGGAACACGGCTGATGACATCAAGTACTTCGAAGATATTATTAATTGGTACATTCGGTTTAGACAAACCATTCTCTCCATCACCAAATGTCTGTTTAGCACCGTGAAGAAGAAGGTACCTACTTCAGCTGCTGGCCCAAGTAACTAGTGAAGGTCTCGCTCCAAACTGACGCAAAGGGCGCGATTGTTGGGCTGAAGATTATTTTGAAGATTGCGTCTTTTGGGCTCGATAGCATAAGTTATTTTGTATTCCGGTTTGGGCCTGTCCAACCGAGAACCTTTTATGTTTTGTATATAAGTTTACGCTTGCATGCATATTAGGTTAAGGTTTTCAGAGATCTACGAAATAGCGATTCATCTAGACGATAACAGGTTTCTTTAATCGTTCTTGTAACCTTCCAATCCTCTACAGTTGATGTTCCTAATAGAGCTCTTCTGAGGATTTTGTTTAATCATTCGACTCGTTTGATTTCATCTTGAATTGTTCTTATTATTGCGTTCATACTGTTTTATGTTTATATACTTGTTCAAGATCTAATCGATCTTTGTAGATTAAAGGTTAGTTTAATTTCATTAGATTTCGAGGATGAAAAGATCGATATCTCCAAAAAGGTAACCGTAAAAAAAATGTTTCACCTTAAAACCTTTTGGACTTCATCATGTCATTTGTTATCAGAATCGTAAGGTTCCAGAAAGTTTTTAAAAGATATTGTTTCTTAATTTGAGAAGTCCAAGATGAAATTATGTGATGTATTCTGGAATGAAGCATACGAGCTTAAAATGGTCCGAAGTAATTTTTGAAAATTCCGGAGACAAAAGTTTCAAAAAGATTCAGGAATAGAGTTTTGAAGAGTTCCAGAGCAAAGTTTTAAATGATTCCAGAAAAAGGTTTTGAGAAACAATTCCAGAATGGAATTTTAAGCGAAATTCCAAAGTGAGAATTTTGAGAATTCCATAACAGAATTTTGAAAATTCTAGAGTAACATAGAAAAGAGTTGAATATTTTTCCAGACATGAATTCCTGGATGAGCTTATGAAGTATGTTCCAAAATGAGATTGTTACCAATGTGACTATATTGGTCTTGGATTTCACACAAGTAAGTTAGTTGTACAACTTAACACTAAGATAGAAGGTTAAATAAAGAGACACATAAAATGATCCTGATTATTTCGAGAGATAATAGTTTCGAGATGTGAGAATTTTGCTTTGGAACTAATTTACTTTCTGATGTTGCCATCAAAGAGTGCACACATCTTAAAAGAATTCAGGATTAGGCATCATCCTACCCACTTTTTTTTTCCAGAAAAGCATGAAACTTTGTTTCGTCTATTGCCTAAGTAAAGACATCAACAATCTCATCATCAAATAGAGCAAAAATGAGTTCAATGATACCATTTAAAACATGATCTTTATTGAAATGATACCATATATCAATGTCTTTTGTCATGGAGGCCTAAACTGGGTTGTGTGAGACATAAATTGCACTTTGAGAATCACAATAGATCAGAATTCGTTGATACCGATAGCCATAGTCCAAAAGCTGAGATTTCATCTAGATAACTTGAGAGGTACAGCTAGCAGCAATAATGTATTCCGCTTCGGTTGTAGACAAAGCAATGCAGTTCTGCTTCTTGGATGACCAGCTGACCAATCGACCTCCTGAAAAATTGACAGCCACCAGATGTGCTTTTTCTGTCCTATTAAAGACCGCCGTAGTTTGAGTCTATGTAAACTTGAAGAAGAAAACATTCATTTGTTTGGTACCAGATTCCAATATTCTTTGTACCTTTGAGGTATCGGAATATTTGTGTAACAATCAAAAGATAAGACATCTTTGGATTGACTTGATATTTGGCACACAAAGATGTCGAAAACATGATGTCCAGACGACTTGTCGTGGGATAGAGTAAAGATCCAATCATTTCTCTGTATTTTTTTCATCAACTATGACACCAAAAGGGTCCGAAAATATTTTGTGTCTGAAACCCATTGGTACTTTGGCTGAGACACAGGTGTCCATTAAGTACTTTTTGAGGAGTTCCGAAATTTACTTTTCTTGGTAATTGAAAATTCCTCTATTTTGTCTGTTTAACATTGAGACCAAGGAAGAAACTCAATTTGTGATTCATACTCATTTGAAATATACTGACCATTAACTTATCAAACACAACAACCATTAAAGAATCCGTTGATCCAAAAATGATGTCATCAACATAAATTTCGACAAGCATGAGATGTTTTCCATTTTAACTTTGGAATAGAGTAAGATCTAGATTTCCTCTTTGAAAATGTGAACGTTTGAGAAAGTCGGTGAAGATCTCGTACCATGCGCGAGGAGGTTGCTTAAGGCCATAAACAACTTTGTGGAGTTTGTAGTAGTAGTTCGGATATGATAGATTAACAAAACCGACAGGTTGTTGAAGATATATGTAACATCCCGAAATAGCAAGAGTTGAGTGGAAGGGCTAAAAGTGTAATTTGGGAAAGAGTGACTCAGCGAATCCATGGATGGACTTGGCGAGTAGAGTCGCGACTTGGTCGCGTGTTAAATAGCCGACTCGGCGAGTAGGCGCTGAGTGGAGAAAACCCCAATTCTCGGGGTTGAGCCCTATATAAAGATCATTATGTTTCCTCCCCAGCCTCTTTATCACCCCTTTGAGTCACTGAAACCCTAAACTCGTGGAGAAGCACCATTATTGAGTGGATTGGAGCTTGGAGAAGTAACTGTTGAAGAAATTTTGGATGTTTGAAGGTGTGGAGCAAGGGGCTTTGCTTGGATTCGAGTTTCCTTGCAGATTGGGGCATTCTTTGAAGGTAAAATCTCGTTCTTGAGCTGCTATTGTCTAGATTCCTCACTTTTGGGGTGGTTGAGATCACATCTATTGGTGTTTTGGAGTCTAGAGGTTAGATCTGAGGTTGCTACCTCAGATATGGAATAGAAAAGGGTTGGAATGCCTGAAAGTCCCTGTGATTGAGTATGTAGTAAAGCTATCTTGTCCCAAACATTAGCCCTAATGTATATAATGCCTAGATCTTCATGGATTCATGTAAAGTTTGCCACTTTACATGATGAATGGGTTGTAGGAGGCTAGATCTATGTTTTGGACCAATTACATGGCCTGGGATGCTTCTGTATGGATTCAGACCGGTGGTACTCGGCGAGTCACATGGGTGCAATCGACGAGTTGCTTGAAGACGAGCTGAGACTCGACGAGTTGGAAGAACAACTCGGCGAGTTGGATGAAGATGGCCTGGAACTCGACGAGTTGGATGAACAACTCGGCGAGTAGGTTGAAGATAGCCTTAGACTCGGCGAGTCTGTTCTTGGACTCGGCGAGTCTTGTCGAAGAGTCCCAATATTTCCTGGTTGAGTCGAAGAATCGGTGAGTCAAGGGATGACTCGGTGAGTTGTGTGCGGGTGGACTCAGAGTTGTTGGACTCGGCGAGTCTCGGGGTGACTCGGCGAGTTAGGTCGCGGATTAAGTGAAGTTTTGAGTATGGGAACTCGGCGAGTCATAGGGCTGACTCGGCGGGTAGGGTCAGTTAGGGGTTGACTTTGACCTAGTAATTGACCAAGGGTTAACCAGTGGTTTCCAGGGGTCATTTTTGGTAACTGTTGATTATGGTTTTGAGTTCAGTGCATTGGTAGCTGTCCAGTGGTGGAGATCGTATCAGGGATCGGAGCAGCTTGGGTTATCTGTTCAGTCGGCAGTTTTGAGGTGAGTTATCCTCACTATATCTATCGGGTTTAAGGCACCAAGGCCAACCCTTTTATTGGATGGAAATCCGGGTAATTGTCTGTTGTATGATATTGCGAGATATAGGCCGGAAGGCGTTACGTTATGGGCCGGAAGGCATTACATGTTGTGGGCCGAAAGGCATTACATGTTGTGGGCCGGAAAGCAATGCGATGTGGACTAGAAGGTCATGGCCTGGAAAGGCGTATGTGTGTAATTATTATGTTGGCTGAGTCGTAGGGTGATGCTATGCTAGTGATCGGCTAGGCTGGTATCTTGGTTAGGGTAATGATATGTTAGGTGATCTGTGGATCAAGTTGCTAACTCTGAACTGTTATATGATTATATGTTAGAAGCATGGTTGTTCTATGTTCTGTCATGATATGTATGCTTTTTATGTTGCAGGCCGGAAGGCGATATGTTAGGGGCCGGAAGGCAATGTGTTATGGGCTGGAAGGCATTACGCTATGGGCCGGAAGGCGATATGTTTTGGATCGGAAGGTTGTGGCCTGGAAGGGCGTATATGTGGTTGGTATTTTGGGGGTATCTCACTAAGCTTTCAGGGTTACAGTTGTGGTTTTTATGTTTTCAGGTTCTCAGGAGTCTGTGGCAAGGCAAAGGCGTGATCGTACCGTTCCTCGCGTTGGTGTTTTATGGAATGGACCTGGGAAAAATACTCTGTTAAATAATGTATTGAAAACCTTTTTGTAACAATGTTATTAAAATGGATTGTTTTGAAAAGTTTTAATTGTTTTCGAAATTTTGGTCGTTACAAGTTGGTATCAGAGCCTTGGTTTGAGTGAATTGGTGGAACACTTGTGTGACTCCATTCTCAAATCGAGGGAGGTTTTAAAAGAGAAATTAAAATGGTTTTAAAATTATGTAAAAGGAGGATGTGGAGGTACGATCAGCCGGAGCTAGTAAGTAACCCCAAATTACCATTCATGACATTTGTTTATTTGAGATTTGATAGAACAGCATGCTAATGTTAGGCTAGGGATCTTCAGGATTTCATGTTAATGTTGCCTGATTGTGATGCCTGTAGCCTAAGGTTCCTTATGGGAGATTCTCAGTGTTCCTCTAGTGGTGAGGGTTGAGCGTTGTTATGCATGTTTTTCTAGGGTGTTGTGGTAGTACTTCATAAAAATATGGGTAGGTGTGTAAGGTAGTATGGGCCCGTACTACTGAAAGCATAGGACCCATACAAGTATCAGGGAAACCATGACCTCTAGGGTTGGGTTGAGAGTTGGTTCCCGGGATAGTGGGAAGAGTCTGAGGTTTTCTAGTATCTTTCAGTATCGAGATTTCGAGGCATGCTGGAAGCGGATCCGGGTCAGGATCGGGTACAGGAGGAGGAGTTGCGGACGGGTCAGTACCGCCCGAGATTATTGGTCAGATGAGCTCGTGCGACTTGGATGCGAGGATTCGTGAGAGCCTGCATGATGAGATTGCCGCATTGTTCCGGGCCGAGCTGCTGGAACTGTTTGTGTCGATCAAGACCGCCATGGTTTAGTATTTTGATGAGCGCTATGCGGCTCTCGCGGAGACGGCTGCCGCGGCGGTTACAGTGGCTGTAGCAGCGGCAGGGGGAGGAGCTGATAAGGATTTTCAGTATCGGGACTTCGATAATACGGAGCCTCCCACCTTCGATGGAGTTCAGAACCCGATTGTTGCTATGAGATGGTTATCGGACGTGGAGGGGTGTTTCCTCATGTGTTCATGCCCTGCTGATCAGAGGGTGAGGTGTGCTCTGAACCTGTTGAGGCTCGGGGCGAATAATTGGTGGAGATTGACCGCGGGGTTATATTCGGATGAGCAAAGGGCTGTGGTTTCATGGGATCAGTTCAGAGAGATGTTCAGCACTCGCTACGTTCCGTAGGATGAAAGGGAGAGATTGGCTCAGGAGGTCCTTGAGCTGAAGCAGGATTCGGAGTCGGTGACTGAGATCACCAGGATGTTCACTGAGAGGGCGATGTTTTGCCCTGAGTTCGCTTCGGAGCAGGCTCAGATGTCCTGATATCTGAGTATGCTAAAGAGAGACATCAGACAGTTTGTGTCCGCACAGAGGTGCGGGACATTGTTGGAGCGGCAGGAGGCCTCCAGGCAGTGTGAGTTAGAGATTGAGTTGCAGTTGCGTGAGCTGAGGCAAGCTCCAGTTCAGTCGGAGCCGACAATGAAACGGTCTAAGACCGTTGATTCTAGGATGGGGGATCTGAGCAGCCACACTTGTGGGAAGTGTGGGAGGAGTCACACCGGAGATTTCAAGTCCGGTGGTGCATGCTGCAAGTGCGGAAAGGAGGGGCACTGTGCGAGGGATTGTCGGCGGTCAGCACCGGTTCGGGATTTGAGGATTTGCTATCATTGTCGTCAGGTTGGACATATGAGGGTCAACTGTCCACAGTTTTCCGCGGGATCGATGCAGGCTCCAGCACCGGCCACTTTGAGGATTTCAGGAGAAGGTCAGGGTGGAGCGGAGCCCCCAAGGGCTCTGGGTCGTGCTTATCAGCTTGCAGCAGAAGAGGTCAGAGTAGTGCCGGATGCAGCTGCAGGTATGTTTCTTTCTTGTTGTCATGTTATCTTGCGATTATTATGGTGTATTGTTGTGCGGGTATCTTGGTGTGGTTTTCGATGCGGTATTCGTCGTTTTGTGGGTTGAGGTTATGGTTATGGATTCATGTTTCAGGTTTTCGTCTTGGTTTCCGTTGTTCCTTAAGGGTTTGGCATGGTTATGGATTTGTGTTTCGAGTTTTCGTCTTGGTATCCGTTGTTCCTTGAGGGTTTGGCATGGTTATGGATTCGTGTTCCGGGTTTTCGTCTTCGTATCCATTGTTCCCTGAGGGTTTGGTATGGTTATAGTTTGGTGTTTTGTGCTATCGTTGGTTATCGTTCGTGAGGGTTATTAGTGGAGATGCGGCAGTGGGATTGAATGTCGGGTAGCATCGGTTTTCCGAGGAGTGGTTAGATGCAGTTTGAGTTTCTTTCGAGCGGGTTAATCAGTGTTGATGTGAGATCTCGTTAAGGTTGTTTATGCTTGTGGGAAGCAGTCCGCGTGTAAATGTTTTCTTTCTGCAGGGTTGTTCTGGAAGGTCGGTGATGGCGACCGGTGGTTGTTAATCAGTGTTATAAGTGTGGGAGCATTGGAGAACTCTCTGGGTGATTGAGGAGTATTTTAGAGTGTGCTTAGCTGTTGGGATTCAGCAGTGTTCTGTCAGCCCAGATTATAGGCTGATGGGAGCAAGTGTCGGGCATGCGGGACGGGATACAGACCTAGGGCATTTGATTGTGAACGCCTGGGAGCAGGCCGGGATCGAGTATGTATGATGGAACTAGAGTTCGAAACCCCCTAGAGGGCTAGAACAGTATACATGGGAGGATTTCCGGGGGTGATAGCCCGGAATGATGAATGCTAGTTGAGCGGTCTAGAATGGGCTGAAGGCATGGTAAGACGGTCCAGTCATGCTGAAGACTCTGCAGGTATTGTTGGATCAGTTTGAGGATATGGATTGGGTATGTCACAGTGTGTTTGCATTAGAAGGTCTGGCCCCGGGTAGTGATCTTGGTGAGTTAAGATAGTGCATGGGCTTGAAAATCCCTGCGATGAGAGTCAGAATATGTGTGTTGGATGGATAGCAGATACGCTATGAAAGGGTGGTGTAGCGTTGGGCGAGCACCGTGGCACTTGTCGGAGTGACAATGTGGTCGAGTGGATTCCTTGGTAAAGGAAGAGAGAGTGAGGTGTAACTCCGAGAGGGAGTGCAAGTTCACGGAAGTAAAAGTGGCAGAGCAGAGTTATGAACAGAGTACTTCGAGTATGGTTTGAGCAGCATGTTTGCGGCAGTGGAATTGGAACTCATCCGGTTTGGGATACCTGCTGAGGTTGCGGAGGGAATTCCGCAGGTGTAGAGCCAAGTGGCTCGGAAAGGACGCAGGGAGAGAGTCTTGAACTCTCAGTGTGATTCTGATCAGGGTATGGGGTATGTATTAGTGGCTTATCCTGGGGAATGTTTGAGGATGTTATCAGTATACCAGGTTTTCCCAATTTGAGGGTGTTAAGAGCTAGTTCAGCATGTGTATGCGGTTGCAAGGGGAGAACTCGTGAGAGTTGCTCTGAGATTGAGAATGGGTCTCTCAGTCGTCCCTGAATGGAGAGAGTGGGATTCGGATCGGGGATTCGATGGTTCATGGATTTCTAACCCTTATGGGTCGAGTGATTATTGAGATTTGGGGCAGTGATGCATCTTGGGTAATTCTCGGTTATTGAGTTTGATTATCAGAGGGTACAGTCGGTGCCTGGTTCGAGACGGTGGTTAGGACATCGTAAAGGAAGGGAAAGTGTGTTCGAGTTTCGACGGGTATGCCTTGTGGGACCTAGTCCGGTTAAGGCCAGGTGGCGCGTTGTGGGAATATCTTTGGAGTTGTATTGCTGTAGGCTTCGAGGGCGAAGCCTAATTTAAGTGGGGGAGAATTGTAACATCCCGAAATAGCAAGAGTTGAGTGGAAGGGCTAAAAGTGTAATTTGGGAAAGAGTGACTTGGCGAGTCCATGGATGGACTCGGTGAGTAGAGTCGCGACTTGGCCGCGTGTTAGATATCCGACTCGGCGAGTCAATGAGATGGACTGGGCGAGTAGGCACTGAGTGGAGAAAACCCTAATTCTCGGGGTTGAGCCCTATATAAAGAGCATTATGTTTCCTCCCCAGCCTCTTTATCACCCCTTTGAGTCCCTGAAACCCTAAACTCATGGAGAAGCACCATTGTTGAGTGGATTGGAGCTTGGAGAAGTAATTGGTGAAGAAAGTTTGGAAGTTTGAAGGTGTAGAGCAAGGAGTTTTGCTTGGATCGAGTTTCCTTGCAGATTGGGGCATTCTTTGAAGGTAAAATCTCGTTCTTGAGCTGCTATTGTCTAGATTCTTCACTTTTGGGGATCTTGAGATCACATCTATTGGTGTTTTGGAGTCTAGAGGTTAGATCTGAGGTTGCTACCTCAGATCTAGAATAGAGAAGGGTTGGAATGCCTGAAAGTCCCTGTGATTGAGTATGTAGTGAAGCTATCTTGTCCCAAACATTAGCCCTAATGTATATAATGCCTAGATCTTCATGGATTCACGTAAAGTTTGCCACTTTACGTGATGAATGGGTTGTAGGAGGCTAGATCTATGTTTTGGACAAATTGCATGGTCTGGGATGCTTCTGTATGGATTCAGACCGGTGGTACTCGGCGAGTCACATGGGTGGACTCGACGAGTTGCTTGAAGATGAGCTGAGACTCGACGAGTTGGAAGAACAACTCGGCGAGTTGGATGAAGATGGCCTGGAACTCGACGAGTTGGACGAACAACTCGACGAGTAGGTTGAAGATAGCCTTAGATCGGCGAGTCTATTCTTGGACTTGGCGAGTCTTGTCGAAGAGTCCCAATATTTCCTGGTTGAGTCGAAGAATCGGTGAGTAAAGGGATGACTCGGTGAGTTGTGTGCGGGTGGACTCAGAGTTGTTGGAGTCGACGAGTCTCGGGGTGACTCGGCGAGTTAGCTCGCGGATTGAGTGAAGTTTTGAGTGTGGAAACTCGGCGAGTCATAGGGTTGACTCGGCGAGTAGGGTAATTCAGGGGTTGACTTTGACCTAGTAATTGACCAAAAGTTAACCAGTGGTTTCCAGGGGGCATTTTTGGTAATTGTTGATTATGGTTTTGAGTTCAGTGCATTGGTGGCTATCCAGTGGTGGAGATCGTATCAGGGATTGGAGCAGCTTGGGTTATCTGTTCAGTCGGCAGTTTCAAGTTGAGTTATCCTCACTATATCTATCGGGTTTAAGGCACCAAGGCCGACCCTTTTATCGGATGGAAATCTGGGTAATTATCTGTTGTATGATATTGTGGGATATGGGCCGGAAGGCATTACATGTTGTGGGCCAGAAGGCAATGCGATGTGGACCAGAAGGTCATGGTCTGGAAAGGCGTATGTGCGTAATTATTATGTTGGCTGAGTCGTAGGGTGATGTTTTGCTAGTGATCGGCTAGGCTGGTATCTTGGTTAGGGTAATGATATGTTAGGTGATCTGTGGATCGAGTTGCTAACTATGAACTGTTATATGATTATATGTATGGTTGTTCTATGTTCTGTCATGATATGTATGCTTTTTATGTTGCGGGCCGGAAGGCGATATGTTAGGGGCCGGAAGGAAATGTGTTATGGGCCGGAAGACATTACGCTATGGGCCGGAAGGTGATATGTTTTGCACCGGAAGGTTGTGGCCTGGAAGGGCATATATGTGGTTGGTATTTTGGGGGTATCTCACTAAACTTTCGGGCTTACAGTTGTGTTTTTTATGTTTTCAGGTTCTCAGGAGTCTGTGGCAAGGCAAAGGCCTGATCGTACCGTTCCTCGCGTTGGTGTTTTATGGAATGGACCTGGGAAAAATACTCTGTTAAATAATGTATTGAAAACCTTTTTGTAACAACGTTATTAAAATGGATTATTTTGAAAAGTTTTAATTGTTTTCGAAATTTTGGTCGTTACAATATACTTCAGTATCTAGTTCACCATTTAGAAAGGCACTTATGATATTATCTGGTAAACCTTGAAGCCTTTGTGAACAAGATAAGAAAAAAAGATTATGATAGCTTCAAGACGGTCAATAGGAGCAAAGGTCTTATCGTAGTTAAGCACTTCAATCTCTTTGAATCCTTAGCCACCAATCTTTCCTTTTTTCCGAATAATGACTCTTGCATCATATAGTTTGTTCCGAAACACCCATCTAGTACCATCAATGGGATAATTTTGATGAGGACGGACGAGAGACCAAACATCATTTGTATCAAATTCTGCCAATTCTTCTTGCATGCTTGTAATCCAATCAACATGTTCTAGTGCCTGTTTGATGGATTTGGGTTCAACCATTGAGATAAATGTTGAAAATGAAATTCATTTTGAACACATGTTGCTGAACGAGTTTGCACACGAGCTTTTGGGTCTCCAATACCGTGGTTCAGAGGATGATCCTTTGTCCAAACAAGTAATCTCGGAAGTTCTTGTGCAATAGATGATCCAATGTCAATAATAGGGTTGGGTTGCTCCTCTTGAATAGTTTGAACGTGTGGATGATGCTCCCCTTGAACTTCTGAACTAGATAGGTTGACGTGATCATCAGGTGGGAAATAGAAGAAATTTGCATCATCATCGATCTTGATAGGATTATAGTCAAATTCAATAGTTGCATGTAGAAATTCATCCACATTAGATTCAATGGATGTTTGACCATTCTCCCCCTCAATCTGAGAAGGTTGCAACAGTTTGGAATCAAATGGAGGAAGATTGGGTGTTGGACCGGAAACATGTTGGGAGACCAAAGCTTCAGATGTGGTTTGTCATGTATGAGATTATGAATCAAGAGTCATTTCTAAGGGTCCGAACAGGGTCTCAAAGTCAACTTCATAGATTGTTTGCTAGTTTTCACATCTTGGGGTTGGAGCATCGGACTCCATGATGTGAGTTGTAACATGGGTTGGACTAGAATTCCGAAAAAAATTATCAAAAAAGGTAACGTCAAAACTTTCTTCTAGAACACGAGTTCGCCGAGTAAGAACTCTATAAGCCATTGATTTAGCAGAGTATCCAACAAAGATGGCTTCATCAGCTTTGTGTTGGAACTTGGTAACCTGATCACGATTATTCTTGATGAATCATCTACATCCGAAAACATGAAGAAAGGAGATACTTGGCTTTCGACCGTTCATGGCTTCATACGGTGTTTTGTTAAGGCATTGATTGATGATACATTTATTATGTCACACCCCGAAACCGAAGGCGGAAATGTCCCGGGGTGGAGGCGACGTCATGAAGTATCGCAACCAATGTACATAGTAAGCATAGTAAACACAAAACATTACATTACATATGAATAATTACAATTATTTGAAAACAAAGTGTTACAAAAGTTATATATATATATATATATATATATATATATATATATATATATATATATATATATATGTATATATATATATATTATGAACAAAATTTAAGATGAGTCTTCTATACGCTCTGTCTTCTCTAAAAGATCGTTGTGTACCTGTCTAATATGGACCTGAGAATACAAGCAGTTTGAAAATCAGCATAAAGCTGGTGAGTTCATAAGAGGTTTGTTTTCTGATAATGTACAAGTTTCCTTTGGTTTTCCGAAAAAGTTTGTTATCCAAGAAAATCCCATATTTTCTTATAAGTAAAGTTTAGTTATCCGTTTGTTATACAATCCGGTTATGAACAGTTTATTATCCTAGGAAAAACCCTTATTTTCCTAAAAGTTAAGTTTAGTTATCAGTTCTGAAAGTAATGTACAAGTGTCTACCATACTTTATGTGTTCATGTGATGTTTCCTGAAAACCTGATTATCGTAGAAAATTATATTAGTCTTAACACGTATATAAAACTAATAAGTAAGTATAAAAATATTCATAATCTAATTTGCGAGTTCCATAACCATACTATAGACTAGATAAGGATGGAAAAAGGGGTCAGTATCTTCTATGACTTTAGTCACCCTTAAACCTTTCGGTTCGACTATAGCTAGGAGCCAGGTGCGGGGTTGTCAATCCCGTATAGATCTATACACTCAAGTCACGTTCTCCCTCCAAGAGATTTTTGTTACGGGGGTAGTCCTACACTCTCGTAACTTGGGGGAGTGTTACAAGGACGTGTCTCCAATCTTAAGATTAATGAATTAAAAGATAATAAAAAGGGAAAATTCTGTTTAATTAGTCCTTCCTTCTTGTAACTAGGGGGAGTGTTATCTACGGCTTGTCTAGAGTTCTAAGTTCAATATTACTATTCCTCCACTCTCGTAACTAGGGGGAGTGGTAACGTTCTATGTTTAACGTTATTATTCCTTCACTCTCGAATCTACGGGGAGTGGTAAAGTTCTAAGTTTAATGTTATTAGTCCTGCACTCTCGTACCTACAGGGGAGTGATATCAATATCGTTTTAAAGTTTTAAGATTCAAGCATTTAACAATAATGATATGGAAATTCATTTGTGAAATATAAAATATAACATTTTAAAACAAGTTTCACAAATAATATGACGGTTTACTCTGCAAGTCGAACGATTGGTTAATACAATTTTCTAGGGTTAAAAGCATACGAAATATGAAACAGTTCAAATGAAATCATAAGTTTGAGTACAAGATCTCCTTGTACTTTTGCTTGTATTCCCCCCTGAAAACATTGAAAACATGGAAAAACGTAGCGGTATGAACTCAACAGACGAGAAAATGTAACGGTTTTGATGCTATGTGTCAGTTCAGGGTTTGATAATGCGCGAGGTTCCTATGTAATATGGAATGATACACAAATTTATCTAATTAGACTTTAATTCACTAATTACACGTGATTATACACTCCAAGACGCGAAAACACTTCAAATAAAGTGTTTGGAGTGACCCGGGTGGCATTTATGGACGAATAGGGCTTAAATAATGAGTTTGCTCTTTAAGAGTAAACTCCTTAGGGAGTTTTCGGCCCTAAGACCATGTCCACATGAATTCACGGCTGTGAAATCATGGATGATGGGTTTTAAGGTGCTTAAGGGTCAAATATCACTTGGGGAATATTGCTAGGATTTAATCTAAGGCATAAGAAGGAATTCTACCACCAAAGGAACCATTAAAGGGAGTTTACGGCTGTAAACTAGGAGTTTACAGCCATAAGCTCCTAAGTACCCTTTCTTTTTATGTTTTGGTGGTCTTAGATCAATCAAATGTGATTCAAACTTATTTTACAAGCAATGGAGTGGATTTAGGGCATCATTTGACTAAGGTATAGGAGTTTATGGCCTAGGATCCTATCCTTGGGTGGTTTACAGCCGTAAGCTCCTATGAGGGTGGTTTTCATCATGTTTAAGGCCCCTAAATCGATTGTGGTTGCTTCTAGACTTTAATCCAAGGCTTGTGATGTGTTTAAGTGGCATCTCAACACTTTAAATTGAGTTTATTTCCCATGATATGGAGTTTATGGCCCAAGCATGTTCTTGGGCAGTAAACTCATGTTTACTCCCCAAATGTTGAGTTCAAGGTGTTCCAAGTCCATTTCAATGAGTCCTTAAGTCATTTCTAGGCTCCATAAGTGATTTGGGAGGTTTTTTGGGTTCAAAAACCCATTTTATGTGAGTTCACGGCCTAGGACTGTTCTAGGGCCATAAACTCATGATAATGGCCCTATTTCATAGATTAAACACGAATTTGAAGGTTAAAGATGTTATACTATGACCTAGGGTTGTTACCTTGATGATTTGAGGCTTGAATTTGATGATTTTGGGACCTGGAACATGGATTGAGGAGAGAGAGAGAGAGAGAGAGAGAGAGAGAGAAAAAGGCTTCAAATGAGGCTTACTCAACTTTATATAGGGTTATAGTTTGGGGCATGGTGGAATTATACCCGATACTGATGTTAAGCGAGGCTTTTGGTCGCACCCCATTAAGTTGTCGTAACCCAATATAGTCGAAACTAAAAATTTTCTAAGTAATAGTTTGGGATGTTTTCATGATTGTCTAACGTGTTTGGATACGAATTAAGTCTAATAGAAGTCTCAAAAATAATGACTTAATTTAAAACTTAAACGGAAACAATTTGAAAAGGATGAATTTTATGGATGGAAACGGGTTACGACGACGGAGCAAATTCGATATGTCACATATTCTGAGTAAAGCAGATTTACAAAGTTGAGCATGGATCGAGCAGCTTCAACAAGTGTTCTGTTATGTCGTTCGACTACACCATTTTGTTGAGGAGTGTATGGAGCAGAAAAAATGTGGTTGATGCCCTTCTCGGTGAGGATGTTTTCAATGGTGGAATTTGTGAATTCCGAACCATTGTCACTTCATATTCTTCTTACTGGGAGTTTGATGAGAAACTCATTTCCTTTAATAAGGTTGATAAGTTCAGAGGCTATTTATGACTTAAGCCTTAGGAAAAAGACCCAATAGAACCTAGTAAAGTAATCCACAATCACAAGAATGTATTATTTGTGATGCAACTCTCTCTACTATTGAAGGTCCACACAGATCAATGTGTAAAAGTTCTAATGTCTCCGAGATTGACTTTTCAATGATGACAAGATGAACCTTCTTTGACTGCTTTCCATACTCACATGTAGCTCATAAATGATATTTTTCGAACTTGATGAATGGAAAACCTCTAACCATTTCACCACAAACAAGATCATTCATATATCTAAAGTTTAGGTAAGCAAGTCATCTATGCCATAACCAACTAATAGAAGGAACTACTTTTAAGAGTAAGTAGAGTTGAGGATTTCCAATGATCAAGTTGATGTCAAGAGGATACACGTTCTTGATGTGATTCGACTTGATAAATAATTCCTTTCAATATTCAGATATGATGTAGCTATGTTTCGTTGAGAATTCAACTCGACGATTTGCATCAGTGAGTTAAGCCACACTTATTAAATTACGCTTCAAGTCAACGAAATATGCTACATTTGAAATGGAGAAGTTTCCATTTGTAAGGACGCCATAACCTCTGATTTGAGAGTTGGAGTTGTTGTTATACGTCACATATCCAACATTTTTTGAAAGTTAGAGATCACGCAGGAAATTCTTGTAACAATTGGAAAAAATAGGAACGATCATACGATGCTATGTTTTGATTATTAAGCAATATGAGTATTTTATCAAGAATGGTTAAAGGAATGTAACCTCTTTTATTAAAATAAGTTCTTGTGAAATATAAAACAAGTAACTAATGATAAATTTCGCTATGATGTATGACTACGAACCATCACCGGTTTGTGAAAATTAGCATATAACATAATTTGAACGCAACAAACTTAATTTTTGTATCAACATGTATCTAGTTGATAATTAAGTTAGGTTCTATGTAAAACGTGTGCTTAATAGTTGTGGAGGATCTAAATTTGACAAATATACGAACCAAAGTGACAAAACATGTTTAACGATATGGTTAACCGGTTAAATGTCACGAAATTATACATTGGTCAATAAATTTTATATTTAAATAAATTAAAATATAAAATAAATTATTGTGAGGTATAATTAGAATGTATTTAAGTGTTTTTGAATAAAAAGAATAAAACATAAACATTAAAGTTCAAATACACAAAAACTACATTGTCATTTTATACTAAGTATACATGTAAGTATTTGTATATATGTATTATTATCTAGTGAATGACTAGTTATGGGTCATGACTTAAAGTGATTTCATGTAATTTTTATGATGTCTAAATCAATTAAGGTAAGAGAATTGGTGGAGATAAGTGCCAACTTAACTAAGAAGTGCGTAATCACTTAAGACATTTTACTAAGAATGCTTCTTAATCCCTCTTCTAGTTTTCGAGATTAATACATTCCCTCTCCTTAACTAGAACTCCTAACTAACTAAATAAGTAGTAGTTAGTTAGTTAACTAACCCAATCTATAAGCAACCACCAAAGCAAGTGGCTAGACAAGATCACATCACTTAAACTCACATCCCATCACAAGCTAGTCTAGGTTTAGTCCCCTTATCCTCTTCCACTCTTTCCTCCTTCATATCCATGAAATTTCCTCTTCATTTTACCCTCATTTGACTAGAAAATACTCCAGGGAATTACTCTCAACCTTCATCTCATTTTCAAACACAAGAATTTCCTTCCAAAGCCATCAAAACCATGAACTAAAGGGCTGCTGTCCCTTTTGTGTTTTAGCCACCATTTCACCCATCTACACCCCCTTTTTGTGTAACAACGTAAATTTTAAACCAATTTTTCATTTTTACAAACATGAAAACATCGAGTAATAATTTAAGTTCCAGTGTAAACAATATTGTCACGACCGATTACATAACAAAGATCACAAAATAGTTTCCCCCGAGTGTGTGTGTACGATCACGCCGACGCCTTCCCACGGTCCTCGCTAGTACCTGAAACACATAACATAACAACTGTAAGCATAAATGCTTAGTGAGTTCCCCAAAATACAACCTACGCACATACTCCCTTCCAGGCCTTGACCTTCCGGTCCATGTGTCTCAGGGGACTTCCGTCCCGTCTGGGCAAACCTTCCAGTTCTACCCACAACAACCTTACGGTCCATTTTATAACGCCTTCCGGCCCATAACATAATGCCTTCCGGCCCATATCAAGCATATCCTACATGCCACATATAACGATTAACTTATCACACATAATGCATATATATCTTATCATATTCGACCTTCCGGTCACACAGTTAAACCCTTCCGGGTACAATATAGTGAGAAGACTCACCTCGTATATCTCGATAACTTGTGAACCCTGGAAATCACACGTGCTCGAACCCCCGAGCTATAATCCTCCTATAACATCATATATCTATAATTAATACTTGTACCACTAAGGTTGACCATCCCTATCAAGTCAACACTGGTCAACTTTGGTCAACAGTCAATGGTCAATTTGACCGGACTCGGCAAGTGCACTAGAGCGACTTGGAGAGTCTACACGTTTTCACCAACTCACAAGGATTTTCCATTTGACACGTCGAGTACTCCCCTAACTCGACGATTTCCACCTGGTCATGAATCACGGGGCCACTGCGACTCAACTCGCCGAGTCGCAAGGACAACTCAGCGAGTCCCAACTCGACTCGGTCCACCTGTCAATCCCTCTCTAACTCTTTGTGACTCACTGAGTGTCACCACTGGAAATTTTGTGTCATGTAATTTATACACGCAAGTTAATGTGAATCAAAAACTTCAATCAAATACATCATACAAGTACTACAAATAGTAATCAAACAATTGGAAACCCTAGAAGTTCTTGTTTAGGTCCACTTTGGACTAGGACTCTCTTATTGGGCCCAAATGGACCAATAAGCTTCCAATTTGACTATCATAGGCTTAGAACCCTAATTAGGCTCTAATTGGACCCACAATCAGTTATTTTAACATTTTGGGCCATTGTGGGCCTAGAATGAAATGAATTAAAAGCCTTGATCCATAATTAACCTAATCTAGCTTAATGAAAAATGAAAATCACAATTTTATTTTAAAGGGCCAATGATCACCCAAACTAATTCTAATATTGGGCCTAGAGGCAAAAAGCCCAAAAATCTTTCCTTCCCTCTCTATTTTTGGCCCATGCCCAAGGATAAAGGAGGAGTTGACTTTGGATTGGCACCTCATTTTTATTCATTGGATATCCATGCATGGAACTCATACTTCCAAGCACCTATCTCATCAAGGATCACTTCTCTTCTTTTCCCTCCCTCACTCTCGGCCAAAACACATACACACATACACAAATATCTCTCCAACTCTCTCAAGAACGCTCAAGAACACTTCCTCCCTCTCCACTCCAAAATCTCGAAATTTAGGAAGCTTTTAAGAGGATATTTCCTCAAATTCTTCATCTAAGGTAAGATTATGCTTAGATCTATGACTTAGATTCTTTTTGTTATCAAAATCTTTTCCTAATCCATGCAAAACCCATGATCTTACATCCTAGAAGCACATCAAACTCGAGATCTTCAAGAAAAGGGTGCTAAGGCCAAAAACCACCGAGTTTTCTCCCATCTTTTCTTCAAAAACCGAAATCACACCCTAAGGTGAGCTTCATACCCCCTATTTTCTGTTTTTATGAGTTTTTTTTTTTTTTTTTTTTTTGGGGGGGGGGGGGGAATACAAGTGAAAGTGTAGATCTATATGTGTTTTGTATGCCTTGTATGATTTCTATGGTTATATGTGTGATTTTGTGTGTTTATAATGTTGGATCTAGCCATAAACCTCTAAAAATCGAGATATACTTTATGTTAAAGGATACTAGCACCAAATATAATTCTACATACAAAGTTTTCCAAGAAAAATAGCTAAATGGCTTAATAACATCTTCTTTGGGCTAAAAACTCAATTTTTGGACATAAAATGTTAAAAATATAAGGTTAAAGGGCCCAAAATGACATATCACGAATTCTGATGGATGAGGAGTGTCAAAACAGTTTCAAAAAAATATTTTCTAGAAATATACACATTTGGAGGATTAAAAATATAAATTTCAAGTTTAATGGGCTAAAAATGACAATTTCGGCCCAATAGGGCCCATTATGCGAAATTTTCTGTTTTGGAGGGCCAAAACTGTGTTTTTTTGTAAAACAGTGGACTACTAGTGTTACAGGTACTTTTCAAAGGTTTAAAATGCTTTTCAAATTTAAAAAGGACAAAAGTTGCAAAAATTTTCCAATTGGGGCCAAAATTGTAAAAACTACGAAAAAGAGGGGTTATAACCGAGAAAACTGCAATTTCAGGAACTTAAACTGTTTTCAATGAAAAATATGGTGAAAAATATTAATTTCAATAATTTTTGGTGTTAAAATGTCAAGAAAAATGATTTAAGGACCAAACCGGAAAGTTATTTAATTAGAGGGTTGAAAAAGTAAATTTTACAAACAATGAGGGGCTGAAAACAGAAAACTTTCAAGGCTAATTCAATACACGCAACTTGATCAAATATTGGCACCGCGACTACCGACACAATACACAACAATTCCAAAAATCGTTGTTAAACGAATTGATTCGGTCTCGAATCAATAATAATCCGAAACTACTAACACAACGATAACTCGTTTCATACACGAAAACATTTGGTAATTCAATACACACGTGAGAGTGCACAGACGTCTATGCACCATCTTTGGGCCCCAAAGTGTAAAATCTTGTTTGTTGGGCCTGGCTAGCCCAATGACCTGATCTTAAGGCCCGAAGACTTCTACCTTACGAGTTGTTGGGTCTTACATGATCTAACACAGCGTAAAAGGACTTTCAATGGCATTTATACTATTGGTCCCCAAGGGTCCTATGGTATTGCTAGTAAAGTCGGTATTTTATGCGAGGCGGGTCAAGGGCCCCTCGTACCTTTTTTTTTATCCCTAACCGGTTAATGGAGTCATCGGGGTCTTCATGTCCTCTTTCTCTTCGGATGTGGGATTACTCGAAGTCACGGCGGTCGGATAACGTGATTAGTACGGACGACGCCTACGGGATCGTTAGTGTAGTTATAAACGGGTCGTTTGTGTAACGCGTGTTTATAGCAATTAATCATGCTCAAAAATAATCCGATGTCGCCTAGGATTAATGACTTCACGCGTTGCAACGGTTTTATCTTTAACTTCATGGAATTCAAAGAATTAGGAAAACATCGGGTCTTCCTAGGGTTTTTCAACACACATGTTTTTTCAAAATGTACACAATTTTGATGAACATTTTTCTTACAACTATAGAAACAAACAAGCATACCTATGGATCATCACAAACGTTTTCAAAAGCTCTTTTCAGAAAATATCGGATTTTCTGGTGGTTTTCAAAATGATACCAAAGATTGCTTTTCAAATACCGCTGATGAACTCACCAACATTTCACATGTTGATGTTTTTCAAAATACTTGTATTCTCAGGTAACCAGTGATTCAAAGGAAAAAAGTACTCAGTGATGGCTTGCAGTTTACTTATTAACGAGTCGAATAATTTATTTTTGGGAATGTAATGTTTAAACAATGTACTTCATGTAAACTTTATCGGTTGTACTATATTAATGCATGGTGACGAATGTTGTTATGTTCCATATATATCCAATGTTATGGTATTCAATTAAGTCACGACAGCCCTCGGACGTTTCCGCCGTCTGGTTCGGGTGTGTGACAGGTTGGTATCAGAGCTTTGTTTATAGTGAACTAGCATGTCGAGCCACACATTGATATGCAACTATAAACCAAAAAGAGGGACTAACATAACTCTGAACAAAACAAGTAAATAAAACACCCTTGCTTGCATTAGGAATAGGGACATAACGCCGAACCAAACACAGTAATGGTAGTATCTCGGTTAATTCGAGACTGTTCCTAGTGATACCAAGGAGGGAATGTAGCCTGATCAACTACCTTCTCTCCAAAGTAAAACTAACACACGTCTTGATGAGATCGGGATAGCTAGGGAACCTAAAACTATACCCTTTATCACTAAAAGAGAACGTTTGCTTGGTCCGTACAATAGTCATAGCATCCTAGGAATAATGTTAGCATATTTACATACTCGCGCAGACAGCATGGCTGGTTTTCATCACCCTGGAGACCCCTATTTCCCTAATCAGGGAAACAACGGATGGCTTGAGGAGGAGGAGCCTGAGGAAGAGCTTGAAGAGGAACCTGAGGAAGACCCCGAAGAGGAATCTGACGGGGAACCGGAGGCAGAAGTCGAGGGCGAGCCTGCCGAACCCGAAGAAGACGAAGAGAATTTCAAAGAGGAGCTCGATGACAGCGAAGGGGGTAATTCGGACGCGGTGTCCGAGGTCATCAACCCCCCTTACCCGATCAGGGTGCCTGCTTACCGTGTGGGCCCCACTGGTCCTACCCCTCCTTGGGGCATTGATCTTTGGAGATGGAGCAGACTTCAGGGACAACGACCCCCGTTTGGCATGTCACGTGAGTTCTTTGACCTGAGGGATGGAGGATCGGCCGACCGAGCCCTACCAGTCATGCTGAGACGATTACGGGACACCGGCGACCTTGCTCAGGGCACTGCTGATCAGGTATACCAGCTGTGGACTAGGGTCGAGCGTGCGGAACAGGAGACGCGTGACGTGCTTCGGGAGTTTCACATGAGGCAGGTAAGGTGGGAGTCTCGACTTCAGGACGCAGAACGCTTGGTGGCTCATCTTCAGGGAACATCCACATCCTCGGCACCACCTTCGGATGCAGCTCGTCATGGTTAGGGATAGACTTATCATAGTAGGTCATTAGGAACTATGCTATGTACTCCGACTCTATGTTTAAGTGACTACACTACTCATAGAGCCGTTATGCTGTCGAATTAGTGTCACTCATGTATGCTCTTACGAGCAAAATTTTCATGTATCAAATGCGGATAATATTAATAAAATTTTACGTGTTTTGTTACGATATTACAAATTGCTATGTGTTGAGAAATTATGAATGAATGGTCAATGGTAGTAGTATTTAAGTTCGTACCATGCACCTAGTTAGTAGGATCACGACCTCACAGAAACCACATACCCTCAACATCTTTCCGTTTTGTGACAGAAAGATGCCTCTCCGACCTACTCGCGGAAACCCAGGACCAACCCCACCTGAAGTTGACTCAACCGCGTTCCAGGCAGCTATATCTGCAGCAGTCACTGCAGCGATTGCGCAAATTCATCAAGGGAACAATGGAGGAGTCAATGGGCAAGGAGCCGGAAGTTCGAACAACGGAATGAATCAAGGACCCACCAAGACATGTACCTACAAGGACTTCACAATCACTAAACCATGAACTTTCAACATAACTGGAGGGGTGATCACTCTGAAGCGATGGATTGAAAAGGTGGAATCGGTATTCGAGATATGCGATTGCCCTGAACAGATGAAGGTGAAGTTCGCAGCCTGCACTTTTGTGGACCAAGCACTTACTTGGTGGAACGGACACGTGGAAGCCATGCCGCTCCCTGTAGCCAACTCTATACCATGGGCAGAAATGAAAGAGATGTTAATGGCTGAGTACTGCCCGCGAGGCAAAATACAGAAGATGGAGCAAGAGCTATGGAACCTCACTGTGCAGAATGCGAATATCGATGCCAACATATCGAGATTTAGTGAACTATCCCTGCTGTGCCCGGGTATGATCACATCGGAAGGAAAGAAGATTGAGCGCTTCATCTGGGGACTAACATCACCCATTCAAGGGAATGTGATAGCTGCGAACCCTGAAACATTTGACAACACGAAGAGATTGGCGAAGAGGCTGTATGATCATAACAACAAGAAGGGCGAGAAGCCAGTGGAGGCTGAGAAGAAAAAGGAGGGTGATGGCAAGAAAGGGAAGACCAACAAGAGGAAGGGACATCAGGGCCCCGAGACCTCTAAAAAGCAGCAGATAGTGGCAGTTAACGCTGTCACCGCACCGGTTCCAGCCACACCACATGCTCCAGCCTCAGCTACTTCAAATGCTTCAAGACCCTATTCCAGTAATCTTCCCAAATGTAATAAGTGCGGTCTCCATCATCACGACGAATGTAGGGAACTCCATTGCACCAGTTGCAACCGAAGCGGACACACTGCAAGATACTGTAGGACTTATTCTCCCCAGAATCAAAATCAAGGAAACAACCACAACAACAACAACAACAACCACCGCAATAACAACAACACCAATACCGGCGGCCATAATGCAGGGCCTAGGCACACCTGCTTCGGGTGTGGAAGGACGGGGCATTTCCGCCGAGATTGCCTTAACAACAACAATTCAGGAAACAGAGGAGCAGGAAGGATGCTGACTATGGGTTAGGGTGAGGCAGTTCACGACCCCGTAGTTGTGACCGGTACGTTCCTCCTAAACCATACTTATGCATGCATCTTATTTGACACCGGAGCAGAGCGAAGTTTCGTAAGCGAGAAGTTTAAACATTTAATAAAACAACAACCCCAGAAGCTAAATGAAACCTATACGGTGGAAATAGCCAATGGGAAAACCGAATCCACTGGGGAAATCTACATCGGATGTACCCTAACCCTTAACCAACACGTCTTTCGAATAGACCTAATGCCAGTGTCAATTAGGAGTTTTGATTTGATTATCGGCATGGATTGGTTAAGCCCCCACCATGCTGAGATTATGTGCCACGAGAAGGCCGTTCGCCTTCGTCTCCCAAATCACGAAACCCTGGTAATTTACGGAGACAAACCCAGCATGAATCTTCACCTCATCTCATGCATCAAGGCACAAAAACATCTACGAAAGAACAACTTGGCGTTCTTGGCTCACATAGTGGATAAGACCAAGGAAGAGACTAACATCCATGATATTCCGGTAGCGTGTGAATTTCCAGATGTATTTCCTGAAGATCTTCCGAGAGTACCCCCAGAGAGATAGGTTGAGTTTAGAATCAACCTCGTTTCAGGAGCAACTCCTCTCGCTAAATCACCCTATCGGTTGGCTCCTGCTGAAATGCAGGAATTGTCCAGCCAACTCAGTGAGCTTCTGGACAAGGGATTTATCCAACCTAGCTACTCGCCATGGGGAGCTCCAGTGCTCTTTGTCAAAAAGAAGGATGGATCTTTTAGAATGTGCATCGATTACAGAGAGTTAAATAAACTCACTGTTAAAAACCGCTACCTACTTCCACAAATCGATGATCTATTCGACCAGCTCCAAGGAGCTAGTTATTTTTCTAAAATAGATCTACGGTCCGGATACCACCAACTCAAAGTCCGGGAAGAGGATATTCCTAAAACCGCTTTCCGAACCCGCTACGGACATTATGAATTCGTCGTAATGCCCTTCGGTCTAACAAATGCACCTGCCGCATTTATGGACCTAATGAATCGAATCTGCCGACCGTTCCTTGACAACTTCATCATTGTGTTTATCGATGACATTCTCATCTATTCTCAAAGCAAAGAAGAGCATGGCCAACATCTCTGACAAGTCCTAGCAACTCTGCGATCGGAAAAGCTTTACGCCAAACTCTCTAAGTGTGAGTTCTGGGTCCGGAATGTGAACTTCCTAGGCCACGTAGTTAGCCAAGACGGAATTCATGTGGATCCCTCTAAGGTCAAAGTCGTGGAAGGATGGGCAACTCCGACCACGCCCACTGAAATTCGTCAATTCTTGGGTCTAGCAGGCTACTATAGGAGATTTATTCAAAACTTCTATAGGATTGCCAAGCCACTTACCTCGCTTATGCAAAAGGGCGTACCATTCAAATGGACAGACAAACAAGAGATTGCGTTTCGAACCTTGAAGCAAGCTCTCTGTAGCGCTCCCGTACTATCTTTACCTGAAGGAACGGAAGATTTTGTAGTCTACTGTGACGCATCGAATCAGGGTTTAGGTTGCGTTCTCATGCAACGTGGAAGAGTGATAGCATACGCATCCTGTCAACTAAAGATGCATGAAGTAAATTACACGACCCATGACCTAGAATTGGGAGCCGTGGTCTTCGCTCAGAAAATTTAGAGGCACTACCTGTACGGTATGAAATGCACCATCTTCACGGACCACAAGAGTCTCCAGCACATCTTGAACCAGAAGGAGCTGAACATGAGACAACGAAGATGGGTTGAATTGCTAAACGAATACGAATGTGAGATCGAGGGCGAGCCTGCCGAACCCGAAGAAGACGAAGAGAATTTCAAAGAGGAGCTCGATGACAGCGAAGGGGGTAATTCGGACGCGGTGTCCGAGGTCATCAACCCCCCTTACCCGATCAGGGTGCCTGCTTACCGTGTGGGCCCCACTGGTCCTACCCCTCCTTGGGGCATTGATCTTTGGAGATGGAGCAGACTTCAGGGACAACGACCCCCGTTTGGCATGTCACGTGAGTTCTTTGACCTGAGGGATGGAGGATCGGCCGACCGAGCCCTACCAGTCATGCTGAGACGATTACGGGACACCGGCGACCTTGCTCAGGGCACTGCTGATCAGGTATACCAGCTGTGGACTAGGGTCGAGCGTGCGGAACAGGAGACGCGTGACGTGCTTCGGGAGTTTCACATGAGGCAGGTAAGGTGGGAGTCTCGACTTCAGGACGCAGAACGCTTGGTGGCTCATCTTCAGGGAACATCCACATCCTCGGCACCACCTTCGGATGCAGCTCGTCATGGTTAGGGATAGACTTATCATAGTAGGTCATTAGGAACTATGCTATGTACTCCGACTCTATGTTTAAGTGACTACACTACTCATAGAGCCGTTATGCTGTCGAATTAGTGTCACTCATGTATGCTCTTACGAGCAAAATTTTCATGTATCAAATGCGGATAATATTAATAAAATTTTACGTGTTTTGTTACGATATTACAAATTGCTATGTGTTGAGAAATTATGAATGAATGGTCAATGGTAGTAGTATTTAAGTTCGTACCATGCACCTAGTTAGTAGGATCACGACCTCACAGAAACCACATACCCTCAACATCTTTCCGTTTTGTGACAGAAAGATGCCTCTCCGACCTACTCGCGGAAACCCAGGACCAACCCCACCTGAAGTTGACTCAACCGCGTTCCAGGAAGCTGTATCTGCAGCAGTCACTGCAGCGATTGCGCAAATTCATCAAGGGAACAATGGAGGAGTCAATGGGCAAGGAGCCGGAAGTTCGAACAACAGAATGAATCAAGGACCCACCAAGACATGTACCTACAAGGACTTCACAATCACTAAACCATGAACTTTCAACAGAACTGGAGGGGTGATCACTCTGAAGCGATGGATTGAAAAGGTGGAATCGGTATTCGAGATATGCGATTGCCCTGAACAGATGAAGGTGAAGTTCGCAGCCTGCACTTTTGTGGACCAAGCACTTACTTGGTGGAACGGACACGTGGAAGCCATGCCGCTCCCTGTAGCCAACTCTATACCATGGGCAGAAATGAAAGAGATGTTAATGGCTGAGTACTGCCCGCGAGGCAAAATACAGAAGATGGAGCAAGAGCTATGGAACCTCACTGTGCAGAATGCGAATATCGATGCCTACATATCGAGATTTAGTGAACTATCCCTGCTGTGCCCGGGTATGATCACATCGGAAGGAAAGAAGATTGAGCGCTTCATCTGGGGACTAACATCACCCATTCAAGGGAATGTGATAGCTGCGAACCCTGAAACATTTGACAACACGAAGAGATTGGCGAAGAGGCTGTATGATCATAACAACAAGAAGGGCGAGAAGCCAGTGGAGGCTGAGAAGAAAAAGGAGGGTGATGGCAAGAAAGGGAAGACCAACAAGAGGAAGGGACATCAGGGCCCCGAGACCTCTAAAAAGCAGCAGATAGTGGCAGTTAACGCTGTCACCGCACCGGTTCCAGCCACACCACATGCTCCAGCCTCAGCTACTTCAAATGCTTCAAGACCCTATTCCAGTAATCTTCCCAAATGTAATAAGTGCGGTCTCCATCATCACGGCGAATGTAGGGAACTCCATTGCACCAGTTGCAACCGAAGCGGACACACTGCAAGATACTGTAGGACTTATTCTCCCCAGAATCAAAATCAAGGAAACAACCACAACAACAACAACAACAACCACCGCAATAACAACAACACCAATACCGGCGGCCATAATGCAGGGCCTAGGCACACCTGCTTCGGGTGTGGAAGGACGGGGCATTTCCGCCGAGATTGCCTTAACAACAACAATTCAGGAAACAGAGGAGCAGGAAGGATGCTGACTATGGGTTAGGGTGAGGCAGTTCACGACCCCGTAGTTGTGACCGGTACGTTCCTCCTAAACCATACTTATGCATGCATCTTATTTGACACCGGAGCAGAGCGAAGTTTCGTAAGCGAGAAGTTTAAACATTTAATAAAACAACAACCCCAGAAGCTAAATGAAACCTATACGGTGGAAATAGCCAATGGGAAAACCGAATCCACTGGGGAAATCTACATCGGATGTACCCTAACCCTTAACCAACACGTCTTTCGAATAGACCTAATGCCAGTGTCAATTAGGAGTTTTGATTTGATTATCGGCATGGATTGGTTAAGCCCCCACCATGCTGAGATTATGTGCCACGAGAAGGCCGTTCGCCTTCGTCTCCCAAATCACGAAACCCTGGTAATTTACGGAGACAAACCCAGCATGAATCTTCACCTCATCTCATGCATCAAGGCACAAAAACATCTACGAAAGAACAACTTGGCGTTCTTGGCTCACATAGTGGATAAGACCAAGGAAGAGACTAACATCCATGATATTCCGGTAGCGTGTGAATTTCCAGATGTATTTCCTGAAGATCTTCCGAGAGTACCCCCAGAGAGATAGGTTGAGTTTAGAATCAACCTCGTTTCAGGAGCAACTCCTCTCGCTAAATCACCCTATCGGTTGGCTCCTGCTGAAATGCAAGAATTGTCCAGCCAACTCAGTGAGCTTCTGGACAAGGGATTTATCCAACCTAGCTACTCGCCATGGGGAGCTCCAGTGCTCTTTGTCAAAAAGAAGGATGGATCTTTTAGAATGTGCATCGATTACAGAGAGTTAAATAAACTCACTGTTAAAAACCGCTACCTACTTCCACGAATCGATGATCTATTCGACCAGCACCAAGGAGCTAGTTATTTTTCTAAAATAGATCTACGGTCCGGATACCACCAACTCAAAGTCCGGGAAGAGGATATTCCTAAAACCGCTTTCCGAACCCGCTACGGACATTATGAATTCTTGTAATGCCCTTCGGTCTAACAAATGCACCTGCCGCATTTATGGACCTAATGAATCGAATCTGCCGACCGTTCCTTGACAACTTCATCATTGTGTTTATCGATGACATCCTCATCTATTCTCAAAGCAAAGAAGAGCATGGCCAACATCTCTGACAAGTCCTAGCAACTCTGCGATCGGAAAAGCTTTACGCCAAACTCTCTAAGTGTGAGTTCTGGGTCCGGAATGTGAACTTCCTAGGCCACGTAGTTAGCCAAGACGGAATTCATGTGGATCCCTCTAAGGTCAAAGTCGTGGAAGGATGGGCAACTCCGACCACGCCCACTGAAATTCGTCAATTCTTGGGTCTAGCAGGCTACTATAGGAGATTTATTCAAAACTTCTATAGGATTGCCAAGCCACTTACCTCGCTTATGCAAAAGGGCGTACCATTCAAATGGACAGACAAACAAGAGATTGTGTTTCGAACCTTGAAGCAAGCTCTCTGTAGCGCTCCCGTACTATCTTTACCTGAAGGAACGGAAGATTTTGTAGTCTACTGTGACGCATCGAATCAGGGTTTAGGTTGCGTTCTCATGCAACGTGGAAGAGTGATAGCATACGCATCCTGTCAACTAAAGATGCATGAAGTAAATTACACGACCCATGACCTAGAATTGGGAGCCGTGGTCTTCGCTCAGAAAATTTAGAGGCACTACCTGTACGGTATGAAATGCACCATCTTCACGGACCACAAGAGTCTCCAGCACATCTTGAACCAGAAGGAGCTGAACATGAGACAACGAAGATGGGTTGAATTGCTAAACGAATACGAATGTGAGATCGAGTACCACCCAGGCAAGGCCAACGTGGTAGCTGATGCATTAAGTCGGAAGGAGTACTCTAATCGTCGCCAGAATAGGTCTGGTAGCCTACAGACTGCAACTACCCGCAGAGCTAAACGGTGTACACCCCGTGTTTCATGTCTCTAATCCGAAGAAGTGCCTATCAGATGAAACCCTTGTCATTCCTCTTGACAAAATCGAAATCAATGAGAATCTCCTGTTTGTTGAGGAACCAATCAAAATCATGGACAGGGAGGTGAAGCGTACTAAGCAAAGTCGCATCCCGATCATGAAAGTACGGTGGAACGCAAAGCGTGGGCCAGAATTCACGTGGGAATGCGAAGACCAAATGAATCAAAAGTACCCTCACCTATTCTAGCATTCTCAAATCTAGCTTTCAAACAGAATTTCGGGACGAAATTCCCTCTAACGAGGGGATGATGTCAGCACTGGAAATTTTGTGTCATGTAATCTATACACGCAAGTTAATGTGAATCAAAAACATCAATCAAATACATCATACAAATACTACAAATAGTCATCAAACAATTGGAAACCCTAGAAGTTCTTGTTTAGGTCCACTTTGGACTAGGACTTCCTTATTGGGCCCAAATGGACCAATAAGATTCCAATTTGACTATCATGGGCTTAGAACCCTAATTGGGCTCTAATTGGACCCACAATCAGTTATTTTAACATTTTGGGCCATTGTGGGCCTTGAATGAAATGAATTAAAAGCCTTGATCCATAATTAACCTAATCTAGCTTAATGAAAAATAAAAATCACAATTTTATTTTAAAGGGCCAATGATCACCCAAACTAACTCTAATATTGGGCCTAGAGGCAAAAAGCCCAAAAATCGTTCCTTCCCTCTCTATTTTCGGCCCAAGCCCAAGGATAAAGGAGGAGTTGACTTTGGATTGGCACCTCATTTTTATTCATTGGATATCCATGCATGGAACTCATACTTCCAAGCACCTATCTCATCAAGGATCACTTCTCTTCTTTTCCCTCCCTCACTCTCGGCCGAAACACATACACACATACACAAATATCTCTCCAACTCTCTCAAGAACGCTCAAGAACATTTCCTCCCTCTCCACTCCAAAATCTCAAAATTTAGGAAGCTTTTAAGAGGATATTTCAACAAATTCTTCATCTAAGGTAAGATTATGCTTAGATCTATGACTTAGATTCTTTTTATTATCAAAATCTTTTCCTAATCCATGCAAAACCCGTGATCTTACATCCTAGAAGCACATCAAACTCGAGATCTTCAAGAAAAGGGTGCTAAGGCCAAAAACCACCAAGTTTTCTCCCATCTTTCCTTCAAAAACCGAAATCACACCCTAAGGTGAGCTTCATACCCCCTATTTTCTGTTTTTATGAGTTTTGTGGGGGGGGGGGCGGGGTAATACAAGTGAAAGTGTAGATCTATATGTGTTTTGTATGCCTTGTATGATTTCTATGCTTATATGTGTGATTTTGTGTGTTTATGATGTTGGCTCTAGCCATAAACCTCTAAAAATCGAGATATGCTTTATGTTAAATGATACTAGCATCAAATATAATTCTACATACAAAGTGTTCCAAGAAAAATAGCTAAATGGCTTAATAACATCTTCTTTGGGCTAAAAACTCAATTTTTGGACATAAAATGTTAAAAATATAAGGTTAAAGGGCCCAAAATGACATATCACGAATTCTGATGGATGAGGAGTGTCAAAATAGTTTCAAAAAAATATTTTCTAGAAATATACACATTTGGAGGATTAAAAATATAAATTTCAAGTTTAATGGGCTAAAAATGACAATTTCAGCCCAATAGGGCCCATTATGCGAAATTTTCTGTTTTGGAGGGCCAAAACTGTGTTTTTCTGTAAAACAGTGGACTACTAGTGTTACAGGTACTTTTCAAAGGTTTAAAATGCTTTTCAAATTTAAAAAGGACAAAAGTTGCAAAAATTTTCCAATTGGGGCCAAAATTGTAAAAACTACGAAAAAGAGGGGTTATAACCGAGAAAACTGCAATTTCAGGAACTTAAACTGTTTTCAATGAAAAATATGGTGAAAAATATTAATTTCAATAATTTTTGGTGTTAAAATGTCAAGAAAAATGATTTAAGGACCAAACCGGAAAGTTATTTAATTAGAGGGTTGAAAAAGTAAATTTTACAAACAATGAGGGGCTGAAAACAGAAAACTTTCAAGGCTAATTCAATACACGCAACTTGATCAAATATTGGCACCGCGACTACCGACACAATACACAACAATTCCAAAAATCGTTGTTAAACAAAATGATTCGGTCTCGAATCAATAATAATCCGAAACTACTAACACAACGATAACTCGTTTCATACACGAAAACATTTGGTAATTCAATACACACGTGAGAGTGCACAGACGTCTACGCACCGTCTTTGGGCCCAAAATGACATATCACGAATTTTGATGGATGAGGAGTGTCAAAACAGTTTCAAAAAAATATTTTCTGGAAATATACTCATTTGGAGGATTAAAAATATAAATTACAAGCTTAATGGGCTAAAAATGACAATTTCGGCCCAATAGGGCCCATTATGCGAAATTTTCTGTTTTGGAGGGCCAAAACTGTGTTTTTATGTAAAAAAGTGGACTACTAGTGTTACAAGTACTTTTCAAAGGTTTAAAATGCTTTTCAAATTTAAAAAGGACCAAAGTTGCAAAAATTTTCCAATTGGGGCCAAAATTGTAAAAACTGCGAAAAAGAGGGGTTATAACCGAGAAAACTGCAATTTCAGGAACTTAAACTGTTTTCAATGAAAAATATGCTGAAAAATATTAATTTCAATAATTTTTGGTGTTAAAATGTCAAGAAAAATGATTTAAGGACCAAACCGGAAAGTTATTTAATTAGAGGGTTGAAAAAGTAAATTTTACAAACAATGAGGGGCTGAAAACAGAAAACTTTCAAGGCTAATTCAATACACGCAACTTGATCAAATATTGGCACCGCGACTACCGACACAATACACAACAATACGAAAAATCGTTGTTAAACGAATTGATTCGGTCTCGAATCAATAATAATCTGAAACTACTAACACAACGATAACTCGATTCATACACGAAACCATTTGGTAATTCAATACACACGTGAGAGTGCACAGACGTCTACGCACCATCTTTGGGCCCCAAAGTGTAAAATCTTGTTTGTTGGGCCTGGCTAGCCCAATGACCTGATCTTAAGGCCCGAAGACTTCTACCTTACGAGTTGTTGGGTCTTACATGATCTAACAGAACGTAAAAGGACTTTCAATGGCATTTATACTATTGGTCCCCAAGGGTCCTATGGTATTGCTAGTAAAGTCGGTATTTTATGCGAGGTGGGTCAAGGGCCCCTCGTACCTTTTTTTTATCCCCAACCGGTTAATGGAGTCATCGGGGTCTTCGTGTCCTCTTTCTCTTCGGATGTGGGATTACTCGAAGTCAGGGCGGTCGGATAACGTGATTAGTACAGACGACGCCTACGGGATCATTAGTATAGTTATAAACGGGTCGTTTGTGTAACGCGTGTTTATAGTAATTAATCATGCGCAAAAATAATCCAATGTCGCCTGGGATTAATGACATCACGCGCTGCAACGGTTTTATCTTTAAGTTCATGGAATTCAAAGAATTAGGAAAACATTGGGTTTTCCTAGGGTTTTTCAATACACATGTTTTTTCAAAATGTACATAATTCTGATGAACATTTTTCTTACAACTATAGAAACAAACAAGCATACCTATAGATCTTCACAAACGTTTTCAAAAGCTCTTTTCAGAAAATATCGGATTTTCTGGTGGTTTTCAAAATGATACAAAACATTGGCTTTCAAATACCGCTTATGAACTCACCAACATTTCACATGTTGACGTTTTTCAAAATACTTGTATTCTCAGGTAACCAGTGATTCAAAGAAAAAAGTACTCAGTGATGGCTTGCAGTTTACTTATTAACGAGTCGAACAATTTATTTTTGGGAATGTAATATTTAAACAATGTACTTCATGTAAACTTTATCGGTTGTACTATATTAATGCATGGTGACGAATGTTGTTATGTTCCGTATATATCCAATGTTATGGTATTCAATTAAGTCACGACAGCCCTCGGACGTTTCCGCCGTCTGGTTCGGGGGTGTGACACTGAGTCACCCACAACTCGGCAGGACTACTCATTGGGTGGTTTTAAGGACAATCTTTAGGCTACTCGTCGAGTTTGTTCTTCAGACTCGGTGAGTCCATGCCATGCATCAGCTAAAACATGCTTCTGCGGTCAGATCCGTTCCATACACACATAGATCTGGCCTTCCCAAGCTCATTTATCATGTAAAGTCTCAGTCTTGGCCGCCATGCAACACTTACGAGGCTCTTTATGGGGAAATAACCTCTAATATGGCAACCCTAGTCTCCAACTCAAAAGAATGGACATAAAGCATATCATTTGGGGCCTTCTGGACCTGCTAAGGTCCATATCTAGGTTCCATATTTCCATGGGACCTTTCACACTTCAAATACAAGTCAAATAAGGCAAGAAGAAACCCTAGATTTGACATATCAACCAAAACACGAAGATTAGCTCTGAAAGTTACCTCAAGAAACTTCCCTTGACGAAATAGAAGTAGATCCAAGCTCCCCAACTCTTCTAGCTTGATCTTTTCCTTCCTTTCTTGCAATAACACACAAATTGGTGAACAAATAGTCTCTTATCTTACTGACAAGGACTCTCAGCTGCTTTGGTGGACTCAAGGCTCAAGGTGGCCGCAATGAAGGGCCATAAGGTCCTTTATATAGGGATTAGGACCGGAAAATTAAGGTTTCATTCAACAATGCAGACTCGCCGAGTCCATCCCTTGGACTCGCCGAGTCCAGACGCGAACCTTCGTCCAAAACCGCGACCCGACTCGGTAAGTTCGACCTCCAACTCGCCGTGTCCCCTCACAAAATACCAAAAATATGACTTTTAAGATACCTGGAAATCTGGGCTGTTACAATTCTCCCCCACTAGAACAAGACATCGCCCTCGAAGTCTCGCTATGCAAATAGCTCCGGATGCTGCTCACGCATCTCACGCTCCGGCTCCCAGGTCATCTCTGATCCCTTCCGATGCTGCCACTGAACCAACACCAGGGGTACCTCCTTGTTCCTCAAAACCTTGATCTTCCGATCTCTGATGGCAACTGGTCTCTGAGCATAATCCAGGCCCGCATCTACCTGAATATCCCCTAATGGAACCACTGCCGATTCGTCGGCTATACACTTCCTCAACTGCGACACATGGAAAGTGTCGTGAATCTGCCCCAACTCTGCTGGCAAGTCTAAACGGTAGGAAACCCGGCCCACCCTCGCGATCACACGGAAAGGACCAATATATCGGGGCCCCAACTTGCCCGTCTTCCTGAATCTAATCACTCCTTTCCAAGGAGAAACCTTCAGGAGTACAAGATCACCGACCTGAAACTCAAGCTCGGACCGGCGTTTGTCTGCATAACTCTTCTGTCGGCTCTGAGCGGTCAACAACCTCTGCCTGACCAGCTGAATCTGCTCGGTCGTCTAGAGTACGATCTTCGTGCTACCCATAACCCGCTGCGCTACCTCACCCCAACAGATGGGGGTGCGACACCTCCGCCCATACAACAGCTCAAAGGGTGGCATACCAATGCTCGAATGATGGCTGTTGTTGTAGGAAAACTCTGCCAAGGGTAAATATGCATCCCAGCTACCCCCAAAATCCAACACACACGCCCGGAGCATGTCCTCGGGAGTCTGAATCGTCCGCTCACTCTAACCGTCTGTCTGGGGATGATATGCAGTACTAAAATGTAGCCTAGTACCCAAATCCTCATGAAACTTCTTCCAGAACCTGGAAGTGAAACGCACATCACGGTCTGAAATAATCGAGATCGACACTCCATGCTGCGATACTACCTCCCTCACATATAACTCCGCCAACTTCTCCGCAGAAGAGCTCTCACTGATGGCTAGAAAATGAGCGCTCTTAGTCAATCTATCCACGATCACCCAAATCGCATCCCCTCGCAGTCCGCGGAAACTTGGTGATGAAATCCATAGTAATTTGTTCCCACTTCCATTCGGGAATATCTAGCGGTTGCATCTTACCGTGCGGTCACTGTTGCTCGGCCTTGACCTGCTGACAAGTCAAGCACCTCTCGACAAACCATGCGACATCCCTTTTCATACAGGGCCACCAGTACTACTTCCTTAGATCCAAATACATTTTTGTAGCACCAGGATGAATCGAGAATTTCGATTGATGTGCTTCCTCCATCAAAATAGTACGCGCACCGCCCACAAACGGTACCCAAATCCGACCCTGAAAAGTCATAAGCCCTCGACCATCCGTGATGAATCCTGATACCTAACCTACAACCCGCTCCTTCTTCTGATGTTCTGGCTTCGCAGCCTCTGCGTGAGCTCCTCGAATAATATCCAAAATTGGGGTCAATACTGTCAAGCTCATACAAATATCTCGGATCAGGGCGCTTTCTGCCCTACAGCTCAACGCGTCGGCTACCACATTAGCCTTGCCCGGGTGGTACAGGATCTCACAATCGTAATCCTTCATCACATCCAACCACATCCTTTGTCGCATATTCAGATTTGGCTGATACATCAAGTACTTCAAGCTCTTATGGTCTGTGTATATCGTACACCGAACCCCATAGAAATAGTGTCTCCAGATCTTGAGGGCAAACACGACAGCCCCCAATTCCAGGTCGTGGGTGGGATATCTCGACTCATAAGGCTTCAACAGCCTCGAAGCATACACTATCACATGACCCCTCTGCATAAGCACCGCCCCCAAACCCGATATAGAGGCATCACAGTACACCACAAAATCTTCCATCCCTTCCGGGAGTGCAAGCACCGGAGCCTCGCACAATTTCTGACGAAGCGTCTCGAATGAGGACTGCTGCTCTGGTCCCCATGAAAACGTAACACCCTTCCGGGTCATCCTAGTAAGTGGCACGACTATCTTGGAGAAGTCCTTGATAAACCTGCAATAATATCCAGCCAAACCCAGAAAACTTATGATCTCGGTGGGCGATCTCAGCACCTCCCACCTCAACACCGCCTCGATCTTGGCTGGGTCGACCAATATCCCTTTCTGGTTAACAAGATGCCCGAGGAACTAGACCTCTCTTAACCAGAAATCACATTTGGAGAACTTGGCATACAGTCTCTCCGATCTCAAAACCCTAAGAATCTCCCTCAAATGTTCCTCATGCTGATCCCTAGACCTAGAATACACCAAAATATCATCGATGAATACGATCACCAACCAATCCAGCATCGGCCGGCACACCCGGTTCATGAGATCCATGAAAGCAGCCGAGGCATTGGTAAGCCCAAAAGGCATCACCACAAACTCATAATGTCCATAACGAGTCCTGAAAGCAGTCTTCTGGATGTCTTCCTCTCGAACCCTCATCTGATGACACCCCGACCTCAAGCCTATCTTGGAGAACCAAGATGCCCCCTGCAACTGATCGAACAGATCATCGATCCTAGGTAACGGATACCGGTTCTTAACCGTCAACTTGTTCAACTCCCGGTAATCGATACACATCCGGTGTGAACCATATTTTTTCTTTACGAACAAAATCGGCGCTCCCCAAGGTGAGCTACTCGGTCGAATGAACCCCTTTCCCAACAGCTCCTGAAGCTGCAAGGATAACTCCTGCATTTCCGGTGGAGCGAGACGATAAGGCGCTTTGGCGATGGGTACTGCTCCCGGAACCAAATCGATACGAAACTCCACTTGCCTCTCCGGAGGCACACCCAGTAACTGTTCGGGGAACACATCCGAAAACTCGCATACGACAGGAACGTCATCAATCGAATTGGGCCTCCCCGCGGCCCCTCGAGTATCCATCACGGAGGCTATGAATCCATTGCAGCCCTACTGCAAACTCTGCCTTGCCCTGGCAGCCGAACAAAACGCCGACCCACACCGGGTCCCTTCGCCATAAACCGTAAGCACTCCCCCACTAGGGTCTCGAATCGTCACCAGCTGTCTCTCGCAGTCAATGACTGCTCCAAACTTACTCAACCAGTCCATGCCCACGATAACGCAGACATCCCCCATAGCTATAGGAACCAAGTCTATAGGGAACTTGACCCCAAAAATCTCGAGCACGCATCCTCGAATCACCTCAGTGGCGTATACCGCTTTCTCATTTGCTATACAAACTCGCAGGGGTCAACTCATCATCTCCCGATCAATACCAATGTGCTGGCTAAAAGCCAACGATACAAAAGACCGACTCGCACCCGAGTCAAATAATACCAAAGCAGGCACAGAATTCACAAGAAAAGTACCTACACATATCTTATATAAGCACAATATCTCAGTATAAAGGTAAATACATGAAGGAATACATACCGGCTACGACATCAGGCACCGTGCGGACCTCCTCCGCAGTCAACTGGAAAGCTCTCCCACGAGCCTTCAGAGCCTCGGCCTTCACTGGCCGAATCTCGGTATCCCTGGCAGCAGGCGTAGATCCCTGGCGAAGCTGGGGGCACTCGGCCTTCCGATGGCCGGTCTGGTTGGAATGGAAGCAAACCATGAATCCCTTGGGCCAATCCCTAGCAATGTGACCCTCTTTGCCACACTTGTAGCAAGCACCCGATCGACATGCCCCCTCGTGACCCATGCCGCACTTTCCGTAAGTGCGGCCCTTCTGACCTCCGGATCTTGAATTGATGGACTTGGTCCGCTTGGCTGCCGGCTGAGACTGAGCCGACCGCCGATCCACCCGTTGAGACTTGGCCTCCTCCCTGGCCTGGGTCTCCAACTTAATCTCACGCTACCTGGCATTCGCCTGAAGCTCAGCAAAAGTCTGATATGATGAGTTTGATATGAACTCCCGGATATCCCTCCTTAGCACTCCAAAATACCGACTCATCCTAGCCTGCTCCGTGGACACCTGCTCGGGGCAGAACATCGCCCTCTCATGAAACTTTCGTGTGATCACCGTGATAGAATCATTACCCTGCTTGAGGGTCAAGAACTCCTGAACCAATCGTTCCCTCTCCACCTGGGGAACGTACTCGTCCCTGAACGTAGCAGTAAACCTCTCCCAAGTCACAGCTGAAACCTCTGCCAGAGTGAAGTTCGTCGTCACGAACTTCCACCAATCCTATGCTCCTAGGCGGAGCTAGTTCAAGGCGAACCGTACCCTTAGATGCTCCGGACATGAACAAGTGTAGAAGCATCCCTCGATATCAGCAATCCATCTCATCGCAACGATCGGATCCTGCGTCCCGTCAAACTCAGGTGGCTTCGTGTTGCTGAACACCCGGAACAGCAACGAGTCACCTCCCTGTGGTCTAGCAGCAGCCACAGCTGCGGTAGCTGCAGCAGCTGCGGCCTTAGTCAACGCGGTGTACCGCTCATCAAATGTCTCCATCAGCGTGGTCTTAATGGACCCAAACATCTCCAGAATCTCAGCCCGGATCGCTGCGGCTACCTCCTCATGAATCATCTGATGAAGCTGCTCGTCAGTCACACTACTCGTACCAGGTCTATGGCGTGGTCCAACCATGATGTCTCTGAAATACAACATAAAAATATCAGAGACTCTATCGGGCATAATCGCACTCGATAACGCAGTCCTACTTAGTCTCCGATACCCAGGGATTCTTACTTGGGTTGCCCACTGACCCGGTGTCTTTAGTAGTACGGGCCCAATACTACCAACTACATCGCGTCAGTATTCACCCCAAGTCCTCATCCCCAAGCCTCGAATCCTGAGTACTCTATTCTTCCCATGCACTAGATACCCTCTCACTCTCAAAGCACCTCATAGGAGCAGGTTTCCCTAGACTAAGGCATCACAAAATCAGGCCACTCTAGTCCTAATATGAATACCTAGTCTACATGCATGCGTATCATATCATATCTCATAACACATATTGTAAGAGTATTTTGGGGATTTTACCGTTCGGGCGCTGGCTGACCGTACACACTCCTTCTTCTTTGGTTGTTTCAAAATCACTTATCAAAATTTTTTTATTGATTTATTATTTAAAATTTTCTCAAATTCCCGGTTTGAGTTCAGTTACACCCGAAGGTGTACCCGAATCCCTCAAACCAAGGCTCTGATACCAACTTGTAAGGACGTAAATTTTAAACTAATTTTTCATCTTTACAAACATCAAAACATTGAGTAATAATTTAAGTTCCAATGTAAACAATATTGTCACGACCGATTACATAACAACGATCACGCCGACGCCTTCCCACGGTCCTCGCTACTACCTGAAACACATAACATCACAACTGTAAGCATAAATGCTTAGTGAGTTCCCCAAAATACAACCTACGCACATATGCCCTTCCAGGCCTTGACCTTCCGGTCCATGTGTCTCAGGGGACTTCCGTCCCTTCTGGGCAAACCGTCCGGTTCTACCCACGACAACCTTACGGTCCATTTTACAACGCCTTCCGGCCCATAACATAATGCCTTCCGGCCCATATCAAGCATATCATACATGGCACATATAACGATTAACTTATCACACATAATGCATATATATCTTATCATATTCGAGCTTCTGGTCACACAGTTAAACCCTTCCGGGTACAGTATAGTGAGAAGACTCACCTCGTATATCTCAATAACTCGTGAACCCTGGAAATCACTCGTGCTCGAACCCCCAAGCTATAATCCTCCTATAACATCATATATCTATAATTAATACTTGTACCACTAAGGTTGACCATCCCTATCAAGTCAACACTGGTCAACTTTGGTCAACATTCAATGGTCAATTTGACCGGACTCGGCGAGTGCACCAGAGCGACTTGGCGAGTCAACGCATTTTCACCAACTCGCAAGGATTTTTCCTTTGACACGTCGACTACTCCCCTGACTCGATGACTTCCACCTGGTCATGAATCACGGGGTCACCGCGACTCAACTCGCAGAGTTGCAAGGACAACTCGGCGAGTCCCAACTCGACTCGGTCCACCTGTCAATCCCTCTCTAACTATTTGTGACTCACTGAGTCACCCAGAACTCGGTAGGACTACTCACTGGGTGGTTTTAAGGACAATCTTCAAGCTACTCGTCGAGTCTGTTCTTCAGACTCGTCGAGTCCATGCCATGCATCAGCTAAAACTTGCTTTTGCAGTCAGATCCGTTCCATACACACATAGATTTGGCCTTCCCAAGCTCATTTATCATGTAAAGTCTTAGTCTTGGCCGCCACACAACACTTACAAGGCTCTTTTTGGGGAAATAACCTCTAATATGGCAACCCTAGTCTCCAACTCAAATGAATGGACATAAAGCATATCATTTGCGGCCTTCTGTACCTGTTAAGGTCCATATCTAGGTTCCATATCTCCATGGGACCTTTCACACTTCAAATACAAGTCAAATAAGGCATGAAGAAACCCTAGATTTGACATATGAACCAAAACACGAAGATTTGCTCTGAAAGTTACCTCAAGAAACTTCCCTTGATGAAATAGAAGCAGATCCAAGCTCCCCAACTCTTCTAGCTTGATCTTCTCCTTCCTTTCTTGCAATAACACACAAAATGGTGAACAAATAGGCTCTTATCTCACTCACAAGAACTCTCAACTGCTTTGGTACACTCAAGGCTCAAGGTGGCCGCAATGAAGGGCCATAAGGTTCTTTAAATAGGGCTTAGGACCGGAAAATTAGGGTTTCATTAAACAGTGTGGACTCGCTGAGTCCATCCCTTGGACTCGCCGAGTCCAGACGCGAACCTTCGTCCAAAACCGCGACCCGACTCGACGAGTTCGACCTCCAACTCGCAGAGTCCCCTCACAAAATACCAAAAATATGAAATTTAAGATACCTGGAAATCCGGGCTGTTACATTTTGCTTGATATTTTTACCACCAAATACCCCTGGAAGTTAGTTGTTATGCTACTCAAAATTATAGATTCAAAACAGTGAGTAAACTTCTCTTTTTCTTACTCTTTTTCTGTGAAGTTTTCGTGACAACAACATAGCCAAAAGAGTGGCTGTTTTGGAGCATCAAACCAACACCCAATAGTTCTTCATCTTCAACCTTCCATTCTCCAAGGATTCATATAAGGTGAGCTCATAACCCTACATTTTCATGTTTTCTTCAAGTTTTAAGGCGTGGAATACAAGTTAGAACACTAAACATAAGTTAAATTTAAATGACAACTTTCTACAGAAAAGTTGAGTCCTGTTCACGGACTGTTTTTACCATCTTAAACTTAATATCTTTCAAAACTTTAAAACCTAAAAATAGGTCAAGTGTATACCTTTCTAAGGACTACTCGCACACGTTCATACGATTTTCGTACAATTTATGGCGATTTTTATAAAACTGCCTGTCATTTCAGAAGTGATTTCCGATCAGTCTGTGAAGATGTTCATTTTCACACTATTTGAGACCACTAAAAATCATAATAAAAATTAGGAACAAATTAGACTCATTTATAAAATTTCAGAGGTGACGGATTCAGTTTTTGACTTAAGATGATTTTTCTATGAGTTTTCTAAAAAACAGGGATAGTAAAGGGTAAAACTGTCAAAAGTGGTTTATAGATTTATTAACACCTTCTAACATTTTTTAGCAATGTTTATAAATTAAGGAAGTTAAAACACAATCATTTAAATATGTTTAATTACCATTTTTACAAAAGTGATAAGTATAAAAAGGTCTTTAGTATCAAACTTAAGGATTATTTCATGCAAAGTTTCTAATAAAAACATAAGAATATGAACAACAATTACGAAACATACCAAATCATCGTTTAAAATTTATACATATATATAACCATATACATATATATGCTTTGTTTACAAACTTGTCTTCTACATCAAAAATATACCTATATAGTTTTACGAGAACATCATGAACTGTTACATACCAGAAACACTATTTCAAGAAGTTTACTTTCACCTACAAGTACACATTTCAATTCCTTTATTGTATACCAGAATCCCTTGGAAGGGGAGCATGGTGTTTGTGTATAGATCTATACGGGATTGATGTAACGCCCGTAGATCCAGACTAGTCAGTTTACAGACGATAGGCGTCAAAAATGAATTTTTGATGAAAGATTATTTAGAATGAATAATCTTAACTAAGTTATAGCATATGTTACAAGGTTTCCATGCATATAAAGATCGCCGGAATCTGAGTTATAACGAAGAAGTTATGACCTGTCGAACTTTCGCGACGGAACCGGCACGACGCTAAATGACGTAAAAAGTGAATTTACGTTAGATTGAAATTTAGCCTTAGCTATCTAAACGAAAGTCGTAGAGTTCGTTTAACCATGAGCGTGTATAAAAAGAACGTCCAAATCCGACTTCATATGAGGAAGTTATGATTTTTCGAAGTTTCGACATTAGCGGTATGCAGCCCGAATACTCGATTTGAGATCTAGCGGTTTTTTGCTGAAACAATATCAATGAGAATCGAATATCTCATTAATTGTAGTAAAACGATAAAAAGATAGGCGAAAACGGACGTCGGATGAAGAAGTTATGAATTTATAACGGAATTTTTCTGTCCTGGCCTACTAAAAATAAATAATAAAAATAAACTCAAAATTAGTCGTCGGAGTCTAAACGAAAGTTGTAGAGCGTAGTCTCACCTACGCGGGGATTTAAAGAACGTCGAAAACGAAGCTTAGATGAGGAAGATATGATTTTTTGAAGTTTAATAAATAATTAAAGTATTTAAATTAAATAAAAAGTCGGATATTATCCAAAGGGGGGGGGGGGGGTGGGGGGAGGGAGAAGTCACCGGGCTTATCCACGTTATGCCCAACATAATGTATATTTATGCCCAGCGTAAATGAGCTTCTAACCCCCTATAAAAGGGTGTCGAGGGCAACCGACTTCTTTGCTCATTTCTTCCCGTTTTCTCGTGTTTTTGCATCGTTTTTCATGCAAGAAATATCCCGAAGCCCCGGTATCATTTCCGAGCCCCGAAACAAGTCCCGAGACCCCAAAGATCCCGAGAAATGCAATTCCCGAGCCGAAGCTCTGCCCGCGAGGAATCTGGTTTTTCTAAAGATCTTCCAGATCTGCCAAAGAATACTACTTCTACAAGTCGTAGTGTTGTCCGATCATCTTCTAATCAAGTGAGTGTGTGGTTACTTTCTTCTAACGCATAATTATGAAGTATTTTATACGATATACGTGTTATGTGTATAATTTTGTTGTTATGTGTGTGAATGTATATTCACTTTCTTCTATCTCGTAGATCTGATTTATTCTCTATGAAATACGTGTTATGTGGGTTTGCCTCATCTGTTATGTGGAATAGGTACTGAATGAGAATGCTATACATGTTTTAAACTATGTATAAAAATATATATTTTTATCTACTAATATGTTGGGTAGAACATGGGTAGATAGTTGATGTGTGATAAACAGATGAGAGGCCCCGATGTTGTTGTTGATGATCTAGTTATTCAGCGGAGTATGGATTAGACTAAGAGGTTAGTTTTAGGTCTAGGAGTATGGATTAGGTAAAGAGATAAAACTTGTTATTAGTCCAGGAGTATGGATTAAGACTAAGTTAATTGTCCCTAGTCCAGGAGTATGGATTGGGTACAGTTATTGATCCGGTATGGATCAGATCAGGATTATGGTATAGTTAATTGTCCTTATTCCGGGAGTATGGATTGGGTATAATTATTGATCCGGGAGTATGGATCAGATCAGGAGGTTATTCTTAGATCCGTGAGTATGGATCAGGTAGTTTTAGATCCGTGAGTATGGATCAGGTGAAAAAGGTTAGTTTTAGATCCGTGAGTAGGGATCAGGTAAAGAGGAAAATTTTAGATACGAGAGTTTAGATCGTGTCGTTGTGAGGATCGATGGGGTGGGATAAGATTTCACTTTATATGGTGAAATTGTACAAGTTTGAATGTTCTATATTTATAAATATATGATATAACATTGTGGGATGAAAACCCTATATGCTCACCAGGCTCCCATGCCTGACCCACTCAGTTTTCTTTATATCACATGTATTAATACGAAGACATATTTCACAGAGAGATTTAAAGGAGATATAAATCAATTGTGTAATTAAATGTAAGTTCTGTTTATGCTTATATATCTGTATCGGAACATGACATCCCGAGGTTTTATTATTAAATGAAAATGCATTCTCTTCGAGAAATGTTTTGATAAGTTATTATCATATCTTGTTTTACGAACAAATTCCACAACTGTTTTCTTTAAAAGAGTACTCTAATTTTAAAAACAAGCATAAACAAATTGGTATTTTCTGGCCGTGAAAATGGGGATGTCACAGTTGGTATCAGAGCATTAGTTTAAGCGAACTAGGAAATTGTTGGAAATTTCTAGACTTAAACTTAGAGTGCTAAGTAATGATTGTGAGCGGTGTGTCTAAAATATGTTAGGTAGTACACCTAAATTGACACAAGCAGTAGTTTATTTTAGGAATGATTCCTAAAGTGCTTTTATGTGCTAAATGTTTTGTGTGATAGCTATATTAGTGCTTTTATTTGTTCGGATCTATGGTCTGTTGCCAACCGGATCTGGAAACCTTATGTGTTTAGGATTCTAAGCGTATGTCTACGATATTAGAACTAACATGTAAACGTTTCGGAGTGATAAGGATGATTTGAATATCTATCGTGAATAAGGATCTAATTTCACCTTATTCGGTGTATAGATCAAAAATGGTGAGAACAAGAAGTGGAGTTGGAAATGCTGATGAAAAAGGGAATCAACCACCAGTGATTGAGCAAATACCTGTCATAGTAGCAGCACCTGAGACGATAACAATGGCTGGTGTACAATTGATGATTCAGACGATGTTGGATCGTCAGATGGATGAAACGAGACGTCTGCTTCAACAGAATCGTGAAGAACTGTTAATTCAAGTGGAAGAGCCCGAAGTGAATGAAGGGCACTCGGAAGGTGGAAACTTTAGTGGATCTGTTGGTCAAGCCAACCCACCGATAGTTAGGAAAAACAACCAGAATGGGAGGAATGATGGAGTGGGATGCAAGTATAAGGATTTTCTGACTTGCAAACCATCGACCTTCACTGGAAAGGAAGATCCGATCGAAGTTATGGATTGCATATCGGAAATGGAGCTAGCCTTCATGACTTGTGGCTACAGAGGCAGTTTGCCAACTATCTATGCAGTGCGTCAATTCCGAGGTGGAGCCGTTTGATGGTGGAACACTCTAGGGAAGATCGTAAGCCCTAACAAGTCACTGCAACTGTCTTGGGCAGAGTTCTTGGTGCAATTCAAGCGCAAGTTCTGCTTGGCCTAAAACCTGCTAGAGTTGGAGAACAAATTTCTGATATTAAAGAAAGGGAGCATGTCAGTGGATGAATACACGAATGCCTTCACAAAAAAGATGGAGTTTGCTTTGCGCATCATCCCAGACGAACTGACAAAAGTTTACCGGTACGCAAAGGGACTCCCTTGGGAGTATGCGGTGCTAGTACGTCAGGCACCTACTCTAGAGGCAGCTATTTGGGCTGCCAAGTCTGTTGAGAATATGATCAAGGGGAGGACTGATAGTAAGGTTGAAGTTGGCGAGAAGAGAAAGTTAGAAGGAACTTCAGGTTCTAATGAGAAAAGAAAATTTTCGAAGTCTGATTCGAAGAAGCTCGAAGAAGGATCACAATGGTGTGACAAGTGCAAAAGGAAACACATTGGGGAATGCTCTAAAGAAATGTCCTGCTTTAAATGCGGGAAGACTGGTCATTACGCCAACAAATGACCAAACAAAAGAGAAGCCTGCTTTAAGTGTGGTGAAGGACACTTCAAGCAAAACTGCCCAAGGAGAGAAGAGGCTATAAAGCCAAATGCACCACCAAATCCAAAATCATTCCACATGATCCTCGGCGAAGGAAAAAACAATGCAAGGATTCAAGGATGAAGACTTCATGTCAATATATAAAGTCTATATCAGGAAGTGTAGCCTACTAGAGGCATAGTATAGGGCGAACTTGAACTTTTGTGTAATCGTTTCAAGGAATTAGTATAAACCCTAGTTTTGCTAACTGACGTGTTGAATGATTGTTTGATTTTCTTGTATGGTGACTTGGTCGATTGTGGGACAATACTTGGGACGAGTATGAGTAGGTGTGAAAGATAGTAGATGCATATACTACCGGAAGCACAGGACTCGCACTTGGATCAGGGAAAGTCACAAGGTTACCAAGAAGGTAGTAGTTGATTCCACTTTATTCTGGTATGTCATTACCATTGTTTCGGTAATGACTAGTAATATGGTTCCTGTTTTGAACCTAGTGTTCATATTTAAATTTGAGTTCGACTACGAGGAGTATGTTACGTGGTCTAGAGGACCAAGTTACATGTAACATTTGACTTAAGTCAGAAGGTTGAAGTTAATGCGATTGATAGTGTCGCGCTCGTTATTAAAAGAAGTTTTCAGGTAGAAATGCTACATGCTGAAATGTGATTATATCACACTAGAATATGAAGAAAGGTATATTCTATTCTGGAATTTAACTTTATTAAAAATCGAGTCTAAGCGTCGCATCGTGCAATGACATATCAATAGAGCACGACCCATCGATTTGTTACAATAGATAAATGAAAGTGATTATCCTGAGAAGAAGAAGGAGTCCACAATAAGGACTTATTTGGTAACTTGAAGGTTACGATTGAAAGTACAACATAGTACGATAAGTAGATGCTAGATTGGGCATCTTCTGCGATCAAGAAAGCCATAGAGTTAAATACTCTTTTGAGGAAACATAGAAGTTATGGTTATTACCTCGGATGAATAAATAACATGTGGAATCATTATGCAAGTCCTATTTTCTTTGCTGATTCTGGGACGTAATCATCCTAAGGGGGAGATAATTGTAACGCCCGTAGATCCGGGCTAGTCAATTTAGAGACGATAGGCGTCAAAAATGAATTTTTGATGAAAGATTATTTAGAATGAATAATATTAATTAAGTTATAATATATGTTACAGGGTTTCCATGCATATAAACATCGCCGAAATCCGAGTTATAACGAAGAAGTTATGACCTGTCGAAGTTTCGCGACGGAACTGGCACGACGCTGAATGACGTAAAAAGTGAATTTACGTTTGAGTTATATTTAGCGTTAGGAATCTAAACGAAAGTCGTAGAGTTCGTTAAACCATGAGTGTGTATAAAAAGAACGTCCAAATCTGACTTCGTATGAGGAAGTTATGATTTTTCGAAGTTTCGACTTACCATTATGCAGCCCGAAAACTCGACTTGAGATCGAGCGGTTTTTTGCTGAAACAATATAAATAAGAATCAAAGATCTCATTAATTGTAGTAAAGCGATAAACAGATAGGCGAAAACGGACGTCGGATGAAGAAGTTATGAATTTATAACGAAATTTTTCTGTCCCGGCGTACTAAAAATAAATAATAAAAGTAAATTTAAAATTAGCCGACGGAGTCTAAACGAACATTGTAGAGCGTAGTCGCACCTACGCGGGGATATAAAGAACGTCGAAAATGGAGCTCGTATGTGGAAGATATGATTTTTTGAAGTTTATTAAATAATTAAAGTATTTAAATTAATTAAAAATTCGGATATTATCCAACCGGGGGGGGGGGGGGAGGAGTCACCGGGCTTATCCATGTTACGCCCAACGTAATGTAGATTTACGCCCAGCGTAAATGAGCTTCCAGCCCCCTATAAAAGGGTGTCGAGGGCAACCGACTTCTTTGCTCATTTCTTCCCGTTTTCTTGCGTTTTTGCATCGTTATTTGTGCAAGAAATATCCCGAAGCCCCAGTATCATTCCCGAGCCCTGAAGCAAGTCCCGAGGCCCCGAAGATCCCGAGAAGTGCGATTCCCAAGCCGAAGCTCTGCCCGCGAGGAGTCCGGTTTTTGTAAAGATCTTCCAGATCTGCCGAAGAATACTACTTCTACAAGTTGTAGTGCTGTCCGATCATCTTCTACTCAAGTGAGTGTGTGGTTACTTTCTTCTAACCGATAATTTTGAAGTATTTTATACGAAATACGTGTTATGTGTATAATTTTGTTGTTATGTGTGTGAATGTATATTCACTTTCTTCTATCTCATAGATCTGATTTATTCTCTATGAAATACGTGTTATGTGGGTGTGCCTCATCTGTTATGTGGAATAGGTATTGAATGAGAATGCTATATAGGTTTTAAACTATGTATAAAAATATATATTTTTATCTACTAATATGTTGGGTAGAACATGGGTAGATAGTTGATGTGTGATAAACAGATGAGAGGCCCCGATGTTGTTGTTGTTGATCTAGTTATTCAGCGGAGTATGGATTAGACCAAGAGGTTAGTTTTAGATCAGGGAGTATGGATTAGGTAAAGAAAGAAAGCTTGTTATTAGTCTGTGAGTGTGGATTAAGACTAAGTTAATTGTCCCTAGTCCGAGAGTATGGATTGGGTACAGTTATTGATCCGGGAGTATGGATCAGATCAGGATTAGGGTATAGTTAATTGTCCTTATTCCGAGAGTGTGGATTGGGTACAATTATTGATCCGGGAGTATGGATCAGATCAGGAGGTTAGTTTTAGATCCATGAGTATGGATCAGGTAGTTTTAGATCCGTGAGTATGGATCAGGTGAAAAAGTTTAGTTTTAGATCCGTGAGTAGGGATCAGGTAAAGAGGAAAATTTTAGATACGAGAGTTTAGATCGTGTCGTTGTGAGGATCGATGGGGTGGGATAAGAGTTGACTTTATATGGTGAAATTGTGCAAGTTTGAATGTTCTATATTTATAAATATATGATATAACATTGTGGGATGAAAACCCTATATGCTCACTAGGCTCCCAAGCCTGACCCACTCAATTTTCTTTGTATCACAGGTATTAATACGAAGACATATTTCACAAAGAGATTTAAAGGAGATATAAATCAATTGTGTAATCAAATGTAAGTTCTGTTTATGCTTATATGTCTGTATTGGAACATGACATCCTGAGGTTTTATTATTAAATGAAAATACATTCTCTTCTAGAAATGTTTTGATAAGTTATTATGATATCTTGTTTTGGGAACAAATTCCGCAACTGTTTTCTTTAAAAGAGTACTCTGATTTTAAAAACAAGCATAAACAAATCGGTCTTTTCTGGCCGTGAAAATGGGGATGTCACACTTGACAACCCCGCGCCCTGACTGTTAGCTACAGTACACCATTTGGGGTGACAAACGTCAGAACATTTCAACGCCTGAAGAACGTTGTGTATAGGCAATTCTAGTCAATAGCATGGTTATAGAACTCACATGGAGTATTAAAAACACAATGATTAATGGGGTTTTTCAGACGTATTGGAAATTTTATACGTGCATACATTTTCTAGAAACAAACATTGGTCTTGATAGAAGGCTAAATTTATGCTAGTAGAAAATATGGGATTTTCTAGGAACAAACAAACAAAAACAAAACATTTCATTTCATACAAACATTGTCATTTAATACTTATGAAACTCACCAACTTAAATGTTGATCTACTCTTTCAAAACTACTTGTATGTCCCAGGGATTAAGTAATTACATGTAACAAACAGCTTTTGAAGAAGGGACGCTGCGGCGCCAGTTTAAATTCATATTTTGGCATCATATTGTAATTGGTTTTGAGAATGTACCTTTTAACAATGTAAAGTTTCAAATATGTATATGATGGTTGTATTGATTTGTTCACTATGTATTCATTTGTTACGTTACCACATGAAGTCATCCGCCCCCGAACGTTTCCGCCGTTCCAGTTTGGGGGTGTGACAGATTGGTATCAGAGCATTGTTTATAGTGAGCTAAGTATATCAAACCACATAAGATATACAGACTATAAATACATAGGGACTAAAATTCTCTAACTTAACAATTTAAAAACAGGAACATTAGGGGTCCTTTGTTGTTAAGTCTATGTTTGCTAAGTGTATACGTTAAGGTGGTATATACTAAAAGTTCTATAGACTTAGAATTTGTGATTTTCACTTTACTTGCTTTTCCTTGTTTGGATGTGGATATAAGGTAAGATCACTTATTCGACTGACTATTTAATCTTGACTGTATATGACCTGCATACTCAAGGCAACCATAGAAGGACCAGGAATGGACCGAGATTTCATGAAAAATGTAAGTGCATACAAACATACTAGTAAGGAGTCATATTGGCAACAAAACAAAAAGTATTAAGATACGTTAAACACTACGAGTAAGCCTCAGGGTATGCAATCATGTATGGGATGAATATAGCCTGATCAACTATATTTTTCCAAGAGGTGACCAACGTATGCCGAGGAATGGTCATAGTGGATGACGAGTCTAAAACTTACCAACAAACCATACAAAGAAAACTTTAACATACAAATTTAAAATACTATAGGAGTATTTTGCGTTACAATAGAACCACACACTTAGATTCTTCATATGCTTCTTACACCTATTCTCGCATAGGCATATCAACTAGACTTCATCTCCACATAGACCCCTACTATCCTGCCACCGAAGCCAATAGATGGATCAAGAAGGATCCAGAAGAAGATTTCGAAGGGTACCAATAGATGAAATACGAGGAAGAACATTTCCGAGAAGGCAACAGATGGAGAAAGAAGTTCGGGAGATACCATCAATAAACCTTACCCTATCAAGAGGAGTGTGAGAACCTCCGCCTCTCATTTCTAGAAGCAACCCACAATTAACTACCTAGCCACACATATAGACTGTAGAGGACAACCGATGATCCACAACCGACATAAACTCACTGCACCGTACTTCGGGCCATAGCACCGATAGACCGGCAAGTAGATCAAGAGAACAATATGGATCACCTATACTCCTTAGAAAAGGAGATAGTCGTTATAGGACAAAGAACCCTTACGGCTACAACCTGGACAATCATCACAGAACTGAGAACAGAGGAGGCCACTCGCGAAATAGAATCATGCCGACACATGAAGGTAATCGGCATACTGGTGCAACACAAGTTCTATAAATAGACCCTAGAACATTTCAAATTGCGGTAACAGCCGTCGTGACAGCAATCATGGCACACCTCGACGCTAACAACACAAACGAAAGCGGGAACGACACCGAAAGTTCCATTCGTAATAAAAACCAGGAACACCCCGAGTATGTTCCTACAATGACACCCCAAATCAAGGAACTACCAAAAAGACAACAAAAAGTAACATTCCATACCACCACCATCCCTACTACCTCAGTGCCGACAAGACCATATGTTGGAAACCTACCAAAATGCACCAAGTGTAACTTTCATCACAAAGGAAAGTGCAGGGAAATGCACTAAAAGGACTCTAATGAAAACGGGCATACCACAAATTTCTGTAGGGTGCCGGATCAACAGACCGCCCAGAACACAAAAGCTGGGATGAGTCGGACTTGCTACAAATTTGGAGAAGTAGGGCATTTCATAAAGGATTTCCCGGAGACTGAAAACAAAGATGTCAGGAGCGTCGGAAGTGTTTTAGCAACAGAGTGTGGGAAGGCAGTAATAGACCCCGCTGAGATTCCGGTACGTTCATTCCCGATAGCACATATGCATGGATACTATATAATAGCAACGCAGAGAGGAGTATTGTGAGTCGAAGATTGTAACAACCCGGAATCTCAGGTATTGTTTTAAAACTATTTTTGGGAAATTTTAGGAAGGGACTCGGCGAGTTGGTGCCTGACTCGCCGAGTAGGACCACAGGCTTGGTCGCGGGTGCGCGACCGGACTCGACGAGTCCAGATATGGACTCGGCGAGTCGATGCTGTTCAGCAGAAACCCTAGCCGTTTTGTTTGGAACGTATATAATGTCTCTTAAGCCGTCATTGTACGTTTTTTTGACCGATTGTGAAGAGCATAGCATCTGTGGACGACTAGAGGAGAAGGGAAGGCTATTGGGGACCTTGAGGAGATTGTTAGGCAAGAAGAGGCAAGGTTTTGGTCAAAGGAAGATCAAGAGGATTAAGTTCTGAAGGTTGGGGACACAGAGAATATGTTTTTCAGGTAATACTCGGTCCATTTCTGTTGTTTTGGTGGTGAGCACGAATCTAGGGTTTATGAAACCCATTTAGTGATTAGATAGATTATAATGTTGTTACCAAGCGTTTAAATCCCAGTAATAGTATGTTTAGAGGTCCAGGAAGTCCCATGTTTATATATTTCGGGACCATGCGGATTACAGGAGACAGTTGATTGACTGCATGGCATGGACTCGCCGAGTCCAATGATCAGACTCGGCGAGTATCTTGAAGATCCGCTGGGACACGCCGAGTTGTTCTTCAGACTCGGCGAGTAGCTTGAAGGATCACTGGGACTGGCCGAGTTGTTCTTTAGACTCGGCGAGTGGAGTCGGGGTGGCCCCGCGATTCTTCCACGAGGATCTCGTCGAGTCAGGAGGGATACTCGACGGGTAGAAAGGGGAACATCAGGGAAGTTGGGGAGGACGTCTAGACTCGCCGAGTCGCCTTTGCACTCAACGAGTCCGGTCAAGTTGATCGTTGACCAGTGTTGACCTGCATGTAATTTCGTAGGGTCAGTTGTCTTGTTTGATAAGATTATTAATAAGGGTATATGTTATTATAGGGAGTCTGCAGATTGGCGGATCGAGTGCGAGTAGTTCCAAGAGTTTATAGCTTACATACTACGAGGTGAGTCTTCTCACTATACTTCACCCGGAAGGGTTTGACTGTGAGACCGAAAGGTCGTATATGATATGTGTTATTTATGCTATAAATAGAAAGATAGATGCTATGCATGATATGTATGTTTATATGGGCCGGAAGGCGATATGTTATGTGACAGAAAGGTGAGGTATGATGTATGATGTATGTGCTATGTGTGTTATATTATATGTATTATGTGTTGTAAATGTTATGGGCCGGAAGGCAATATGATACGGGCCGGAAGGTGATATGTTATGGGCCGGAAGGCGATTATGTTACGGGCTGGAAGGCAATGTATTGTGGACCGGAAGGTCAGGGCCTGGAAAGGCGTATGTGTGTAAGTCGTATACTGGGGAACTCACTAAGCATTTATGCTTACAAGTTGTATGTATGTGTTACAGGTACTAGCGAGGACCGTGGGAAGGCGCCGGCATGATGCGTACACACTGCCATTGTTGAAGATTTTGGGGATTCTTTTAATTGTATTTTGAAATGAAACTTGGAATAAATACTTCTTTTTGAATGAAATTGTTTTATTTTAAATGAAAAATTCATTTGAAAATTTGAGCTATCACAATTGGTATCAGAGCCTTGGTTTGAGGGATTCGGGTGTGCCTTCGGGTGTAACTGAACTCAAACCGAGGATTTGAGGAAAAATCTTTTAAAAAATAATAAAGACATAAAATTTTATAAATGGTAAAGCGGTAAAAAACAAGAACGGAGCAGTGTGTACGATCAGCCAGCGCCCGAACGGTAAAGATCCCCAGAATACCTTACAATGTTATGTTATGCACTGAATTATGAATTGTTATGCATGCTAGAAGACTAGGTATACATGATAGGACTAGAATGGCCTGTTTTGTGATGCCTTAGTCTAGGGAGATTGCTTATATGAAATATTCGGTAGCGTGCAAGTAGATAGTGCATACTAGAGGTAGAGTACTCATTATTCGGGGTTTGGGGAGGAAGATTTGGGACCAACACTGATACGGTGTGGTCGGTAGTATTGGGCCCGTACTACCGAAGACACTGGGTCGGTGGAAGACCCAAGTAAGAATCCCTGGATATCGGAGACTGAGTAGGGTGCGTTATCGAGTACAATTGTACTTGGTGGAGTCTCTGATAATTTTATGTTGTATTTCAGAGAAATCATGGTTATCACACGCAATGGGGCGAGTTCGAGCACTGTGAGTGACGAGGATATCCGTCAGATGATCCAGGAGGAGGTGGCTGCAGCGATCCGGGCCGAGATCCCGGAGATGTTTGGGTCTATTAAGACCACGCTGATGGAGACATTCGAGGAGCGGTACGCTGCACTGACTGAGGCTGCAGCTGCTGCCGCTACCGCAGCCGTGGCCGCTGCCAGGCCGCAAGGGGGCAATTCGTTGCTGTTCCGAGAATTCAGCAACACGAAACCCCCTGAGTTCGATGGGACACAGGATCCGATTGCGGCGATGAGGTTGATCGCCGACATTGAGGGGTGCTTCTATACTTGCTCATGCCCGGAGCACCTGAGGGTACGGTTCGCCTTGAACCAGCTCCGACTGGGAGCAAAGGATTGGTGGAAGTTCATGACGGCGAACTTCACTCTGGTGGAGATTACAGCGGTGATGTGGGAGAGGTTTACTGAGATGTTCAGGGACGAGTACGTTCCCCCGGTGGAGAGGGAACGATTGATTCAGGAGTTCTTGACCCTTAAACAGGGTACTGATTCCGTTGCAGTAGTCACACGGAAGTTTCATGAGAGGGCGATGTTCTGCCCCGAGCTGGTATCTACAGAGCATTCACAGATGAGCTAGTATTTGGGCATTCTGAGGAGGGATATCCGGGAGTTTGTGTCAAACTCCACCTATCGTACTTTCACTGAGCTTCAGGCGAACGCCAGGAAGCGCGAGATCGAGTTGGAGACTCAGGCGAGGGAGGAGGCCGAGTCTCGGCAGGTGGATCGGCGGCCGGCCCAGTTTCAGCCGGCAGCCAAGCGGATCAAGTCCGCTGATTCGAGGATGGGAGGTCCGAAGGCCCGCACTTGCACGAAGTGCGGCAAGGGTCACGAGGGGGCGTGTCGAGCTGGTGGTTGCTACAAGTGTGGCAAGGAGGGACACATTGCCAGGGATTGCCCTAAGGGGTTTATGGTTTGCTTTCACTGCAACCAGACAGGCCATCGGAAGGCCGAATGCCCGCAGCTTCGTCAGGGAGCTACACCTACTACCAGGACTACTGAGACCCGACCGGCGAAGGTCGAGGTCCCGAGGGCTCGCGGGAGAGCTTTTCAGCTGACTGCGGAGGAGGTCCGCGCTGCGCCCAATGTTGTGGCAGGTATGCTATCATTCACGTATTTACTTTAAAGTCGAAATGTTATGCTTATGTTAATGTATGTGTAGGTACTTTTCTTGTGAACTCTATGCCTGCTCTAGTGTTATTTGATTCGGGTGCGAGTAGATCCTTTGTATCGTTAGCTTTTAGTCAGCATATCGGCATTAGTCGTGAGCCGTTAAGTCGGCCTCTGAGCGTTTCTATTGCGGCCGAGAGGGTGGTTTGTGCCACGGAGGTTCTTCGGGGATGCGTGCTAGAGATCTTCGGGGTTGCGTTTCCGATTGATCTAATTCCTATTGCGATGGGGGATGTCTGTGTCATCGTGGGCATGGACTGGTTGAGCCGATTTAGCGCCGTCATCGACTGCGAGCGTCAGCTGGTGACTATACAAGACCCTAGCGGGGGAGTTCTTACGCGGGAGACGGCGAGGGTACCCATTCGGGATCAGCTTTTTGTTCGGCCGCTAGGGCGAGGCAATGCCTACAACAGGGATGTAAAGGTTTTGTGGCGTATGTAGTGGATACGCGGGAGACTTCCGAGAGACCGAAGACAGTGGAGGAGGTTCCAGTGGTGCGCGAGTTTCCAGATGTTTTTCCTGAGGATTTGCCGGGAGTACCTCCTGCGAGGCAAGTAGAGTTTGGTATCGATCTGGTTCCGGGGGCTGCGCCTATTGCGAAGGTGCCTTATCGTCTTGCACCTCCAGAGATGCAAGAGTTGTCCTCGCAACTCCAGGAGTTGCTGGGAAAGGGATTTATTCGACCGAGTAGCTCGCCGTGGGGAGCACCGATTCTGTTCGTCAAGAAGAAGGATGGTTCACACCGGATGTGTATTGATTACCGGGAGTTGAACAAGGTGACGGTCAAGAACCGTTACCCGTTACCGAGGATCGATGATCTATTCGATCAGTTGCAAGGGGCATCTTGGTTTTCCAAGATCGATTTGAGATCAGGGTACCATCAAGTAAGAGTGCGGGATGAGGACGTCCAGAAGACAGCATTCAGGACGCGGTATGGGCATTACGAGTTCGTGGTGATGCCTTTCGGGCTCACCAATGCCCCGACAGTGTTCATGGATCTCATGAACAGGGTATGCAGGCCGATGCTGGATCGATCTGTGATCGTATTTATCGACGACATCCTTGTGTATTCGCGAACTAGAGAGCAGCATGAGGGACATCTGAGGGAGGTCCTTGAGGTACTGAGGTCGGAGAAGTTATATGCAAAATTCTCCAAATGTGACTTCTGGTTGCGGGAGGTCCAATTTCTTGGACATGTTGTTAATCAGGCAGGGATATTGGTCGATCCGACCAAGGTGGAGGCAGTGATGAGTTGGGAGGCACCGAAGTCACCTTCCGAGATCAGGAGTTTCCTTGGGTTGGCGGGGTACTATCGGAGGTTTATTAGAGACTTCTCCAAGATCGTGGTACCGCTCACCAGATTAACCCGGAAGGGTGTTACATTCTCATGGGGACCCGAGCAGCAGACTTCCTTCGAGGCACTTCGTCAGAGACTGTGCGAAGCCCCGGTATTAGCTCTCCCGGAAGGGATGGAGGACTTTGTTGTATATTGCGACGCATCGATTTCGGGACTGGGTGCAGTGTTGATGCAGAGGGGCCATGTGATAGCTTATGCATCGAGGCAACTAAAGCCTCACGAGGTGAGGTATCCCACGCATGACTTAGAGTTGGGAGCAGTAGTGTTCGCTCTCAAGATTTGGCGTCACTACCTGTACGGGGTTCGTTGTACTATATACACGGACCATAAGAGTTTGAAGTATTTGATGGATCAACCCAACCTAAATATGCGTCAGAGGAGATGGTTGGATGTGGTTAAGGATTATGACTGTGAGATCCTATACCACCCAGGCAAGGCTAATGTGGTAGCTGATGCATTGAGTCGTAGGGCGGAGAGCACTCCATTGCGAGACGTATGTCTGAGACTGACGGTGATGACTCCGGTATTAGATGCTATTCGTGGGGCACATGCCGAGGTTGTGAGATCCGAAATGCAGAAGAAAGAGCGGGTCGCTGGGTTAGTTTCGGAGTTCGTTAAGGATGGACGAGGACTTCTGACCTTTCAGGGTCGGATTTGGGTACCATTCGTGGGCGGTACGCGTACTACTTTGATGGAGGAGGCTCATAGATTGAAATTCTCGATCCATCCCGGTGCTACGAAGATGTATTTGGATTTGAGAAAAGAATATTGGTGGCCTTGCATGAAGAGAGACGTCGCTTGGTTCGTTGAGAGGTGTTTGACCTGCCGTAGGGTTAAGGCCGAACACCAGAGACCGCATGGTAAGTTGCAGCCCTTGGAGATTCCTGAGTGGAAGTGGGAACAGATTACGATGGATTTCATCACCAAATTGCCGAGAACTGCCAGAGGAGTCGATGCAATTTGGGTGATTGTGGATAGGTTGACGAAGAGTGCACACTTTCTTGCCATTAGCGAGAGTTCATTAGCGGAGAAGTTGGCGGAGTTATACGTGTGAGAGATAGTATCTCGGCATGGAGTGCCGATCTCGATTGTTTCAGACCGCGATGTACCTTTCACTTCCAGGTTCTGGAAGAAATTCCATGAGGAGCTGGGTACTAAACTGCATTTTAGTACCGCATACCATCCCCAGACAGACGGTCAGAGCGAGCGGACGATTCAGACATTGGAAGACATGCTCAGAGCGTGCGTGTTAGACTTTGGGGGTAGCTGGGATGTGCATTTGCCTTTGGCTGAGTTTTCCTACAACAACAGCCATCATTCGAGCATTGGTATGCCACCTTTTGAGTTGTTGTATGGTAGGAGGTGTCGGACTCCCATTTGCTGGGGAGAGGTGGGACAGAGAGTGATGGGCAGTACAGAGATCCTACTTCAGACGACCGAGCAGATTCAGCAGGTTAGGCAGAGGTTATTGACCGCCCAGAGTCGACAGAAGAGTTATGCGGACAGACGCCGGTCCGAGCTGGAATTCCAGGTTGGCGACTTCGTTCTCCTAAAGGTTTCTCCCTGGAAGGGAGTGATCCGGTTCAGAAAGAGGGAAAAATTAGGGCCCCGGTTCATAGGTCCATTTCGGGTAATTGCAATAGTAGGTCGGGTAGCTTATCAGCTAGAGTTGCCATCAGAGTTGGGACAGATTCATAATACCTTTCACGTTTCACAGTTGAGGAAGTGTATAGCCGATGAATCGGCAGTGGTTCCGTTAGAGGATATTCAGGTGGATGCGAGCCAGAATTACGCCGAGAGACCGGTAGCTATCAGGGATTGGAAGATCAAGATTCTGCGGAACAAGGAGGTACCTCTGGTGTTGGTTCAGTGGCAACAGCGGAAGGGATCGGAAATGACTTGGGAGCCGGAGCGTGAAATGCGGGAGCAACATCCGGAGTTATTCGCAGAGTGAGACTTCGAGGGCGAAGTCTAGTTCTAGTGGGGGAGAGTTGTAACAGCCCGAAATTCCAGGTATTATTTTAAAACTATTTTTGGGAAATTTTAGGAAGGGACTCGGCGAGTTGGTGCCTGACTCGCCGAGTAGGACCACAGGCTTGGTCGCGGGTGCGCGACCGGACTCGACGAGTCCAGATATGGACTCGGCGAGTCGACGCTGTTCAGCAGAAACCCTAGCCGTTTTGTTTGGAACGTATATAATGTCTCTTAAGCCGTCATTGTACGTTTTTTTGACCGATTGTGAAGAGCATAGCATCTGTGGACGACTAGAGGAGAAGGGAAGGCTATTGGGGACCTTGAGGAGATTGTTAGGCAAGAAGAGGCAAGGTTTTGGTCAAAGGAAGATCAAGAGGATTAAGTTCTGAAGGTTGGGGACACAGAGAATATGTTTTTCAGGTAATACTCGGTCCATTTCTGTTGTTTTGGTGGTGAGCACGAATCTAGGGTTTATGAAACCCATTTAGTGATTAGATAGATTATAATGTTGTTACCAAGCGTTTAAATCCCAGTAATAGTATGTTTAGAGGTCCAGGAAGTCCCATGTTTATATATTTCGGGACCATGCGGATTACAGGAGACAGTTGATCGACTGCATGGCATGGACTCGCCGAGTCCAATGATCAGACTCGGCGAGTATCTTGAAGATCCGCTGGGACACGCCGAGTTGTTCTTCAGACTCGGCGAGTAGCTTGAAGGTTCACTGGGACTCGCCGAGTTGTTCTTTAGACTCGGCGAGTGGAGTCGGGGTGGCCCCGCGATTCTTCCATGAGGATCTCGTCGAGTCAGGAGGGATACTCGACGGGTAGAAAGGGGAACAGCAGGGAAGTTGGGGAGGACGTCTAGACTCGCCAAGTCGCCTTTGCACTCGACGAGTCCGGTCAAGTTGACCGTTGACCAGTGTTGACCTGCATGTAATTTCGTAGGGTCAGTTGTCTTGTTTGATAAGATTATTAATAAGGGTATATGTTATTATAGGGATTCTGCAGATTGGCGGATCGAGTGCGAGTAGTTCCAAGAGTTTATAGCTTACATACTACGAGGTGAGTCTTCTCACTATACTTCACCCGGAAGGGTTTGACTGTGAGACCGAAAGGTCGTATATGATATGTGTTATTTATGCTATAAATAGAAAGACAGATGCTATGCATGATATGTATGTTTATACGGGCCGGAAGGCGATATGTTATGTGACAGAAAGGTCAGGTATGATGTATGATGTATGTGCTATGTGTGTTATATTATATGTATTATGTGTTGTAAATGTTATGGGCCAGAAGGCAATATACTATGGGCCGGAAGGCAATATGATACAGGCCGGAAGGCGATATGTTATGGGCCGGAAGGCGATTATGTTACGGGCCAGAAGGCAATGTATTGTGGACCGGAAGGTCAGGGCCTGGAAAGGCGTATGTGTGTAAGTCGTATACTGGGGAACTCACTAAGAATTTATGCTTACAAGTTGTATGTATGTGTTACAGGTACTAGCGAGGACCGTGGGAAGGCGCCGACATGATGCGTACACACTGCCATTGTTGAAGATTTTGGGGATTCTTTTAATTGTATTTTGAAATGAAACTTGGAATAAATACTTCTGTTTGAATGAAATTGTTTTATTTTAAATAAAAAATTCATTTGAAAATTTGAGCTATTACAAAGATTTAATCAATTTCTCAACCAAAAACCTCAAAAACTTAAACGAAATATTTACAGTAGAATTGGAATAATCAAAAGCACTAGAGACTTGTACATAGGGTGCACTCTAACACTTAATCAACCAATTCGTTCAAATCATCCTAAAACCAGTCACGATAAATATTTTACGACATTTTCATTTTAACAACGTATTAGTTAGTTTCCTCACCATACCGATATCATATATTACAAAAAGGCCATCCGTATAAACCCATCGAGTAATAGAACCCTCGTTGTCTATGGCGACAAACCAGACACAAACCCCCGATTCACCTTTTACAACAAGACTCAGAAGTACCTACACAGGAGGTATCATGCCGTCTTAGCCCGTGATGTGGATATGAAACAAGAAGAGAAAGACATCGTGGATGTTGATAAAGCCCGTAACCTTCTCGATATATTCCCAGAAGATCTCTTGGGAATACCATCCGTATGGCAACCCGAGTTCAAAAACCAACCTAAGTGCAGTAGTTGTGGAAAAGGGTTGTTGTAAATGCCATCTCACCCAAGTTAATCACCCCACTCAAGTAGATACTATGGACCCATAATAGTGAATCTATGATTAGTAAGTGTATATATTGGAGCCCTATATAATTAAGATTCTACGGACATAGAGTTGGTAATTCCGCTTTAAAGCTTTTTCCTTGTTTGGATGTGGGATTAGAATAGAATCACCGATTCCACTGTCTTTTCAATCTTAATTATATATGTCTTATAAACACAAAGAGATGATAGATGAATCAGTTATGAGTCATACCATGAACTCCATGACAAGTTACCCAGGACAGTGGATAGACATGCTACCACTTGAGCGATCGTAGACAAATCAACCAAACCCACACACTTTCTACCGACCAAGGATACAAAGAAAAATAGAAAAGCTGACAGGAGCATATCACAAGAAAATTTCGAGACTGCATAGTATACCACTATCTATCATTTTAGATAAGGGACAGGCGATTCGCCTCGTGTTTTCAATAGTTGTTAAAGAAGTCCTTTTTATCACCCTCAAACTGAAAGACAAAGAGGAAGAACCATACATTGAATCCTTATACAACATCAACTATTACATTAACATCAAAGTCATGTCATTCAAAGCTCTCTACAGAAGCAAGTGTAGATCACCTCTTTGCTGGGCTGAGGTAGGTGACACGCAAATAGCTAACGGTCAAGTTCCTAACAACACTCTCACCAGCCCCCAGATCATACGAGAAACTACAGAGAAGATTGTTCAAACCCGTGAATGATTGAAGGCATCCCGGGATCAGAATAAGAGCTTTTCTGATGAGACTCTTGTTATTCCACTTGATGAAATTGAAATCAACAGGAGTCTAAACTCCATCGAAGAACCGATGGAAATCATGGATCAGGAGGTCAGAAGGATGAAACAAAGCAACATACCTATAGTGAACGCCCGTTGGAATGCCAAGCGAGGACCTGAGTTCACCAGGGAACGCGAGAATCAAATGAAGAAAAACACCCCCAATTGTTTAGACTTAACCTTCGTTTAGCAAACATTTCGGGCTTCTACCTTAGGATCGACAATATCTTTCCTATTCAACATGGGTTTTCTTTTGGAATGAAGTGAAGAGTTGGAGGTTTGTCCTATTGATAGATTGTTAAAGACAAGCTTAAATGGAACTATTTTTGTTTTGGAAATCACCTGAGGTTCAAAATCACATTAGATTGACTCTTCAACATCACTATCGAAGGATGCCCAAATGCACTCAGAGAGTTCGGGTCCAGTTGTCTACGAAAAAATTTCCTCAACAACAAAGTTGTTAGGAGGGTTGTGATTCGGATTTCGAACAATAGAGTTTGGAGTACTAGAGTTAGTTCCAAGGTCCGATTTAGGTCAGGGTTTATCAGAGGCAAAATATGCGTGGAATCGAGACACTTGACAACTATACACTTTAACTCGGGAAGTAGAGATGAAAATTGATCCTAAGTCTTAGGAAGGGGTGACAAAGGCGAGATAGGGGTGGTCCAAGTGTTTGATGTTCGGAATGGATCCCATAAAACTTAGGTTTTGTAACTCCTTCAAGGTTCGAGCAATAGGATTCAGAAACTCACTTCCGAGACTAGGTGATTTTGACCAAGGATAACAAAAATTGTGAGTCATCAAGTCATTTGCCTCAAGAATGTCAATGGAATTGTGCAAAGCATCTATTTTAGCATTTAGATGTTTGTTTTCAGAAATTAAACATCTCTTTCATAATAAGTGATTTCACATTTGTCTTTAAGAATTATACATCATATGGTGACATTACAAGCTCTCGTTCTAAAGACTCTATTTTCAAATTCTTATCCTCAAAACATAATCTAATACGACTTAGTTCACTTTCCTTCTTCTCACTGGCTTCTATGGCTAACTCATAGGCTTTGTAAATTATGTTCATGTCTAATTGAATCTGGGTTAGATATGGTTTATAAAGAGATAAGTCAAAATTGTTATATGTAATCATAGATTTTACCTATTGAACGATGCTTCTACCGGGTGGATCATTGGTAGCCATGTAGCAGTAGTTTGGTTCACCATCTTCATCATCTCTTTCGAACCCAGACAAAGATTGACCTTGTAACAACCCGAAGTTGTTCATCGCCAAAACCCGTTCTAACCGAAAAATTCTCCATTATCAAATTCGTTCCGTTTTCACATTGGGTTAAATTATTTAAACTTATATGTTTATTATAATTTAATGAGTGTCCAAACCCCTTTGGAACTCGTGTAATTAGCCCAAAATATTTATTTCATAAGTTTTAGAAACGTCCCCGCCGGGTGATGGAAACTTAATTGGGTGCGACCTAAAGCCTCGTTTAATGCCAGTATCGGATAGAATTCCACCGTGTCCAAGTTTTAGGACCTATATAAACATGTTTAGACACCCATTTGAATCTTTTTATTCCTCTCTCTACTCTCTCTCTCTCTAACCTCTCTCCTAAATCCAAAGTTTTAGGGTCCAAAACTAAATTTTAAGGCCTCAAATCTTTAAGGTACCTTCCTAAACTTATTGTATAGCATCTTTGACCTTCAAGTTGGAGATTTAGTAATGAATTAAGGCCTTGTATACGAGTTTACGGCCCAAAATGATGATTAGGCCGTAAACCCATATTTAAAGGGGTTATAAGCCCTAAAACCCTTCCAAACCACAATTGGACCTTAGATATGGCTATATGACTTCATGGAATGGACTTATAACATTTAAAACATGGATTTTGAGGCATTTGAAGGAATTTACGGCCAAGGCACATGCTTGGGCCGTAAACTCATGTATAAGGGGTTTTCATGACCTTAAACCCTTCCAAAACACTAATACGACTTAGATATGAATTTTAGAGTATTGGTTTTAGCCTTGGAAACACTTTAAACATAATTTTTGGGGAATAAATAGGAGTTTATGGCCAAGGTTCATGTTTGGGCTGTAAACCCCTCAAAAATAGATAGAAAACTCATTTTAACATGTCCAAATGCGTTCAAACTTAACCAATAGCGTTGTGGTAAATTCTAGAGCCATCTAAAAATATTTTGGGGACCTTAAACACATTATTTGAAGGATAATTGAGAGTTTACGGCCAAGACTTGTGCTTGGGCCGTAAACCCTTCATTTTGGGGTGTAAACTCCTCCAAAGGTGTTAGAAATGCCACTTTAACACCCCTAAAGCCTTAGAATAATTTTTAGAAGTGTTACAAACAAGTTTTTGGCTTTAAAACATAATGAATCCCTCTCTAGGAGAGTTTACGGCCATGAGGGGGGTCTCATGGGCTGTAAAGTCCAAAAACCCCTTCAAATCATCAAGTAAATGCATGTAAGGCTTAGGAATAAATCTAGCAATCACATGTGATTACTTTGGAATTCAAAAACACAACTTTTCATGGGTTTATAGGAGTTTACAGCCATGAGAGCATGCTAGGCTGTAAACTCCCTAAAATGTGTCATTTTGGTGTTTAAAATTTATTCCAAACCCTTAAACCAAACCTAGAAATTGTCCCTTAAGTGTTTGAAGTCCAAATTGCACCATAAACCACCCACCATGAGTTTACGGCCGTCAACTCATGGGGAATGGGTGTTTAGGCCGTAAACACCATTTAGAAGTTTACTCTTGGGGAGTAAACTCATTTCCTAAGTCCCTCGCATCATTACATGTCCTTAAACGCCACCCGGGTCCCTCCAAACACTTGTATCATAGTGATTTCGCAACTAGAAGTAATTGTCCTTATCAAATAATCAATCTAAGTCCTAATTAGATACAAATGTGTATCTTTACATTATAATTAGGAACCTCGTGATTTTTCAAGCCCCGGACCAACGTTTAGCATCCGAAATTGCCACATTTCTCGTCCGGTGAGTTCATACCCCTACGCCCTTTTCCGTGTTTTTCAATGTTTTAAGGGGGGGGGGGGGACACAAGCAAATTATAACTGTTTTCAAATCATAATATTGATATGTTTCAAATATATCTGACAAACTTATAAAGTCTTTTACTCCTTATGTATTATGTTGAGCTTAAGGAAAGTTTTATCAATTACAACTAAATGGATTTAGTTAAGGAAATAACCAAACTAATCAAATTATTATGGGAATAATTTGGGGTTCTTTACTGTTCGTTTTATCTTGTACTGATATCTATATAAAGTTATTAGATAAACTATGTCTGATTCAGTTTATCTCCGTATCATTTGAATGTATTATCAGATAGTTTCATTGTACGTATCTATATTCGCTGTATTACGTTTCATAATCTTCTGTATGTTGATATCGTATGAGAACCCTGTGAATATTTTAGTACTAGTTTGTGAGATAGTCACTACCCTTTATGGATGATCAGTAAATCCTCCCCGGAATTGTAACCAGAGTGTCCTGAAGGGAGAGCGAGGAATTTGTGAATAGATCTATTCGGGACTGACAATCCCACACCTTAACTGCTAGCTACAGTTAGGCGGGCACGCTTGGGGTGACAAATTTCTGGATATCATTCGACATTTGACTAGCATCAAGGAGGTCTCGTTGTCATATTAGAATGGTTACCCGACTCACAACATGTATTAATATAAGTTTATTCACAGTATCGTGTTGACTTTGTTCCGATTTCGTATCTACTTTTTATGTGGTATCTATAAGTTGTACGGGATGTTTGCCCCATGATTTTTAACTATATATTTTGGGAGAGTAATCCCATGGTTTACACCTATATCTTGTCTGGGATAGTGATCCCATGGTTTTCAATCTATATTTATTTCGGGATAGTAATCCCATGAATTTCAATCTATATCAAGTACGGGATGATAATCCCATGGTCTAAATCTAAATTTTGTCCGAGATAATAATCCCATGGTTCCCAATATATATTTTCATATATATCAAATTATCTTGTGTCTAGTCCGGGATGATTGTCCCATGATCTTAAATCTGTATTTTCATATGTGTCAAACTATCTTATATCTCTTTCGGGATAGTGATCCCAAGATTTCAATATATAGTTTTGTATATTAAACTATACTTTGTGATATTCAACTGGTCTTACAATTAGGAAAATATGGGATTTTCCTGGGGTAAAATACAACACGTAATGGAATTGGTAACAAATGATAACTAAACTAACTTTACATAAGAAAATATGGGATTTTCTTGGATAACAAACCTTTTCGGAAAACTAAAGGAAACCGATACATTTTCATAAAACAAAACCGCTGATGAACTCACCAGCTTTATGCTGATTTTTAAACCGCTTGTATTCTCCGGTCCAAATTAGACAGGTACCCGGTGATATCTTTTGATGAAGACGGAGTGCTCAGAAGACTCGTCTCAACTTTTGTTAATATGATGCATATGTATATCTTGTATAACTTTACTTTTGAAACATATGTAAACTTTCATATATATATGTAATGTAATGGTTGTTTACTGTGATTACTATGTATATTGGATTTGATACACAACGTGGAGTCCACCCCGAAAATGTTTCCGCCTTTGATTTTCAGGGTGTGACAGATTGGTATCAGAGCCCTTGTTTATATTGAACGGAGTATACCAAACTTTACATGATATAAAGCATAAACACAAAAGGGCCTCAATGCTCTGAATTAAAAGTATCTTCAAAACTATAAGTATTTTCAAAAGTATACAAGTATACCGAACCGTCGAAATTCGTAACTACAAGTAGAACAAAACATAAGTAAATGGGTGTTGTACACTACGCTTAAACGTGGGCAGTTATGTAGTCGTGTCTAGGATCAATATAGCCTGGCAAACTATATTCATTCGAGACACGACCAACATGTGCTTGGGGGTGACTGTGGTGTGCGACATGCCTAAAACTTACCCAATACCCAAACAATGAGTCGTCGTTGCAACGAGACAAGAAATGCTATGGGAGTATTTCTCGAGCCAATCCTTCGTAGAAAATCCTCGTATACGCGTTGTTCCTTGACCATTCCTCTGGCGATAAAATGTTCTGTCTTGATAATTCTTTCCTGCTTTATCGCTAAGTGTAATGTTATATTTGTCTTGATGAGATATCCCCTGTTCCATATCTCTTGATTCAATTCAGAGGACTTATGATCCTCTCTTTCCTGATCTTTTTATATCAAGATGCCTCCAAGAAAGAGACCCAGCTCGAAGAAGAACGACAATCCTCCTCCGCCACCACCTTTTCCTTAATTTGATCTCGCATCACTTCAGACAGTTCTGATTGCTGCAATGGTGGCAGCCATGTAACAAATGAATCCCGGTGGCTCCGAAGGTGGTCCCTAGCCTCAAAACCCAGAAGACAGCCAGGAACACCGAACAAGGGTTTCCTATAAAGACTTCATGAACGCGAAACCCACATCGTTCGATGGCACTGGAGGTGTCATTTCCCTAACTCGATGGTTCGAGAAAATCGAATCAATCTTCGAAATATGTGCCTGTTTGGAGTCTGATAAAGTAAAGTTTGCCACCTGCACCTTCCTTGACAAAGCCCTGACTTGGTGGAACGGCCGAGTCAAATCCTTAACTCTACCTGTAGCAAATGCTATGGGTTGGGAAGCTATGAAGGAGCTTCTGCTTGCAGAGAATTGCCCCCGAGGTGAAATTCAGAATCTAGAACACGAACTTTGGAGCCTTAAAATGAAGGGTTCCGACATAGCTGCTTATACCTCAAGATTCGATGACCTGGTATTACTCTATCCCGGAATGGTTACCCCGGAGAGTAAAAAGATCGAGAGATTCATCTGGGGATTGAACTAGCCAACCAAAGGGAATTTCTTGGCTGCGAAGCCAGACACCTATGACAGCGCTAAACGTCTTCCGAAAATATTGATCGATCACGAAGACAACTCTGATGAGGAAGCTACTACCCCTGAGCCAGTCACCAGTGGGGACGGAAACAAAAAGAAATCTTGGAACAAGCGGAAGGCCCCGAGTATGCAAGGGTCTTCTAAGAAACAACAAATAGTAGCAGTCCATGCTGCTACTGCCCCTGTTGCTGTCTCAACTGTCAGATCCACGACCCAAACTCCTACCAGTGGATACACTGGTACCCTTCCTAGTGTGGTAAGTGCAGCTAACAGCACCGCATTCCCGGTCCATCTCGCGAAAGGATCTGTGATAACTATGGCAAGAAGGGCCATCTTGCTCGAACCTGCAGAAAACCAGCCAAATCAACGAACCAATCATCCGGAGCGGGAATCAGTCCAGCCTGCTACAATTGTGGCGAAGCAGGGCACTTCAAAAGGAATTTCCCTAAAGCAGCAACAACCACTGATCCCTCTGTCGCCGCAGGTATACTTCTCTTTGATAATTCTTATACCTGCAACTCTTTTCGATTCCAGTACAAAGAGGGAAACCTGCTATCTATCTATTCGAACATTTTCTAAGCTAAATGCTTCGTGTACGATCGAAATGTGTATCATCGAGATGACTAACCAATGAGATAGAGAACACTAACTTCGTACCTATAGATTATATTCTCAGTCTGGAGAATTATTCTGTTCCATTAGATTAAATGGGAAACTTTTCACGAATTGCTTTGATGCTATGTTTAACATGGAATGACCGAGCCTCATTCATGTTGTTATCTTGGTTTCGAAAGGGTCACCTGTCTAGATCTTTTCCTCGACCCGAATCTCATGATCTTCGGCATCAAACCTTCGTATTGTTTCATGCTTTAAAACTCAAAAGTTTTTCCCGATATGAATTACCACACATCCCTCGTTTCTATGATCATTGAGAAACGGGAAGTTAGCAGCTCTTTCTTCTAAATATCTGTCCCGAAGGATTCCCGGGAATTTCATTTGAACGTCTAGTTTAGTCCCACATCAGACGTTTCAAAATCTTCGTAGAAATCGATTCTGCAATCTCAGACTTCAGATGCCTTCAGAGCTTGGTAACATCTATCCAGTACATCACGTCTCGAATCCATAGAAACATCTACCTAACAAGACCCTAGTGATTCCTTTGAGGAAACCAAAGTCGTACAGGGTTGGAACTTCCATGAGAAAACCGATTGATATCATAGATTGAGAGAGAGTCAAGGTACGAAACAAAGACACGTCCCGATAGTGAGAATTCGCTAGAACGCCCAGTAGAGACCTGATTCCACTTGAGAAAGTGAAGATCTGAGGTAACAAATCCATTCGTATCTCATTCCAAATTCATGATCTATATCTTGTTCTTTGAATTTCGAGACGAAATTACCTCTAACGGGGGGATAATGTAACAACCCGAAGTTCTTCATCGCCAAAACCCGTTCTACCCGAAAAATTCGTCGTTATCAAATTCGTTCCGTTTTCACTTTGGGTTAAATTATTTAAACTTATATGTTTATTATAATTTAATGAGTGTCCAAACCCCTTTAAAACTCATGTAATTAGCCCAAAATATTTATTTCATAAGTTTTAGAAACGTCCTCGCCGGGTGACGGAAACTTAATCGGGTGCGACTTAAAGCCTCGTTTAATGCCAGTATCGGGTAGAATTCCACCGTGTCCAAGTTTTAGGACCTATATAAACGTGTTTAGACACCCATTTGAAGCATTTTCTTCCTCTCTCTACTCTCTCTCTAACCTCTCTCCTAAATCCAAAGTTTTAGGGTCCAAAACTCAATTTTAAGGCCTCAAATCTTTAAGGTACCTTCCTAAACTTATTGTATAGCATCTTTGACCTTCAAATTTGAGATTTAATCATGAATTAAGGCCTTGTATATGAGTTTACGTCCCAGAATGATGCTTAGGCCATAAACCCATATTTAAAGGGGTTTTAAGCCCTAAAACCCTTCCAAACAACAATTGGACCTTAGATATGGCTATATGGCTTCATGGAATGGACTTATAACATTTAAAACATGGATTTTGAGGCATTTGAAGGAGTTTATGGCCAAGGAACATGCTTGGGCCGTAAACTCGTGTATAAGGGGCTTTCATGACCTTAAACCCTTCCAAAACACTAATAAGGCTTAGATATGAATTTTAGAATATTGGATTTAGCCTTGGAAACACTTTAAACATAATTTTTGGGGAATAAATAGGAGTTTATGGCCAAGGTTCATGCTTTGGCCGTAAACCCCTCAAAAATGGATAGAAAACTCATTTTAACATGTCCAAATGCCTTCAAACTTAACCAATAGCCTTGTGGTAAATTCTAGAGCCATCTAAAAATAGTTTGGGGACCTTAAACACATTAGTTGAAGGATAATTGAGAGTTTACGGCTAACACTTGTGCTTGGGCCGTAAACCCTTCATTTTGGGGTGTAAACTCCTCCAAAGGTGTTAGAAATGCCACTTTAACACCCCTAAAGCCTTAGAATAATTTTTAGAAGTGTTACAAACAATTTTTTGGCTTTAAAACATAATGAATCCCTCTCTAGGAGAGTTTACGGCCATGAGGGGGGTCTCATGCGCCGTAAACTCCAAAAACCCCTTCAAATCATCAAGTAAATGCATGTAAGGCTTAGGAATAAATCTAGCAATCACATGTAATTAGTTTGGAATCCAAAAACACAACTTTACATGGGTTTATAGGATTTTACGGCCATGAGACCATGCTATGCCGTAAACTCCCTAAAGTGTGTCATTTTGGTGTTTAAAATTTATTCCAAACCCTTAAACCAAACCTAGAAATTGTCCCCTAAGTGTTTGAAGTCCAAATTGCGCCATAAACCACTCATGGGGAATGGGTGTTTAGGCCGTAAACACGATTTATAAGTTTACTCTTGGGGAGTAAACTCATTTCCTAAGTCCCTCGCATCATTACATGTCCTTAAACGCCACCCGGGTCCCTCCAAACACTGGTATCAGAGTGATTTCGCGACTACAAGTAATTGTCCTTATCAAATAATCAATCTAAGTCCTAATTAGATACAAATGTGTATCTTTACATTATAATTTGGAACCCCGTGCTTTTGCAAGCCCCGGACCAACGTTTAGCATCCGAAATCGCCACATTTCTCGTCCGGTGAGTTCATACCCCTACGCCCTTTTCCGTGTTTTTCAATGTTTTCAGGGGGGGAATACAAGCAAATTATAACTGTTTTCAAATCATAATATTGATATGTTTCAAATATATCTGACAAAGTTATAAACTCTTTTACTCCTTATGTATTATGCTGAGCATAAGGAATGATTTATCAATTACAACTAAATGGATTTAGTTAAGGAAATAACCAAACTAATCAAATTATTATGGGAATAATTTGGGGTTCTTTACTGTTTGTTTTATCATGTACTGATATGTATATAAAGTTATTAGATAAATATTTCTGATTTAGTTTATCTCTGTATCATTTGAATGTATTGTTAGATAGTTTCATTGTATGTATCCATATTCTTTGTATTACGTTTCATAATCTTATGTATGTTGATATCGTATGAGAACCCTGTAAATAGTTTAGTACGAGTTTGTGAGATAGTCACTACCCTTTATGGATGATCAGTAAATCCTCCCCGGAAGTGTAACCACAGTCTCCTGGAGGGAGAGCGAGGAATTTGTGAATAGTTCTATTCGGGACTGCTAGCTACAGTTAGGCGGGCACACCTGGGGTGACAAATTTCTGGATATCATTCAACGTCTGACTAGCATCATGGTGGTCTCGTTGTCGTATTAGCAAGGTTACCCAACTCACAACATGTATTAATATAAGTTTATTCACAGTATCGTTTTGACTTTGTTCCGATTCCATATCTACTTTTTATATGGTATCTATAACTTGTACGGGATGTTTTCCCCATGATTTTTAACTATATATTTCGGGATAGTAATCCCATGGTTTACACCTATATCTTGTCTGGGATAGTGATCCCATGGTTTTCAATCTATATTTATTTCGGGATAGTAATCCCATGAATTTCAATCTATATCGAGTACGAGATGATAATCCCATGGTCTAAATCTATATTTTGTCCGGGATAATAATCCCATGGTTCCCAATCTATATTTTCATATATATCAAATTATCTTGTGTCTAGTCCGGGATGATAGTCCCATGATCTTAAATCTGTATTTTCATATGTATCAAACTATCTTATATCTCTTTCGGGATAGTGATCCCAAGATTTTCAATATATAGTTTTGTGTATTAAACTATACTTTGTGATATTCAACTGGTCTTACAATTAGGAAAATATGGGATTTTTCTGGGGTAAAATACAACACGTAATCGAATTGGTAACAAATGATAACTAAACTAACTTTACGTAAGAAAATATGGGATTTTCTTGGATAACAAACCTTTTCAGAAAACTAAAGGAAACCGATACATTTTCATAAAACAAAACCGCTTATGAACTCACCAGCTTTATGCTGATTTTTAAACCGCTTGTATTCTCAGGTCCAAGTTAGACAGGTACCCGGTGATATCTTTTGATGAAGACGGAGTGCTCAGAAGACTCGTATCAACTTTTGTTAATATGATGTATATGTATATCTTGTATAACTTTACTTTTGAAACAAATGTAAACTTTCATATATATATATATATATATATATATATATATATATATATATATATATATATATATATATATATATATATATATATATATATATATATATATATATATATGTAATGTAATGGTTGTTTACTGTGATTACTATGTACATTGGATTTGATACACAACGTGGAGTCCACCCCGGAAATGTTTCCGCCTTTGTTTTTCGGGGTGTGACAGACCTTCATCACATTCAATTTCTTGTCGAGCCATAAGACACATGTCTTTATCAGTGATTACGTCATCATCATCTACAGGCGACCAATACCCTTCCATATCCCTTGAGACAGTTGTAACGAAAGCCTTTTCACTTTTTGCTAATTTTTTAGCTTGACGTGCATAGTAAGCAGAGTCCTTGATTTTGGTTTTCTGTGCATAGTAAGCAAAGTGATTTGCATGGGCATATTTGTGAAATACAATCTTGGGTTTTTTAGACTTCAGATTCTGTGGTGGTTCCGAGGTGTGATTAGGAGTAGGAAGGTTAGGCTTGTAGGCCGGTGGATTTTCGGAAGGTTTATTGAATGATTTATGGTTATTTTGGTGAGGATCTTGGAAACGGTTGTTTTGGTGAGAAGTTTAGAAACTTTTGTTGTGAGGCTTGTTAAAATGATGGTTGTATTTCATGGAAAGTAGGGCCAACTCCTGCTGGAAACATAGTTCAGTGTACATTTCATCAAGGTTAAGATCACCCATAGATTGATAGTATGAGTTTTTGAGAGCAGGAACAGTTGAAGGTGAGGGTTGAACAGGAGGAATATAAGGAACAACAGTGGTGAGGGGGCCTGAAGTGGTTAGGTTTGAGGTTTGTGGATCATAGGAAATAAGTATAATTAGAGGACCTCCTGTGAGTTCGCATAGAGTTTATGCAACATTTGACTCATTACCTTAAAACTCATCGAAAAGTTGATAGAGCTTAAGCTTTTTCAAAGATGCATTTCTCTGAAGACATGATTTCACATTTCCCCATCGCTTTACGAGACTGTTAATGAACTTGAAATTGTACTCAAGTGGGGTCCGGACTATCACATGAGCTGTCATGTTGTTGGCGACGATCTAGTTTCTGTTTGAAGCTGAGGAACCAGATTCACCACGTGTTGTAGTGAAAGTGTCGAACTCATCGACAACCGAAGTTAGGTGCTAATCCTTCATGTTTTCCAACCCTTCGAACAAATCCTCAAGTGTGTCCCAAATCTCTTTTGCATACTTGCACAGTTTGATGTGCTTAAAGAGAGAATACGGAACACCAAACACAATTTCTGATAAAGCAACTTGATCAGCATGCAACTTTTGAAGATCATCAATAGTGAGAGGTGCTTATCATTGTTGATCCTATCCCAAGAGAGTTGCAGCAACATCTCTAACAATTTTTCGAACTGGAACATGAGGACATTCTCTAACGGTTCTCTAGATAGATTCACCTTTTTCTTTTCCAAGTAAAACTCTTTCCATTCTGACTTTCCAGTGATCATATTCTTCAACAACTAATAGTGGGGTGCATGTAGGGCAACCCATACTATTTGCTATTTGTAGTGAGTACATTTGTTGAGAATTAGAAGCAGCCATTAAGGTTATGATATCTTTGAGCAAAAGTGGTATATAGATGAACTTTTACCGTGAACAAAGAAATGATCGAAATACAAAGGTAATATCGAATCAACTATAATATGTTCTTATGGATTAAAAGGACAACCACTCAGGCTCTGATACCAATTCTGAAAACAAGGATTTGATTGCGTAGGGACAAGTCTTGAAAACTCAAACCTTGAGTTATTGCTTAAGATCAATGTCTGGTACTAACTTAATGGTTCTAGTGAAGTCTGGCAACACCAGTCAAGACTGAATATGAGAATCAACAAAGTACATCAAGTATTAAATATAAGACAATGAATCTGATCAAGAAAAGTCATAAATGAATGCAAACAATGTTTGAAAGAATGCTTTGAGAGAAAAGGTGCAAGTGAAGGAAATGTGAAAATATCTATCTTTGGTGGAACAACCCATCATTTGATATTATCATTGAATGCTCCTTAAATAGGAGAATAGGATACAAAGTACTGACCAATAAAATACATAGGACCGGATAATAGAGTTGCTCTTGATCCGCTGATTATCTAAAACAACAAAATAAACTAAGTCCTATGATATGTTACATCAAGAAAAATGAAAAAGTAAATAATAAAGAAGTATAATCACATTTGAAAGTAATCTTCATTTAAGACTGACCCTCACTTTGCACCTCAAACCGATTCCGAATACCAATATTCTCTACAAAGTACAAACATATTCCAAACCATCTTTACTTCATGACAAAGCTAACTTCGTAACACCCAAGATATATAAATTGCATAAGTCCACTTTCAGGTTCTAACAGGGTTCCTGCATTTTGAGGGGTGAGGCAGAAGACTTTGGAGGAGGCATAAGTCCAACTTTTCTATCCATCCCAGGGATACGAAGATGTACGAGACTTCAGATTAAGCTACTAGTGGCCCTGCATGAAGAGGAAAGTTACATGGTTTGTTGAGCAGTGGTTAACATGCAAGATGGTCAAAGCTGAGCAGCAGAGGCCTCACAGCAAGGTCCAACCGTTACCCATCCCCATGTGTAAATAGGAGGAGATCACCATGGCTTTTATCACGAAATTACCCAGGACGAGGTGGGCTGTTGACTCTATTTGGGTTATTGTTGACAGGTTGACCAAGAGTACAAACTTTCTTCTGATTTCTGAGAGTATATCGGTCGAGAAATTAGCGAATATTTATGTTTGGGAGGTGGTAGTCAAGCACTGAGTGCCGATATTTGTGGTTTCAGACCGCAATGTTCAGTTCACCTCTAGGTTTTGGAGGACGTTTCATGAGGAACTAGGCACTCAATTGCATTTCAGTACAACTTATCACCCACAAACCGATGGGCAGAGTAAGTAGACGATCCAAACGCTTGAGAATATGCTTTAGCTGTACGTTCTAGACTTTAGAGGGAGTTGGAATACTTACCTCCCACTAGATGAGTTGTCCTACAACAATAGTTATCATCCTAGTATTAATTGACCCCTATTTTAGATTTTCTATGGAAGAAGGTGTAGGACTCCGGTTTGTTGGGGGAGCTTGGCCATCGAGTCATGGGAGGAACTAAAGTGGTGCTTAAGACCACCGATTTGATTCAACGGGTGTACGAGAGGATGCAACTCATGCAGAGTCATCATAAAAGCTATGTTGACTGACACTGATCGGATGTAGAGTTTCAGGTGGGAGATTTCGTATTGCTGAGATTTATGCCTTAGTCGCAAGGTTGCTTAGCATATGGATCTCCCTGATGATCTCAGTCAGATTGATAACACCTTCCATGTGTCTCAGTTGCGAAAGTGTGTATCAGATGATGTTGTAATTATTTAGTTAGATGATATTCAGGTGGATAAGAGTCTGAAGTATGCTGAGAAGCCCATTGGAGTTCTGGATAGATAAACTAAATCTCTTCATAACAAAGTGGTGAAGCTAGTGAAGGTGCAATGGAAGTACGTGAAGGCCTCCGAATGGACCTGGCAGCCGGAGAATGAGATGAGAGAGCATTACTCAGATTTATTCGCATCAGCAGACTATAAGGAGGAAGCCTAATTCAAGTGGGGGAGATTCGTAATGATCGGAATGCAAGGCTCCTTACATACGATGGGCGTATATATGCGTACTCTTAGTGTACTAGGGAGGATTGAGTGCAGAAATGCACCACCTATGTAGGGTGTACCAAGAAGTACGCTGGGTGGATGTGGATTAAGATCAAAACCCTAATTTCAGGGCATGGACCTTATTTAAAGACTCTTATGCTACTTGGACCTTACCCTAAATAACCTCCATTGTTTCTTATCGTCCCAGAACCCTCATTTTGCTAACGAGTGTGATCCTCGAGCTTAAAATTCTTTTTGGTGCCCGTTTTATTGGGTTCTCAAGAAGAGGGTGGTCGTCAAGTCTTAAATGTGGGAGAGCTTATAGATCCTGTATCTAGTTCATCTTGGGGAGCGCCCAGAGGTAAATAGTTTAGACGTTGCTTATTCCTTTTGCTAGAATGAGTTAGGGCTAGTTATGTGTTCATTTTGGTCGATGAATCTTCTCTTTTGTGTTTGTGCAACTCTAGAGGTTAGGAATGTCAGTGTTAGGTTCTTTGTCATGGTTAAAGCTTAAAAATTCTTACGTGATAATTGTTACGACTCTGTGCATTAATCTAAGGTCTTAAAGAGAGTCTTAATGGATAAGATTAGGTGTTGGGTTCACATAAGGCATCCAAAGGCATAAAGATGCCAACATTATGCCTTAGGGCTTTTAAAATGACCAAGATATGGAATTTAGGCGAAGAGTCCATGTGTTACCCACTTAATGAATTTTGTGCAAAGCAACTTGTACGATGGGCGTACAACCCATGAACTTTGAACGCTAACTGTACTGAAGAGGTATGCTGGGCATACGCTTCCAGTGGGTTTTGGGCTTTAGTGGACTTTCGTGCCATTTGGGTCCTAATTGACCTTAGCCTTGATCTTCTAGTGTTTTGGGCCTTTGAATTTGTTATTGGACCATTGATGGCATCGTTGGGTTGCACTTCACCCAAATGATTTATGGATAATATTATGTGAATTGTATACTTATGGCTTATTAATATATTATAAGTGATAATATATTAATATGAAGTCATGTTATTTAATTAGTTTTTAGTCTTAAATTAATTATGAATTAATTTAGTGATTAAAAGGAAGACTAATTAAGTCATAGGATATTATATTTATATAGTGTGGGCTAACACTCATTTGGAATTGGACAAAGCTTATATGGAAGTCCATGGATGTTCCATGAAGCTTTTAACCTATGGATCCTTGGAAAGGAAAAGACATGGGTTATTAGGGTTTTACCGTAACCATGCACACTATATAAACAAGCTTATGTTGCATGAAATTGACCCTAGTTTGTGAAAAAAGGGAGTGGCGGATTTCTTGAAGCAAGGTATACACTTTCATAAGTTTTCCAAGTTTGTGGTGATTCGTGATTCCACTTGAGGCATTCACATTATTGGTGTTAGGGTCTTAAACTCCAAGCAATCAGTCACTATCAAAAGGTATGCCATTCTTCTAGTGTTTTATGATTCTAGTTCTTCATGCCATTCTAGTTAGGATGTAAACCTTGAAAATGATTATTTGCATGTATTTTAGAGAAAACATAGATCCCAGGTTTACTAGGGTTGAATGTACACTTAGGAGTGTTAAAATGATCAAAACTCAACAATGTTATCAGAGCCTAGGCTTGTTTTCTTAAATACTTGATGCAAATTGTTGAAAAATTTCGAAAATCTGCATTCTGCACAACTGACTCGCCGTGTCCTTCATGGAAATCGTTGAGTCCACGCATATATTCAACCAACTTGCCGAGTCAGTTCAGGCACTCGACAAGTTGGCAGGCCTAAATGCATATTTTCAAGATTTGGTGTTGGAATTGGTCTAGAATCATTACCTTAAACTGTTTTGAACTTATAAAACTTGTTTTTGATGTGGTAATGATGATGGTGGACCAATTTCAAAGTTATAATCAAAATTTCAAGTTTATATATGCTTATATGATTCTTGAAAGTTGTTGATTATGAATGTTCATGAACTTATGAGTTTTGATAGGTCAAAGGAATTGTTTGCAAAAAGCCTGATAGAATAATTCTTGATCTTTATGACATTGAATAAACTCCATCACTTGTCCTCAAGTTATGGAATTCCAATTTTTTTCTTTTAAGTGTTTTTTAAGAAATCATAAGTTACACTTTTGAAAAGTTTTTCTTAATAAATGTTTTTATGGAATCCATAACTTATCCTCAAGTTATGGATTTCCAAGAGACTGTTCATTAAAATTTTTAAACACTTAATTAAAACTCATAAGTTATGAAAATCCAAAATTTTTTGAATTGTTCAAAACTTTCCCTCAAGTTTTGGAGTTTTTAAAGTCTCACACAAACTTTAATTCCATACCCTAGAAGTTTTAAAAGTTAAAATTCAACCTTTATAGTATTATAAATTAATGGTTAATATATATATATATATATATATATATATATATATATATATGTGTGTGTGTGTGTGTGTTTGTGTGTATGTGCGTGTGTATGTATAAGATTAAGTCGTTTTACTATTAGTAGGCCTCATTTACGAAGCCGATCTATAAGTAGGGATATAAGGTTGTTGCCTATAAAATGACAGCTTAATGGGTGTCCACTCTCACCCACCGCTTCCTTGATCGGTGGAGGGTCGTTAGCTGAAAGGGTAGGATAGTGGCTTTAATTCTCATTAAAAGTATAATGATTATTATAATGTAACTAAATGTTTTTTAATTCCCAATCTTAGTTACTTTAGAAAAAATGTGAACATGGTGCTAACGCATCAAATTCACACTTTGTACCCTACCAAGTCGTTAGTGGAGCGTGTATGGTTAACGGACACACTTACCATGTCGAGGGCCTCAAGTAGGAGAGGAAGAAGTGTGAGAGGATCGTGGGTCGAGTAGCTTCCTTCGATTATGACAATCGAGGACTGTTGACCCTTCATGGGAGACTTTGGGTACCGTACTGGGGCGGTGTCTAATAGGTATTAATGGACGAGTCCCATAAGTCTCGATTTTCCATCCATCCATGGGCGATGATGATGTATAGAGATCTTCGACCCTATTATTGGTGGCCTTGCATGAAGCGAATGTCGCCTGGTATGTGGACAGGTGCCTGACCAGCAGGAAGGTCATGGCAATGCACCAGAGGCCTCACGGCATGATGCAGCCGTTAGACATTCTGGTGTGGAAATGGGAAGACATCACCATGGATTTCATAACCAAGCTTCCCAGGATCGCACGTGGAGTGGATTCGATTTGGGTTATTGTGGATCGGTTGACGAAGAGTGCTCACTTTATACCGATTTAGGAGAGCATATCGGCAAAGAAGCTAGCCGATATTTATGTGCGAGAGGTTGTGACACGACATGGGGTGCCTGTTTCGGTGGTGTCAGACCGAGACGTCCGTTTAACTTCCAGATTCAGGAAGTAGTTTCACGATGAGATGGGTACTCGTCTCCATTTCCGCACCGCTTTCCACCCTCAGATGGACATGCAGAGCGAGAGGACGATTCAGACATTCCAGGACATCCTCCGGGCATATGTTCTAGATTTTGGTGCAGTTGGGATACATACCTTCTGTTAGCATAATTTTCGTATAACAACAGTTACCATGCGAATATTAACCGCCCTCCTTCCGAGATGCTCTACATAGGAAGTGTAGGACCCCTATTTGTTGGGGAGAGCTCGGTCAGCGAGTCATCTGGAGCATCGAGGTGGTGCTCAAAACCACAGAGATGATCCACTAGGTTCGTAGTAGCGTGCAGACTGCATAGAGTCGGCAGAAGAGTTACGCCTTCAGGAGACGTTCTGACTTGGAGTTTCAGGTGAGCGACATGGTCCTCCTGAATGTATTACCCTGGAAGGGTGTCATCAGGTTTCGGAAGAGGGGAACCTGGGCACCAGGTTTATCGGTCCTTTTAGGGTTTTGGCCCGGGTGGTTCGTGTTGCTTATCGGTTGCATCGCCCAGCAAAGCTCAACTAGATCCATAACACCTTTCATGTTTCCCAGTTGTAGAAGTGTTTAGTGGACGAGTCAACGGTTGTAACCTTAGAGGACATTCATGTTATTGCAGCCTAAATTACATTGAGAGACCGATCGCGATTTTGGACCGGAAGACAAAGACCTTGGGGAATAAGGTAGTTCAGCTAGTGAAGGTGCAGTAGCAACACCGAAAGTATTCAGAGTGGATGTGGGAATCCGAGGAGGAGATGTTTGAGCATTACCCAAAATATTTTCAGACTCGGTAGCAGCAAACTTCGATGATGAAGTCTGATTTAAGTGGGGGAGATTTGTAATGATCGTTTACTGAGGTATAAATTTATTTGGATTCTCAAGTTTTATTTTGGGATGTAATAGAATTGCATATTGAAGTGGGCCTATTTGTTTTGGACCGAGTCATAGCCTGCCCATAAGCGTACGTGGGGCATAACCCGTTGTACGCTGGGCATATTGATTAAATGAAGCATGGGGAGGAGAAGCGTACGCGTGTCGTACCATCTGCTACGCCCAGTGTACGCGACCAGAGGAAAAAACCTGATTTTAGGGGTTTAAGGCTATATAAACCCCATTATAGCCTCCTTCCATGTTTTCCCATCAGCCTCCTCACTCTCAAGAAAACCATAATTCGTTCTTATCCTCTCTTTGTGTGTGAAGAAGCTTTTGTGAGTGTTTCAAGGAAAGGAGATAATGAAGAAGGAAGGGAAGAAGATGGAGAAGAAGCTTTAGCTTAGGGATCTAGACTTAGCACCCTCTAGGTTAGCAAAGGAAGGTAGAAAGTTTTGAACTTTCTTCCTCTTTCCTTGTAGATCTAGGTTATGGAAGTTTGGACCTTTTTAAGTCCAAAAGTTGAGTCTTGATCTCGTATGTCGGTTTTGGAGCTTGGGTTGCCATCCTTAAGGCTCAAAAACAGCTTCCTAGCAATAAAGTTGCAATCTTTGTGGCTTATATGGAACCATGCATGAGATCTAGTTAGCTCCATGGAAGTAGAATGTTATTTATGGAAGTTTGAGCCTTTATGAGACTTGTACGCCATCAAGTAGGCAACTTTATGGCTTAAGACATAGAACAAGCTTAAGATCTGGATATGTAGCTTATGGATCGGATATTAAGCACTTAATGAGATTTTCGCTTTACAGGACTGTACGTTGGGCGTACAAGGAGGTACGTGCCGCATACAATCCAGTAGCTAGTATGCTCAGCGTACCTTGGTGTACGCCCTGCGTACGTTGCCAGTTTGAGCTTCGATTGTTTTGGGCCTCGGTGTGGGCTGAGTTTCAGACTTAGGGTCCTTCGGCCTTAATGGTCCATCAGAATTCAGTTACTAAGGAACAAGGATTTAGTATTAGACTTGAGTAAGGCCCAGTAAAGGGCTTTGGGCCCAATATAGCAAGTTGATCCATTAATGGGCCAATAGTAAGCTTGGAAAGCCTATCTTGTTGTTGGATCTCCAGAAGTTAGATTATGGGTCAAGATTATTGTGGAATGGTAGGGCCCATACGAGGACATGGGCCCAATTTAGAAAAAATGGGTCATTAGTGGGCCTATAGTGGGTCCATGGTGTAACAACGTAAATTTTAAAAACAATTTTTCATTTTTTTTAAAAAATCATACTTTCAATCACATGATAATCTCAAAACATAACGTATCACCGTGTCATACAAAACATGTCCGCAGAATCTCAATAACATAAACTCTATGAGTTTGTATGGATCATGCCGATGCCTTCCCGCAATCCTCGCTAGTACCTGAAACACATAACACAACAACTGTAAGCATAAATGCTTAGTGAGTTCCCCAAAATACCACATACAACACATACGCCACTTGAGGCTACTGTACGACCCTCCGGTCGATGTGTCTCAGCAAGACCCTCCGGTCCCGTAACTCGTTGGACCCTCTGGTCCGGTCTATACAATTGTATATCATGCATACATCACATAGAACATAATCTCATACATAGCACATAACACCCTCCGGTCAACTCATAATACCACTCTAGGTAATGTATAGTGAGAAGACTCACCTTGGGTAGCTCGGATAATCTCGCACTCTAATATATTGATCTAGCCCCCGCCTAATCACATCCAAAATATCCTCAAATGAATAATGGCTCTCAACTGGTAGATTAAATCCTTTTTTTTACAATCCCACAGAAGGTTAGAAGACCATTTTACCCCTTCTTGACCCAAAAGTCCAAATGTTGACCAAAACCCTAAAAGTCAATCAAAGTCAACAGGGGCAATACGCAGCGCATACCAACTTTTGTACGCAAGCCATACTACGGCGATCCAGAATCGGGACCTTAAACCCTTACGCTGCGCGTACTGAGATTTACGCCCAACATAAGTCTCAGTTTCAGCCTTGCTTGGATTTTGTGTTAAACGGTTAAGACATAAACTCAAACTCCAGATCTGACTTCTCTAAGACCACTTAATCCATAAAGTCGTGACCTTTAAGCCTTTGCATGGCTGAAAAGTTTCCTAATCACTTTAACACCTTTCCTTCTTCCTTATAAAGTCTAGATCTCATGCATGGCTCAATACTCACGTCCAAGATTGGATCTTTATGAACCTACAACTCAGTTTACTCTGAAATACGGAAAATCTAGTCTTATGGAGACCATTTGCTCATAAAGTCTCCACCTTGGGACCAAAAACCCTAAAAATTTGTCCAAGAAGCACAAATCACAAAAGACAAGAAAAGCTTTGAGCTTTTTACCTTAGAAGGAAGCTCCAACCTGTAAAGAACTTAGATCTACTCTAGTCCACCAACTTCTAGCTTCTACAATGGCCTCCCCTTCTCGTTCACCACCTTAAAATGGCACTTTGAAGCTCAAAACACTCACACACAAGCTTTAGGACGAAGGAAATTCTCTCTTAGGGTTTGTCTCTGTGAAATGGTGGTTGAGAATAAGGCCATATGATTCCTTATATACGGCTTATTCCTCAAATTAGGGTTTGCATCTGGACCAGTTACGCCCAACGTAACTTTGGTATGCCCAGCATACCTTAAGGAGTCCGTGTCCATTTAAAGTACAAGAGTACGTGCAACGTACTCTCTAGTACGTACAACGTATTCATTTGCAACTTTTCCCACTTAGGGACCAATCTTGACATCGTGACAAAAGATAATGGTTAATTAGATATACCAAAATTCTTGGATGTTATAATTCTCCCCCACTTGAATTATATTTATCCCTTGAAATCACTCCTTACCGGACATAGATCGGACACAAAAAACAAAGATGCACCACCGAAGGTCCTCAAACCATACAACAATCACTTCCAAGGATACTCATTCCCACCTGAGACTCCCAACCTAAAAGGGGCAGACCCAGCTGCCGTTGCGGTACCCAAATTTAAATCCCCATAATAGGAGAAACTTTTGCGGTCTAATTTCTTGCCAGAACATCCTCGCAACATTATTCTGTTAATCACTCACCGACTAACAGACTCTAAGAACACCCTACCAACCCTTATTCCCTGATCGATCCCGATCGCAACCTCAAAAGAATAGAGAGGTCATAACCTCCTCATCTCTTCAGGTCGTACGGCAACAACCATCGTCAAGATTCATCAGAGAGAATGAACCCACGAACTCTAATCTTGAGCACCAGAAGGGGATCATGCTTGCCTGAAAATATCGTCTGACCTCCTAAATCCCAATGGATGAACCTCAAGTTCACCCATTCCATAACAAGAAGGTCTCACCGACTAACCATCTTATAAGAATTGTTTCAACTCTTAGTGACGCAAAAGTTACGCTGGTCTCTTTCTCTTAAGAGAACACTACAACTCTATTAAAGATTGAATCACCTCGGAACTCTGTTGGTTACTGTCCAACAGTTCTATGCATCCCGCTGCACCTCCCGAACAAAGGCCGTGACCTACTCAGGTCCAAGACATTAGATGACAAACGATACCCCTCACATGGACCCACTTCCGATTCCAGCACCTTATCTCGTCTATCCAACACAATAACGAGACATAACTCAATTCAAGAGTTTGGTCCGACCCGATGTAGGAACCGCTCGTCATAATGACCCATTCAACTCATGGCTTGTGACCCGCAACCTAAGCGTACTTCACTTATCCAATTCCTTCGGATTGCGATGTCCACCTCCCTCAGAATATAATGATTCCTTATCGTTGAGGAGACACCGGTCTCGCTCCTGGTCCTACCACCAGGCTCCCAAAAACTCATAATTTAGGGCTATACAAGCCTAAAACCCTTCTGCATCATGCTCTGATCAAGAGTTCTTTACCATAATAGCCTCTCGCTAACGAGTGCGTACTACGGCTCCCCATAGTATCCCTACAACCTCCTACTGACTAGTGAGTACTACAGCTCCCCGTAGCATTATGTCACACCCCCGAACCAGACGGCGGAAATGTCCGGGGGCTGTTGTGACTCAATTGAATACCATCACAATGAATATACATGAAACATAACATTATACATCACCAAGCATTGGAATGATACAACTGGTAGCGTTCACATCCATTACATCGTTTCAAAATATTACATTCCAAAATACATGGTTCATTGTTACTTAAACAACCGCAAAACAATCATAGAATACCGTCCTTTTTTCACTTATCTGTTACCTGAGAATACAAGTATTTTGAAAAACGTCAACATGTGAAATGTTGGTGAGTTCATAAGTAATGTTTGAAATCCAATGTTTGTAATGTTAAAAAAAAAAACCACCAGAAAATCCGATATTTTCTGAAAATAGAATAGTGTAAAAATATGTGAAGATCCATGAGTATGCTTGTTTGAATTCTATAGATGTAAGCGTAAGAGTTGTGAAATTCTACATGTAGTTCATAAGTGTACTTGTTGAAAACCCTAGGAAAACCCGACGTTTTCCTATCACTTTGCTTACTTAGTTTGTGTACTGTTATTTCGTTACGTTAGAGGTATTCGTTGAGCTCCGGAGGCATTGAGTATACAGTGGGTGGTGAATTGTTGTAACGTCCGTTAATGAAAACGTACAGTCGACAACCGTACCAGCGATCCCTTGGGCGTCGCTTGCACTTATTCACACAACTCAATCCTCCCAGAATTGTGTAGTCCCACGACCGAAGGGAAAAAGAGATGGTGCGAAACCCTCGGTATTTCCCTGCGTCGTTCAAGACCATTGCAATTGCGAAGGGCCCGAAGCCCAACCCGCAATCGTGAGTTCCCGACTTTACTAGCAGCACTGAGGACCCTTGGGGACCAGCAGCATGTTTGCCATTGAAAGTCCTTTTACACGCGGTCGAGTCGTATTAGACCCAACTACATGTAAGCAAGTGTCCTTTGGGCCTAAAGATCATGTCATCGGGCTAGCTAGGCTCGACAAGCATGATTTGAAACTTTTGGGCCTAAGGAGTGTACGTCGACGTATTGAGTAATTCCACGAGAGTAAAGAGTTCCAAGAGTTCCATATGTGTATTGAGCGTTGTAGTGTTAGTAGTTTTGGATTTGTTATTGATTCGAGACCGAATCAATTCGTTTGGTAACGATTGTTGGTGATATTGTGTATTGTAATTTATCGAGAGTCGTAGTGTCAATCTTTGTTCACAACGAGTGTATTGAATTATCATTGAAAATTTTCTATTTACAACCCCTCTTCATTTTGTAAATTTACTTTTTCACCCCTTTAGGTAAAATAATTTCCGGTTTAGTCCTTAAACCATTTTTCTTGACAGTTTAACACCAAAAATTATTGAAATTAATATTTTTCAGCATATTTTTCATTGAAAACAGTTTAAGTCCCTGAATTTGCAGTTTTCTCGGTTGTAACCCCTCTTTTTTGCAATTTTTACATTTTTGACCCAAATTGGAAAAATTTTGCAACCTTGGTCCTTTATAAATTTGAAAAGCACTTTAAACCTTTGAAAAGTAATTGTGACACTAGTGGTCCATTGTTTTACAGAAAAACACAGTTTTGGCCCTCCAAAACAAAAAATTTCGCATAATAGGCTCTATTGGGCCGAAATTGTCATTTTTAGCCCATTAAGCTTGAAATTTATGCTTTTAACCTTCCAAATAGTATATTTTCAAAAAATACATTATGGAAACTGTTTTGACTCATCTCACCCATCAGATTTCGTAATATTTCATTTTAGGCCCTTCAACTTTGTATTTTTAGCATTTTGTGTCAAAAAAATGAGTTTTTAGCCCAAAATCAGTGTTGTCAAGCCATTTGGCTATCTTTCTTGGTATACTTTGCATGTAGTAGTATATTTTATGCTAGTATAAGATATATCTCGGTTTTTAGCAATTCATAACTAGATCAAGCATTAAGATCATACAAAACATACATATAAGCATAGAAATCAACCAAAACATACACATAATGATGGATCTACACCTTTGCTTGTATTCTCCCCCACAAAAACTTATAAAAACCGAAAATAAGGGGGTATGAAGCTCACCTTGGGTGTTGATTCGGTTTTTGAAGAAAGAATGGAAGAAATGAAGTGATGTTTCACTCTAGCACCCTTTGATGATGAATTCGAGTTTATGGAGTTCTAAGACACAAGTTTATGATTTCATGAGAGTTAAGAGGAGATTTGTGAAGACAAGAAAGAGTCCAAAGCATGGATCCAAGCATTAACTTACCTAGATAATGATTTTGGTGATGGATTCTCCTTGTGAAGCTCTTGATTCACAAAAATTTTGAAGGAGGAGGGAGGGATGCTCTTCAAGACTTAGAGAGATTGGAATTGAATTTTTGTGATGTGTGTGTGTGTATCCTCGGCCGAGAGTGAGAGGGAGGAAGAAGAAGAGTGACTTTGAGATGACATGTGCATGGAGAAATGGGATTGCATGGAGGTTTGGAGTGTAATGCATGGATATCCATGAGGTATTATTGATGTGGCATGATGAAGTCAACTCTTCATCTTTGTTATGGGCTTTTGGGCCGAAAATAAAAAAAAGAGAAGGGTTTTGGGCTTTAATGCCCTTAAGCCCATTATTAGAGTTAAGTTGGATGAGTTTTAACCTAAAAGGAAATATAATATGATTTTTATACTTTGTTGAGCTAGTTTAGGTTAATCATGGATCAAAGCTTTTAATTCATTTCATTCTAGGCCCAACATGGCCCAAAATATTGAAATAAATAAACGTGGGTCCAATTAGAGCCCATTTAAGGGTTCTAAGCCCATGATAGTCAAATTGGAAGCTTATTGGTCCATTTAGGTCCAATAAGGAAGTCCTAGTCCCAAAATGGACCTAATTAAGAACTTCTAGGGTTTCCAATTGCTTGATGTAGTGAAATGGGGTTTAGTTTTCCATTGAGTAAGCATCATACATGCTCTTGAGTTTTTGAATTCAACATTTACTTGAGTATAGTGATTACAAGACACAAAATTTCTAGTTGTGACATCATCCCCCCGTTAGAGGGAATTTCGTCCCGAAATTCTGTTTGAAAGCTAGATTTGAGAATGCTAGAATAGGTGAGGGTACTTTTGCTTCATTTGGTCTTCGTGTTCCCACGTGAATTCTGGCCCACGCTTTGCGTTCCACCGTACTTTCACGATCGGGATGCGACTTTGCTTAGTACACTTCACCTCCCTGTCCATGATTTCATTTGGTTCCTCAACGAACAGGAGATTCTCATTGATTTTGATTTCCTCAAGAGGAATGACGATTGTTTCATCTGACAGACACTTCTTCAGATTAGAGACATGAAACACGGGGTGTACACCGTTTAGCTCTGCGGGTAGTTGTAGTCTGTATGCTACTGGACCAATTCGGGAGACGATTTTGAAAGGTCCAATGTATCTTGGATTTAGTTTTCCCCGCTTCCCAAAACGAATGACTCCTTTCCAGGGCGAGACTTTTAACAGTACTCGATCACCGACCTGAAATTCTAAGGGCTTTCGCCGTTTGTCAGCGTAGCTCTTTTGTCGGTCACGCGATGCTTGCAATCGAGCTCTGATTTGAACGATCTTTTCCGTGGTTTTCACGGATGATCTCCGGTCCCGTTAGTGCTTTGTCCGACGTATGTGTTTTTGCTAGCTGGGTGTCACCTACTTCAGCCCAACATTACAGTGATCTACATTTACGCCCGTACAGTGCTTCGAAAGGAGCCACCTTGATGCTCGAATGGTAACTATTGTTGTATGAGAACTCGATTAAGGGTAGGTGGGTATCCTAAGACTTTCCAAAGTCTATCACGCATGCGCGGAGCATATCTTCGAGCGTTTGGATGGTTCGCTCGCTTTGACCATCCGTTTGTGGATGATAAGCGGTGCTCATATCGAGGTTTGTTGCCATCGCCTTATGAAGTGATTGCCAAAATCGGGACGTGAACCTACTGTCCCTATCCGAGATGATAGATGTTGGTATTCCGTGGAGTCTCACGATCTCTCGAATGTATAAACGCGTCAATCTCTCCATCTTGTACGATTCTTTAATTGGCAGGAAATGGGCAGATTTCGTCAGTCGGTCGATTATTACCCATATGGTGTCTAATCCATCCGACGTTTTGGGTAGCTTGGTCACGAAATCCATAGAAATCCCCTCCCATTTCCACTCAGTGATTGCCGGTTGCTGTAACAATCCTGAGGGGTTTTGGTATTCCACCTTTACTTCGGCGCACATAAGGCACTTACTGACGTAAGTCGCGATTTCCGCCTTCATGTTAGGCCACCAATAGTGTTGTTTAATATCCAAATACATCTTATCGGAACCGGGATGAATGGAGTATCGCGTCTTGTGGGCTTCCATCATGACAACATCTCTAAACCCACCAAATTTAGGGACCCAAATACGGTTCATGAAATAGTATACTCCATTCTCCTTTGCCTCCAGGTTCTTTTCCATTCCGCGCAATACTTTGCTTGCTCTATTTTCCGTATTCATGGCCTCTGACTGGACTACTGCAATTTGAGTGCCCAGGTGCGATTGAATGGTTATCAAGAGAGTTTTCGTACAACGATTAGAGTACTCCTTCCGACTTAATGCATCAGCTACCACGTTGGCCTTGCCTGGGTGGTACTTAATCTCACACTCATAATCGTTTATCAATTCAACCCATCTTCGTTGCCTCATGTTCAACTCCTTTTGGTTTAAGATGTGTTGGAGACTCTTGTGATCCGTGAAGACGGTGCAATTTGTACCGTAAAGGTAATGCCTCCAAATTTTTAGGGCAAAGACTACGGCTCCCAACTCTAGGTCAGGGGTCGTGTAGTTTACTTCATGCGTCATTAGTTGGCGGGATGCGTAGCCTATCACTCTCCCACGTTGCATGAGAACACAACCTAAGCCCTGATTTGACGCGTCGCAGTTGACTACAAAATTTTCCGTCCCTTCAGGCAGAGATAGGACAGGTGCGCTACAGAGAGCTTGTATCAAGGTTCGAAACGCAATCTCTTGTTTGTCTGTCCATTTGAATGGTACACCCTTTTGCGTAAGCGAGGTAAGTGGCTTGGCGATCTTACAGAAGTTTTGAATGAATCTCCTATAGTAGCCTGCTAAACCCAAGAATTGACGAATTTTGGTGGGCGTTGTAGGGATTGCCCATCCCTCTACAACTTTGACCTTAGAGGGATCCACATGGATTCCATCTTGGCTGACTACATGACCTAGGAAGTTCACACTTCGCAGCCAGAACTCACACTTAGAGAGTTTGGCGTAAAGTTTTTCTGATCGCAGAGTTTCTAAGACTTGTCGAAGATGTTGGCCATGCTCTTCCTTGCTTCGAGAATAGACGAGGATGTCATCGATAAAAACAATGACAAAGTTATCGAGGAACGGTCGGCAGATTCGATTCATTAGGTCCATAAATGCGGCAGGGGCATTCGTTAGACCGAAGGGCATTACGACAAATTCATAATGTCCGTAGCGAGTTCGGAAAGCGGTTTTTGGAATATCCTCTTCCCGGACTTTGAGTTAGTGGTATCCGGACCGTAGATCTATTTTAGAAAAATAACTAGCTCCTTGGAGCTGGTCAAATAGGTCATCGATTCGTGGGAGTGGGTAGCAGTTCTTGATTGTGAGTTTATTTAACTCTCCGTAATCGATGCACATTCTAAAAGTTCCGTCCTTCTTTTTGACAAAGAGCACCGGAGCTCCCCATGGCGAGTAACTAGGTCGAATAAATCCCTTGTCCAAAAGTTCGCTGAGTTGGCTGGATAATTCCTGCATCTCGGCAGGAGCTAGCCGGTAGGGTGATTTAGCGAGAGGAGTTGCTCCTGGAATGAGGTCGATTCGAAACTCAACCTGTCTCTCTGGGGGTACTCCCGAAAGATCTTTAGGAAACACGTCCGAAAATTCACACGCTACGGGAATGTCTCGAACGTTAATCTCCTCCTTGGTTTTATCCACCACGTGAGCTAGGAACGCCAGATTGTTCCTTCGTAGATATTTTTGTGCCTTGATGCACGAAACGAGGCGAAGGTTCATGCTAGATTTGTCTCCGTAAATTACTAGGGTTTCGTGATTTGGAAGACGAAGACGAACGGCCTTCTCATGGCACATAATTTCGGCATGGTGGGGGCTTAACCAGTCCATGCCGATGATCACATCGAAACTCCTAATTGACACTGGCATTAGATCTATTCGAAAGACGTGTTGATTAAGAGTTAGGGTACATCTGGTGTAGATTTCCCTAGTGGATTCGGTTTTCCCATTGGCCATTTCCACCGTATAGGTTTCATTTAGCTTTTGGGGCAGTTCTTTTAATAAATGCTTAAACTTATTGCTTACGAAACTTTGCTCCGCTCCGCTGTCAAATAAGATGCATGCATAAGTGTGGTTTAAGGGAAACGTACCGGTAACAATAGAGGGGTCTTGAATAGCCTCACCCTGACCCATGGTGAACATCCTTCCTGTTCCTCCATTTCTTAAATTGTTGTTGTTAGGACAGTCTCGGCGGATGTGTCCAGTCCTCCCACATCCGAAGCAAGTGTGGCTAGGCCCTGCGTTATTACCGCCGGCATGGGTGTTGTTGTTGCTGCGATGGTTGTTGTTGTTGGTTCCCTGATTTTAGTTCTGGGGAGGGTAAGTCTTGCAGTATTTTGCAGTGTGTCCCCTTCGGTTGTAACTAGTGCACTGAAAATCCTTGCATTCTCCATTGTGATGGAAACCGCACTTGTTGCATTTGGGAAGATTACCGAAATAAGGTCTGGAAGCATTTGAAGTGGCTGAGATTGGAGCATGTGGTGCGGCTGAAACCGGTGCGGTAACAGCATTAACCGCCACTATCTGCTGCTTCTTGGAGGTGTCGGGGCCCTGGCGCCCCTTCCTCTTATTGTTCTTTCCCCTCTTGCCATCACCTTACTTCGTCTTCTCAGCCTCCACTGGCTTCTCTCCCTTCTTGTTGTTATGGTCATACAACCTTTTTGCCAATCTTTTCGCACTGTCAAATGTTTCGGGGTTTGCAGCTATCACATTCCCTTGAATTGGTGATGTGAGTCCCCAGATGAATCGCTCAATCTTCTTTCCTTCCGAGGTGATCATACCTGGGCACAGCAGAGATAGTTCGCTAAATCTCGATATGTAGGCATCGATATTCGCGTTCTGCACAGTAAGGTTCCATAGCTCTTGCTCCATCTTCTGTATTTCGCCTCATGGGCAGTACTCAGCCATTAATATTTCTTTCATCTCTGTCCACGGCATAGAGTTGGCTACAGGGAGCGTCATGGATTCTACATGTCCGTTCCACCAGGTGAGCGCTTGATCCACAAAAGTGCAGGCCGCAAACTTCACCTTAATGTGCTCAGGGCAGTCGCATATCTCGAATACCGACTCCACCTTTTCGATCCATCGCTTCAGAGTAATCACCCCTCCAGTGCCATTAAAAGTTCGTGGTTTGGCGTTTTTGAAGTCCTTGTAGGTACATGTCTTGGTGGGTCCTTGATTCATTCCATTGTTCGAACTTCCGGCTTCTTGCCCATTGACTCCTCCATTGTTCCCTTGGTGAATTTGCGTAATCGCTGCAGTGACTGCTGCGGATACAGCTGCCTGGAATGCGGCTGAGTCAACTTCAGGTGGGGTTGGTCCTGGGTTTCCGCGAGTAGGTCGGGGAGGCATCTTTCTGTCACAAAACGGAAAGATGTTGAGGGTATGTTGTTTCTGTGAGGTCGTGATCCTACTGACTAGGTGCATGGTACGAACTTAAACACTACTACCATTGACCAATCAATCATAATTTCTCAACACATAGCAATTTGTAATATCGCAACAAAACACGTAAAAATTTATTAATATTATCCGCATTTGATACATGAAAATTTTGCTCGTAAGAGCATACATGAGTGATACTAGTTCGACAGCATAACGACTCTATGAGTAGTGTAGTCACTTAAACATAGAGTCGGAGTACATAGCATATTTCCTAACGACCTACTAAGATAAGTCTATCCCTAACCGCGATGAGCTGCGTCCGAAGGTGGTGCCGAGGATGTGGATGCTCCCTGAAGACGAGCCACCAAGCGTTCTGCGTCCCGAAGTCGAGACTCCCACCGAACCTGCCTCATGTGAAACTCTTGAAGGACGTCACGCGTCTCCTGCTCCGCACGCTCGACCCTAGTCCTCAACTGGCGCACCTGATCAGCAGTGTCCTGGGCAAGGTCGCCCGTATTCCGTAACCGTTTCACCATAACTGGAAGGGATCGATCAGCCGGTCCTCCGTCTCTCAGGTCAAAGAACTCGCGTGACATGCCGTACGGGGGTCGCTGTCCCTGCTGTCTGCTCCATCTCTAAAGACCAATACCCCAGGGAGGTGTAGGACCAGTGGGGCCTACACGATAGGCAGGCACCCTGATCGGGTAAGGGGGGTTGATGACTTCGGATTCCGCATCCGAATCACCCCTTTCACTATCATCAGTATCCTCCTCGAGGCTTCCTTCATCTTCCTCTGATTCGGCAGGCTCGCCCTCAACTTCAGCCTCTGGTTCCCCGTCAGATTCCTCTTCGGGGTCTTCCTCAAGCTCCTCCTCAGGCTCTTCCTCAGGCTCTTCCTCGGGCTCCTCCTCTAGCTATTCGTTGTTCCCCTGGTTAGGGAAGTAGGGGTCTCCAGGGTGATGAAAACCAGCCATGCGGTCTGCGAGAGTGCGTAATTATGCTAACGTTATTCCTAGGATGCTACAATTATCGCATAGATCAAGTAGGCGTTCTCTTTTCGGTGGTAGGGGAATAGTTTTAGATTCCCTAGCTATCCTGATCTCATCAGGACGTGTGTTAGTTATACTTTGGAGAGAGTGTAGTTGATCAGGCTACATCCACTCCTTGGTACCACTAAGAACAGCCCTGAATTTAACCGAGACACTAGTATTATTTTTTGTTTGGTTCGGCGTTATGTTCCTATTCCTATTGCAAGCAAGGGTACATCCCTCTTTTTGGTTTATAGTTGCATATCAATGTGTGGCTACATCCCTCTTTTTGGTTTATAGTTGCATATCAATGTGTGGCTAGATATGCTAGTTCACTATAAACAAAGCTCTGATACCAACCTGTCACACCCCCGAACCAGACGGCTTAAACGTCTGGGGGCTGTTGTGACTCAATTGAATACCATCACAATGAATATACATGAAACATAACATTATACATCACCAAGCATTGGAATGATACAACTGGTAGCGTTCACATCCATTACATCGTTTCAAAATATTACATTCCAAAATACATGGTTCATTGTTACTTAAACAACCGCAAAACAATCATAGAATATCGTCCTTTCTTCACTTATCTGTTACCTGAGAATACAAGTATTTTGAAAAACGGCAACATGTGAAATGTTGGTGAGTTCATAAGTAATGTTTGAAATCCAATGTTTGTAATGTTAAAAAAAAAAAAACCACTAGAAAATCCGATATTTTCTGAAAAAAGAATAGCGTAAAAATATGTGAAGATCCGTGAGTATACTTGTTTGAATTCTATAGATGTAAGCGTAAGAGTTATGAAATTCAACATGTAGTTCATAAGTGTACTTGTTGAAAACCCTAGGAAAACCCGACGTTTTCCTATCACTTTGCTTTACTTAGTTTGTGTACTGTTATTTCGTTACGTTAGAGGTATTCGTTGAGCTCCGGAGGCATTGAGTATACAGTGGGTGGTGAATTGTTGTAACGTCCATTAATGAAAACGTACAGTCGACAACCGTACCAGTGATCCCTTGGGCATCGCTTGCACTTATTCACACAACTCAATCCTCCTGGACTTGTGTAGTCCCACGACCAAAAGCAAAAAGAGAAGGTGCGAAACCCTTGGTATTTCCCTGCGTCGTTCAAGACCATTGCAATTGCGAAGGGCCTGAAGCCCAACCCGCAATCGTGAGTTCCCGACTTTACTAGCAGCACTGAGGACCCTTGGGGACCAGCAGCATGTTTGCCATTGAAAGTCCTTTTACACGCGGTCGAGTCGTATTAGACCCAACTACATGTAAGCAAGTGTCCTTTGGGCCTAAAGATCATGTCATCGGGCTAGCTAGGCTCGACAAGCATGATTTGCAACTTTTGGGCCTAAGGAGTGTACGTCGACGTATTGAGTAATTCCACGAGAGTAAAGAGTTCCAAGAGTTCCATATGTGTATTGAGCGTTGTAGTGTTAGTAGTTTTGGATTTGTTATTGATTCGAGACCAAATCAATTCGTTTGGTAACGATTGTTGGTGATATTGTGTATTGTAATTTATCGAGAGTCGTAGTGTCAATCTTTGTTCACAACGAGTGTATTGAATTATCATTGAAAATTTTCTGTTTACAACCCCTCTTCATTTTGTAAATTTACTTTTTCACCCCTTTAGGTAAAATAATTTCCGGTTTAGTCCTTAAACCATTTTTCCTGACATTTTAACACCAAAAATTATTGAAATTAATATTTTTCAACATATTTTTCATTGAAAACAGTTTAAGTCCCTGAATTTGCAGTTTTTTCGGTTGTAACCCCTCTTTTTCGCAATTTTTACATTTTTGACCCAAATTGGAAAATTTTTGCAACCTTGGTCCTTTATAAATTTGAAAAGCACTTTAAACCGTTGAAAAGTACTTGTGACACTAGTGGTCCATTGTTTTACAGAAAAACACAGTTTTGGCCCTCCAAAACAGAAAATTTCGCATAATGGGCTCTATTGGGCCGAAATTGTCATTTTTAGCCCATTAAGCTTGAAATTTATGCTTTTAACCTTCCAAATAGTATATTTTCAGAAAATACATTATGGAAACTGTTTTGACTCATCTCACCCATCAGATTTCGTAATATTTCATTTTAGGCCCTTCAACTTTGTATTTTTAGCATTTTGTGTCAAAAAAATGAGTTTTTAGCCCAAAATGAGTGTTGTCAAGCCATTTGGCTATCTTTCTTGGTATACTTTTCATGTAGTAGTATATTTTATGCTAGTATAAGATATATCTCGGTTTTTAGCAATTCATAACTAGATCAAGCATCAAGATCATACAAAACATACATATAAGCATAGAAATCAACCAAAACATACACATAATGATGGATCTACACCTTTGCTTGTATTCTCCCCCAAAAAACTTATAAAAATTGAAAATAAGGGGTATGAAGCTCACCTTGGGTGTTGATTCGGTTTTTGAAGAAAGAATGGAAGAAATGAAGTGATGTTTCACTCTAGCACCCTTTGATGATGAATTCGAGTTTATGGAGTTCTAAGACACAAGTTTATGATTTCATGAGAGTTAAGAGGAGATTTGTGAAGACAAGAAAGAGTCCAAAGCATGGATCCAAGCATTAAATTACCTAGATAATGATTTTGGTGATGGATTCTCCTTGTGAAGCTCTTGATTCACGAAAATTTTGAAGGAGGAGGGAGGGATGCTCTTCAAGACTTAGAGAGATTGGAATTGAATTTTTGTGATGTGTGTGTGTGTATCCTCAGCCGAGAGTGAGAGGGAGGAAGAAGAAGAGTGACTTTGAGATGACATGTGCATGGAGAAATGGGATTGCATGGAGGTTTGGAGTGTAATGCATGGATATCCATGAGGTATTATTGATGTGGCATGATGAAGTCAACTCTTCATCTTTATTATGGGCTTTTGGGCCGAAAATAAAAAAAAGAGAAGGGTTTTGGGCTTTAATGCCCTTAAGCCCATTATTAGAGTTAAGTTGGATGAGTTTTAACCTAAAAGGAAATATAATATGATTTTTATACTTTGTTGAGCTAGTTTAGGTTAATCATGGATCAAAGCTTTTAATTCATTTCATTCTAGGCCCAACATGGCCCAAAATATTGAAATAAATAAATGTGGGTCCAATTAGAGCCCATTTAAGGGTTCTAAGCTCATGATAGTCAAATTGGAAGCTTATTGGTCCATTTAGGTCCAATAAGGAAGTCCAAGTCCCAAAATGGACCTAATCATGAACTTCTAGGGTTTCCAATTGCTTGATGTAGTGAATTGGGGTTTAGTTTTCCATTGAGTAAGCATCATACATGCTCTTGAGTTTTTAAATTCAACATTTACTTGAGTATAGTGATTACAAGACACAAAATTTCTAGTTGTGACACATTACAACAACCTCCTCTCTGACTAGTGAGTACCACGGCTCCCCGTAGCATCACAACAACCTCCTCTCTGACTAGTGAGTACTACGACTCCCCGTAGCATCATAACAACCTCCTCTGACTTGTGAGTACTACAGCTCCCCGTAGCATCACAACAATCTCTTCTGACTAGTGAGTACGATGGCTGCCTGTAGCATCATAACAACCTCCTACTGACTGATGAGTACTACGGCTCCCCGTAGCATCATAACAATCTCTTCTGACTAGTGAGTACCATGGCTCCCCGTAGCATCACAACAACCTCCTATTGATGGATGGGTACCACAGCTCCCCATAGTACCACAACACCCTTTTCGTTTGGCGAATACCACGGCTTCCCGCACCATCACCACCCGCCTCACTATCTGGTGGATACCACATCTCCTCGTAGTATCACCACACCCCTTTGCATTAACTCATTTAACTACAGTTCTCAGCAGTCTCACCCCACTAGCTCTTACCACTTCACAACTCATTCTCATATTGAGGACACACTACGATCATTAACTCATGCTCTGCGGCCCAATAGAGATAGGTGCACACACACCCATTCAGGCTAATCATCACTACATCGGACGACCACCGTCATGACAAACCTCTTTTTCTCGCTGTAATTCGCATTCTCAAATAAATACCTTTTGGTGTCAATTAGCTGAAGGCGCCCCACCGGTACCATAGACACTTGATACATCACTCATCATCTCAACTCAAAACTCAAAATAATATGAGATTTAGGCCATTAAACTTAGATACCCTAAAATACCATCACAATGCTTCGCAGAGTCTGGATTTCTTCCTCAGAATCTCGGATACTGCATTGCTTCCTCAGAATCTCGCAACCAGTCTTTCTCTTGTGCCACTTGCAACCATCGGAATACTCCATCTCCCAAATTAAAAAACAAAGAAATTGTGAACGACTCAGAACACTTAGATCACAATCCGAAAATTCCTTCCCTATTGCTCAAAACTTCCTTCCCTTCCCATACTGCATATAATAGCCCACACACTGAACCATAAATTCTCAACCGCCGAACTAACCTCACAAGCCAACCACCTTGAATTCACTATTCTAATCTTAAAGGATTCCTATCCACCACAAGGTCTCTGACCAACGGCCACTTTGAGTGGGGAAAATCATCCTTTCTCAAACATGTACCACATGCACTATCTCACTCTACACCCCTCCTTGACCACCAATGACACTGGTCTCAGGAATCTTCACCGCAGGCCTCTCTATCCGGTTCTCTAACTGCTCTTGAACAAATCACTGGTCTCCTCAAAAGTACCCAGTCCTCCCCCACTCCGGGTTCGAACCATCACCGTTTGTTTTGCCAACAATCTAACCCACAGATTGTTTCTAGTAATAATATCGCACCTACTCTTCGAAGGTGATATGCAATGCTCGGTAATCTGCCTGATGCAGGTCAAGCAATTCCAAATACCCTGAATCTATGATGAAATCCTCAGAAACTTCTCATCATGACTACCTCTAGTCATTTAGAATCTCGTACGATCCCACTACCGGACATCTGAACTGTCCAGTCGCAACCCTGACTCTCATTTCGAAAACGACGAACTAACATATTCCTCATCCTCGACTCTTCAACCAATGTTCCATCATGTGGGTTGTAGCAAGAGTGGAGTCCTAATCACCACACTCGATACTCATCATAGAAAAAAAGAGCCACTTCCCCAATATCCTCTTCTTGATCGTCTGATGCGGCAGCTAATACACACCCTTCTATGATCAAATAGGGTGTATCCTTGTCCTCAATCATCTCAGTCCCCGGTGACAACCTGGTCATGCTCTAACATTACCTCTCGGCAAACATACGGCCCAAATACTCTGAAGAAAGATCGTAACCACAGCTACACCACAGGACTCACCCACATCCTTGGAAACTGAAAATCTCAATATGCCTCATGTTCTCCACATGAATAGAAATAGCACCGCTCAGGTCATAGAAAATGACATCTCCACCTTCGGTCGGTCGCTCAACCCATACCATATTCTCCCATAACGCACCATCCCTACTCATCCCTGAGTCTTGCTACTCCAACTGGCATCTCACCAACAATCACTCGGAGCTAACTCAATTTCCATTTCAAGGGATGCTCTATTAAAACTCGTTCATAAAGGCCCTATGGCCCCATACTCATTCACCTCTGATCTCAGTCTATACCATCCCCATGGAACAACCGATACAAACCAGGAATACTAACTGCCACATGCCATGGTACTCAAACCGTGTGGCCACCTCCTGATCTGCTATGAATCATGGTACTCGAACCATGTCATCACTTCTCAATCCGCTACTCATCATGGTACTCGAACCATGTCATCACTTCTCAATCTGCTACTTATCATGGTATTCGAACCATGTCATCATTTCTTAATCTGCTACGTTACTTGGTACTTGAACCATGTCATCATTTCTCAATCCGCTACTCAAAATCCTCCGGATTAGCCTTCCGGATCGTCGCAGTCATCTCATCATGAATCATACGGTGAATCTCATTATCGCTAATACCACTACTCTCCTGCGTGTGTGGTGTACCAACCACGATGTCTTTGAAACACAATACAAATATACCAGAGAATCGATCGAGTATGCTCGCACTCGATCGCCCAACCCTACTTGTTCCTTGTTACCCAAATGATTCTTACTTAGAGTGCGCACCGCTCTGGTGTCTTCAGTAGTACGGGCCCTATACTACCATCCACATAGCATCAGTATTCACCATAAGTTCTCCTCCTTGGATCCCATATCACAAGTACCCTATATCTCATTGGCATAGGCTACCTTTTGGTAGACCTCTCATCAACTCCTCACTGCTACCTACTCGCTCTCAAGCATCACATAGCAGCAAAATCCTTCCAAGGCTAAGGCATCACAAATCAGGCCACTCGAGTCCTAATATGAGTACCTAGCATACTCTAGCATGCATATCATCATAACATATCTCATAACACATAATGTAAGGGTATTTTGGGAAATCACCGTTCAGGCGTTGGCTGATCGTAAACACTTCTTCCTTCTGCCTTTCTCACAATCTTTTACTATTTTAAAGAAATTGTTTATTTTATGAAAACTTTCCCAATTCCTCAGTTTGAGTTCAGATTCATGCGAAGATGCACCCGAATCCCTCAAACCAAGGCTCTGATACCAACTTGTAACAACGTAAATTTTCAAAACAATTTTTCATTTTTTTATTTAAAATCATACTTTCAATCACATGATAATCTCAAAACATAACGTATCACTATGTCATACAAAACATGTCCCTAAAATCTCAATAACGTAAACTCTATGAGTGTGTATGGATCATGCCGACGCCTTCCCGAGATCCTCGCTAGTACCTGAAACACATAACACAACAACTGTAAGCATAAATGCTTAGTAAGTTCCCCAAAATACGACATACAACACATACACCACTCGAGGCTACTGTACGACCCTCTGGTTGATGTGTTTCAACAGGACCCTCCGGTCCTGTAGCTCGTTGGACCCTCTGGTTCGGTCATAGCTCGTTGGGCCCTCCGGCCCGGTCTGTCTCGTTGGACCCTCCGGTCTGGTCTATACAGTTATATATCATACATACAACATATAGCTTATAATCTCATACATGGCACATAATCTCATACATAGCACACAAGACCTTCCGGTCAACTCATAATACCACTCTAGGTAATGTATAGTGAGAAGACTCACCATGGGTAACTCGGATATATTGATGTAGCCCCCGCCTAATCACATCCACAATATCCTCAAATGAATAATGGCTCTCAACGGCTAGATTAAATCCTTTTTTTTACAATCCCACAGAAGGGTAAAAGACCATTTAACCCCTTCTTGACACAAAAGTCCAAATGTTGACCAAAACCCTAAAAGTCAACGAAAGTCAACAGGGGTAGTACGCGGCGCATACCAGCTCTTGTACGCGAGATGTACTCCGGCGATCCAGAATCGGGACCTCGAACCCTTACGCTGAGCGTACTAAGATTTACGCCCAACATAAGTCTCAGTTTCAGCCTTGCTTGGATTTTGGTCTTAAACGGTTAAGATATAAACTCAAACTCCATATCTGACTTCTCTTAGACCACTTAATCCATAAAGTCGCGACCTTTAAGCCTTTGGATGACTGAAAAGGTTCCTGATCACTTTAACACCTTTCCTTCTTCCTTATAATGTCTAGATCTCATGCATGGCTCAATACTCACGTCCAAGATTGGATTTTTATGAACCTACAACTCATTTTACTCTGAAATATGGCAAATCTAGTCTTATGGAGACCATTTTCTCATAAAGTCTCCATCTTGGGACCAAAAACCCTAATTTTTTTTTCCAAGAAGCACAAATCACTAAAGACAAGGAAAGCTTTGAGCTTTTTACCTCAGATGGAAGCTCCAACCTCTGAATAACTCAAATCTACTCTTATCCACCAACTTCTAGCTTATACAATGGCCTCCCCCTCTCGTTCACCACCTTGAAATGGCACTTTGAAGCTTAAAACACTCACACACAAGCTTTAGGACAAAGGAAATTCTCTCTTAGGGTTTCTCTCTGTGAAATGGTGGCTAAGGATAAGGCCATATCTTTCCTTATATATGGCTCAAGCCTCAAATTAGGGTTTGCATATGCACCAGTTACGCCCAGCGTAACTTTTGTACGGCCAACATACCTTAAGGAGTCCGCGTCCATTTCAAGCACATGAGTACGCGCATCGTACTCTCCAGTTCGCCCAACGTACTCATTTGCAACTTTTTCCACTTAGGTACCAATCTTGACAACTTGACAAAAGAGAATGGTTAAATAGATATACCCAAAATTCTCGGATGTTACACATGGATGGACGTGGAAGGAATTGAGGGTTTGGGCCATGTTGTGACCCATCTCATCGCAGGGGTAAAATGGATATTTTACCTATATGAGAATCCCTATTCTGATTTAGTATTTTATTACCCTTGATAGCCGGGAAGCAGTCGGAGCAGCAGTCAGGTATTTCTCCTTCTGGAGTTCATCCATCAGCATCACAAGTTGAGTTTCCTTCCAGTAGGAAGGGGTCTACATCCACAATGTCGGCTCATTAGTTAGCAATCAGTTCCGGACTTCGGTCCGATGCAGTAGTTCATGGTGCTTGATGTCTTTGTGATTCAAGCATGTCTATGTGTTACGTGGTCCGGACTTCAGTTCGATGCAGTATGCAGTATATGTCTTTATGCTAGTTGATATGTGTTTATGCTATGCTATGTTCAGTTAGTTCTGGACTTCGATTTGATCCAGGGGACAAGGTCCCAGTCAGTTCTGGACTTTGGTCCGATGCAGTTAGTTCCGTACTACGGTCCGATACAGGGGACAAGGTCCCAGTCAGTTCCGGACATTGGTCTGATGCAGTTTCCAGACTTCAGTTCGATGCCGAGGGCAATGCCCTGGTTAGTTCCAAACTTCGGTCCGATGCAGTTTCCAAACTTCGGTCCGATGCAGTGGGGAAGGTCTAGTATGTGTTTATATGTTATTTTATGGTATGTGGTAGTTTGGGGGAGCTCACTAAGCTTCGTGCTTACAGTTTCAGTTTTGGTTTCAGGTACTTCTGCAAGTAAAGGGAAGAGCTCAGGATGATGGCATCGCACACACCACAACTTCAGTTTTTGTCTTTGGAGTTGATTTAGCTTTTCGTAGATATGATTTGATACAGTGTTGATACAGTTTTCTCATGATACTTTGTTATGGTTTGAGATACTGATGTATGGGTTTTTATTTTATGGTATTGAACACATAATTTTAGTAATGATTAAACAAAATTTTTGGGTCGTTACAGTCCATAACTATTTATGTTATGTACTTGACCCGACCCTGCATGGTCCATTTAGGTTGCATGGCACCATGCATTGGATAAACTAAATGAGAGAAATAACACTTATAGTTTATTAATATATTATAATTTTTAATATGTTAATAATATTATTTAATTAGATTGATCAAGAATTAATTTAGAATTAATTAAGTGATCAAATGATAACCAATTAAGTATATGAGTTGATTATGTAAATAATCCATAACTTATATAGTCGACTAAGATGCTCCATGGATTATCAAGTTGGGTTCCGACCATAAGGTGCTCCATGGAGTTAATCCTTGGATCATGGAAATGAAGAGTCATGTTACATTAGGGTTTAGCTAATGCAACACACTAAATAAACCATGTGACATGTCACAAAATTGGCACACATAGTGAAACAAGAGGGCTTGGCCGATTTTTGTATGTTTCACATTCTCTCCAAGTTTACTCCGTAGCATTTGGTGTTGTATGCAGCATTTGAGGCATCACACTTGGGGTTCTAGGCTCCCAAGGTAATCAACATCAAGGTATGTTATTCTATTTTTACATTTAAGTTAAAATATTCCCCACGTATGCTAGATAGGATCATAAACCTTGGAAATCAACTTGCATGAATTTTAGACAAACATGGATCTAAGGTTTATTAGGGTTGCATGTACACTTAGGAAGTGTTAGAATGCTCAAAACCCATCAGATTCGAAATGTAAAACTTATTTGGATGAGGATCGCTTGGATTGAAATCGAATTGAATGTTGGACAGGGATGTCGGCAACATTGGTACCATCATCATTCAACATGACATCTTCGGAAAGTTCATCATCCGAATCTGAATGCATAAGGTCATGTTGTGGAGTCTTTGGTGGTTCTTCGAAACCAAACTCAAAATCGATTACATCATCAACATGAGCAATAAATGGTAAGTTTCTTTGAACATCTCTATTCCTCATCGAAATGAGAGTAGTTTCAACCTAGGACCGGGTGAGTTCTAGATGCCTCAAATGAGCCTTGTCAACATAATCTTCCCATAAAGTATCATTAGCACCCGGTCGTCCTATACCCTTTCCGGGTATTAGACCAGTTGAGGCACCTATGGTTGGAAGGACTGCTCCATACTAAGAATGATTGGGGTCCAAAACAGAGGTTTCAGACCGTGCTTGTGTGGTAGAAATTCAGATATTAAATTTGACACGTGGGTTTGTTCCAAGGGGGGCAAGGAACTTTTTTCAACACTTTCATCACCTTTTTCAGAAGGTGAGGGTGAATTATGTGCAAACTACCCATATGTGTGTGCATGTGATTTTGAAACGTCGTGGGGTACCTCGGAAGAGTGGGTTGGTGGGGTGAACGGACGGCTAGAATCAATCAGAATGTTTTGGGCTCCTTCCTGTTGGAAGGAAGAGCTAACTTTGGTTCTCTTTTTGGTTTTTGGCTTTAAAGGGGATGATTTTTGTTTTGCTGATTTCTTTGTCTTATTACCACTTAAGGAAACATGTTTGGCCACTTCCGAAGTGGGATCAATGGGGATCGGGGTAGATTGTGTTGGGTTATACACAACCAAAGTCTCCTAGTGATGTTTCAAGTGAATAAATCTAAAAGGTATAAGGGCTAACATATGCTCCAGTAAGTGTCTTATAGGTCTGAAGGATGATTGATTCGGAATACGATAATGCTTAACAGTTTTTAAAGAAAACTATACCTATTTGAGAATCGTAGCCACTAGAAGTGGTACAGACCTTTCATGGTAGAGCTGCTGAGTTGTCAGGGCCTAAAATCCAAAGCTTGAAATTTCATTCTCCTTCCTCTTAATGAAAAATTTTGAGAAATCTTGCCATAGAACTTCAGGAAGATCAACGACGTTGCTCTTCCGGAGAAGATGATGTAGAAGATGTACAACCAGTTTTTGTTGAGGGTGTCTGTACCTCCATGCTTTACATATAGTCCCCTGATGATGAAGTCCATCAAAACAGTCCAAAGACCAGAAATGGTTGATTTCTTAAATTCCTTCGCCTTGTACTCTTGATCTTAACCTATGTGGTTCAAGAACGGTTGGAATTCATCGGCAGTTGGTTCTTGAACTTTGAAGTTGGTGGGGTTTTTGTTAACTTCGATCGCTTTAAGGAAGGTGGATTTATGGATTGGAACGATTCGATCTACTATAATTTTATTCTCAAGAACACCATTGTAGATCTTGACTCTTTCAAAGGCTGTGTGAAGAAGAGAAAGTGGAAGCGGAGGTCTTGGAATTTTGGTGAGCGCAATGGAGATGGGATGAAGAGAAATAAACACAATCATCACTCGAATAGCTTCATCGGAATCCATGGGATTGAGAGAGAAGATTTGCGTCGTGTCCTTGAGGAAGGGTTCAGGCGACGTTGATGATGATGATTCCTTTGAAGACTTCTTCTTAGTAACTACTTTGGGAATTTTGTGAGTGGTTTGATCGATTTTAGACGGTGAAGTTGACGCCATTGTTGGAGAAGGATGAAAACTTGAAGAACACAAAGACATAAGACTAAGATGAGAACAACTTGAGGGTTCTTTTGTGGGCGTAAATAGGCAAATGAATTTAGAACTTTTTATAAGTGATGGAAACGGGTTGGGTTAAAAAGATAATGATGTGATCCGGATTTGGAAAATGTATTACCATTTTAGTGTGTTGACCATAGGTGATGAAAGTTTCGATTGGATCAAGGCAAAAAATGGATATCATCGTTTGGGTGATCGGATATTTTCTTTTCGAAGACGTGCAATCGTGGAATGGATTTCGAGGATGAAAAGATCGATATCTCCAAAAAGCTAACCATAAAAAAATGTTTCACCTTAAAACCTTTTTGACTTCATCATGTCATTTGTTATTAGAATCGTAAGGTTCCAGAAAGTTTTTAAAAAATATTGTTTCTTAATTTGAGAAGTCCAAGATGAAATTATCTGATGTATTCTGGAATGAAGCATATGAGCTTAAAATGGTTCGAAGTAATTTTTGAAAATTCCGGAGACAAAAGTTTCAAAAAGATTCAGGAATAGAGTTTTGAAGAGTTCCAGAACAAAGTTTTAAACGATTCCATAAAAAGGTTTTGAGAAACAATTCCGGAATGGAATTGTAAGCGAAATTCCAGAGTGAGAATTTTTAGAATTCCATAGCAGGTTTTGAAAATTCCGAAGTAACATAGAAAAGAGTTGAATATTTTTCCAGACATGAATTCCAGGATGAGCTTATGTAGTATGTTCCAAAATGAGATTGTTACCAATGTGACTATATTGGTCTTGGATTTCACACAAGTAAGTTAGTTGTACAACTTAACACTAAGATAGAAGGTTAAACAAAGAGACACATAAAATGATCCTTATTATTTCTAGAGATAATAGTTCCGAGATGTGAGAATTTTGCTTTGGAACTAATTTACATTCTGATGTTTCCATCAAAGAGTGCACACATCTTAAAAGAATTCCGGATCAGGCATCATCCTACCCACTTTTTTTTCAGAAAAGCCTGAAACTTTGTTTCGTCTATTACCTAAGTAAAGACATCAGCAATTTCATCGTCAAATAGAGCAAAAATGAGTTCAATGATACCATTTAAAACATGATCATTATTGAAATGATACCATATATCAATGTCTTTTGTCATGGAGTGCTAAACTGTGTTGTGCGAGATAGAAATTGCACTTTGAGAATCACAATAGATCAGAATTCGTTGATACCGATAACCATAGTCCAAAAGCTGAGATTTCATCCAGATAACTTGAGAGGTACAGCTAGCAGCAATAATGTATTCCGCTTCGGTTGTAGAGAAAGCAATGCAGTTCTGCTTCTTGGATGACCAGCTGACCAATCGACCTCCTGAAAAATTGACAGCCAGAAGATGTGTTTTTTTTGTCCAATTAAAGACCACTGTAGTTTGAGTCTAGGTAAACTTGAAGAAGAAAACATTCATTTGTTGGGTACCAGATTCCAATATTCTTTGTACCTTTAAGGTATCGGAATATTTGTGTAACCATCAAAAGATAAGACATATTTGGATTGACTTGAGATTTGGCACACAAACATGTTGAAAACATGATGTCCAGACGACTTGTCGTGGGATAGAGTAAAGATCCAATCATTCATCTGTATTTTTTTCATCAACTTTGACACCAAAAGGGTCCGAATATATTTTGTGTCCGAAACCCATTGGTACTTTGGCTAAGACACAAGTGTCCATTAAGTACTTTTTGAGGAGTTTTGAAATTTACTTTTCTTTGTAAATGAAAATTCCTCTATTTTGTCTATTTAACTTTGAGATAAAGGATGAAACTCAATTCCTGATTCATACTCATTTGAAATATACTGACCACTAACTTATCAAAGCCAACAACCATTGAAGAATCCGTTGATCCAAAAATGATGTCATCAACATAAATTTAGAAAAGCATGAGATGTTTTCCATTTGATCTTCGGAACAGAGTAAGATCTAGATTTCCTCTTTGAAAATGTGAAAGTTTGCTTAAGGCCATAAACAACTTTATGGAGTTTGTAGTAGTAGTTCGGATACGATAGATTAACAAAACCGACAGGTTGTTGAAGATATACTTCAGTATATAGTTCATCATTCAGAAAGGCACTTTTGATATTTATCTGGTAAACCTTGAAGCCTTTGTGAACAGGATAAGAAAGAAAGATTATGATAGCTTCAAGACGGTCAATAGGAGCAAAGGTCTCATCATAGTCAAGCCCTTCAATCTGTGTGAATCCTTTAGCCACCAATCATTCTTTTCCCCGAATAATGACTCTTGCATTATCTAGTTTGTTCCGAAACACCCATCTAGTACCATCAATGGGATAATTCTGATGAGGACGGACGACAGACCAAACATCATTTCTATCAAATTCTGCCAATTCATCTTGCATGCTTGTAATCCAATCAGCATGTTCTAGTGCTTCTTTGATGGATTTGGGTTCAACCATTGTGATAAATGCTGAAAATGACATTCATTTTGAACACATGTTGCTGAACGAGTTTGCACACCAACTTTTGGGTCTCCAATACCGTGGTTCGGAGGATGATCCTTTGTCCAAACAAGTAATCTCAGAAGTTTTTGTGCAATAGATGATTCAATATCAATAATAGGGTTGGGTTGCTGCTCTTGAATAGTTTAAACGTGTGGATGATACTCCCCCTGAACTTCTGAACTAGATAGGTTGACATCATCATCAGGTGGGAAATAGAAGAAATTTGCATCATCATCGATATTTATAGGATTATAGTCAAATTCACTAGCTGCATCTAGAAATTCATCCACATTAGATTCAATGGATGTTTGACCATTCTCCCCCTCAACCTAAGAAGGTTGAAACAGTTTGGAATCAAATGGAGGAAGATTGGGTGTTGGACCGGAAACATGTTGGGAGACCAGAGCTTCAGATGTGGTTTGTCATGTATGAGATTATGAATCAAGAGTCATTTCTAAGAGTCTGAACACGGTCTCAAAGTCAACTTCATAGATTGTTTGCTAGTTTGCACATCTTGTGGTTGGAGCATCGGATTCTATGATGTGAGTTGTAACATGGGTTGGACTAGAATTCTGAACTAAATTATCAAAAAAGGTAACGTCAAAACTTTCTTCTAGAATACGAGTTCGCCGATTAAGAACTCTGTAAGCCGTTGATTTAGCAGAGTATCCAACAAAGATGGCTTCATCATCTTTGGGTTGGAACTTGGTAACCTAATCACGATTGTTCTTGATGAAGCATCTACATCCGAAAACATGAAGAAAGGAGATACTTGGCTTCCGACCGTTCATGGTTTGATACGGTGTTCTTGTTAAGGCATTGATTGATGATACATTTATTTTGTCACACCCCGAAACCGAAGGCGGAAACGTCCCGGGGTGGAGGTGACGTCATGAAGTATCGCAACCAATGTATATAGTAAGCATAGTAAACACAAAACATTACATTACATATGAATAACTACAATTGTTTGAAAACAAAGTGTTACAAAAGTTTTATATGTATATATATATATATATATATATATATATATATATATATCATATGAACAAAATTTAAGACGAGTCTTCTGTACGCTCCGTCTTCTCTAAAAGATTGTTGTGTACCTGTCTAATATGGACCTGAGAATACAAGCAGTTTAAAAATCAACATACAGCTTGTGAGTTCATAAGAGGTTTGTTTTCTGAAAATGTACAAGTTTCCTTTGGTTTTCCGAAAAAGTTTGTTATCTATGAAAATCCCATATTTTCTTATAAGTAAAGTTTAGTTATTCGTTTGTTATAAGATCTGGTTATGAACAGTTTATTATCCCAGGAAAAACCCTTATTTTCCTAAAAGTTAAGTTTAGTTATCGGTTCTGAAAGTAATGTACAAGTGTCTACCATACTTTATGTGTTCATGTGATGTTTCCTGAAAACCTGATTATCGTAGAAAAGTACATTAGTTTTAACACGTATATAAAACTAATAAGTAAGTATAAAAATATTCATAATCTAATTTGCGAGTTCCATAACCATACTATAGACTGGATAAGGCTGGAAACAGGGGCCAGTATCTTCTATGACTTTTGTCACCCTTGAACCTTTCGGTTCGATTCTAGTTAGCAGCCAGGTGTGGGGTTGTCAATCACGTATAGATCTATACAGTAAGGTCACGTTCTCCCTCCAAGAGATTCTTGTTACAGGGGTATTCCTACATTCTCGTAACTAGGTGGAGTGTTACAAGGACGTGTCTCCAATCTTAAGATTAATGAATTAAAAGATAATAAAACGGGAAATTTTTGTTTAATTAGTCCTTCCCTCTCATAACTAGGGGGAGTGTTATCAAGGACTTGTCTAAAGTTCTAAGTTCAATATTACTATTCCTCCACTGTCATAACTAGGGGAAGTGGTAAGGTTATATGTTTAACGTTATTATTCCTTCACTCTCGAATCTACGGGGTGTGGTAAAGTTCTAAGTTTAATGTTATTAGTGCTGCACCCTCGTACCTACGGGGAGTGATATCAATATCGCTTTAAAGTTTTAAGATTCATGCATTTAACAATAATGATATGGAAATTCATTTGTGAAATATAGAATATAACATTTTAAAACGAGTTTCACAAATAATATGACGGTTTACTCTACAAGTCGAACGATTGGTTAATACAGTTTTCTAGTGTTAAAAGCATACGGAATATGAAACAGTTCAAATGAAATCATAAGTTTGAGTACAAGATCTCCTTGTACTTTTGCTTGTTTTCCCCCTGAAAAACGTTGAAAACATGGAAAAACGTAGGGGTATGAACTCACCAGCCGAGAAAATGTGTCGGTTTGGATGCTATGTGTCGGTTCGGGGTTTGATAACGCGCGAGGTTCCTATGTAATATGGAATGATACATAAATTTATGTAATTAGACTTTAATTCACTAATTAGATGTGATTATACACTCCAAGACACGAAAACACTTCAAATAAAGTGTTTGGAGTGACGCGGGTGGCATTTATGGAGGAATAGGGCTTAGATAATGATTTTTCTCTTCAAGAGTAAAATCCTTATGGAGTTTTCGGCCCTAAGACCATGTCCACATGAGTTCACGGCCGTGAAATCATGGATGATGGGTTTTAAGGTGCTTAAGAGTCAAATATCACTTGGGGAATATTGCTAGGATTTAATCTAAGGCATAGGAAGGAATTATACCACCAAAGGAACCATTAAAGGGAGTTTACGGCTGTAAACTAGGAGTTTACAGCCGTAAGCTCCTAAGTACCCTTTCTTTTTATGTTTTGGTGGTCTTAGATCAATCACATGTGATTCAAACTTATTTTACAAGCCATGGAGTGGATTTAGGGCATCATTTGACTAACGTATAGGAGTTTATGGCCCATGATCCTATCCTTGGGGGGTTTGCGGCCGTAAGCTCCTATAGGGGTGGTTTTCATCATGTTTAAGGCCCCTAAATCGATTATGGTTGCTTCTAGACTTTAATCCAAGGCTTATGATGTGTTTAAGTGGCATCTTAAAACTTTAAATTGAGTTTACTGTCCATGATATGGAGTTTAAGGCCCAAGCATGTTCTTGGCCAGTAAACTCATGTTTACTCCCCAAATGTTGAGTTCAAGGTGTTCCAAGTCCATTTCAATGACTCCTTAAGTCATTTCTAGGCTTCATAAGTGATTTGGGAGGTTTTTTGGGCTCAAAAACCCATTTTATGTGAGTTCACGGCCTAGGATAGTTCTAGGGCCATAAACTCATGATAATGGCCCTATTTCATAGATTAAACAAGAATTTGAAGGTTAAAGATGTTATACTATGAGCTAGGGTTGTTACTGTTGGGTTTTAAACAATCTAACACTTCCTAAGTGTGCATGCAACCCTAATAAACCTTGGATCTATGTTTGTCTAAATACATGCAAAATAATAATTTTCCAAGGTTTATAACCTATCTAACATGGCATGGGGAACATTTCAACATAAAAGAGTTAGAAGAGATTACATACCTTTTGGTGAGTTTGGTTCTAAGGAGTTTGAGGGCCAAGCACCAATAGTGTGAATGCCTCAAATGGAATCACAAACACCACAAACTCTTGGAAAACTTTGAGAGAGTATACACCTTGTATAAAATCGGCCACACACATGCACACACACACACTAGTTCACTAGTTTCCTCTTAGGCTCCATTTCATGCTCCATAAGCATGCTTATATAGTGTGTATGGTTAGGGTGAAACCCTAATAACCCATGTCTTTTCCTTTTCCAAGGATCCATGGGTTAAAAGCTCCATGGATCATCCATAGACTTCCACATAAGCCTAGCCCATTAACAAATGACTATTAGCCCACACTATATAAAACAAATAGCCCATAATTTAATTAGTCTTCCTTTTAATCTCTAAATTAATTCATAATTAATTTAAGACTAAAACTAATTAAATAACGTAACTTCATATTAATATATTATAACTCATAATATATTAATAAACATATGTGTATAACTCTCATAAAATTATCCATAATAGTTTGGATGAGATGCAACCCAAATGGACCATGCCGGTCGAGTCAAGTATATACCAAATAAGTTATGGACTTAGACACCTTATCCAACAGACTCCCACTTGGATAAGTCTAATAACTATATTTGCCTATGACTTCAGGAACCAACCAACAATCGTAGCTCTCGAAAACTCCCTCGAACAATGAAGACTCTGTCGAACAATGAAGCGCCATTTTAGATAAGTGATCACATAATCCTCTGTTCTCATGATATCAGTCGGACAAACACATGGAACTATGTCTTGCTTATTGTCTAGCAGTTGTTTCTCGATTTTCCGATTTGTTTGACGAAGAACTTCACTGAACACATCGGTTTAGTTCTGACCAGGCCTGGTACATGGGTCAACACAGAATCATCGAGGGGCCCAAATATCACTTCTATTTCTAGAAGGAACAGATAAACTTCGACTGATATGCTTGTTCTACTACTTATTGAATTGTACACAAAGGCACGTTTTATAACATCAAGTTACTGATGCGTTTACGTGCAATCAATGCACAACCAACTCATAGGTAACAACTCATATCTCTAGGTTTAAAGATTTATATGATGTTATCGTCTCACGATCACTCGAGATAAATTCCATGAAGTGATACAAGTGAGCGTGGGTTTATACCAATACTCATAACTTATTAGTACTCATGAATGTTGCAGCAACCATTGCCATGCCTAAACACCTTTAAGGCGTCTACAAACCCAATTCATGACAATCTTGATTCATACCTACTTCCGACGTATGATCGATTGTGGAGGTTTGAATAAATTAATTATTCTGGAAGTGAAAACATGCAAAACTGAAACAATAGTAAATAATTGACAATGATAGTAACACTTTACTCATAAATAAATCACAAATTTTATTCATCATCAAACGTCGATTACATTTTACAAGTTTCAGGAAAACTATCTAATCTGTAAAACTAACATCATCCCTCAGCCCGATGCGTCTCGCATGCTGAAAATGCTTAACCCTCGTCAGTCCCTTCGTAAGGGGATCTGCATGATTCTCATCCGACGATATCCTCCTTGTCAAAAGGAGTCCTTCTTCAATCTTGTGTCTTATGAAGTGATATTTTCTGTCAATGTGTCGGGATCTGCCATGATCTCTTGGTTCCTTGGCTAAGGTAACTGCACTATTGTTGTCACAGAAAATCTCTATAGGTTCCTTAATAGCTGGTACAACTCCAAGGTCTCCGATGATGTTCTTTAGCCATATCGCCTCCATCGCTGCTTCACTCGCTGCTATATACTCTGACTCACAAGTCGAATCAGCCACCATCTCCTGCTTGGAACTCTTCCAAGAAATTGCCCCTCCATTTAAGGTAAAGATCCAGCCCGACTGAGAGCGGAAATTATCCCTATCAGTCTGAAAACCAGCATCACTATACCCTAATACTTTCAAGTCATCACAGCCACCAAGGGTAAGGATCCAATCCTTAGTCCTCCGTAGGTACTTGAGAATGTTCTTTACCGCGGTCCAATGAGCCTTGCCAGGGTTCCCCTGAAACCTGCTGACCATGCTCAAAGCAAATGCCACATCAGGACGGGTACAAGTCATGGCATACATGATCGAGCCAACTGCGGAAGCATATGGTAATTGGCTCATCTCAGCTATCTTTGCCTCTGTACTCGGACTCTGAGTCTTACTCAGTTTGGTATTGCTTTGGATCGGTAAATCTCCTTTCTTGGAATTCTCCATGTTGAACCTTTTCAACACCTTATCCAAGTAGATACTCTGACAAAGTCCAATTAGTCTTCTACTCCTTTCTCTTAATATCCTTATCCATAGGATATAGGTAGCCTCCCCTAGGTCCTTCATAGCAAAGCACTTCCCAAGCCAGGACTTAACCTCTTGCAAGGTTGGGATGTCATTTCCTATGAGTAGTATGTCATCCACATACAATACCTAGAAGCTAACTATACTCCCACTAGCTCTGACATACACGCAAGACTCATCTTCGCTTCTCAAGAAGCCAAACTCTTTTACCTTCTCATCAAAACAAAGATTCCAGCTACGAGATGCTTGTTTTAATCCATAAATGGATTTCTCAAGCTTGCATACTCTATTAGGGTACTCTGCATTGACAAAATCCTCTGGCTGATTCATGTACACATCCTCAGCCAACTTTCCATTAAGGAAAGCGGTTTTGACATCCATTTGCCATATTTCATAATCATGAAATGTTGCAATGGCTAACATAACCCTAATAGACTTAATCTTTGCTACCAGCGAAAAGGTTTCATCATAATCAACACCTTGAGTTTGAGTAAAACCCTTCGCAACCAGTCCAGCCTTATAGGTATGCACTTTTCCTTCCATGTATGTCTTCTTCTTGAAGATCCATTTGCACCCGACTGTTTTACGGCCTGGTACATTGTCAACCAAGTTCCAAACTTGATTGTCATACATGGACTGTATCTCGCTGTCCATAGCCTCCTTCCATTCAGCAGACTCCGGGCCTGCCATGGCTTCCTTAACACTGCTAGGTTCATCCAAATTTACTAGTGTACTATCACTAATAAACGTATCACCTTCCGTAGTAATATGAAAACCATAATAAAATGAAGGTGTGTTCCTAACCCGTGTGGAATGCCTCGGAGGTACAGACTCGTCAGCTGGATCAACAGGAGTTTCCTCCTCAAGTTGATTGCTAGTGTCTGACGTTCCTTCACCAATTGATTCTTGAATTTCTTCAAGATCAATCTGCCTCCCACTGTCTCCTTGGCTTATAAATTCTTTCTCGCGAAAGATCCCTCTTCGTGCTACAAAGTCCACATTCTCACTGGGTCTGTAGAAGAGGTAACCGAAGGATTTCTGTGGGTAGCCGATGAAAATACACCTTTCACTTCGGGGTTCAAGCTTATCATGAGTTTCACGCCTCATGAAAGCTTCGCAACCCCAAATTTTGATCTGGTCCAAATTTGGAACCTTCCCAGTCCACATCTCATGAGGTGTTTTGGTAACCTTCTTTGTAAGGGCTAGATTAAGGGTATGGGCGGCAGTCTCTAAGGCATACCCCCAAAAAGAGATTGGTAATGAAACTCGACTCATCATAGAGCGAACCATGTCCAACAAGGTTCGATTACGCCTCTCAGCTACACCATTCAGCTGTGGTGTCCTGGGAGGAGTCAATTGTGAGACAATCCCACACTCCTTAAGATAGTCAAGGAACTCGGTACTAAGATACTCACCACCTCGATCAGATCGAAGCATCTTAATGTTCCTGCCCAATTGATTTTCTACTTCCTGTTTGAATTCCTTAAACCTTTCAAAGGTTTCAGACTTATGTTTGATTAAGTAGACATACCCATATCTACTAAAATCATCAATAAAAGTCACATAATACCGATTAGCATCCCTTGTGGCGGTTTTGAATGGCCCACATACATTAGTATGTATTAGGTCCAACAAACCTTCACCCCTCTCACAAGTTCCAGTGAAGGGTGATTTTGTCATTTTTCCAAGTAGACAAGATTCACAACTATCATCTGATTTAAGGTCAAATGATTCCAAGACTCCACTCTTTTGGAGTTGGCCTATGCGTTTCTTGTTTACATGTCCAAGACGACAATGCCACAATGATGCTTTATCTAGGCTAGTAGAAGAATCAATATACAACACATTATTTCCTAAGTTGTCTACAATCGACACAGTTTCATACACACCATCACAAGGTAATGCTTTAAAATAAAACACATTATTAAAGAAAGCATTAATACCACCACATTCATTATCAAACGAAAAGGTAAAACCTTGTTTGTACAAAGCATGAAAAGAAATAATATTCCTCGCCATTTCAGACGAGTACACACATTTATTCAAATCTAATTTTAACCCATTATTAAGCAACAAAGTATAAACTCCAATCTTGGAAACAGGTGAAGCCTTCCTATTCCCCATGATTAAGTTTATCTTCCCGTGCTCCACATCCTCACTTCTTCTTACGCCCTGCAAATTAGAACATATGTGAATACCACATCCTGTATCAAGCACCCAAGAGTTAGAGTATGTTGAGTAATTAGACAATATAGTGTAAATACCTGCGTAGGTGGGTTTCACTTTCCCATCCTTCAGATCCTGCAAGTACTTAGGGTAGTTTCGCTTCTAGTGTGCCTATTCATGGCAATAAAAGCATTCAGCATCCTTGGGAATGGCAGAAGGAGTGGCAGAACCGTTCTTGGTCTTTGATGAGGAGCCTTCAAGAGACTTTCCCTTGGTACCCTTCGAAGGGTGCTTCCTCTTTTTCCCTTTGCCTTGCCCAATAGCTAAAACAGGGGTAGAAGTTGGAGTAGGAGTAGTATAGGTAACAACCGCTTTACCCTTAAGACCGGTTTCAGCGGTCTTCAAGAGTCCTTGAAGCTTGCTGAGGGTAACTTCCTCCTTGTTCATATGATATGTCATTCGAAAATGATCATAACAAGAAGGCAAGGAGTGTAAAATGATGTCAATTGCCAACTCCTCGGGGATGTTAACATTCAGCTTCAGCAAACGGTCCACATACCTTTGCATCTTTTGCATGTGGCCCGTGACGGATTCACCATCCTTCATGCGGGTAGTTATTATGGAGGAGATTATTTCATACCGCTCCTGACGAGCACTCTGATGGTACCTTTCCATCCGGTCTTGGTGCATCTCAAAAGGGTAGAAATCTTCATACGACTTTTGGAGCTCGGCTTTCACCGTGGCCATCATGATACATGCTACCTTAGTAGCATCTCTCTCATGAGTCCTGAATTCAGCGAACTCCTCAGGAGTAGCAGTAGACTCATCAAGTTCTTTTAACTCCTTATCGAGGACATATTCCTTGTCCTCGTAACGAGTAACCATCCTAATGTTCCTAATCCAATCCATGAAGTTGGAACCATCAAAGATGACCCTCCCACAAAGATTCATGAGAGAGAAAGAACCAGTTGGGTTAGAGCCTAAAGCATTAGTGTTGGAAGACATCTGAAAGAAGAAAGTAAGTTTAGATTAGATATTTAGGATCCTTAATAAGACACCCAAATGTAATATTAAGGCTAGGATCCAATCACAATATATTACACTTAGAAGAGGGATGCCGTACTCTAAGTAATAATATATTTGAAAGGTAGGTGAATGACGATTCACCAATTTCCACCATGAAAATGAAATGATTTATTAGGTTTAATTGGATTTGAAATTCCTAGATTCTTTTGAGATTCATTGAACTTTTCAATGGCATGTTTCAATCTCGATTGTGCCCTTCAAGTTTTGTGACTGGGATGCCGAGGATCACAAAACAAGGTGTGAATAACCATGTTAATTCACTTGGTACCCTTAATATTATCACCTAATCAATGTGCCGGTTAACCACACACGCTCCATTGATCTATGACAAACATTAAGTCACCCTTCGTGATCCTTACTAGTCCTAGTTAGTGTGCCGGTTAACCACACACGCTCCACCAACGACTTGGTAAGGTACAAAGTGCGAATTCCATGGACTAGCACCATGTTCACATTTTCCTAAAATAACTAAGATTGGGAATTAAAAGAGTTTAGTTATTTTATAATATTCACTATACTTTTAATGAGGATTTAAAGTCATTGTTCTACCCGTTCGGCTAACGACCCTCCACCGATCAAGCAAGCGGTGGGTGAGAGTATACACCCATTAAGTCGCCATTTTATAGGCAACAACCTTATACCCACCTTATAGACCGGCTTCGTGAATGAGGCCTACTAACGGTATAACGACTTGTTCTTATACATATATATAATAATTAACCATTAATGTTATAAATAGTATAAGGGTTGAATTTTAACTATTAAAACTCTAAGGTTTGGAATTTAAAGTTTATTAAAGTGTGTGAAACTTTACAAATTCCAAAACTTGAGGGCAAGTTTTGTAACTTTGCAAAACTCTTCATTTCATAACTTATGAATTAAAGGTTCATAAAAATGAAGACTCTTCATTTTCATGTAACTTTTGTGTTTTAAGTGTGTGTTAAATGAAAGTGACCTTTGGTAATCCATAACTTGAGGACAAATTATGGACTCCATTAAAACACATAAATGATAAAGAATTAATCCTAAACAATTCAGCAAATAATTCCTATCATTTTCTAAATTCATAAGAACATGAACATGATCATCAAAAATTCATGAATTATATGAACACATAAAATCATGGAATTTTGATATATGCTATTGTAAATGGATTAGAACAACCATTACACCAACTAAAATAAGTTTTATAACACCAAAACAATTTAGGGTAATGTTTCTAGTCCATTTCTAGCAGCAAAAGTCGAGAATCTGCACTCTTTCGATCCTACTCGTCGAGTGCATGAACTGACTCGTCGAGTAGGTTGAAGTTTGCCTTGGACTCGTCGAGTCCCCCCAATGGACTCGGCGAGTCCACCATGCAGACAGCAATGATTTCGACCTTTTTCACTATTTTGCATCAAGTATCAAACAAGCAAGCCTAGGCTCTGATACCACTGTTGGGTTTTGAGCAATCTAACACTTCCTAAGTGTGCATGCAACCCTAATAAACCTTGGATCTATGTTTGTCTAAATACATGCAAAATAATAATTTTCCAAGGTTTATAACCTATCTAACATGGCATGGGGAACATTTCAACATAAAAGAGTTAGAAGAGATTGCATACCTTTTGGTGAGTTTGGTTCTAAGGAGTTTGAGGGTCAAGCACCAATAGTGTGAATGCCTCAAATGGAATCACAAACACCAAAAACTCTTCGAAAACTTTGAGAGAGTATACACCTTGTATAAAATCGGCCACACACATGCACACACACAGTAGTTCACTAGTTTCCTCTTAGGCTCCATTTCATGCTCCATAAGCATGCTTATATAGTGTGCATGGTTAGGGTGAAACCCTAATAACCCATGTCTGTTCCTTTTCCAAGGATCCATGGGTTAAAAGCTCCACGGATCATCCATGGACTTCCACATAAGCCTAGCCCATTAACAAATGAGTATTAGCCCACACTATATAAAACAAATAGCCCATAATTTAATTAGTCTTCCTTTTAATCTCTAAATTAATTCATAATTAATTTCAGACTAAAACTAATTAAATAACGTAACTTCATATTAATATATTATAACTCATAATATATTAATAAACATATGTGTATAACTCTCATAAAATTATCCATAATAGTTTGGATGAGATGCAACCCAAATGGACCATGCCGGTCGGGTCAAGTATATACCAAATAAGTTATGGACTTAGACACCTTATCCAACAGTTACCTTGATGATTTGAGGCTTGAATTTGATGATTTTGGGACCTAAAACAAGGATTGAGGAGAGAGAGTAAAGAGAGAGAGAGAGAGAAAGGCTTCAAATGAGGCTTACTCAAGTTTAGATATGGTTAAAGTTTGGGGCACGGTGGAATTCTACCCGATACTGATGTTAAGCAAGGCTTTTGGTCGCACCGCATTAAGTTGTCGTAACCCGATATGGTCGAAACTAAAAATTTTCTAAGTAATAGTTTGGGATGTTTTCATGAGTTTCTAACGTGTTTGGATTCTAATTAAGTCATAATAGAAGTCTCAAAAATAATGACTTAATTTAAAACTTAAATGGAAACAATTTGAAAAGGATGAATTTTATGGACGGAAACGGGTTACGACGATGGAGCAAATTCGGGTTGTCACATATTTTGAGTAAAGCATGCTATAGAAGCAAATTCAACCCAAAGATTAAGTGGAAGATTTACAAACTTGAGCATGGATAGAGCAGCTTCAACAAGTGTTCTGTTATGTCGTTCGACTACACCGTTATATTGAGGAGTGTATGGAGCAGAAAAATTGTGGTTGATGCCCTTCTCGGTGAGGAAGTTTTCAATGGTGGAATTTGTGAATTCCGAACGATTGCAACTTCAGATTCTTCTTACTGGAAGTTTGATGAGAAACTCATTTCCTTTAATAAGGTTGATAAGTTCGGAGGCTATTTATGACTTGAGCCTTAGGAAAAAGACCCAAGAGAACCTAGTAAAGTAATCCACAATCACAAGAATGTATTATTTGTGATGCAAACTCTCTACTGTTGAAGGTCCACACATACCAATGTGTAAAAGTTCTAATGTCTCCGAGATTGACTTTTCAATGATGATAGGATGAACCTTCTTTGACTGCTTTCCATACTCACATGCAGCACATAAATGATATTTTTCGAACTTGATGAGTGGCAAACCTCTGACCATTTCACCACAAACAAGATCATTCATATATCTAGAGTTTAGGTAAGCAAGTCATCTATGCCATAACCAACTAATAGCAGGAACTACTTTTAAGAGCAAGTAGAGTTGAGGATTACCAATGATCAAGTTGATCTCAAGAGGATACATGTTCTTGATGTGATTCGACTTGATAAAGAATTCCTTTCAATATTCAGACATGATGTAGCTATGTTTCTTTGAGAATTCAACTTGACGATTTGCATCAGTGAGTTAAGCCACAATTATTAAATTATGCTTCAAATCAACGACATATGCCACATTTGAAATGGAGAAGTGTCCATTTGTAAGGATTCCATAACCTCTGATTTGAGAGTTGGAGTTGTTGTTATACGTCACATATCCAACATTTGTTGAAATTTAGAGATCACGAAGGAAATTCTTGTAACAATTGGAAAAAATAGCAACGATCGTACGATGCTATGTTTTGATTATTAAGCAATATGAGTATTTTATCAAGAATGGTTAAAGGAATTTAACCTCTTTTATTTAAATAAGTTCTTTTGAAATATAAAAAAAGTAACTAATGATAAATTTCGTTATGATGTATGACTACGAACCATCACCGGTTTGTGAAAATTAGCATATAACATCATTTGAACGCAACAAACTTAATTTTTGTATCAACATGTATCTAGTTGATAATTAAGTTAGGTTCTATGTAAAACGTGTGCGTAATAGTAGTGGAGGATCTAAATTTAACAAATATACAAACCAAAGTGACAAAACGTGTTTAACGATATGGTTAACCGGTTAAATGTCACGAAGTTATACATTGGTTAATAAATTTTATATTTAAATAAATTAAAATATAAAATGAATTATTGTAAGGTATAATTAGAATGTATTTAAGAGTTTTTGAAAAAAAAGAATAAAACATAAACATTAAAGTTCAAATACACAAAAACTACATTGTTATTTTATACTAAGTATACATCTATGTATTTGTATATATGTATTATTATCTAGTGAATGACTAGTTATGGGTCATGACTTAAAGTGATTTAATGTAATTTTTATGATGTCTAAATCAATTAAGATAAGAGAATTGGTGGAGATAAGTGCCAACTTAAGTAATAAGTGCTTAATCACTTAAGATATTTTACTATGAATGCTTCTTAATCCCTCTTCTAGTTTTCGAGATTAATACATTCCCTCTGCTTAACTAGAACTCCTAACTAACTAAATAAGTAGTAGTTAGTTACTTAACTAACCCAATCTCTAAGCAACCACCCTAGCAAGTGGCTAGACAAGATCACATCACTTAAACTCACATCCCATCACAAGCTAGTCTAAGTTTTGTCCCCTTATCCACTTCCACTCTTTCCTCCTTCATATGCACGAAATTTCCATTTCATTTTACCCTCAGTTGACCAGCCAATCCTCCAGGGAATTACTCTCAACCTTCATCTCATTTTCAAGCACAAAAGTTTCCTTCCAAAGCCATCAAAACCATGAACTAAAGGGCTGTTGTCCCTTTTGTGTTTCAGCCACCATTTCACCCATCTACACCTTCTTTTTTCTTGATATTTTTACCACCAAATACCCCTGAAAGTTATTTGTTATGCTACTCAAAATTACAGATTCAAAACAGTGAGTAAACTTCTCTTTTTCTTACTCTTTTGTTGTGAAGTTTTCGTGACAGCAACATAGCCAAAAGAGTGGTTGTTTTGGAGCATCAAACCAACAAACAAAAGTTCTTCATATTCAACCTTCCATTCTTCAAGTATTCACATAAGTTGAGTTCATAACCCTACATTTTAATCTTTTCTTCAACTTTTAAGAGGGGGAATACAAGTTAGAACACTAAACATAACTTAAATTTAAATGACAGCTTTCTACAGAAAAGTTGAGTCCTGTTCACAGACTGCTTTGACCATCTTAAACTTAATATCTTTCAAAACTTTACAATATTCAAATAGTCCAATTTTATACCTTTCTAAGGACTACTCTCACGCGTTCATACGATTTTTCTACAATTTATAGCGATTTTTATAAAACTGTTTGTCATTTCAGAAGTGATTTCGGACCAGTCTGTGAAGAAGTTTATTTTCACACTAGTTTGAGACCACTAAAAATCTTAATAAAAATTAGGAACTAAGTAGACTCATTTTATAAACTCTCAGTGGTGACGGATTCAGCTTTTGACTTACGATGATTTTTCTATGAGTTTTCTAAAAACAGGGACAGTAAAGGGTAAAACTGTCAAAAGTGGTTTATAGATTTATTAACACGTTCTAACATTTTTTAGCACTGTTTATACATTAAGGAAGTTAAAACACAATCATTTAAATATGTTTAATTACCATTGTTACAAAAGTGATAAGTAAAAAAAGGTCTTTAGTATCAAACATATGGATTATTTCATGCAATGTTTCTAATAAAAACATAAGAATATGAACAACAATTACGAAACATACCAAATCATCTTTTAAAATTTATACATATATATAACCATATACATATATATGCTTTGTTTACAAACTTGTATTCTACATCAAAAATATACCTATATAGTTTTACGAGAACGTCATGAACTGTTACATACGAGAAACAGTATTTCGAGAAGTTTACTTTCACCTACAAGAACAAACGAACATTTTCACAAGTAAATCTATTTTTACACTAAGTTTTGTGAGACATTAACTTCACGTACGTTCGAGTATACATTTCAAGTCCTGTATTATATACCAGAATCCCTTGGAGGGGGAGCGTGGTATTTGTGTATAGATCTATACGGGCTTGACATCCGCGCGCCATGACTGTTAGCTACAGTACATCATTTGGGGTGACAAACGTCAGAACATTCCAACGCCTGAAGAACGTTGTGTATAGGCAATTCTAGTCAATAGCATGGTTATAAAACTCACATGGAGTATTAAAAACACATTGATTTACGGGGTTTTTCAGAGGTATTGCAAATTTTATACGTGCACACATTTTCTAGAAACAAAACATTGGTCTTGATAGAAGGCTACATTTATGCTAGTAGAAAATATGGGATTTTCTAGGAACAAACAAACAAAAACAAAACATTTCATTTCATACAAACGTTGTCATTTAATACTTATGAAACTCACCAGCTTAAATACTGATCTACTCTTTCAAAACTACTTGTATGTCCCAGGGATTTAGTAATTACAGGTAACAAACAGCTTTTGAAGAACGGATGCTGCGACGCCAGTTTAAATTCATATTTTGGCATCATATTGTAATTGGTTTTGAACATGTAACTTTTAACAATGTAAACTTTCAAATATATATATATATATGATGGTTGTATTGCTTTCTTCACTATGTATTCATTTGTTACGTTACCACATGAAGTCATCCGCCCCCGAACGTTTCCGCCGTTCCGGTTTGGGGGTGTGACAATTCTTCTGCCCCATCATGTTCATAAAGCAAGCACTATCAATGTACCATATTGTTTCTTGTTCTGAAGCACAAAGTGCCTGCAAATTAAGTGAATTGTGGAGTTTTTAGGCTCCGAGTTAGGTTTTAGGACAAAGGCACAAGTCATAGGCTTCAGTTGTGACTTTTGAACAACAGATGATTTGGAGGGTTTGTTCCAAGATTCCTTATGAAACGAATAGAAGGTCGTGATTCTTTCATCTATCCAATAGTCATACTCAATGACATGAGGAGGCGGAACAACTTTTTTCACAAATTTAACTTCTTGACCAGTGAGAACCACTGTGTCTCTCGGAGTTGTAGTTGTTGGATAAGGTGTCTAAGTCTATAACTATATTTGGTATGTACTTGACCCGACCCGGCATGATCCATTTGGGTTGCATGGCATCACACATTTGGATAGACTAAATGAGAGAAATAACACTTGTGGTTTATTAATATATTATAAGTTCGAATATATTAATAGTATTATTTAATTAGTATTGATCAAGAATTAATTTAGAATTAATTAAGTGATGAAAAGATGACTAATTATATAGGTTGATTGTGTAAATCATCAATACTTGTATAGTGGACTTAATGCTCCATGGATTATCAACTTGGGCTAAGGTGCATAGGATGCTCCATGGGAGTTACATACCTATGGGTGATGGAAATGAAGAGTCATGTCACATTAAGGTTTACATGGTGTAACCATAGATGTGACACACTATATAATGAACACGACATACACCAAAATCGGTTACACTAAGAGAAAGAGAGGGCTAGGTCGATGTTAGAGTGTTATACATCCTCTTAATGTTATTCCAAAGCACTTGGTGTTGTGTGAAACATTTGAGGCATCAAACTTACGGTGCCAGGCTCTCAAGGTTTTCTAGGGATCAAATCAACTACAAGGTATGTAATTCTAGCTAACTTATATGTTAAAAGTTCCCCATCTATGCTAGATAGGAATGTGAACCATAAAAATCAAATTTTGCATGTATTCATAGACAAACAGAGATCCAAGGTTTTCTAGGCTTGCATATACACTCAACGGTGTTAGAATGCTCAAAACCCATCAGTAGTTTCATTATTGTGATTTTTAACTTTCCAAACAAGATTTTGTTTTGAAGATTTTGGAGAAACAGTTTTCATAGCAAATTTTGTTTTGGTTGATGGTACATTTGGTTTTGGAAGTTGTTGAGGTTTGAAAATTGTACCATTAACTTTGGCTATGAAAATGGATGAAACAGTCCAATAAGAGCTGGTTCAGACCTATGTATTGCTTAGAATAGGCTTTTTCGGAATAGGACATACCACTTTCTTTTATTTTACAAGATTGGGAGGATTGGAAGGCCTCTTGAGGATCTTAGTGGGTGTGAAGGTGTTTTTTCTATTAGTTGATGAATAAGTATTCTCAGGTACACCGTTTTTCGAGTTCTCAAGAAATATAGAATATTGTTTTAGACTTAACCTCCATTTTGCAAACATTTTGGGCTTCTACCTTAGGATAGATAATATCTTTCCTATTGAACATGGGTTTTCTTTTGGAATGAGGTGAAGAGTTGGAGGTTTTTCCTATTGATAGATTGTTAAAGACAAGCTTAACTGGAACTACTTTTGTTTTGGAAATCACCTGAGGTTGAAAATCACATGAGATTGACTCTTCAACATCACTATCTAAGGATTCCCAAATGCACTATGAGAGTTCAGGTACAGTTGTCTATGAAAAAATTTCTGCAACAACAAATTTGTTAGGAGGGTTGTGATTCGGATTTCGAACGATAGAGTTTGGAGTACTAGAGTTAGTTCCAAGGTCTGATTTAGGTCACGGTTTATCAGAGGCAAAAAATGCGTGGAATCGAGACACTTGACAACTATAGGCTTAAAATCAGGAAGTAGAGATGAAAGTTGGTCCTAAGTCTTACGAAGGGTTGACAAAGGCAAGATAGGGGTGGTCCGAGTGTTTGATGTGCGGAATGTATCCCATAAAAGTTAGGTTTTGTAACTCCTTCAAGGTTCGAGCAATAGGATTTAGAAACTCACTTCCGAGACTAGGTGCTTTTGACCAAGGATAACAAAAATTGTGAGTCATCAAGTCATTTGCCTCAAGAATGTCAATGGAATTGTGCAAAGCATCTATTTTAGCATTTAGATGTTTGTTTTCAGAAATTAAACATCTGTTTCATAATAAGTGATTTCACATTTGTCTTTAAGAATTATACATCATATTGTGACATTACAAGCTCTCGTTCTAAAGACTCTATTTTTCAACTTCTTATCCTCAAAACATAATCTAATACGACTTAATTCACTTTCCTTCTTCTCACTGGCTTCTATGGTTGACTCATAGGTTTTATAAATTATGTTGATGTCTAATTGAATCTGGGTTAAATCTGGTTTATAAAGAGATAAATCAAAGTTGTTATAAGTAATCATAGATTTTACCTATTGAACGATGCTTCTACCGGGTGGATCATTGGTAGCCATGTAGTAGTAGTTTGGTTCACCATCTTCATCATCTCTTTCAAACCAAAACAAACATTGACCATCATCACATTCAATTTCTTGTCGAGCCATAAGACACATGTCTTTACCAGTGATTTCGTTATCATCATCTATAGGCGACCAATACCCTTCCATATCCCTTGAGATAGTGGTAACGAAAGCCTTTTCACTTTCTGCCATTTTTTGAGCTTGATGTGCATAGTAAGCAAAGTCCTTGATTGTGGTTTTCAGTGGGGCTTCAGCTAAGAAATCTTTCGCAAAGTGATTTGCATGGGCACATTTGTGAAATACAATCTTGGGTTTTTTTATACTTCGGATTTTGTGGTGGTTCCGAGGTGTGATTAGGAGTAATAAGGTTAGGCTTGTAGGCTGGTGGATTTTCGGAAGGTTTGTTGAATGATTTATGGTTATTTTGGTGAGTATCTTGGAAACGGTTGTTTTGGTGAGAAGTTTAGAAACTTTTGTTGTGAGGCTTGTTAAAAGGACGGTTGTATTTCATGGAAAGTAGGGCCAACTCCTGCTGGAAACATAGTTTGGAGTACATTTCTTCAAGGTTAAGATCACCCATAGATTGATAATTTGAGTTTTTGAGAGAAGGAACAGTTGAAGGTGAGGGTTGAACAGGAGGGATATAAGGAACAACAGTGGTGAGGGGGCCTGAAGTGTTTAGGTTTGAGGTTTGTGAATCATAGGAAATAACTACAATTAGAGTACCTCCTGTGAGTTCGCATAGACTTTATGCAACATATGACTCATTACCTTGAAGCTCATCAAAAAGTTGATAGAGCTTAAGCTTTTTCAAAGATCCATTGCTCTGAAGACATGATTTCACATTTCCCCATCGCTTTACGAGACTGTTAATGAACTTCAGATTGTACTCAAGTGGGGTCCAGACTATCACATGAGCTGTCATCTTGTTGACGACGATTTAGTTTATGTTTGAAGCTGAGGAACCAGATTCACAACGTTTTGTAGTGAAAGTATCGAACTCATCGACAACCGAAGTTAGGTGCTAATCCTTCAAGTTTTCCAACCCTTCGAAAAAATCTTCAAGTGTGACCCAAATCTCTTTTGCATACTTGGACAGTTTGATGTGCTTAAAGAGAGAATGCAGAACACCAAACACCATTTCTGATAAAGCAACTTGATCAGCATGCAACTTTTGAAGATCATCAACAGTGAGAGGTGCTTATCATCGTTGATCCTATCCCAAGAGAGTTAGAGAAACATCTCTAACAATTTATCGAACTAGAACATGAGGAACTTCTCTAACGGTTCTCTAGATAGATTCACCTTTTTTCTTTTCCAAGTAAAACTCTTTCCATTCTGACGTTCCACTGATCATATTCTTCAACAACTAATAGTGGGGTGCATGTAGGGCAACCCATACTATTTACTATTTGCAATGAGTACATTTGTTGAGAATTAGAAGCAGCCATTAAGGTTAAGATATCTTTGAGCAAAACTGGTATATATATGAACTTTTATCGTAAACAAATAAATGATCGAAATACAAAGGTAATATCGAATCAACTATAATCTATTCTTGTGGATTCAAAGGACAACCACTCAAGCTTTGATACCAATTGTGAGAACAAGGATTTGATTGCGTAGGGACAAGTCTTGAAAACTCAAACCTTGATTTATTTCTTAAGATCAATGTCTGGTACTAACTTAATGGTTCTAGTGAAGTCTGGCAAGAGCAGTCAAGACTGAATATGAGAATCAACAAAGTACTTCAAGTATTAAATATAAGACAATGAATGTGATCAAGCAAAGTTAATAAATGAATGCAAACAATGTTTGAAAGAATGATTTGAGATAAAAGGTGCAAGTGAAGGAAATGTGAAAATATCTATCTTTGGTGGAACAACCCATCATTTGATATTATCATTGAATGCTCCTTAAATAGGAGAATAGGATACAAAGTACTAACCAATAAAATACATAGGACCGGATAATAGACTTGCTCTTGACCCGCTGATTATCCAAAACAACAAAATAAACTAAGTCCTATGATATGTTTGTTGGGTTTTGAGCATTCTAACACTCCTAAGTGTACATGCAACCCTAAATACCTTGGATCTATGTTTTCTCTATTATACATGCAAATAAGAACAACCAAGGTATTATCCTAATCTAACATACAATACAATGAGTGTAACAAGATAGAATACATACCTCTTTGATGTAGAATGTCTTCATGAAGCTTGAGTGCCTAGCCCCAATAGTGTGGAAGCCTCAAATGGAATCACAATCATCAAAACACTTAGAATAACTTGAGAGAGTTCTACACTTCATGAAATCGGCTAGCCCTCTTCTTCACTTTTTAGTGTGATTCTAGTGGCCGATTTTCGTCAAGAATAAGATCTTTATATAGTGTTACAATTAGGGTAAATCGTTAATTGTCATGGCTTTCCATTTCCTTGGATCCATGGGTTCAAATACACCATGGAGCATCCATGGACCATCCTATAGGTTTTAGCCCAACTTGATTATCCATGGAGCATTAGCCCACTATATAAGTATCGATGATTTACACAATCAACCCATATATTTAATTAGTCTTCTTTTGATCACTTAATTAATCCTAGATTAACTCTTGATCAATACTAATTAAATAATCTTATTATTCTTATAATTAATATACTAGAACTTATAATATATTAATAACCATAAGTGTTACCAATTATAGTTATGGACTTAGACGTTAATCCAACAGTCTCCCACTTGGATAAGTCTAAAACTATTATTGCGTATGACTTCAGGAACCAACTGGCAATCGTAGCTCTCAAAAGCTTCTGTCGAACTCTGACCTTGTAGATGAACTCTGACCTTGTCAATGACTTGTCCATTAGATAAGGGATCATATAATCCTCTGTTCTCATGATATCAGCCGGACAAATACATGGAACAACATCGTACTTATTGTCCAACAGTTTGTTTCACGATTTTCGATTTGTTTGACAAAGAACTTAATCGAACACATCAATTCTGTTATGACCGGCCGGTACATAGGTCACAACAAAATCATCGAGGGGCCCAGATATCGGTTCTATTTCTAGAAGGAACAGATAAACTTCGATTCATATGCTTGTTCTACTACTTGTTGAATTGTACACAAAGGCACGTTTTATAACATTAAGTTACTGATGCGTTTACGTGCAATCAATGCACAACCAACTCATAGGTAACAACTCATATCTCTAGGTTTGAAAATTTATATGATATTACCGTCTCACGATCACTCGAGATAAATTCCATGAAGTGATACAAGTGAGCGTGGGTTTATTCCAATACTCATAACTTATGAGCACTCACGAATGTTGTAGCAACCATTGCTATGACTAAACCCATTTAGCCATATACAAACCCGATTCATGACAGTCTTGATTCATACCTACTTCCAACATATGAACAACTGTGGAGTGTTTAAATAACTTAGTCATTCGGAAAGCATAACCTAGCTACTTTGGAAGTCAAAACATGCAAAGTGAAACACAATAATAATCGAATCTAATATGGTCTCAGAACCCGTTTGAATATAAATAAAACACCTTTTATTTATCACCATATTGATTACACATTATTCAATGTTTCAAATAATCAACTTAAGACTTGAATAAAAACAATAGTCGTCCCATGCTCCTAGCATGTACACTTTGTTTTTCTAAACAACAGTTATGCCATACCCCAAGTATGCACACTATGTTTGTCTATGATCCTTACATTGTGATGTAGATCAATTGAACATGATTCGAATGATACTCATTTCACAATCCCAAATCCTTATTGTAAATGCAAGAATTCCAAATTCATGTCATTTACTGAAATCTGCTAGATTCTAAACTTATATGCATTGATTCTCTTGTAATGATTATGCACAAAGTCACCAAAACCTTGTCACTAGTCATTACAGAGTATTCCAAAGAAGCTCAACTTCTATGGAACGGAAGTCTCATATTCAAAGTACATTGCTTTGAACATCCTTCTTGCATTAAGGTTTTCTAATCTTACATAGATTGAATAACTTCCACCTATGGAGACATTTCCATAGTCCCATTTTTACTATCACTTCTGAACAAGAGTTGCCTCCTTACAGATTATGTCAATATGGTCCTTCCAGAATTATCACTATAATTCCAATTGTCCTTGAGAAACCAATCTTTGGCAAACCTCAGATTGTCCTCGACAATTGCTTAATCACTTTAGTCATATCTAGTTCTAGACTTTTCCCTTCTAAATGCCTTGAGCATTTGCAAAATTTAGAAAGGATGAATATTATAGCACGTGAAATCGATCCTATATCCGAAGCATATGGGACACGATTCATGATGTTTGACATAAAGACATGATACTAGACCAGTCTTTTGCTACAATATTTTTTTATTTGCCATGTTTTCAAAATTTAACTATGAAGAAGGATGCTGTAGTCATAATTGAATTTTGAGAACACAATATATATAGAATTTCTTCAAGTTGAACCATTCCAACACAAAATTCATATATATACTTGACTAAAGATGATTAAAATCTCAATCTAAGCTTTAGAATTGAAATGAAGTATAATTTCCTCTCCCTTAATTATAGCAAAACAACTTTTCAACCCCTGCAACTTCACGGATTGAAACTTTGTTTTCTATAATTAACATTGCTAGCTTACAATACTAATCATAAGAATCATGCTCCCACTAACATGATGATTATTAGTATAACACTTATGCTCACATTAGCTCTGACATATTTTCAGAAATCTGCTGGACTTCTGAAATTTAGATTCATACACCTTTCCGTAGATAGCTCAACTGTGTGTCTAAGCAATTTCAAGAACTATGAAAAGGGATGCCGTAATCATAGTCTCAATTGCTTAGGCATTTTCCATTTCTCACAAGTCCATGTTAGCGTGCCGGTTAACCACACGCGCTCCACTAACAAATTTTGAAAATGCAAATAACACAATCGCTATCTATGTAAAATCTACTTAGTGAAAGCGTTTCCTCACCATCATTTTCATGAATCTGAGAGACACCTTATGACACTTAGATTTTATAGTGTATGAGTTCCTATCCATGCGAATTTGTCAAAACCATAATCACAAGATAAGGTTAGTGACAAATTCAGCCTTACATGGATTAAACTTATTCAATCTTACTTTCTCATCACCTTGGTAGCACATGGCCCACCAATGATTCCATGTTGAACTTTGATAACTGACATGCAAATTCAACTTATTTGAAGTAGGTACAGAAATAAGAATTATGTCAACATGATAGGTTTTAAACCTTAAGTTGTGTGCTAGTGATAAATTACAGGTTTTACTCTTGACTAAATCTTGAAACTCTTTCAGGATCTTTAAGGCTCCCACTGTCCCCTTGACATATAAGTTTCCCCAGTCAAGAACCATTCCTTGACAAAAAAAATATTCAAGGGATAGTGCGGATTCTTATCAAGACTAATACTTCACACAATTGGTCTTAGTTGGTCTTTGTCTCATCCAAGACATCACAACTTACCAATCTCAAATGTACAAGAGTAGAAACATTTCACACTACATTTGATAAGTGTTTTAAACCTTACTTTATGTCACTCAATGTTACAATCTTGGAGTATGACTCTAAGAATTGTTTTGGAACGAAGTATGACTCATCTCCTTGATCTTAACCAATCCAACAATTCATGACCTCTCTTCTTAGCCATTACAATGCACTAAGACGTCCTTAGAGTATGAATTTGTGATATGGTTTCATAATCATTAAGATGATCATGGAATATGATACTAAAGTACTCTCCCGTCTTTTTAGATTTGAGAAACTTTTATCCTTCTGCCTAATTTGATTCTTCTTATTCGCTCTGCCATACATTGGAACCTTTTCAACGTTACAGAATTATACTTAACCTTATAAGTATAATCATATTTACTAATCTTTACTAAATCATGACAAATCAATCTTTGTGGTGGACCTTGACTAGTGCACACCCAGTGTACCTAATTCCTTAGTCCTTCAATTGACTCACATATACATGTGATCAAAGAATTAGTCTTAGTTTTCAAAGATGAAAATTCTCATTCATCATACAATACAACTTGTATGATTCCAAGTTTCTGTCCAATTGAAACTTGGGTGATGAAAAAGTTTCTTCATTTGGTAAATTCAGATAGTACCACAAATGAAAGAATCAAATCCACTTTTCAATATTGCTATTACTGGAAACATATAAGCAACAATTTTCCATAGATGCCTTTGTAAGGATATTTTTTAAAATAAATAAAATTAAAACCCTTTTTTTTCTTTTATTTTAAAACTTTGCGGAAAAACTTATCCTTACAATCCACATGAAAACCTTGTTGTTATCTATTCACAAGCAATATATTATAACTCCTAAGAAGTAGCTCAAGAATCCGATCTTCAAACTACGCGATAGAAATCCATCTACGCGATCAGATTCATCATATTCTTTCTTTACGTTTCTTTACCTTTTCTTTGATTCTTAAAACATCACCATGTGACCCAGTCACATCATGTATCAAGAATCTCAGAATAGAAACTTAGCAGAGTTAGATAGTGGACTTTACCTGAAGTAGAGTCAAACTTATCGACTTTAACATCCTTAGGTAAATTATGGCAGCTTTGCAACCAATGCCCCTTTCTTTGGCAATATAAACATATGGACCTTTTGATAATGGTACACGGGACTATCACAGACTTAGTTTTTCTCTTTACCATTTGGTCAACCGAGTTGACTATGGTCGGTCCCTTTCCATTGGGAAGAGAATGCTTTTATGGATTTCCTGTGTCACTATTGTCAATGTCCATCAAGTTTTCAAGGTGTTGATCTTAAGAAATAGATAAAATCATTAAGGGTCTTGTCATAGTCTTTTTCATAGGTGGTCCAAAAGAACTCACTATGTGACTTAGAAAGTGATTGAACCACCAACTTTCTCAAGACTTTGACACCCAACTCTCCCGGCTTGTCAATATGTGACTACATCTCCAAGATGTGACCACACCAAGACCTTTACTTGCCAATAGGGCTCGAGTGACTTTAACCTTTTAAAGAACTTGTGGGTGAGGGAGAATAATTAGAGGAGATAGAGGAAGTGAAGCATGACGTTGAGGAACATCATCTTCAAGAGATTTGGGAAGATTATAAATGTCTAAACCAGACATGTTTTGGGAGATATTCAAGATAGTTGATTTAAAGTCCTTAATATGACACCCAATATGAAATATTAAGGCTAGGACCCAACACAATATTTTATAATTTGGAAGAGGGATGCCGTAATCCAAGCTATAAAATATTTGAAGGTAGGCGAATGACGATTCACCAATTTCCACCATGAAAAACGAAATAATTTATTAGGTTTTAATTGGATTTGAAATTCCTAGATCTTTTTAGATTCATTGAACTTTTCAATGGCATGTTTCAATCTCGAGTGTGCCCTCTCAAATTTTGTGACTGGGATGCCGAGGATCACAAAACAAGGTGTGAATAACCATACCAATTCACTTGGTACCCATAATATTATCACCTAATCAATGTGCCGGTTAACCACACACACTCCATTGATCTATGACAAACATTAAGTCACCCTTCGTGGTCCTTACTAGTCCAAGATAGTGTGTCGGTTAACCACACACGCTCCACCAACGACTTGGTAAGGTACAAAGTGTGAATTCCATGGGCTAGCACCAAATTCACATTTTTCCTAAAGTAACTGAGATTGGGAATTATTAAGATTTTAGTTACTTAGTATTTATCATTAATACTTTTAATGAAGGGAGAATTTAAAGTCATTGTCCTACCCATTCGGCTAACGACCCTCCACCAGTCAAGCAAGCGGTGGGTGAGAGTATACACCCATTAAGTCACCATTTTATAGGCAACAACCTTATACCCACCTTATAGACCGGTTTCGTGAATGAGGCCTGCTAACGGTAAAACGACTTGTTCTTATACATATATATAATAATTAACCATTAATGTTATAAATAGTATAAGTGTTGAATTTTAACTCTTTAGAATTCTAAGGGCTAACTTTGAATTAAAGTATTCATAAGTGAAAACATTTCAAATTCCAAAACTTTAGGGCAAGTTTTGAAGCTATTCAAAACTAATTAATTCCATAACTTATGTGTTTAAAGTAGTTTTAATCCAAAAAACTCTTCAAGTTCCATAACTTATGGAAGACTTTAAACTAATAAGAGAATTAACTTTTCTTTATTTTTATAACTTGTGGAATTAATTAAGTTACACTTTATTTATTTATTTATTTATTTATTAATGAAGTGACTCTTGAACTTCCATAACTTGAGGACAAGTTATGGAGTCATAAAAAAAAATTCAATGACATAAGACTCTTCATTTTGTAACCATTACCAACTTTTATGAGTTTTATGAGTCTTTAATGTGACTCTTCATGTAACTTGAGGACAAGTTACACAAACACATTTTATACTCAACTCTTAGATTAAAATGGATTGAAAACAACTATTTCAATTAACTTTTCTATTAATCTAAGCAACTCATAAGAACAAGATAATTCAAATCAAACTTTCTCATGTAATTAGTCTAAACCTTAAAATAATACAAAACATGAATCTTTTGATAATTATCTTTGAAAATGGATTACCATGAACATTACCACATTAAAAACAAGTTTATAAGTTCAAAAACAACTTAGGGTAATGTTCCTAGACCATTTCTAGCCAAAAACCTCGAAAATATGCTGTATGGGGGTCCAACTCGTCGAGTGCATGAACCGACTCGGCGAGTTGGATCATTTTGATCAGTTTTTAGGTATGGACTCGCCAAGTCCCTTGATGGAATCGCCGAGTCTGATGATCAAACAGCAACACTTTCGATTTTTTTAAGCAGTTTTGCAGGTATAACAAGAAAACAAGCCTAGGCTCTGATACCACTATTGGGTTTTGAGCATTCTAACACTCCTAAGTGTACATGCAACCCTAAATACCTTGGATCTATGTTCTCTCTATTATACATGCAAATAAGAACATCCAAGGTATTATCCTAATCTAACATACAAAACAATGAGTGTAACAAGATAGAATACATACCTCTTTGATGTAGAATGTCTTCATGAAGCTTGAGTGCCTACCCCCAATGGTGTGGAAGCCTCAAATGGAATCACAATCATCAAAACACTTAGAATAACTTGAGAGAGTTCTACACTTCATTAAATCGGCTAGCCCTCTTCTTCACTTTCTAGTGTGATTCTAGTGGCCGATTTTTGTCAAGAATAAGATCTTTATATAGTATTACAATTAGGGTAAATCCTTAATTGTCATGGCTTTCCATTTCCTTGGATCCATGGGTTCAAATACACCATGGAGCATCCATGGACCATCCTATGGGTTTTAGCCCAACTTGATTATCCATGGAGCATTAGCCCACTATATAAGTATGGATGATTTACACAATCTACCCATATATTTAATTAGTCTTCTTTTGATCACTTAATTAATCCTAGATTAACTCTTGATCAATACTAATTAAATAATCTTATTGTTCTTATTATTAATATACTAGAACTTATAATATATTAATAACCATAAGTGTCTTGTTTCTCTCATTATAGTCTATGCAAGTGCATGATGGTATGCAACCCAAATGGACCATGCCGGGTCGGGTCAAGTCTTACCAGTTATAGTTATGGACTTAGACATTAATCCAACAATGTTACATCAAGAAAAATGAAAAAGTAAATAATAAAGACGTATAAACACATTCGAAAGTAATCTTCATTTAGGACTGACCCTTACTTTGCACCTCAAACCGATTCCGAACACCAATATTCTCTACAAACTACAAACATATTATGGAGCATCTTTACTTCATGACAAAGCTAACTTCATAACACCCAAGATATATAAATTGCATAAGTTCACTATCAGGTTCTAACAGGGTTCCTGCATTTTGAGGGGTGAGGCAGAAGACTTTGGAGGAGGCATAAGTCCAACTTTTCTATCCATCCTAGGGATACGAAGATGTACGAGACTTCAGATTTAGCTATTAGCGGCCCTGCATGACGAGGAAAGTTACATGGTTTGATGAGTAGTGGTTGACATGCAAGATGGTCAAAGCTGCACATCAGAGGCCTCACATCAAGGTCCAACCGTTACCCATCCCCATGTGTAAATAGGAGGAGATCACCATGGTTTTATCACGAAATTACCCAGGACGGTGTGGGTTGTTGACTTTATTTGGGTTATTGTTGACAGGTTGACCAAGAGTACAAAGTTTCTTTGTATTTATGAGAGTATATCGGCCGAGAAATTAGTGAATATTTATGTTTGGGAGGTGGTAGCCAAGCACTGAGTGCCGATATTTGTGGTTTCAGACCGCAATGTTCAGTTCACCTCTAAGTTTTGGAGGACGTTTCATGAGGAACTAGGCACTCAATTGCATTTCAGTACAACTTATCACCCACAAACCGATGGGAAGAGTAAGTAGACGATCCAAACGCTTGAGAATATGCTTTAGGTGTATGTTCTACACTTTAGAGGGAGTTGGAATACTTACCTCCCACTAGCTGAGTTGTCCTACAACAATAGTTATCATCCTGGTATTAATTGACCACCATTTGAGATTTTCTGTGGAAGAAGGTGTAGCACTCCGGTTTGTTGGGGGATCTTGGCCATTGAGTCATGGGAAGAACTAAAGTGGTGCTTAAGACCACCGAGTTGATTCAATGGGTGCAGGAGAGGATGCAAGTCATGCAGAGTCATCAGAAAAGCTATGTTGACTGACACTGATCGGATGTAGAGTTTCAGGTGGGAGATTTCGTATTGCTGAGGGTGTCACCTTGGAAAGGTGTCACCTGCTTTCGGAAATGGGGCAAGATGGGTCCCCGATTTATTGGTCCATTTAGGATTTATGCCTTAGTCGGCAAGGTTGCTTAGCAGATGGATCTCCCTGATGAGCTCAGTCAGATTGATAACACCTTCCATGTGTCTTAGTTGCGAAAGTGTGTATCAGATGATGTTGTAATTATTTTGTTAGATGATATTCAGGTGGACGAGATTCTGAAGTATGCTGAGAAGCCAATTGCAGTTCTGGATAGAAAAACTAAAGCTCTTCATAAAAAAGTGGTGAAGCTAGTGAAGGTGCAATGGAAGTACATGAAGGGCTCCAAATGGACCAAGGAGCCGGAGAACAAGATGAGAGAGCATTACTCAGATTTATTCGCATCAGCAGACTTTAAGGAGGAAGCCTAATTCAAGTGGGGGAGATTCGTAACGATCGGAATGCAAGTATTTACTCTTTCTACACTTTGAATGAAATTTCTTCTGGATGGAGGCTCCGTACGTACGATGGGCATATATATGCGTACTCTTAGTGTACTAGGGAGGATTGAGTGCAGAAATGCACCACCTATGTAGGGTGCACCAAGAAGTATGCTCGGTGGATGTGGATTAATATAAAAACCCTAATTTCAGGGCATGGACCTTATTTAGAGACTCTTATGCTACTTGGACCTTACCCTAAATAGCCTCCATTGATTCTTATCGTCCCAGAACCCTCATTTTGCTAACGACTGCGATCCTCGAGCTTAAAATTCTTTTTAATGCCCATATTAATTGGTTCTCAAGAAGAAGAGGGTGGTCGTCAAGTCTTAAATGTGGGAGAGCTTATAGATCCTGCATCTAGTTCATCTTAGGGAGCGCCCAGAGGTAAATAGTTTAGACCTTGCTTATTCCTTTTGCTAGAATGAGTTAGGGCTAGTTATGTGTTCATTTTTGGTCGATGAATCTTCTCTTTTGTGTTTCTGCAACTCTAGAGGTTAGGAATGTTAGTATTAGGTTCTTTGTCATAGTCAAAGCTTAAAAATTCTTACGTGATAATTGTTACGACTCTGTGCATTAATCTAAGGTCTTAAAGAGAGTCTTAATGGATAAGATTAGGTGCTGGGTTCATATAAGGCATGCAAAGTGTATCAACCCAAAATTTCCATTCTATACAAACGGTATCACTTCAATAGAAGTTATAACAGTCATAGTCGATTTTCAGACTTTTCGTATAAGTTGGAGTAACTTAGGGTTTATACTTCAGTAAATATCAGGAGAGTGGATGCATTACGGTTTTGTGCAACACTGTTATTCCAACACCCGGTTATATTAGAAATCAATTCTCGAATAAAAATATTTTCTGACAAAAATACTTCAGGACTATAAATAGATTTCTAAACTAAATTCATTCATTAGTCACATTTCCAACAAGAGAAAAGCCATTTTCTCTCTCACGGATCTTCAGGTTTTTGTCCCAAATCGTGAGTACACTTTTGTAGTTGTGATTTAATGCTTGTTATATTCTTAATAACATAGATTACATGTCAAATATGTGAGATTCGGGAGTTTACCGCCTAAGAACGTTCTTGGGGAGTAAACTCCAAAACGAAGCGTAAAGGCTATCAAATCCCATTTCCTTGTTAGGTAACTAGCTTAGGATGATATGTATGCATATTTGAGACTAGAAAACAATCAAAAACACCTAACTTTAGGAGTTCATGGCCCAAGAAAGTCTTACGCCGTAAACTCCAAATTCAAGGGACATAACATTCCCTAATCACTCCTAAGGCTTTAGACTTTAATACCCATTTAACCCTAGCTAATTTATGGACTTTTAAACATCAAGAACACCCCTAAAAAGGATTTTACGGCCAAGGAATAACTCTTGGGCCGTAAACACCATGTAAGGGCAGCATAGTGTGCCTAGGGTCCTCTTTAGCCTTAACCAAAAGCCTAGTAATTATCCTACTTGCGCAAGGGACTTGAAAGAATTAAAACACCCATCCCTTCAGAGTTTACGGTTGTAAACTCCAAAAGAAATGGTCTTTTGGCCGTAAACTCCTCAAAGGAGTATTTTAAGGCCCTAAACTATCCAAAGGATTAAACCACCAAGCAAGGCTTATTCTAGAAATCATTTAACACTTCAAAACACCAAAAACCACTAAGATTAGAGTTCACGGCCGTAAAATCAAGGGTTTATGACCGTAAACTCCTTGTGTGGAGTTTCTTGTGTAGTAAACACTTATACAAGGTCCTTGGAAGCTTTAAACCCATTTAGCCTTGTCCCATAACAACGTAGAAGCAACCCTTAGGACCTATAACACTTATACAAAGTGTTACATGCTCCTGAGTGTCCCAACTTATTTTATTAAGTTATTATTGGGCTAATTAGTTATATATATGCTCATTATATGATAACTAGGCTCGTGCGTGTGAACAAGTCTCTGTTTGCCACCTAGCACGGTACCCGATACTTCAATCCAATCCACTCACCACAAGTGAGTTCATACCCCTTTAATTAACCATTGAAATGCTTTTAAATGTTTTGAATACTTTATGGGGGGGGGGATACAAGTTGAATACTTATAGTTATTACATCAATCACATGTGATTACATTAATCAGATGCGATTAATAACTAGAAAACCAATGATTTTATCACTGTACAAATTGTTTATCAAACTGTTTTACTTCAAAATGTTTTACAAACTCTTTTACTTATCAAATGCTTTTATTAAACTTTGTTTTACTTCTTATAAATTGGATGCCCATATATGTATAGATATATAAGAAATGTTTAAAGGGCTTAGGAAGGCCATCCGCCCTATTTCCTTTTTCTCGATTTGGATGTGGTCTGGTGGGATTTCGGGTAACCGTCCGAAGGTCGTTTCAATATTAATTATATATCAAATATACATGTATATACATAAAAGTACTTCCATATTCATACTTATCATTACATCATCAGTAAGTTACCATCGGGGTAACATAGGATCATACTACTACAATTTCTAGATAAATGAGTCAGTTCATTCATGAATTAATACTTATTACTACGAGTACTTATACAACTATACTAGAAAGAGAACATGTACAATTATACTAGAAAGAGAACATATACAACTATACTAGATAGAGAACATATACAACTATACTAGAGGAAGAACATATACAACTATACTAGAACAGTTCATTACATTACATATACAAGAATACATTAACAATTGTGATCCACTGTATCGGAGTGTCACACCCCGAAAACCAAAGGCGGAAACGTCTCCGGGGTTGACTCCAAGTTGAGTATCAAATCCAATGTAGATAGTAATCACAGTAAACAAACGTTACATTACATATATATGAAAGTTTACATTTGTTTCAAAAGTAAAGTTATACAAGATATACATATGCATCATATTAACAAAAGTTGAGACGAGTCTTCCACGCACTCCGTCTTCATCAAAAGAGATCACCAGGTACCTGTCTAACTTGGACCTGAGAATACAAGCGGTTTGAAAATCAGCATAAAGCTGGTGAGTTCATAAGCGGTTTTGGTTTATGAAAATGTATCGATTTCCTTTAGTTTCCGAAAATACTTGTTATCCAAGAAAATCCCATATTTTCTTATGTGAAGTTGGTTAAGTTATCATTTGTTACCAATTCGATTATGTATTGTATTTTACCCCAGGAAAATCCCATATTTTCCTAATTGTAAGATCGGTTGTATAACACAAAGTATAGTTTAACACACAAAACTATATAATGAAAATCTTGGGATCACTATCCCGAAAGACATATAAGATAGTTTGACACATCTGAAAGTACAGGTTTAAGATCATGGGACTATCATCCCGGACTAAACACGAGATAAGTTGATGTATATATGTAAATATAGATTGAAACCATGGGATCACTATCCCGAATAAGATACAGATTTGGAAAACCATGGGATCACTATCCCGTATAAGATGTAGATACAAAACCTTGGGATCATTACCCCATATAAGATATAGATTTAGAAAACCATGGGATCACTATCCCGTATAAGTTATAGATACAAAACCATAGGATCACTATCCCGTATAAGATATAGTTAAAGACCATGAGGAAAGACATCCCGTACAAGTTATAGGCATAAAACCATGGGATCACTATCCCGTACTAGATACAAAATAGTTTGGTTAATTCCATGGGATCACCATCCCGAAAGAGATATAGAAACAAAACCATGGGATCACTATCCCGAAAGAGATATAAGATATAGATGCAAAATCATGGGATCACTATCCCGAACGAGATATAGTTTCTGAACCCAAACTGTGAATAGGCTAATATTAATACATGTTGTGAGTCGGGTAACCATACTAATACGACAATGTGACCTCCTTGACGTTTGTCAGACGTCGAAACGATATCCAGAAATTTGTCACCCCAGGCGTGCCCGCCTAACTGTAGCTAGCAGTTAAGGTGTGGGATTGTTAGTCCCGAATAGATCTATTCACAATTTCCGCGCTCTCCCTCCAGGAGACTCTGGTTACACTTCCGGGGAGGATTTACTGATCATCCATAAAGGGTAGTGACTATCTCACAAACCAGTACTAAACTATTCACAGGGTTCTCATAAGATATCGACATACAGAAGATTATGAAACATAGTACAGTAACTATATATACATACATGAAATTATCAGATAATACATTCAAATGATACGGAGATAAACTGAATCAGACATAGTTTATCTAATAACTTGATATAGATATCAGTATACGATAGAAAGAACAGTAAAGACCCCCAAATTATTCCCATAATAATTTGATTAGTTTGATTGTTTCCTTAACTAAAATTCTTTTAGTTGTAATTGATAAGTCATTCCTTATGCTCAGCATAATACATAAGGAGTAAAAGAGTTTATAAGTTTGTCAGATATAATTTGAAACATATCAATGTTTTGATTTGAAAACAGTTGTAGTTTGCTTGTATTCCCCCCCTGAAAACATTGAAAACAGTGAAAAAGCCGTAGGGGTATGAACTCACCAGACGAGATATGAGACGGTTTGGATGCTAAGAGTTGATCCGGGACTTGTAAACACACGAGGTTCCTAATTATGATGTAAAGATACACATTTGTATCTAATTAGGACTTAGATTGATTGTTGGATAGGGACAAATGCTTCAAGTCGCGATAACACTCCGATACAAGTGTTTGGAGGGACCCGAGTAGCATTTAGGGACATGAATGATGCAAGGGACTTGGGAAATGAGTTGGGACTTCAAAGGAACACCCCCTTTAGGGAGTTTATGGCCAAAACACCGATTCCCCATGAGTTTACGGCCGTAAACTCATGATGGGTGGTTTATGGTGCAATTTGGACTTCCAACACTAAGGGGATAATTTCTAGACTTGGTTTAAGGACTTGAAATGATTTCAAAACATCAAATAGACCCCCTTATGGGAGTTTACGGCCTAGCATGGCTCCATGGCCGTAAACTCCTATTTTTCCAAGAAAATGATGTTAAATGGTTCCAAAACAAATCACATGTGATTAATAGAATTATTCCAAGGCCTAACATGAGTTTCATGGGACTTTTGAGGGGTTTGTGGAGTTTACGGCCCATGAGACCCCCCTCATGGCCGTAAACTCTTCTATATAGTGCTACAAGGTGTTTCAAGGCCTAAAACTTGCATGGAAGGACTTCTAAAATTCATCTAAGGGCCTTAGGGGTGTTTGGTTTGCATTCTAACACCATGAATCATGGAGTTTACGGCCCAAGCACATGCCTTGGCCGTAAACTCACATAAGTCCCCCAAAAATCATGTTTCAAGTGTCCAAATGCTTAAACCAATGTTCTATAATTCATATCTAAGCCATACTAGTGATTTGGAAGGGTTTAAGGGCATGAAAACCCTAATTATATGAGTTTACGGCCCAAGAATGATCCTTGGCCATAAACTCCTTTAAACATCACAAAATTCATGTTTTAATTGTTTAAAGTCCATATCTTGAAGTCCCTTGGCCATATCTAAAGTCCAAATGAGCTTAGGAAGGAGTTTAAGGGCTTAAAACCCTTCAAAATGGTGTTTACGGCCTAGGCAACCTCCTGGGCCGTAAACTCCTATATGTTGTCCCATTTCATGATTAAATGTCGAATTTGGAAGCCAAATATGATATAGATTAAGGCTAGGAAGGTACCTTAAGGATTTGAGACCTTAAATTTGAGTTTTGGACCCTTAAACTTGGATTTAGGAGAGAGGTTAGAGAGAGAGTAGAGAGAGAAGTAAAAAGCTTCAAATGGAAGCTAGAACACGTTTATATAGGTCTTTGAACTTGTACGCGGTGCAATTCTACCCGATACCGGCATTAAACGCGGCTTTTGGTCGCACCCGATTAAATTACCGTCACCCGACGGGGACATTTCTAAAACTTATGAAATGATTATATTCGGGCTAATTACGCGAGTTCCTGAGTGATTTAAACACTCATTAAAATAAAATAAACATATAAGTTTATACAATTAACTCCAAAGAGAAAACGGAACGAATTTGACAACGGTGACTTTCCGGGTAGAACGGGTTTTGGCGACGAAAAATTTCGGATTGTTACACGGAGCATGCCTTAATTGTCATGGCTTGAGTTGTAGCCAGAATTCTCTTGGAGGGAGAGCGTGAGTTTGCATATAGATCTATACTAGATTGACTATCCTACACCTTGCTACTAGCTACAGCCGGACCTGCAGGTCTGCGGGTGCCAAACGTCATTCCGTTATTACGACCATTCATATGTCGTTGTTATCAGTCGATAGTATGGTGCAATTTATCACATGATACCATAATATAAATCCGGTTTAAGGTAGTTAGTACAACAGTAGTTCCTATAATACAACACTACAGTACTACATTAATTTACTCTTTACACAATTAGTGATCTTTTCACTTAAACATTTATGTACAAACTATATTTTGAAAATGATAGTTACACTTGAGTAACTTACACACTTTTACAGTAAACGAACATACAAAGCAGTCAAGCCTTGGTAGAAGGCTACTTTAATAGAAAATATAGGTTTTTCTGAGAGATTCAAACTTTTACAAACACTTACAAACATTTACATACATTTTACAAACTTACACATGATACATGTTCAAACGTTTTTGGATGACAAATACCGACACTAAAATACTTATGAACTCACCAGCTTAATGCTGATAAACTCTTTCAAAATAACTTGTATTCTCAGGTCATCAGTAGACAGGTACCAAGGCCAACTTTTGAGAAGATGGAGCGCATCCAAGACTCATCTAATTATTTTGATTTACATTATTTTTGGTGTCTATACTGTACAGAACACGCTTGTATTAAAATTATATATTTAATGCAATGGATGATGTTGTTTGCTTATTTACATTTACTGTGTTGTGATACTTTACATGACGTCCTCCGCCCCAGAACATTTCCGCCGTTTTTGGTTTTGGGGTGTGACAGATTGGTATCAAAGCATTGTTTGTAGTGAATCAAGTATATCAACCCATAAAAGATATACTAAACTATAAACCCATTTGGGATTAAAAAACTCTGACCAAGAGTCTATACATTAAATACTAAAATATTTAATTAAGTATACTAGTCTGCATTCATACTAAAATCAGTGTCACAATGACAAGAACAAAAGTATTACGATTGTTAAATATCACAGGTAAGCTCGGGGATATATGGTCAGTCCTGGGAATGGCATAGCCTGATCAACTATGCTGGTCCGAGGAGTGATTAACATATGCCCTAGAATGGTTGTGATGTGTTAACAAGTCTAAATACTGACCAACAATACCACAAGAAGATCAATAGAACCTAAACTTAAAATACTATAGGTGTATTTTGTACTACTAGCTACATATATACTATATCCTTATACCTCTCTTCTTGCATAGATTTAAATGGCTGGATTCCATCATGGTGACCCGTACTTTCCAAATGAAGGAAACGAAGGATGGCTCGAAGCAGAGTCCAATGATGAGCACCGAATTCCATTGGATGATCATCAAGCTGAAGGCTTCTCGGATGGACCAGACTCTGAGCCCGAAGTTAACAACCTACCTCCAGTAGGTCAAGCCTCGAACAACAACCCTCGACCAGCTTTTCCAGGTCCCACTCCCTTGGGGGTAAATAACTTGAATTGTTGGAGTGACGAACAGGGTCAACCCTTACCATACATTGGGGACCGAAGCTTTTACAACATTAGCGAAGGTGGTTCTACTGACCGAGCTCTGCCCTTCATTATCTACAGAATAGCTTGTAATGTTGAGCAGGGTCGAGCAGCCATCGACCGAGTCATGGAGATTGATGCCAACTCAAGTGTCAACACAGTTCGCATTCGCCGTCTCGAAGAAGACATGGAACGGACCCGGAGAACCAATGAAACCCTTCAGCAACATCTGGTTGCCTCTCAAGTAGAGGTTATGGAACTTCGAGCTCGTCAAAGGGCTCATGAACGACACCTTCAAGAGGTGATCCGTCAAATGAGAGACCTCAGGGTTCTCCCAAGGAATACTCATCGCAGTTAGATGATGCCTAGTACATCATTATCTTTTGGGTTAAGGATTAGCCTTTAACATCTGTGCTCTAAGTAGCACTTGTCTGTAAAATATTCCTTACTTTCAGTACTCTAATTAGGAATCTAAGAACTGTCAAACTTTTCCGTCTGGTATGATGTAAGACCTATTGTTAGGTTGATTTTCCCTAAACTTATTACATCGGTAATACCAGTACTATTGACATCTATCTAATATGTGCGAAAAATCTTTACACTCTCGTTTTCCTACTAATCTTCCTTGTTATGATCTCAAACACTCATTCAACTGTTGGGCTATGGTTAGTTAGTCCATGTGTCACTCTCACCTTACATACAAATTGATTCTTACCACCTTGCTTATCTTTATAAACTTATAGCTGAAAGATGCCTCCTCGCAAATCTCCCCAGAATAACCCTACACCTCCACCGCCTCCTCCACCTCTGGTCATCGATACAACATCCCTAAATGTTGCCGTAGCTGCAGCAGTTGCAACTGCCATGACACAATATCACTCTACTAATGCCAGCAGAGGTGGAACCCCTGTTAACTCTATCCCGGTTGAAACTCCTATGCGCTCGAGAAAGTGCTCTTTCAAGGATTTCACCAACTGCAAACCGAAGTCCTTTCATGGGACCGGCGGAGTTATTGCCCTCTTGCAATGGTTCGAGAAGACTGAATCAGTCTTCGAAATTTGTTCATGCCCTGCTGCGAGCAAAGTCAAATATGCTGCATGCGCCTTTGAAGGAAAGGCACTAACGTGCTGGAATGGCCACGTTAAAGCTCTAACCCTTGTCATAGCCAAAGACATAGACTGGGAAACGATGAAAGACCTCATGACTGAAGAATACTGCCCGAGGGGCGAAATCCAGAAATTGAAGCAGGAGCTTTGGAGCCTGACCATGAAGGCCACCAACATTGTCGCTTATACAGCCAGATTTAGCGAACTAGTGGCCCTCTGCCCCAATATGGTTCCCACTGAAGGGAAAAAGATCGAAAGGTACATATGGGGGATAGTGCCTACGTATCAGGGGAATGTCCTATCATCAAACCCCGCTACCTTCGACAGTGCCAAGCGACTGATTGACCATGGAGTCAAAACCCCTGCAACAACAACAACCCTAGCCATCCCGGAACCCTCAAAACCCGCTGACACTAAGCGGAAGTTTTGGGAAGACAAGAAGAAACAGCGAGCTGCTAAAAAGCAGCAAGTTATGGCTGTTCATTTCGAGATAACCCCTACTGTTGATACTGCTCCGGTGAGAAAGTATGTTGGACGTTTTCCCATGTACAACAAATGCAACTTTCACCACAACGGCCCCTGCCGTGAAATGCAGTGCTCTAACTGCAACAGGAAAGGACACACCATCCCTTTCTGTAAATCCCCGGTGAGGTTGATCACCCAAGTCCCTGGCTCTGGCGCGAGCCCAACCTGCTATGGATGTGGTGAAACAGGCCACTACAAGAGGGACTGCCCCAAAGCGAAGAATGTTGGCGGAGCAGGGAGGATACTGGCAATAGGCCATGGGGAAGTAGTTTCTGACCCGGCGGTGGTAACTAGTATGTTCCTCCTCGATAACTCCTATGCATACATTATGTTCGATAGTGGAGCGGAGCGAATCTTCGTGAACTATAAATTTGCCCGCATGCTTAAACAACGACCACACGCACTTCAAGAACAATTCACAGTAGAAATGGCTAATGGAAAAACAGAAAACACCAATAGCATATACTTAGGATGTACCCTAACTCTAGATAACCATTCATTCCCAATCGACCTTATGCCGGTCTCGATTAAAAGCTTCGACGTTGTCATCGGCACGGATTGGTTGAGCCTTCATCGTGCCGACATCATGTGCTTCGAGAAAGCAGTCCGTCTAAACCTTCCATCTAACGAAACTCTTATCGTCTACGGGGACAAACCCGGTGCAAGTCTCCGTATTATATCAAGTATTGAAGCACAGAAATATATGCGTAAAGAATACCATGCATTCCTTGCTCACATTATCGACATGAACCTCGAAACGAAAGAACTAAAGAACATTCCAGTAGTGAGCGATTTCCCAGACATTCTCCCAGAAGAGCTACCAGGATTACCTCCGCAACGACAGGTCAAGTTCATAATCGACTTAGTCCCAGGAACTGTCCCAATAGCCAAGTCGCCCTATCGATTAGCACCAGCAGAGATGCAGGAACTATCCGATCAACTTAACGAACTCCTCACCAAGGGTTTCATAAGACCAAGCTTCTCACTTTGGGGAGCACCTGTCTTGTTTGTTAAGAAGAAAGACAGATCATTCTGTATGTGTATTGACTACATGGAACTCAACAAACTGACGGTCAAGAATCGATAGCCTCTACCGCGCATAGACGATCTATTTGACCAACTGCAAGGGGCTAGTTACTTCTCCAAAATTGATCTGAGATCCGGATATCACCAGTTACGAGTACTAGAGGAGGATGTTCAAAAGACAGCCTTCCGAACTCGTTACGAACACTACGAGTTCGTGGTGATGCCATTCGGATTGACCAATGCACCCGCAGTTTTCATGGACCTGATGAACAGAATATGCTGACCTTACTTGGATCAGTTCGTCATCGTTTTCATTGACGACATCCTGATCTACTCCCGAAGTAAGGAAGAGCATGGAGATCACCTGCGACAAGTTTTAGGAACTTTACGAACAGAGAAACTCTATGCAAAGTTCTCGAAATGTCAATTTTGGATCCGAAGAGTTGAATTCTTAGGACACGTGGTAAGCGAAGAGGGAATCCATGTGGACCCATCCAAAATTAAAGCCATTGAGAACTGGTCAGCACCGAAGACGCCTACAGAAATTCGTCAATTTCTAGGCCTCGGTGGCTACTACCGCAGATTCGAACAGAACTTCTCCCGAATAGCGAAACCTCTTACAAACCTGACCCAGAAAGGCGTGGCCTTTGACTGGGAAGAGAAACAAGAAAGAGCAGTCCAAACGCTCAAACGAGCCTTGTGCACCGCACCAATACTATCTCTCCCCGAAGGGATAGAAGACTTCGTATTCTATTGCGATGCATCGAACCAAGGGCTCGGGTGTGTTTTGATGGAGCGAGGTAAGGTCATCGCCTACGCTTCCAGACAGTTGAAGACACACGAAGTTAACTATACGACCCACGATCTTGAGCTAGGAGCCGTGGTGTTTGCTCTGAAGATCTGGAGACATTACTTGTACAGGACGAAAAGCACTATATTTAACGACCACAAGAGTTTACAACACATATTCGATCAGAAGGAGCTCAACATGAGACAACAACGGTGGGTCGAGCTACTCAGTGACTACGAATGCGATATTCATTATCATCCGGGTAAAGCCAACGTAGTAGCAGACGCCCTAAGTCGGAAGGAATATTCTGGTCGCAGAGTCAAGTCATTGTCAATAACCATCCATTCACACTTGTCTAAACAAATTCAGGCGGCCCAACTTGAAGCCATGAAACCTGAAAATGTGTCGAGTGAATCCCTCAGAGGAATGGACAAGAGTTTAGAAGCCAAGGGTGACGGAGCCTTATATTTCATGGACCGGATCTGGACACCGAAACATGGTGGTTTCCGAGACTTAGTCATGACCGAGGCGCAGAGCACTCGGTATTCCGTCCACCCAGGTTCAGATAAGATGTATCTGGATCTTAAAAAGCCATACTTGTGGCCTAATATGAAAGCAGAGATTGCTACCTTCGTAAGTAAATGCCTTACTTGCGCAAAGGTTAAGGTCGAGTACCAGAAGCCCTCCGGTTTACAGCAACAACTAGAGATTCCAGAATAGAAGTGGGAGCGGATCACTATGGATTTCATAACCAAGTTGCCCAAGACAACGGGTGGACTTGATACCATATGGGTCATCATCGATAGACTGACCAAGTCTGCACATTTCCTGCCTATCAAAGAAACCGACAAGATGGAGAAACTTACGAGAACATACATTAGGGAAATCGTACAGCTACATGGTGTGCCTATATCCATTATCTCCGATAGAGATAGTAGGTTCACCTCAAGATTCTGGCAATCACTACAACATTCCCTAGGAACAAGGCTAGACATGAGCACAGCCTACCATCCACAGATTGACGGACAAAGTGAGAGAGCAATCCAAACTTTAGAAGATATGTTGCATGCTTGTGTAATTGACTTTGGAAAAGCGTGGGATACTCGTTTACCCCTCGTCGAATTTTCCTACAACAACAGTTATCACACGAGCATAAAGGCGGCACCATTTGAAGCCCTCTACGGCCGAAAGTGCAGATCTGTGCTGTGTTGGGCTGAAGTGGGTGATACCCAATTAGCAAGGGGGCAAGCTTCTGAAAGTACTCTCACCGGTCAGAAGATCATTCGGGAAATGACAGAGAAAATCGTTTAGATCCGTGAATGATTGAAAGCCTCTAGAGACCGCCAGAAGAGCTACGCTGATAAGCGAAGAAAACCTTTGGAACTTCAGGTGGGAGACCGAGTACTTCTCAAAGTCTCACCCTGGAAGGGCATGATACGCTTCGGTAAGCGTGGGAAGCTTAATCCGAGGTACATAGGGCCTTTCGAGATTCTCACAAGAGTCGGCCCAGTAGCTTACAAACTCGATCTACCTGACACACTTTGTAACGTACATTCTACATTCCACGTATGGAACTTGAAAAAGTGTCTGTCCGACGAGACTCTTGTAATCCCACTCGACGAGATCGAGATCAACGAGAGCCCCAACTTCGTAGAAGAACCTGTAGAGATCATGGACCGGGAGGTCAAGCAAACGAAACAAAGCCGTATCCCGATTGTGAAGGTTCGCTGGAACGCCAAGCGAGGACCAAAATTCACTTGGGAACGCGAGGATCAGATGAAACTGAAATCCCCTCATCTTTTCGCTTAGTTATTTGTAACTTCTTATTTGCTTAAATTCTAATTTCGGGACGAAATTCCATCTAACGGGGGGATGAGGTGACAACCCGAAATTTCCATTCTATACAAACGGTATCACATGCATAGAAGTTATAACAGTCATAGTCGATTTTCAGACTTTTCGTATAAGTTGGATTAACTTAGGGTTTACACTTCAATAAATATCAGGAGAGTGGATGCATTATGATTTTGTTAAACACTGTTATTCCAACACTCGGTTATATTAGATATCAATTCCGGAATAAAAATATTTTCTACCAAAAATATTTCAGGACTATAAATAGATTTCTAAACTAAATTCATTCATTATTCACATTTCCAACTAGAGAAAAGCCATTTTCTCTCTCACGAATCTTCGGGTTTTCATCCCAAATCATGAGTACACTTCTCTAGTTGTTATTTAATGCTTGTTATATGCTTAATAACATATATTACATGTCAAATATGTGAGATTCGGGAGTTTACCGCCCAAGAATGTTCTTGGGGAGTAAACTCCAAAACGAAGCCTAAAGGCTATCTAGTCCCATTTCCTTGTTAGGTAACTAACTTAGGATGATATGTATGCATATTTGAGACTAGAAAACAATCAAAAACACCTAACTTTAGTAGTTCACGGCGCAAGAAAGTCTTATGCCGTAAACTCCAAATTCAAGGGACATAACATGCCCTAATCACTCCTAAGGATTTAGACTTTAATACCCATTAACCCTAGCTAATTTATGGACTTTTAAACATCAAGAATACCCCTAAAAAGGAGTTTACGGCCATGGAACAACTCTTGGGCTGTAAACACCATGTAAGGGCACCAAAGTGTGCCTAGGGTCCTCTTTAGCCTTAAACAAAAGCCTAGTAATTATCCTACTTGTGCAAGGGACTTGAAAGAATTTAAACACCCATCCCTTGAGATTTTATAGTTGTAAACTCCAAAATAAATGGTATTTTGGCCGAAAACTCCTCAAAGGAGTATTTTAAGGCCCTAAACTACCCAAAGGAATAAACCACCAAGCAAGGCTTATTCTAGAAATCATTTAACACTTCAAAACACCAAAAACCACCAAGATTAGAGTTCACGGCCGTAAACTCAAGGGTTTACAACTGTAAACTGCTTGTGTGGAGTTTCTTGAGTAGTAAACACTTATACAAGGTCCTTGGAAGCTTTAAACCCCTTTAGCCTTGTCCCATAACAACCTAGAAGTAACCCTTAGGACCTATAACACTTATACAAAGTGTTACATGTTCCTGAGTGTCCCAACTTATTTTATTAAGTTATTATTGGGCTAATTAGTTATATATATACTCATTATATGATAAATAGGCTCGTACGTGTGAATAAGTCTCCATTTGCCACCTAGCACGATACCTGATACTTCAATCCAATCCACTCACCACAAGTGAGTTCATACCCCTTTAATTAACCTTTGAAATGCTTTTAAATGTTTTAAATACTTTATGGGGGGATACAAGTTGAATACTTATAGTTATTACATCAATCACATGTGATTACATTAATCACATGCAATTAATAACTAGAAAACCAACGATTTTATCACTGTACAAACTGTTTATCAAACTGTTTTACTTCAAAATGTTTTACAAAATGTTTTACTTATCAAATGCTTTTATTAAACTTTGTTATACTTCTTATAAATTGCATGCCCATATATGTATAGATATATAAGAAATGTTCAAAGGGCTTAGGAAGGCCATCCGCCCTATTTCCTTTTTCTCGATTTGGATGTGGTCTGGTGGGATTTCGGGTAACCGTTCGAAGGTCGTTTCAGTATTAATTATATATCAAATATACATACATAGACATAAAAGTACTTCCATATTCATACTTATCAGTACATCATCAGTAAGTTACCATCGGGGTAACATAGGATCATACTACTAAAATTTCTAGATAAATGAGTCAGTTCATTCATGAATTAATACTTATTACTATGAGTACTTATACAACTATACTAGAAAGAGCACATATACAATTATACTAGAAAGAGAACATATACAACTATACTAGATAGAGAACATATACAACTATACTAGAGGAAGAACATATACAACTATACTAGAACAGTTCATTACATTACATATACAAGAATACGTTAACAATTGTGATCCACTGTATCGGAGCATGCCTTAATTGTCATAGCCCGAGTTGTAGCTAGAATTCTCTTGGAGGGAGAGCGTGAGTTTGCGTATAGATCTATACTGGATTGACTATCCTACACCTTGTTGCTAGCTACAGCCGGACCTGCAGGTCTGCGGGTGCCAAACGTCATTCCGTTATTACGACCATTCATATGTTGTTGTTACCAGTTGATAGTATGGTGCAATTTATCACATGATACCTTAATATAAATCCGGTTTAAGGTAGTTAGTACAATAGTAGTTCCTATAATACAACACTACAGTACTACATTAATTTACTCCTTATACAATTAGTGATCTTTTCACTTAAACAGTTATGTACAAACTATATTTTGAAAATGATAGTTACACTTGAGTAAATTACACACCTTTACAATAAACGAACATACAAAGTAGTTAAGCCTTGGTAGAAGGCTACTTTAATAGAAAATATAGATTTTTCTGAGAGACTCAAACTTTTACAAACACTTACAAACATTTACATACATTTTACAAACTTACACATGATACATGTTCAAACGGTTTTGGATGACAAATACTGACAATAAAATACTTATGAACTCACCAGCGTAATGCTCAATCGTTTTGATAACAAACACCGACACTAAAATACTTATGAACTCACCAGCTTTATGCTGATAAACTCTTTCAAAATAACTTGTATTCTCAGGTCATCAGTAGACAGGTACCAAGGCCAGCTTTTGAGAAGATGGAGCGCATCCAAGACTCATCTTATTATTTTTACTTTCATTATTTTTGATGTCTATACTGTACAGAACACGCTTGTATTAAATTTATATATTTAATGCAATGGATGATGTTGTTTGCTTATTTACATTTACTGTGCTGTGATACTTTAGATGACGTCCTCCGCCCCAGAACGTTTCTGCCATTCTTGGTTTTGGGGTGTGACACAAAGGCATAAAGATGCCAACATTATGCCTTAGGACCTTTAAAATGACCAAGATATGGAATTTAGGCGAAGAGTTCATGCGTTACGGACTTAATGAATTTTGTGCAAAGCAACTTGTACGATGGGCGTACAACCCATGAACTTTGAACGCTAACCGTACTAAAGAGGTATGCTGGGCATACGCTTCTAGTGGGTTTTGGACTTTGGTGGACTTTTGTGCCATTTTGGTCCAAATTGACCTTAGCCTGGATCTTCTAGTGTTTTGGGCCTTTGAATTTGTTATTGTACCATTGATGGCATCGTTGGGCCTTTTCGAGGCTTCTGACCCATTATTATTTTGGATCTTAGATGTTAGGCCCATTAATGAAAGGAAGATTTTTCGGACTTATTGAAGGAATTTGGACTTAGGATTTTGGTCCCTTGGCAAGGTTGTTTCATAATCTTAATTAAGGTAATTTTTATATTTATATAGTGTGAGATTTTTGAAATAGTAACCGAGCAGTTATTGTTTTCAGCAGACTAAGGTGAGTCTTCTCACTATGTCAATAAGTTGAAGGCACCAATGCCGACCTATTATCTGATATATGAATTGTTATTTGTTATACATCGACTATATGAAGTTCTCGGAGGTAGCATGTGGAGCTTATATGAAGACCATTCGGGTAGGCCATGGCACCTGGATATTAGACCATGGGGGTAGCCCAGGGCACTTGGATATCATACCATAAGGGTAGCCCATGGCATTCCTGGTAAAGACCATGGTGGTAGCCCATGGCAGCTCTATGTTGTTTGCATGCTATTATGTGGGTGTATGTTATACATTAGGCTCCTGCATACAGTTTGTTTCGGTGCTTTTCAATTACTTCCAATACTAATGGGAAGGGCACGGCTTGATGACGCATCATTCCCTCTCTAGCACTTTCCGCGTTATCTATTTTCTTACTCTGATATTCGATACGATACGATTTAATGGATTTTTGGGAAAAAATTGTGCTTCTATTTTCAAAAATGAAAATTTTTATCTGATTTTTGGGTTGTTACGTCATCCAATTTGAAAATACATGTATAATCAGCCTATAACGTGGTTATAGAAATCGCAAAATTACCCTAACCATAAAAAGAAAGCACTAAGCCGTTAGGTGACCTTTATCCCACTAGTGTAAACCAGAGATGTACGAGTATTCTTCAAAATTGATTACATAGATTAGACGTCTGTAAGGGGTCTTTCATGATTTTATAATTCTAGTTTATAGAATATATTATACCATTGTTACTTCATGCATCCAATAAGGCATGTTATACTTTAAAAATCTTATTTTATGTAAAATCACATTTTAACAATGTGATTTTATAAAATCCGGATTTATAGAATTGATGCAATCAAAGTTTAATAGCTAGTATTAAGTGCGATGTTTAATCTCTTCAAAATATTTGTAAATCTTTTAATAAAACTCCATTTTTTAAAACAAGGTTTGGAGTTTGATAAGTTTATTAATCTTAATTTTATTCCCGAAATTTTATCGGTTGCTAGACTTAAAGAAAAAGCTTGTTTTATGTTTAAAACTATTTAAATATCTTTGTTAAAAGGTAAATTTCATTAAAACCAAAAATATTTAGTAATTTTTATTTATGTTGAAATATTATTTTGCATTTGAAAAACTAATTTATCAACCATACCATAATAATAATAACATAAGATTAAATAACACAAAGATGTAAAACACATATGCGCATAAACCAACTAACTATAGACATTTTGTGAGATATGACAAAATACCAAGCCCATTCCTAAAGGGACATTTAAAAGGACCAAAAATCTTCTAGTAATGTGGTTGTAGAGCTCCTAATTGGGAAACACCAATTGCTTGCAACATGTTGAAAAGCTTCTTGAAAGTACTAATTTAGCACATGCAACACTTTGAGGAAGTGTTTCTAGAAGTGTAACGAAACCTCCAACAACCTTTAAGGGAGCTGTAAACCATGATTGATTTAGTGATAATTTGAGGAAGTGTCACTATTTTCCCTGCAAACTCACATATTACAAAAATTAACTTTTGATCTTCAAAAAATGGCCCCATCTTCATGTTTTTTTTATATTTTTGTACAAATAAATTATTTCTTAAAACTAATCAATTAACTACAAAAGTTAATGAAGAAACTAATCTACTTAGTTGTTTCATACAATATGAATAAAAAAATATATCAACTACATTTCAAAGAAATCAGCACAAACAACAACACAAAGGTCCTTCTCTAGTTTAAGCACATCATACACATTAATATACTCAAAATTATATAAAACAATTCTTTCTTTTTCCAAGACAACTTTATGACTTAAAATATGCATGTAAACTTTTAGTAATAAAATAAGAATTTTAAAAAGCTTACAAGTTTTCATAGAAAACATGTATGGTTTTTTCTTGCAAAGAGAAAACCACTATGTTTTAAAAAAAATAAAGATTTAATCAACTTAACAAATAATTAGACTAATCTTGAAAAAATGATTTGATAGCAATTATTGTGTTTTTATTCAAAAATGTTTTAAAAATCATAAACATGGCAACAAAAAAAACATAAGATTTGAACCAAAAAAAATTAGTTTCATTCGTACCAAAACATAATTTTGCAAGACTTAGAAAGATTAAAACAACCATATATGGAAAGTGATAAAACATTTGAAGACTTTGGCTCTTTGTGGAAATTAGGAATTTTATGAAGACGGCTTTAAGATCCAATGAAGAAGCTCTCTTAAAGTATCCACCAAGCAAGAATAGAACAACAAACAATGCTAGTAAACACTTGTAATTTCTTGTTTATAAGCCATTCAAACATATACCAAATTATGTTTAAAAGTTATTCAACGAATAGACATTTGTTTTACACCAAATGGAAGAGAATGAGAGGAAGACAAGTGTTGCAAAAAATGAAATTTTTGCAGCTTTATGGGAGCATAATGCTCTCGGCTTTCATGCTCCAAAGAAGGGAGAAAAATGAAAGAAAGAAGTAGTCACAAATGCTCTCAAATATCCCCTTTTATCCTTCAACCAATGCAGAAAAAAGATCTAAACATAAAGTAAAAGCATGTGACTGGTTTAGTACAAGCATGGTTGAAAGGATTACATAATTCAAAAAGTGACTCATGCTCTATCTCTTCACCAAATCTCGAAAAGATTGGACAAAAAGAAGCAAGAAATGTCACATAACCTAACTCATGGCTTTACATGCACACACACACACACACATATAATATATATATATATATATATATATATATATATATATATATATATATATATATATATATATATATATATATATATAAAAGACTAGATTAATTTGTTTCTTACATTTATTTTGTGTTTAAATGCACCAATAGAAATTTAGTAATATTAAATATTAATTTAATTAAATAAAGATATATATTAAATCATTTCCATACTTGTGTGTATACTAAATGGTATCCATAATTATAATTATCTTTTTATAGAAACTAAATAAATTTTTCATTAATGTAAGCAATAACATTCTTTCATAATGAATTCGCATCTACATTTTTATGTATGTGTTCGTATTTTGTTTCAGCACTTACTCACCTAAAATACAATAAAGTTGCATGAAATATGAAGAATGAGAGTGTATTCTACTATAATACACTCTTATTCTTCTAAAATACACTCTCATTTTCTAGACACAGCGTCATTTTGAAGCAATATTATTGTTGACATTAATGACAAATTTAATTAGTTTCCATAAAAAAGAATTATAACTATGAATATCATTTAATACAGATATAATTATGGAAATCATTTTATATCTATCTTTATTTGATTAAATAATAACTAAATTTTTACCAAATTTTATTGGTGACTTGTAGCAGACAATAGATGTGAGAAACATTTGAACATTTCTCTCTCTATCTCTCTCTCTCTCTCTATATATATATATATATATACATATATATATATATATATATATATATTATAAACAATCCTACTTTATGATATATTTAATAACTTCTTATTTTTCCAATTAATAGTATTTCCATAATAAAAAACAAATTACCAATTCGTCCATATTGAAGGCTTCCAAGGGCGGTTTAGGTTTGTTTTAAAGGCCCAGAGGGCAATTCAGCTTTGTGCTGAAGCCCCAGGTGGTTGTCCAACTCTGTGTTGTACGCCATGTCTGCATGCATTGTATGCATATTGTTGTATATGGTATTTTGGAGAACTCGCTAATTTTTTAGCTTATAGTTGTGGATTAAATGATTTTCACATACTTTAACAATTCATTGGAAGGCGATAGTGTGAATGTATACACCCACCCACAAATGATTTCAGATTCCACGACACTTTTCTTTGTAAATTTGATTTTGTACTAAGGTTTACAAATAAAGGGTTTTTCCTTGAATAAGTCTTATGAAAATACTTTTTTCGAAACAAAAAAATTATTCTAAAAATTTGGGACACTACAATGATGGTTAACGAGAGTTGATTGTGGAGGGGAGACATTTCCATCGATGTATGCCGATCTAAAAATAGTGGTGGTTTTTGATTTTGATGGCAGAGGATGATGGTAGCCTCGATTTCTTGACATAGAGATGAAGAGAGAGAGAGAGAGAGAGAGAGAGAGGGAGTGAGAGAGAGAAGGTAACCGGGCAAGGGGGTGGTGACATGTTGTAGAATTTCAAAAATAGTTGAAGGGGAAATCTGAACAAATGTTCTCAAAGAGAAGTCATTGACTCAGCAAACATCGTAACAATGAAAAAACTGACAAATCCTAAAAAGCTTAAGGGATCTTATCTTAATAACCATTTGATAAATTAATAATTGTTTTGTTGGGAATGGATATTTATTACGAATATAAACTAAAATGATGAAGATAGTTTCGATATCCTACGATATTAGACATATCAACTTTAAAGGAAACGACATAGAAATTTTTAAACTCAAGAAGACTCAAACTTTCGTGAAACCTCATATTTCAATAGTATGAAGTATGTAAAACGTACGGTATACCAATGTAAAGAAACACACATTTTGAGACAAAAAAATAATTTTTCTGATTTATTTAGTTTTATACTAATAAAAATTATTATAAAATATCGAAGTTAATCATCATAACGTAATTATAGAAAAAGAATATAAGTTATTTACGTATTAAATCTTAGGGATTATGCATGTGTGAAAAGTGGTTTTTAGAAAATGGCAGAAGCATGACGTCAGAAGGGTATATGTCACACCCCCAAACCAGGATGACGGAAACGTCAAGGGGTGGGTGACTATCATGTAGTGTATCATAACGGTTGAGTATAAATGTTCAAAGAAAACACAACCAACATATATATAATTGAAAAAATTACATCATTTGTACGTATTACATGTTTCAAAATATCAATTACAATATGTTGTCAAAATGTTTGTTTAGACGCCTAAGTGTCCCATCCTCAAAACCAGTTGTTACCTGATTTACTGATTTCCTGAGAATACAAGTTATTTAAAAAGAGAGTCTCAACATTTAAGTTGGTGAGTTCATAACCATTTGTATGTATATTTGTAAACCTTTTCTTTGAAATGTAGTAATGTTTGTTTTCGGGAAAAATATATATGTTCCCTAAAATGAGATGTGGCCTTAAATGAACTAAGACCGAAGTGTATAAGTAATTTTCCTACTTAAAATGATGTTATGCAGTTTTGTTAGTATATAAAACTGCTTGAAGATTGTCTTTACGTAAACTAAAAGTGTCGTTGTTGTTTTATGTGAATTTTCATTTTTATCTTATAACCATGCTTGATTGACCCAGACTGCCTTGTTAGCGACGTTCTTCAGGTGTCAATTTCCTTATATCATTTGTCACCCAAGACCTGCCGGTCCAGCTATTGCAAGCAACTAAGGTGCTGGATTGTCAGTCCCAGTACAGATCTATACACAACTATCACGCTCTCCCTACAAGAGATGCTGGTTATATTTAACAAGACTTTTGTGTGTACTTTATAAGGTACCGTGAAGACAAAACTCATTAAATTTGTTGAACGAGTTTACGTATTTTTGTGTTGAAAACGTTTGTATAAATGATCATCCCCTAAGACTGCGATAATTATGAAAAACGACATGAGATCTTTAGATATGTATTTGATAATATTTTACCATTTGCTTAACAGGATACAAATGAAGTAGAGTTTCGTAAACTATATATATATATATATATATATATATATATATATATATATATATATATATATATATATATATTGATGTGGAACACAAGTTTGTAAACAAAACATATATATGTAATTGGTTATATATATATGTATAGATTTTAAAAGATTATTTGGTATGTTTCGTAATTGTTGTTCATAGTCTTACGTTTTTATTAAAAACTTTGCATGAAATAATCCTTAAGTTTGATACTAAGACCTTTTTGTACTTATCACTTTTGTAAAAGTTGTAATTAAAAATATTTAAATGATTTTGTTTCAACTTCCTTAATGTATAAACATTGCTCAAAAACTTTAGAAGGTGTTAATAAATCTATAAACCACTTTTGACAGTTTTACCCTTTGATGTCCCTGTTTTTAGAAAACTCATAGAAAAACCATCGTAAGTCAAAAACTGAATCCGTCACCTCTGAGAGTTTATAAAACGATTCTACTTTGTTCCTAATTTTTATTATGATTTTTTGTGGTCTCATACGAGTGTGAAAATGAACACCTTGACAAACTGGTCCGAAATTACTTCTGAAATGACAGGCAGTTTTATAAAAATCGCTATAAATTGTAGAAAAAATGTATGAACGCGTGCGAGTAGTCCTTAGAAAGGTATAAACTTGATATATTTGTATATTGCACAGTTTTTAAAGATATTAAGTTGAAGATGGTAAAAACAGTCCGTGAACAGGACTCAACTTTTCTGTAAAAACCTGTCATTTAAATTTGAGTTATGTTTCGTGTTCTAACTTGTATCCCCCCCCCCCCCTTTAAAACTTGAAGAAAACATGAAAATGTAGGGGTATGAACTCACCTTATGTGAATAATTGAAGAATGGAAGGTTGAAGATGAAGAACTTTTGGGTGTTGGTTTGATGCTCCAAAACAGCCACTCTTTTGGCTATGTTGCTATCACGAAAACTCCACAGCAAAAGAGTAAGAAAAAGAGAAGTTTACTCACTGTTTTGAATCTATAATTTTAAGTAGCATAACAAATAACTTCCAGGGGTATTTGGTGGTAAAAATATCAAGCAAAAGGTAGGTGTAGATGGGTTATAGGGTGGCTGAAACACAAAAGGGGCAACAACCCTTTAGTTCATGGTTTTCATCGCTTTGGAAGGAAGTCCTTGTGGCTGAAAATGAGATGAAGCTTGAGAGTAATTCCCTGGAGTATTGGATGGTGAATTTAGGGTAAAAGGATGAGGAAATTTCGTGATTATGAAGGAGGAATGGGTGGAAGAGGATAAGGGGACAAAACCTAGACTAGCTTGTGATGGGATGTGAGTTTAAGTGATGTGATCTTGTCTAGCCACTTGCTTGGGTGGTTGCTTAGAGATTGGGTTAGTTAACTAACTAACTACTAGTTATTTAGTTAGTTAGTAGTTCTAGTTAAGGAGAGCGAATGTATTAATCTCGAAAACTAGAAGAGGGATTGAGAAGCATTCTTAGTAAAATGTCATAAGTGATTAAGCACTTATTAGTTAAGTTGGCACTTATCTCCACCAATTCTCTTATCTTAATTGATTTAGACATCATAAAACTTACATGAAATCACTTTAATTCATGGCCCATAACTAGTCATTCACTAGATAATAATAACTATATACAAATACATACATGTATGCTTAGTATAAAATAACAATGTAGTTTTTGTGTATTTGAACTTTAATGTTTATGTTTTATTCTTTTTATTCAAAAACACTTAAATACATTCTAATTATACCTTCTAATAATTCATTTTATATTTAAATTTATTTAAATATAAAATTTATTGACCAATGTATAATTTCGTGACATTTAACCGGTTAACCATATCGTTAAACACGTTTTCTTACTTTGGTTCGTATATTTGTCAAATTTAGATCCTCCAAAACTATTAAGCACACTTTTTACATAGAACCTAACTTAATTATCAACTAGATACATGTTGATAAAAAAATTAAGTTTGCGTTCAAATGATGTTATATGCTAATTTTCACAAACCGGTGATGGTTCGTAGTCATACATCATAACGAAATTCATCATTAATTACATGTTTTATATTTCACAAGAACTTATTTAAATAAAAGAGGTTAAATTCCTTCAACCATTCTTGATAAAATACTCATATTGCTTAATAATCAAAACATAGCATCGTACGATCATTCCTATTTTTACCAATTGTTACACTATAGGTGCAAAAAATCCACATCCACGATTTGGTGTAATTGATGGGTTTTGAGCAATCTAAAACTCCTATGGTGTACATGCAACCCTAGAAACCTTGGATCCATGTTTTCTCTAATATAGATGCAAACTTTCATTTTCTAACATTTTCATCCTAACTAGCATATCATCGGCTATATATACTATAAAAATTACTAGAATGACGTAGCTTTCTTGTAGCTTTGATTACATAAGACCTGGTGAGCCTAGCACCCCAAGTGTGATGCCTCAAATGTCTCACACAACACCACAACTATTGGAATAACTTGAGAGGAGAAGACTTGTACTCAAAATTCGGCTAGCCCTCACTTGTATGTCTGGTGGCCAATTTTACTTGCTATGAGGTTCTTTATATAGTGTCTCACAAGTAGGGTTACACCATGCAAACCCTAATGTGCATGAATTTTCATTTCCTCCATGAATCATGGGTTGTAACCTCCATGGAGCGTCCATGGATCACCCTATGAATCTTAGCCCAACCTAATGAATCATGGATCATAAGCCCATTATATAAGAATGAATGATTTACACAATCAAGCACGATGTATTTAATTAGTCTCTTTTGATCAAAAAATTAATTCCAAATTAATTCTTGGTCAATACTAATTAAACAATATTATTTCATATTAATATATTAGAACTTATAATATATTAACAAATCACAAGTCTCCTTTTCTCATGTTGTCTATCCAATTGTTCGGATGCCATGCAACCTAAATAGACCATGCTAAACTTGGTCAAGTATATACCAAATATAGTTATGGACTTTGACACCTTATCCAAAAGTCTCCCAATTGTCTAAGTGTAATAACTATAGCTGCAAGTATGACTTCAGGATCTGATACACAATCGTAGCTCTTCAAAGTCTCGTGGAACTAGAACGCACCATTTAAGACAAGTGATCAATAATCCTATATTCTCAATATATTAGTTGGACAAATACATGCAACAACCTTGTACTTATTGTGCATTAGTTTGTTTCTTGGTTTCCGATTCTTTTGACATAGAACTTAATCGAACACATCAATTTATTTCTGACTGGGCTCTACACATAAGTCAAAACAAAATCATCGAGGGGCCCAACATATCTCTTTTAATCATCCAAGGACTAAAAGGAACAGATAAACTTCGACTCATATACTTGTACTAGCTATTCATCAAGTTGAATACAACAACACTTTTTATAGCATCATGTTGCTGATACAGTTTGTGACTATCAATGTTCAATCAACTCATAGCTAACAACTCATATCTCTTGTTTTGAAGACTTATATGATATTATCGTCTCTCGATCATTCGAGATAAATTCCATGAAGTGACACAAGTGAGTGTGGATTGAATCCAATACTCATACCTTATGAGCACTCATGAATGTTGCAGCAACCATTATTATGTCCAATACAATTTAGAAAATTCTACAAAACCAATTCCTGACAGTCTTATTTCAACACCTACTTCCAAAATATGAACGACTGTGGATAATTTTGAATAATATGATATACCATCACATAATTCTTCTGGAAGTCAAAGCATGCAAAATGAAACAATAGTAAATGATTGACACAAGATAGTACCATACTAGTAAATAAAGACAACTTTTATTTAAACATCAAATGTTAATTACATTACAACTATTACAAGTTTCAAAAACTATCTAATTATTAAAGCTAATATCAACCATCTGCCCAATGCGCCTCGTATGTTGTATAAGTTTAACACTATTCAGTCTCTTCGACAGGGGATCTTTCGGGTTCTCATCTGATTATATCATCTTTCCCACGAGGAGTTCTTCTTCTATATGATGTGTAATGCAGTGGGATTTTTTGTTGATGTGTTTGGATCTGCTGTAATCCCTTGGTTCCTTGGCTAAGGTAACTGCACTCTCGTTATCACATAAAATCTCCATAGGCTACTTTATAGCTGGTATAACTTGAAAGTATCCAATGAAGTTCTTTAGCCGTATTGAATCGTTTTCCGCGTTGCTTGCAGCTATATACTCTGATTCGCAAGTTAAATGAGCTATTATCTCCTGCTTGGAACTTTTCCAAGTAATTGCTCCTCCATTTAGGGTAAAGAGCCAGCCTGACTGAGAGCGGAAATTATCTCGATCAATCTCAAAGGTTGCATCGTTATACCCTACTACTCTTAAGTCATCACTCCCATCGAAGGTAAGGACCCAACCCCTAGTCCTCCGTATGTAGTTGAGAATGTTCTTCACCGCAGTCCAGTTAGCCTTGCCAGGGTTCCCTTGGTATTTGCTGACCATGGTCAAAGAAAAGGCCAAATCAAAACATGTACAAGTCATAGCATACACTATTGAGCCCACTATGGAAGCATATGGTACATGACTCATTTCAGCTATCTCAGCCATTATACCTAGACTCTGAGTCTTACTCAATTTGGCATTACACTAGATTGGCAGATCACCTTTCTTGGAATATTAGATGTTGAACCTTTTCATTACCTTATCCAAGTAGGTACTTTGACTAAGTCCAGTTAGTCTCCTACTCCTGTCTCTCATTATCCTTATTCTCAGAATATTGGTAGCTTCTCCAAGGTCCTTCATAGCAAAACACTTCCCATGCCAGGACTTAACCTCCTGCAAGGTTAGGATGTCGTTTCCTATGAGTAGTATGTGATCGACATACAACAGTAAAAGCTAACTATATACTACCACTAGCCTTGGTATATACACAAGACTCATCCTCACTTCTTGAAAAACCAAACTCTTTGACTTTCTCATCGAAACAAAGCTTCCATCTACGAGATGCTTGTTTCAATCCATAAATGGATATCTTAAACTTACACACTCTATTACGATACTTTGCATCGACAAAACCATATAGATGACTCATGTGGATATCCTCAGCCAAATTCCCATTAAGGAAAGGATTTTTGACATCCATTTGCCATATTTCTTAATCATCAAATGTAGCTATGGCTAGCAGAACCCTAATAGACATAATCTTCGCTACTGGTGAGAAGGTCTCATCATAATCAACTCCTGGGGTTTGAGTAAAGTCCTTCACAACCACTTGGGAGTTATAAGTGTCTACTATCCCATCCATGTTGGTCTTATTCTTGAAGATCCATTCACACATTACTATCTTACGACCCAATACATTGTCAATCAAGTTCCAATCTTCATTATCATACATTGAGTGAATCTCGTTGTCCATAGCCTGTTTCCATTTGACGGATCAATGTATCACCGTCTACAATAATACGGATACCATAATAATGCTCCGGTGCATTCCTAACTCTAGCGGAATGCCTCAGAGGTACGGACTCATCAATTGGTTCAACACGAGTTTCCTCCTCAGGTTGATGGCGAGTGTTTGAGGTTCCTTCACCGCTCGACTCTTGAATCTCTTCAAGGTCACTTTGCCTCCCACTGCTTCCTTGGCTTATAAATTCTCTCACTTGAAAGACTCCTCTTCTTGCTAAAAAGACCAAATTTTCACTAGGTCTACAGAAGAGGTAACCAAACGATTTATGCGGGTAGCCGATAAAAATACACCGCTCACTTCGAGGTTCGAGCTTGTTGTGAGTCTCACGTCTCACGTAAGTCTCACAACCCCAAATCTTGATGTGGGCTAATGTGGGAGCTTTCCTAGTCCACATCTCGTGAGTGTTTTTGGAAACCTTTTTAGTTAGAAGTAGATTAAGAATGTGGGTGGCAATCAGTAAGGCATACCCCCAAAAAGAGATTGGTAACGAAGCTCGACTTGTCATGACAAGAACCATGTCCAACAAAGTTAGATTACGCCTCTTCGCCACACCATTCAGCTATGCTGTCTTAGGAAGTGTCAATTGTGAGACAAGCCCAAATTCCTTAAGATAGTCAAGGAACTCGATACTAAGATACTCACCACCCTAATCGGATCAGAGCATCTTTATCTTCCTGCCCAACTAATTATCTACTTCTTGCTTGAACTCTTTGAACTTTTCAAAGGTTTTTGACTTATGCTTAATAAAAAGAGTTTGTTAATGGATTTTACCTGAAGCAGACCCATATGTCTTAACTCTCCCATCTCTTAAATCTGTTAAGTAGTTTGGGCAGCTTCGTCTCCAATGCCCCTTCTCTTGGCAATAAAAGCAAATGGACTCCTTTGGCACAATACATCGGAAAATCACAGACTTTGTTCTTTCTAGACTTCCAATGTTGCCAGTGTCCATTGAAGTTTGGGAGTTTGGCTCACCAAACAAATTTGCTTGATTAGCACGCCAAAATCATTGCTGATTCAGTAGCTATAAGCAAATAGGTGAGACAATGAGGGTCATGTCGGGGTCGATCATATAGTAATCTCTTATGAACTCACTATATGATTCAGGAAGTGACTAAAGAACCAATCAATAGCCAACTCCTTGGGGATGACAACACCCAACATACCCAACCTATTAATGAGTGACTTCATCTGTAAGACGTGTGCACACACAAACTTTCCATCCTCATGCTTAATTGCCAATAAGGCTTGAGTGCGCCTGAACTTTTCAATCCTTCGAACTTGTGGGTTAGGGAGAACAACTAGAGGAGGTGGAGGAAGTGAAGCACGATTTCTTGTTCCTTGATCATATCGTGGAATATCATCTGCGTTGGGAAAACTTGTTCCAAGGTGCCACACTCCAAAACCGAGAACGATGGAAACGTTCTAGGGCAGAGGACATCATGTAATGTATCACAACTATGCAAAGTAGTAAACAAGCAAAAACATCATCCATTTCATTGATAGTATAATTTTAATTACATGTTTTCTTTCATAGCATAAAACAACATAATAAATATTCAAAATAAAAGATGAGTCTTGACTGCTACGTCTTCACAGAACCTGGTCGTCGTACCTGTCTATTTGTGACCTGAGAATATAAGTTATTTTCAAAGTGAGTATCAACAATAAAGCTGGTGAATTCACAAGTATTAATGTGTCTTTGATTTATAAAACTGTAAAGAATGACATGTAAATATTTGGAAAAAAGTTCGCATAAGTATGAAAATGCTTGTAAGTAATTGTAAACGTTTGAAAACCCTAGAAAATCCCATATTTCCTACTAGTATAAAAAGTAGTCTTCTACCAAGACCCGACTGTTTTGAAAGTAGTCTTCTACCAAGATCCGACTGTTTTGAAAGTAGTCTTCTACCAAGACCGGACTCTAACACCCCATTTATTAAATAAATAAATAGATAAAGTTGATGAATGGTCGGTCCTAAAATTAATAATTATATAATAAGAGTTGGTCTCGAGGAGTTACTGGGCATAATTGAGAAGTTAAGGGTTGCTTGGTAAATTACGGAGTTGTTGTGAGAAGAATTTTAGATGTCGGGGTCTAAAGGGTAATTATTAGATTATTCATGAAAAGATCCCAAGGGGAGGGACCAAGTATGTAATTATGGGAAAGTTGTAATAAATCCGGGTATATATATGTTGCGATGACATCGAAGAACCTTAACCCTAAGTATTATGGCAGTCGACATTCTTCCTTCTCCAATTACCGGCGCCGCACCAGCCACGAGGTCTTCCTCATCACCGGCGACCACTGTGGCTGTTGGAGTCGGTGGGATCGCCTCCACCTATTACAATAGTTTCCCGACCAGTCAAACCACCTATTCGGAGCCTCCTAGTAGCCGCCATCACCATGGGAACGCCCCATCAGCCGCCGGTGTAGCAACGAGTCCGCTAGCTCGGTTCCGACACCGTTGTATCGTAATCATTGATCCTGCTTTTCATCGCCAACATTGAAGACTGATGAGGGGTAGAGAGCAGCCTCCAGGTGGTGCTACTTCACCTTTGCCGCCGACGTGTGATGCTATCACCACCTTCTTCTTCCCCTTTTCTTCTCCTGCTTGTTGTTCGCCACAGCCATCATCGGGATCGATCGCCGCCGCCTTGTGTCATTGTTTTTGAAGCTGAATCCATCATGTGTCACCGCTCAAATTGGTCGCTAAGGGTGCTTCCGAACCCTAGGACCGTCAAACTTCCCTTCACCATCGCTTGGTGTTCGTGTGGATGCGTATTTTCTCGGGGTCCGATCTCTAGTTTGGAGTTTGTGCTCTACTTTGGGTGTTTTGCTGGAGTTCATGGAAGAGCCACTGCCACCACTGTGAGGTGGTGGCTGCCACCATGGGTTGGTGTATGTTCTTTAGTGTGTGTGTGGGTGTGTGTGTGATTTCAGATCTTTAGTTGTAAATTGGAACATGAATGGTATAATGAAAAGAAATTGAAAACCACCACCTTAGGGTGGTGGCTGCCGCCGTGTTGGGTGGCGGTGTGATTTGCCTCGTCGTGTCAACTCGTTTGGGGTGAATGAAACCCCAATGGGTCCAAAGAAGCCCTAATGGGCCCAATTAATCCAAATAGGCTTAAGGAAACCCTAATAGGTCTAATGGACTCTAATTAACCCAATAAACCCTAATGGGCTTAATAATTTTCTAGTAGGCTTAATAGGCCCAATAAAGCCCTAATTGACCTAAAAGCTCGAAAACTTGATAAATGGACTAGTTTTCGGTTGGAAAAACCTAATTCGGGTTTGGAAAACCCTAATGGCATAAAACCATAATTTGTGGGAAATCGATCGGGACACACACACGGTAATTATTTAATAAACTTGAAATATTAAATAATAATCATTAGCAAACTAACTTAAACCAATAATGGACTTAATGGATTAAGTCCTTAATGAGTTAAGTAAGAAAAAATTAACCCTAATCATCATTTCATGTGAAAATCCTAATTTTGGGATTATGGGCTTGGACTTATCGGGATTAACATTTGGGTCATTGGAATGGAATTGTGTATTAAGCCCAATCACACCATATAAATTATTTTTTTAGTAAGGGACTTAATGGATTAAATCCTTAATGGGTTAAGTAAGAAACACTTAACCCTAATTGTCATTATATATGAAACCCTAATTTCACTTGGGCCTTGATTTGGGCCTTCCTATTGGGCTTTGGTGAATAGACTATTAATGGGCTTTTCATGAATAACTAAATGGACTAAATAATTGTATGGTTTTAGGATAAGGTCCATGTAAGAGTCTAGGGCCCAATTTGGAAAATTAGGCCTTAGATGGGCCATAATTGGGCCTTTATGATTATATGATATTGGATCATGGGAGTTGGATTGGAATAATAAGATGGGCCTTAAAGCAAGACCATGTAGAGGTCTAGGCCCAATTTAGAAAATTGGGCCATATGTTGGACTTTGGCCCATTATTTTACTTTTGGGCTTTTGTGGTGTGAGTTAAACCTTGGGCTTGGAACCCAATTATTAATTGGGTATTGTTTTATGTTGGCAGTGCGGGAATTTATCAACGAGCAGTTGGGGTTGTATCTGCGGGACTTCAGTAGTGCCAGGTGAGTTATCCTCACTATACTAAGGGGTCTAAGGCACCAAGGCCAACCCACTGGATTTGATATCCTAGTAGTCATTGATATGTTGAGTTGAGTTAGTAATGTATGCTAGTTGATATGCTAGTCGGGTAGATCTGTAGGACTGCCTGTGATACTGATTGATTACCTGTATGTGCATTTATCTGTTACATGTCGACATGTTATGTGGGGTGGGTTGAGGTTGTACTTCTCCGTGCGGTAGCTAACAAACCCGAGAGTATTCCAGATATGAGATGAGGGACCGATAGGCATTCCAGACTCATACTAAGGACTCGAGAGCATTCCAGATACGAGTTGAGGGCCTGGTAGGCATTCCAGACTCGTACTGAGGGCTCAATGGCATTCCAGATACGAGTTGAGGTCCCAGTAGGCATTCCGGACTCGTACTGAGGGCCTAGGGGTAGTCCAGCTTGTAAAGTTGTGGACCCAATGCATGGTGTTCTGTTTTGATGGATATCATATGCTAATGTTGGTACTGCTATGTGGACTGTATGTGTATCGGTATTTTGGGGGTAACTCACTAAGCTTTTGGGCTTATAGTTTCAGTTTATTGTTTCAGGTACATCAGGGGATCGTGTCAAGGCACAGGCGTGATCGTACAACTCCTCACTCTTTATGATTATGTTACTGGGATACTCTGATATTCTACATTTTGAAAACAAGTTTGTAATAACTAATGGTTTTTGGGTTGTTTAAAAAGTTTTAAATTGGCTTGAATTTTACGGGTGTTACAAGTTGGTATCAGAGCCTTGGTTTGAGTGAATTGGAGGAACATTCTTTTGAATCCATTCTCAAATCAAGGAAGGGTTTTCAAAATGATTTTTAATCGTTTTCAAAATAAGTAAAAGAGGATGTGAAGTGTACGATCAGCCAGAGCTAGTATGTGGAGCCCAAAATACCATACAATTATTTGATTATGTGATATGTTAGAACGACATGCTAGTACTAGGCTAGGGATCTTCAGGGATTGCATGATAGAATTGTCTAATGCATGATGTCTGCTAGCCTAGGGTTTTCCTTATATGAAATTGACATCATTACTGTAGTTATCTAGTGTATGCATCACAATTATACATAGTTAAGATCGTATAGCCTAAGAATGTTTGATTTGGCCTTATGTTCTGTTCTTGTTTCATTGGGAGCTTAGGGTCGGATTTCATATTCGAAAGTCTATGGGGTCCAATGTTATGTATGGCAAGCATACACTATTGCTGCAGGGTTGGTGGAAGTTTCATGGATGGGTGGGTTATGTGAGGCCGGGAGGCTAGTTATGTGATATTTAGCATTCCTTTAGGAGTGAGGATTGAGCACTCACTATGATTACGTATATTGTTAGGGAGTTGTGATGATACTTAAGACAAATATGGGTAGGTGTGGAAGGTAGTATGGGCCGGTACTACTGAAAACATAGGACCCATACGCGTAGCAAGGAAGTCACAACCCCTAGGGTTTGGTTGGGAATTGATTCCTTGTCATTATATGGATTATCATAGACCTTTATGGTGAATTACCAGAATGGTGGTTACGATACGTCTTGAGACGGATCCGGGTCAGGATCGAGAGTTGACAGCCAAGATAGGACAAGCGTTGTCAGAGGCTCATGATAGTGAGATCATCCGGGAGGAGGTGATCGAGATTGTTTAGGGACAGTTGTCAGAGATGTTTGGCTCTATCAAGACCACCATGATTGAGTATTCCGACAAGTGCTATACAGCTAGTGCCAAGATGATTTTCGTGGCAGCTATAACAGCTGTAACGATGGCAGGGGAAGGAGCTAGTCGAGCTTTCTAGTACCGAGACTTGTTACTGGGACATATTCTAATGAGCAGAGGGTTGCAGTTATTTGTGATCCGGGAGATGTTGTAACACCCCAAAAATACGAGCCAAAAATTTCATTTTTGAAAACATATATTTCGCAAAACATTCGAATTAAAACGTTCACTAATCATAACATTTTATAAAGATATCTCATGTCTGGAAAATATTTCATAAAACATAATAATGTCAGAGTACAAATCCCACTGAGGATCTCATGATGCGGAATACGGAGCATGTGTGTGATGGGCCGCTACCACGCCAGCTCTTTCCCCTTCGAAGAAGAGGTACCCGAAACCAAAACTCAAAACTGTATGCACGAAGCTTAGTGAGTTCCCCCAACATACCGCATACCATACAATCAGATATCGTACATATTGCCAGGCATTTCTGGTGTGCCCGACCTACCCGGTACGACCATTCTGGGGTGTCGACCTACCCGTGTCAAGCCATTCTGGGGTGTTGACTACCCATGTCAAGCCATTATGGGGTGCTGAATACCCTTCGGTCCTAACGACCGAACCTCGGGGACTATTTCACCCCTACTGCTACTGTCACATATATCATAACATAACATATTATCCGACATATCTGGGGTGCCTGCACTACCCTTCGGCCCTAGCAACCGATCTTGGGGACTAGTCCCCTCCTACTACCTCTATCGCATATCACATAAAAAGCCAACATGCAATCATATCATCATATATTGTCAAACGTATCTGGGATGTCTGACTACCCTTCGGTCCTAACAACCGAACTCTACTAATATGACATACATCATATCATGCAAGCATATAAGATATCAGGTAGTAGAAAACCTAGATGATATCACAAAGACAATCATCTATCATACAACTCCTACTAATGGGCCAACATTGTGGCCTTAGACCCACCGCTACTGGAAGGTAACTCACCTCGTAGTAGCTGCTGAGCTGTGTGGGAATGGTTTGTCTGCTGCTGCTACTCCGGAAATCCTCCGGCTGTAATTCCGACCAAACACTTACTCAAATACTTCTAACCGCCCTCAGTGTAAATTGTTCATTTACCCTTAACAAGTCATGATTCAAGTCACAATCAACTGCCAGTTGACTAGACTCACCGAGTTGGCTTGCCAACTCGCCGAGTCCCTTTCTCTATTCCCAAGTCCACTAGTCCTTCATCCTACTTGCCGAGTTGTATGAACAACTCGCTGAGTTTGCCTTCATCCGAAGAACACTCTAAGTTGTGACTCACTGAGTTGTTCTTGAGACAAGAAGATTGCCATGAACTCGCCAAGTCATGGCATTGACTCGCCAAGTTACTTCATGAGTGAGTCTGGCTTCCAACCCACTGAGTCATACCCTATGACTCATTACTCAAACTCGTAAACACCAAAAGGGTAACAACCCGGGTACTCGCGACCCGACTCACCGAGTCAGATGAACGACTCGCCGAGTCTGCCTCATGCAAAAACTATACACACGATTTTGCTTGAATCCAGTCCATGCCATTCATAGATCTAAGTTCCTAGGGCTTGGTTTATATGTAAAGTTTCCAACCTTACATGTAGATAATCACCAATGAAGGTTTTAGGGCTCAAAGTGCACCAAAAGGGGTAGATATAGGACTTCCATGCAATATGACTCCATAAAGGAAGTAGATCCAAGCTCCAGGGAATAAATCATGCCTAGATCTAATGGCTAACAACTTATTACAACCCACAAAGCACAAACAAGCTTGGGGAATTGCTCAAGAAGGACTTTCATAAAGCTATTAGGGTACAAGCTTGAAAAAGAGGGGAAACGAGCTCTACCTCAAGGAAAACGTTGAGATGTCACAAAGATGCTTGGCCTCCTTCTCCTCTTCTTGATCTACTCTTCTTTCTCCTCAAAAACTTCAAGAACACACCAAAACACTTCAATCTCACAAGTAAAAGGTCAAAAACGATGTTGGGGGTCTAAGGGTGAATGGGGGCGACCTTGGGGCGGAAATCAGGGTTTAAATACGGTGTAAACCCTTGAAATTTAGGGTTTAATCAAATAGAGGTGACTCACTGAGTCCAGAATATGGACTCGCCGAGTCGCCAACTTAAACGTGCCCCCGAACCACGTCTGTATATCCTCTAATGGCACCACCGCTGAATCATCCATGAGACACTTTTGTAGGTGGGAGACATGAAAGGTGTTGTGGATATGGCTGAGCTCGGCTGGCAGATCCAGCCTATATGCCACCTTGCCCACCCGGGCTACAACCCTGAACATTCTGATGAATCTCGGGCCCAACTTGCCCCGCTTCCTGAATCGAATGACGCCTTTCCAAGGCAACACCTTCAGGAGAACCATATCCCCGACCTGGAACTCCAGGTATGATCGACGCTTGCCGGTATAACTTTTCTGCCAACTCTGCGCAGTCTAAAGCTTGCTCTGAACCTGATGGATTCTCTCGGTCGTCTTGAGCTCCACCTCGATGCTTCCCATGACCCTCTGGCCAACTTCACCAAAACATATTGGGGTCCTGCACCTCCGACCGTACAACATCTCGAATGGGGGACGGTCAATACTCTCGTGGTAGTTGTTGTTGTTTGAGAACTCAGCCAAGGGAAGATAGGTATCCCAGCTACCACCAAAATCTAACACGCATTCCCGCAACATATCCTCCAAGGTCTGGATGGTCCACTCACTCTGACCATCCATCTGCGGGTGAAAGGCGGTGCTAAAATGCAGACGAGTGCCCAACTCATCATGAAACCTTTTCCAAAACCTGGAAGTGAACCGCACATCTCGATCTGATATCACTGTTACTGGAAACATGTGCCGCGCCACTATCTCCTTGATATAGATATCGGCCAACTTTTCGGCCGAGATACTCTCCGGAATCAGAATCAAATGGGCGCTCTTGGTCAACCGATCCACGATGACCCAGATCGAATCTACTCCTCGCGCCGGTCGGGGAAGCTTTGTGATAAAATCCATCGTAATATCCTCCCATTTCCACAACGGGATATCCAACGTCTGCATCTTGACGTGCGGTCTCTGATGCTCGGTCTTGACCTTCCTGCAGGTCAACCACCGCTCGACGTACCACGCCACATCCCGCTTCATGTGGGGCCACCAATAGTCTAGGCGAAGGTTCTAATACATCTTCATCGCCCTTGGATGAATAGAGAATCGGGATTTGTGCGCCTCCTCCATCAAGATCTGGTGCACGCCTCCATGATACGGCACCCACATCCTACGGTGTAGTGACAATAACCCCTGGCTATCATAATCGAAGGAGGGGACTTGCACCACTATTCACTCACTCTTCCGATGCTCCTCCTTCATAGCCTCCTGTTGAGCCTCCCGAATATGCTCCAACAGGGGAGTCACCACAGTCATCCTCATGCAAACATCCCTGATGGGCGCCGCCTTGCGGCTAAGCGCATCGGCCACCACATTGGCCTTCCCCGGGTGGTAAAGGATCTCGCAATCATAATCCTTCACCACGTCCACCCACCAACACTGCCTCATGTTCAGATTCGGCTGATCCATGAGGTACCTCAAACTCTTGCGGTCCGTGTAAATGGTACATCGAACCCCGTAGAGGTAATGTCGCCATATCCTGAGGGCGAAGACCACCGCCCCCAACTCTAAATCATGCGTCGAGTAGTTCGCCTCGTGAGGCTTCAGCTGCCTCGAGGCATAAGCAATGACATGCCCCCTCTGCATCAATACTGCGCCTAAGCCTGAGATTGACGCATTGCAATATACCACAAAATCCTCCACGCCCTCGTGCAGGTCTAAGATCGGTTCCTCGCACAATCTCTTCCTCAGATTCTCGAATGTTTCCTGCTGCTCAGGCCCCCATCGAAAGACCATGGCTTTCCTAGTCAACCGTGTCAGGGGTACGACCATCTCGGAGAAATCATGAATGGACCTCCGATAGTAGCCTGGTAATCCTAGGAAACTCCAAATCTCAGATGGAGACTTCGGAACCTCCCACCTCATCACGGCCTCCACATTGGCTAGGTCTACTAAAATCCCATTCTAGTTGACGAGGTGCCCAAGGAACTGCACCTTGTGCAACCAAAACTCACATTTGGAGAACTTGGTGTACAAGCTCTCCCTCTTCAAGGTCTCCAAAACCTCTCTCAGATGCTCCTCGTGCTCCTACTGTGTCTTCGAATAAACCAAGATGTCATCAATGAAAACTATCACAGAACGATCCAACATCGGTCTACACACGGGGTTCATGAGGTCCATGAACGTGGAAGGAGCATGGTTGAGCCCAAACGGCATCACCACGAACTCATAATGGCCATAACGCGTCCGAAATGCGGTCTTCTGTATAGCCTCCTCTCTAACCCTCATATGATGATAGCCTAAATGCAAATCGATCTTGGAGAACCAAGATGCTCCCTGCAATTGATCAAAGAGCTCATCAATCCTCAGGAGTGGGTAACGGTTCTTCACCGTTACCTTATTCAGCTCCCGGTAATCTATACACATCCGGTGCGACCCATCCTTCTTCTTCACAAACAGGATCGGGGATCCCCAGGGTGAACTGCTCGGATGAATAAATTCCTTATCTATCAGCTCCTGCAGCTGCGTAGATAACTCCTACATCTCGGGGGGAGCCAACCGATAGGATGCCTTGGCTATCAGAGTCGCACCAAGAACTAGGTCGATCCTAAACTCTACCTGACGCTCCGAAGGTATTCTAGAAAGCTCCTCCGGAAACACATCATTGTAGTCTTGTACCATTGGAACCTCTCTCACCGACGCCTTACCCGTCTCCCGGGTATCCATAACGTACGCGACATACCCCGCGCATCCCTGCTGAAGGTAGTGCCTAGTTCTTGCTGCTGAACATACTATAGGTCCACGCTGTGGCCTCTCGCCATGGATCACCAACTCTCCCCCGCCTGGGGTCCTGACCCGCACTAGCTGTTGTGCGCAATCTATCACCGCCCCATTAGGGCTCAACCAATCCATGCCTATAATCACCTTGTTCCCCCGCAATGGTACGGGAACCAAATCCACCAAATAGCGCTCCTCAAATAACCTCGAAACAAAATCTCTGAACACTGCTGATGCTCGCACCGATCGATCATCGAAAATCTCTACCTCTAAAGGGCAATCCAACATGCCCGAGGACTCAGTAAACCTCTTGCTAAGCGCAAGGGAAAAAAATTATCGGGTGGCACCCGAGTCGAACAACACCTAAACCGAAATACCGTTCACATGGAATGATCCTAATGCATATACACAGAGCACATATCAATAACATAACATCATAAAATAATGTACAGGGAAAGAATCATACCCGTCACCACATCGGGGGCGACGCGTGCCTCGTCTGCAGTCAGCTGAAACGCCCGACTCCTCACCACTGGAGCCTCTGCCTTGCCCTGTCGGCCATCTGCAATCCGCATGGTAGCTGGAGCTGGTGCCTTAACCAGCGCTGTTGATTTCAACTGGGGGCAATTGGCCTTCTTGTGGCCCCTCTGGTTGCAGTAGAAACACAGCAACTCAGACGTCTGTATCACAGGTGTAGGGGCGGTACAATCTCTTCTGAAATGCCCCGTTTTGCTGCACTTATAGCAGCCCAACGATCTCAATCTACATCCCCCCTCATGGGGTCTGCCGCATTTCCTGCAGTGGCTCAGTCCTGATTGGCCTTTCGGCCTACCATATGATCCCTTGGGCTTCTTCCCCGAAGCCCCTCCTGTCTGTCCCTCCTCTGTCTTCCTCTTCCAGATGTGCTCCAGATCTATCTCTCTCTCCCTCGCCCTGGCAATCATAGAGTCCAAGGTAGGCCAATCTGAAAAACTGACATGCTCTCGAATATCAGCTCGGAGCATGTCATGGTAGCGGGTCCTCCTCATGTCGTCATCACCCGCATACTGGGGCACTAATAATGCCCTCTCCCGGAACTTGGCGGTGATCTCCGCCACAGTCTCCGTCGTCTGCCTCATATCCAAAAACTCTCTGGCCAGCTGCTGAAGCTCGACAGCCGGTGCAAACTCTACCCTAAACCTGGTCACAAAGACTGACCATGTCATAGCCTCGACAGCCGAGGTTCCCAACGAGTCGCTCACAGACTCCCACCAATCCCTAGCTCGATCACATAAACACCCTGCTGCATATCTCACCTTTGACCCCTCAGCGCAGAAGCTAATCGTCTGTGCAGACTCAATGTCTACAATCCATCGTCTGGCAGCTATGGGGTCCTTCGCCGCATGAAAATCCGGTGCACCACTGCCCCGAAAGTCCTTGAAGGATAATGTGCGGGGTCTTGACTGGCCAGACGTCATGTCTCTCCTGAATGCACGGAGGCGATCCTCCATCATCTCCAATATCCCTTCCTTGATCGACCCGAAGATAACGGGCGTCGACTCAAGGATGCCTGTGGTGATCTCTGACGCAATGACCTCGCGTAGCCCCTCATCTACTGGCTCGGAACCTGGTCCCGAACCCGATCCCTCTCCTGTACTGCCAACTGCTGGCCTTTAGCGTAGTACCACCATTCTGAAATACAAAGAAATAACAACTGTTAGTGATACTCATACGCCCGGAGGGATCACATCCATTACAAGTTCCCTGGTCTTATCTTAGTGTTCCTCGGTTCGGGTACGGATCCTCTGCTTTTAGTAGTACGGGCCCATACTACCTTCCACATCATCCGTACCTTCCCCAAAGACCGCCTTGACTCAACCAGGTCCCTTCCACTACTGCTGATCACTGCTACTCTTACCCTAGGATTTCCCATTGTACCTACACAAGTTTGTATATGTCTCTTCGCTTTAGCTGACAAGCATCTTTACACCACAACCTGTTTGGAGCATGTGTTGTTCATTGTCAAACGGTGTAAAGAGAACTCGGCCGATGATGTCAAGTATTTTGAAGATATGATTAACTGGTACATCCGTTTTAGACAGACCATTCTTTCAATCACCAAGTGTCTGTTTAGTACCGTGAAGAAGGTACCGGTTTCGGCTGCTGGCCCAAGTAAGTAGTGAAGGTCTCGCTCCAAATTGACGCAAAGGGGGAGATTGTTGGGCTTTGTAGATTGCGTCTTTTGGGCTCGTCTAATTATGCTATTTTGTATTCCGGTTTGGGCCTGTCCAACCGTGAGCCTTTTATGTTTTGTATTTAAGTTTACGCTTGCATGCATATTAGGTTAAGGTTTTAGAGATCTGAGTATAACGATTCATCCAGACGATAAAAGGTTTCTTTGATCGTTCTTGTAACCTTCTAATCCTCTACAGTTGATGTTCTTAATCGAGCTCTTCTGAGGATTTTGTTTAATCATTCGACACATTTGATTCAATCTTGTCTTGTTCTTTCATTTTGTTCATATCGTCATTGTTTACTTACTTGTTCAAGATCTAATCGATCTTCATAGATTAAAAGATTGTTTAATCGCAACAAACCCTTTACTAGCCTTTTTAGAAAACGTTTTCTTTTTCCAAAATCTTTTAACCCCTTGATTTGAGTTCAAACACCCCCGAAGGTGTGTCCGAATCCCTCAAACTAGGGCTCTGATACCAACTTGGAACACCCCAAAAATACGAGCCAAAAATTTCATTTTTGAAAACATATATTTAGCAAAATATTCGAATTAAAACGTTTACTAATCATAACATTTTATAAAGATATCGCATGTCTATAAAACATTTCATAAAACATAATAATGTCAGAGTACAAATCCCAAGGAAGATCTCATGATGCTGAATACGGAGCATGTGTGTGATGGGCCGCTACCGCGCCAGCTCTTTCCCCTTCGAAGAAGAGGTACCTGAAACCAAAACTGAAAACTGTAAGCACGAAGCTTAGTGAGTTCCCCCATCATACCGCAAACCATACAATCACATATCGTTCATATTTCCAGGCATTTATGGGGTTCCCGAACTACCTGGTACGGCCATTCTGGGGCGCCGACCTACCCGTGTCAAGCCATTATGGGGTGTTGACTACCCATGTCAAGCCATTCTGGGGTGCTGACTACCTTTCGGTCCCAACGACCGAACCTCGGGGACTATTTCACCCCCTACTGCTACTATCACATGTATCATAACATAACATATTATCAGACATATCTGGGGTGCATGAACTACCCTTCGGCCCTAACAACCGAACACAGGGACTAGTCCCCTCCTACTACCTCTATCGCATATAACGTAAAAAGCCAGCACGCAAACATATCATCATATACTGTCAGACGTATCTGGGGTGTCTAACTACCCTTCGGTCCTAACAATCGAACTCTACTACTATCACATACAAAATATCATGCTAGCATATAACATATCAGGTAGTAGCAAACCTAGATGATATCACAAAGACAATCATCTATCATACATCTCCTACTGGTGGGCCAGCAGAGTGGGCTTAGACCCACTACTACTGGAAGGTAACTAACCTTGTAGTAGTTGCTGATCTTTGTGGGAATGGTCTGTCTGCTGCTGCTGCTCCAGAAATCCTCTGGCTGTAATTCCCACCAAAAACTTAGTCAAATACTGCTAACCGCCCTCAGGGTAAATTGTCCGTTTACCCTTAACAAGTCATGACTCAAGTCTCAGTCAACTGCCAGTTGACCAGACTCACCCAGTTGGCTTGCCAACTCGCCGAGGCCCTTTCTATATTCCCAAGTCCACTAGTCCTTCATCCTACTCTCCGAGTTGTATGAACAACTCGCCGAGTTCGCCTCCATCCGAAGAACACTCTAAGTTGTGACACGCCGAGTTGTATGAACAACTCGCCGAGTTGTTCTTGAGAAAAGAAGATTGCCACAAACTCGCCGAGTGACTTCATGAGTGATTCTGGCTTCCAACCAACTGAGTCATACCCTATGACTCATTACTCAAACTCGCAAACACCAAAAGGGGAACAACCCGGGGACTCGCGACCCGACTCACCGAGTCAGATGAACGACTCGCCGAGTCTGCCTCATGCAAAAACTATACACACGATTTTTCTTGAATCCAGTCCATGCCATTCATAGATCTGGGTTCTTAGGGCCTGGTTTACACGTAAAGTTTCCAACTTTACATGTAGATAATCACCAATGAAGGTTTTAGGGCTCAAAGTGCACCAAAAGGGGTAGATCCAGGACTTCCATGCAATATAACTCCATAAAGGCAGTAGATCGAAGCTCCAGGGACTAAATCATGCCTAGATCTAAAGGCTAACAACTTATTACAACCCACAAAGCACAAACAAGCTTGGGGAATGGCTCAAGAAGGACTTTCATGAAGCTACTAGGGACTACAAGTTGAAAACAGAGGGGAAACGAGCTATACCTCAAGGAAAACATTGAGATGTCACAAAGATGCTTGGCTTCCTTCTCCTCTTCTTGATCTACTCTTCTTTCTCCTCAAAAACTTCAAGTACACACCAAAACACTTCAATCTCACAAGGAAAAGGGCAAAAACGATGTTAGGGGTTCTGAGGGTGAATGGAGGCGAGCTTGGGAAGGAAATGAGGGTTTAAATAGGATGCAAACCCTTGAAATTTAGGGTTTCATCAAACAGAGGTGACTCGTCGAGTCCAGAATATGGACTCACCAAGTCGCTAAATTTAACGTGCCCCCGCACCGCATCCGTACTCGGCGAGTCGGACCTACAACTCGCCGAGTCCAAGGCTAAAAATGACCAATACTTAGGTAAATTTTACGTACCAGGAACCAGGTGCTACAAATGTTATGTACTTGTTACACTCAGCGGGTCGAGCAGGAGAGGCTAGGACATGAGTTCTAGATGTTAGGCTTCGGGGGTTTTGCTTGAGGCCAAAATATGAGTCGAGGGGACTCTGAAAAGGACTGATAATTATGATCAGCTGGAGTTTTGCATATGGAAGAAGAATAGTTGATTGATAGATGGGAATGTCGTTTTATGAGGCAAGGATTTCGCCCTTTTAGTTTCTAAGCTCAAAGGAGTGAAGCAGACTTGGGACCCCAGGATCAGGTTATGTTCCATCTCGGGCAAGTAGTCACAGGGGTTGGCCACATTATTTCAGTGCTAGTAAGCGCAGGTGGGTCGATGTGGCATGTGAAATCTTATGAGGTGTGCACGATTACCATTCCGACTTCTAGGATTTAAGATCCGACTCACCTTCAATCTCTTGCATCGGACGGTAAGGATTGATTGTGAGATTCATTGCACTTCCGGGATTGGAGACTATGTCTTGGTAGAAATTGTAGCCCAGTTTAGGGTAGAGGTTGTTTCAGCTACTGCAGTTTAGCTGTGGGTGATCGAGCTGGTTTGTGAGTCATGGTGCGAGACCCTGAATGATATGATTTCTAGAACCAAGAACGGGAGATTGTTAGATTACTTTGGAAAGAAGGATATTATATGGGAGGTTTGCGGACAGGATCCCACTGGATGATTATTCAAAATTGTCAGAATTCAGTGGTTTTAGTAACCATTATTGATTGGCGGATGAAAGCGCCAAAGGAAGTAGCTCGTTGCTCAGGTATTAGTGGGAGCATTGGTCTTTTGTTCTTCAAGATTTGAGTGAGATATCATTCAAGAATTAGGGATTGTTGGTTTCACGGGGGTTCAGAAAGTGTTCATCTACTAGTTAGAAGCGTCTGATCATTTGAGGTTGGCTAGTAAAGGAGTACCAGTTGGAAAGTTCTCGTTGTCATCAGATCGATCGTTGGAAAGTGAAGGATCGGGAATTCTTGAATTTTCATGCAATGTGAAGGCTTAGTCAAATGTAAGTAGGGGAGAGTTACCCCGGTATACAGCAGTGGGAGTGGTTTTGAAATGGGATAAGTTTCTCATCGTTGTCAGGAAGGAAGACAACCCAAGTGGTCGTTAGCTTTGAGGGTTGTGTGAGTTGGGAGTTCGGTAAAACTCCCCAGCATGTGAACCGCGTGTTCTCACTGCTTGATAGCAGTACTTGGGAAATCAGGTTGGGATTCTAGCCATGAATTAAGTTCAATGGTGTGTTAGGTCGAGCGCGTGCTTGACCAGCATGGAAAGTGTTGTTAGACTATAGGGGTAGCTGTAGCATTCACTAGCATCATATAGTTCTAGAGTGATGTAAGTCTGTGGGTGTAGCCGCAACATTCGCTAGGGTGGTAGATAGCGTGAGTGTGTTGTTAGGACACGGAAAGAACAATAGTACCCACCAGTTCGAGTGTAGCAGTGAGGATATGGAAATCTACATATTGGATTTCGGAATTACCGAGATGGATTAGACCTAGTTAAGCCAATGGTAAGACTGTGGAAGGGAAACTACAGCTATAAGGGCAAGGAAGTAGTGGACTGCTTAAGGTCATTTGTGATATAAGGCTACCAATGGTAAAGTAGCAATCACTTTTAGCCTTAGGTTTGGTGACGTCAGGATTCGATGCATGGAACCAATCAGTTAGACCAAAAGGCCGTTAGAGCTATAGTGACAAGATAATTAGTAGCAAATAGTTCCATAGAAGGATTTTGTTTAGAAGTCATGTGAGGTGACTAAGTAGGGAGTCCTTTGGCTTCGCAATAGGGTTGGAACCCGGTAATTCATATGATTGGCGAAAATTGAGACCAGGTAGGTCTCGATAAATGTTTGAAAGTAGCCATGTAGCAGTCCAGTGCTCAGGCAGTTCATTTTTAGAAATTTCAATGCTTCAGATAGTCATTGTCTCAAGCAATAACGATATTTGGGGATTTTATGTGCGGTTAGAGTCACAGCTAGCTTGGGTTATGCTAAGTCACTCATAGCGGGATTATCGGAGCATTGGCCAGGTATAATTGAATTGCAGGGATAAGGCGATGTGTGATTCTGGTTTCGAGTGGGAACCTCGATTTATCAGAAGTTAAGTAAGCAACTGAGAGACAAATCGACTGGGTACAATGATAATCATTTTAGTATGGACGGGCTGCCCGGGGATTCAGACAATCTTGTGACAACATATTTTAGATGGAGTAGATGTGGTCTTGTTTCTAGGAACTTATTTATTCGTGGATTTTAGAACCCTGTGTGGGTTGGTCACGGGTACCCTGAGAAGACTAGGGTGTACCCAGGATTATGACCATGTTAATTCAGAAGTGAGCGGGTAAGGAATAGTAAGGAATGATTTCGAGGGAAAAATCTAATTTATGTGGGGAGAGTTATAACACCCCATTTATTAAATAAATAAATAGATAAAGTTGATGAATGGTTGGTAGCCCTAAAATTAATAACTTTATAATAAGAGTTGGTTTCCAGGAGTTACTGGGCATAATTGAGAAGTTAAGGGTTGCTTATTAAGTTACAGAGTTGTTGTGAGAAGAATTTTAGATGTTGGGGTCTAAAGGGTAATTATTAGATTAATCTTGAAAAGATCCCAAGGGGTGGGACCAAGTATGTAATTATGGGAAAGTTGTAATAAATCTGCGTATATATATGTTGCGATGACATCGAAGAACCCTAACCCTAAGTATTATGGCAACCGACATTCTTCCTTCTCCCATTACCGGCACCGCACCAGCCTTGAGGTCATCCTCACCACCGGCGACCACTGTGGCTGTTGGAGTCGGTGGGATCGCTGCCACCTGTTACAATAGTTTCCCGACCAGTCAAACCACCCATTCGGAGCCTCCTGGTAGCCGCCATCACCATGGGAACCCCCTATCAGCCGGCGGTGCAGCAACGAGTCCGCCAGCTCGGTTCCGACACCGTTGTATCGTCATCATCAAGCCTCCTTGTCGTCGACAACATTGAAGAATGATGAGTGGTAGAGAGCAGCCTCCAGGCGCTGCTACTTCACCTTTTCCACCGACGTGTGATGCTATCGCCACCTTCTTCTTCCCCTTTTCTTCTCCTTCTTGTTGTTCGCCACTGCCATCATCGGGATCGATCACCGCCGCCTTGTGTCATTGTTTTTGAAGCTGAAGCCATCATCTGTCACCGCTCAAATTGGTCGCTAAGGGTGCTGCCGAACCCTAGGACCGTCAAACTTCCCTTCACCGTCGCTTGGTGTTCGTGTGCATGCGTATTTTCTCGGGGTCCAGTCTCTAGTTTGGAGTTTGTGCTCTAGTTTGGGTGTTTTGCTGGAGTTCATGGAAGAGCCACTGCCACCGCTGTGAGGTGGTGGTAGCCACCCTGGGTTGGTGTATTTTCTTTAGTGTGTGTGTGTGTGTGTGTTTGATTTTGGATCTTGAGTTGTAAATTGTAACATGAATGGTATAATGAAAAGAAATTGAAAACGACCACCTTAGGGTGGTGGCTGCCGCCTCCTGCCGCCACAGGCCGCCGTGTTGGGTGGCGGTGTGCTTTGCCTCGTCGTGTCGACTCGTTTGTGGTGAATGAAACCCTAATGGGTCCAAAGAAGCCCTAATGGGCCTAATGAATCCAAATGGGCTTAAGTAAACCCTAAGAGGTCTAATGGACTCTAATTAACCTAATAAAACCCTAATGGGCTTAATAATTTTCTAGTAAGCTTAATAGGCCCAATAAAGCCCTAATTGACCTAAAAGCTCGACAAATTGACAAATGGGCTAGTATTGGGTCGAAAAACCTAATTAGGGTTTGGAAAACCATAATGGCATAAAACCATAATTTGTGGGAAATCTATCGGGACACACACACAGGAATTATTTAATAAACTTGAAATATTAAATAATAATCATTAGCAAACTAACTTAGACCAACAATGGACTTAATGGATTAAGTCCTTAATGGGTTAAGTAAGAAAAACTTAACCCTAATCATCATTTCATGTGAAAACCCTAATTTTGGGATTGGACTTATCGGGATCCACATTTGGGTCATTGGAATGGAATTGTGTATTAAGCCCAATCACACCATATGAATTATTTTTTAAGGAAGGGACTTAATGGATTAAATACTTAATGGGTTAAGTAAGAAACACTTATCCCTAATTGTCATTTTATATGAAACCCTAATTTCACTTGGGCCTTGATTTGGGCCTTCCTATTGGGCTATGGTGAATGAACTATTAATGGGCTTTTCAAGAATAAGTAAATGGACTAAATAATTGTATGGTTTTAGGATAAGGTCCATGTAAGAGTCTTGGGCCAATTTGGAAAATTGGGCCATAGATGGGCTATATTTGGGCCTTTATGATTATATGATATTGAATCATGGGAATTGGATTGGAATAATGGGATGGGCCTTAAAGAAAGACCATGTAGAGGTCTGGGCCCAATTTACAAAAATTGGGCCATATGTTGGACTTTGGCCCATTATTTTACTTTTGGGCTTTTGTGGTGTGAGTTAGAACTTGGGCTTGGAACCTAATTATTAATTGGGTATTGTTTTATGTTGACAGTGCGGGAATTTGTCAACCAGCAGTTGGGGTTGTATCTGCTGGACTTCAGTAGTGCTAGGTGAGTTATCCTCACTATACTAAATGGTCTAAGGAACCAAGGCTGGCCCGTTTGATTTAATATCCTAGTAGTCATTGATATGTTGAGTTGAGTTAGTAATGTATGTCAGTTGATATGCTAGTCGGGTAGATCTTTAGGACTGCCTGTGATACTGATTGATTACCTGTATGTCCATTTATCTGTTACATGTCGACATGTTATGTGGGGTGGGTTGAGGTTGTACTACTCCGTGCGGTAGCCAACAAACCCGAGAGTATTCAAGATATGAGCTGAGGGCCCGGTAGGCATTCCAGACTCATACTGAGGACTCGAGAGCATTCTAGATATGAGCTGAGGGCCCGGTAGGCATTCCAGACTCGTACTGAGGGCTCGATGGCATTCCAGATATGAGATGAGGGCCCGGTAGGCATTCCATACTCGTAATGAGGACACAGGGGTCGTCCAGCTTGTAAAGTTGTGGACCTAGTGCATGGTGTTCTATTTTGATTGATATCATATGCTAATGTTGATGTTGCTATGTGGACTATATGTGTATCGATATTTTGGGGGTAACTCACTAAGCTTTCGGGCTTATAGTTTCAGTTTATTGTTTCAAGTACATCAAGGGATCGTGTCAAGGCACAGGCGTGATCGTATAAATGCTCACTCTTTATGACTATGTTTCTGGGATACTCTGATATTCTACATTTTTAAAACAAGTTTGTAAGAACTAATGGTTTTTGAGTTGTTTAAAAAGTTTTAAATTGGGTTGAATTTTGCGGGTGTTACACGGACTGTTTTGTAAGTAAGCATCACTGTAAATGTGACGGTTTTTCCCATGTTTAACTATTATTATAAAACTATAGTCTACCTCATCGTTTATGCATATATGTAACAATATAAAGGTATTAAGGAAAATAGTCTATATATATCAAATATATCCTACTTCATTGTTCATGTGAATGTGTCACAAAGTAAAGGAAGGAAAATAATATAATAACTAAAAAATGTATCCTTTTGCACTAGGATATTCACGGGATGGAAACTCACCGAAAAGTACAATGATAGACACCCGTCGATGATCATTTTCTCTACTGTAGCTAATAGCCTTGGGAGTGGAATGGTAAGTCCCGAAACATTTGTAACAGATTCTATGTAATATTATTTATTAAACGTATTAATTTGAGCGAGTTTATGTAAGCATATCGATGTAAATGTATTCATGTAAGCGTATCTATGTAAACATATTCATGTAAGCGTATTCATGTAAGCATATTCATGTAAGCGTATTTCTGTAAACATATCTATGTAAACATATTCATGTAAGCGTATCTATGTAAACATATCTATTCATACAGTATGTAATGTATTAGTATGGACTCATGAATGAATTGACTCTTGTGTGATTCCTTGTACCTGGAATAGTAAGTAATATCACTAACTATACCTATTATAGTTACTAGTAATGTATGTGTATAACCGAAACTATGCCTTTACTACTCAAAGGTACTGAACTGACTAATGGAACTTTTATGTCTATATATGTATACATGATATATAACTAATATTTAGACAACATTCGAACAAGTAACCGATGCCCTAAGGCCACATCCCAACGAGGAAAAGGAAATAAAGCGACCTAGATGTCCTAAGTCCTTTAAACATTACTTATATATATATACATATCTAGGCATGGATTTGACAGTATAAAAGTATAAAAGAATTTTGTAAAACCTTTGAAAAGTTTAATAACTAAGAAATGATGACTTGTTGTCAGTTTATAAAACGATTTTAAAGTAGTTTGTTTGATAAAACAGTTTTAAGTATAAGGAGAACCTTTGTTTGAAACACAAGTGTAAAAGAGTTTGAAAGGAAACATACAGTATGTAAAGTAGTCTGAAAAAGAGTTTGTGTAAAAATGTTTGAGAAAGCCATTTGAAGTAATCTATTTGGTAAAACAGCTAAAGGTGTAGTAAATCCATTTGTATGCTACTTATTAATCACACGTGATTGTTATAATAACTAGCATGATTCAACTTGTATCCCCCACCATAAAGAATTTATAATCATTTGAAAACATTCAAAAGGTTAATTAAGGGGTATGAACTCACCTGCAGTGAGTGGATCGGATGGAAGTGTCGGACAAGTCCTTAATGTCAAGTGAAGACTTAAACACACACAATGATCCTAATAACATATAAAGACATATGTATATATATATATATATATATATATATATATATATATAGATAATTAGTGATTTAAGCACTAATTAGACAAGTATAAACATCCTAATGTGAGGAAAACACTTTGGTCAAACTGTTAGGAGTCCATTGGGTTGCAACAAAGGAGTATAAGGCTTTGTAAGTGATTTTATGGTCCATAGACCATACTTGTTGGAGTTTACAGCCTAAGGGAGTTTACTCATGGCTGTAAACTATCAAATGGCTCATCAAATGAAGCTTAAAGCTATTATGTTATAAGGGGTTAGGTGTTCCAAGGCTTAAACAAGATGCTAGATGGGTTTAAGGTCCAAGAATGACCTTATATTGAGTTTGCCGCCTAGGGACCACCTCTCCATGATTTTACGTCCGTAAACTCATGGTATGAACTACCATTATGTTTCTTGAAGTCCCGAGTTCAATTGTGTAAGGTTCTATACTATGTTCCAAGGCTTGGTAAGGTGTTAGGATGCATATTGCCCCACTTAAAGGGGTTTATGGCCCAAGAACATGTCTTGGCCGTAAACTCCTTGGATCATGTGTTTCTTTATGATTTCTAGGCTCTAAACATGTTAATCCTATTTTACAACGAGTTATAACAAGTGTACTTACGATCTAGGAGCTTGAATGGTCGGTTTTGGCCAAGAACACTAGTGTGTGTTCTTGGTCTTCTTGGTGAAACTAAGAACACTTGAAGATCAACACAACTGGAATGATTTCACGGATGGAATTGTGTAAGATCACTAGATTAAGTAAGATATCAACTATTTAGAACAAGAAACTTATGAGTTATGAAGATCGGGGATAAAGATCAGTATGATACTTGAGAGATTTTCAGCCAAGGGAAAGGAAAGAATGAACTAATGGCCACCCTTTCATCATATAAGGTGGAGTTTACGGCCTACATGGAGTTTACGGCCGTAAACTCCCATGTGGTGGCTGTGAACTCCTTGTAAAGGTGTTTATGGTTGGTTCTTTGAGTTATAACTTCAGTAGATAAACCCCGAAACTTATCCCTTAAGTGTACAGGGATCAGAACTCTCAAACGGAATCCAATTTGTGCTAAATGATAGCAAGAACGAGTTTGACTTTCAATGAAGTGTTTCACTGTACAGGACAGAAAATTTCGGGATGACACATCATCCCCCTGTTAGAGTAAATTTCATCCGGAAATTAGAATTTAGGTAAAGGCGTAGGCATGAATAATCGAGCAAAGAAGTGGGGATAGTTCCTAATCGATTGATTCTCGTGCTCCCAAGTGAATTCAGGTCCTCGGTTGGCATTCTAGTGAATCTTCACTAATGGGAAGTGGCTTTGCTTCGTTCATCTGACCTCTCGATCCCTGGTCACTACGGTTCTTTTCATGAAGATGAGGTTCTTATTGATCTCGATCTCGTCTAGTGGGATTATAATAGTCCTGACGAAAAGTTACTTTTTCATGTTCGAGACCTGGAGGTAAAATGTACGTTACTAAGTTTGTAGAGTAAGCCGAGTCGTGGATGTTTCATTGATCTTTATTACTATGTGAGTAAATAAGTAGGTCATCTATAAGGAGGATGACGAACTGATCGAAGTAAGAATGGTGTACCCTATTCATTAAGTTTATGCATACTACGGGGGTATTGGTCTTATCCGAGGGGTATCACTACGGACTTTTATTGTCCGTATCGAGTTTGGAAGATTGTCCTCGGGATATCCTTCACTAACACTCGTAATTGGTGATATTCGGATCTCAGGTCTATTTCTGAATGGTAAATAGTTCCTTGTAGTTGGTCAACCGATTCCTCTATGTGAGGCAGAGGGTAATGATTTATAATGGAAAATCTTGTCGGGGTCTCTGATGTTGATGGACCTACGAAACAATTTGTTTGTCTCTTTAAAGAACAAGACCGGAGCTCTCCAGAGTGAGAAGGTTGGTCTTTCCATTCCATTTCTGAGTAGTTCGTTAAGTTGTCCGGATGGTTCTTGTATGTCCGTGGGCGTTAGACCGTAGGGCAATCTGGTTACAGGAGTCATATCGGGTTCTAGGTTTGTTCGGATAACGGTGCGATTACTCGTAGTCTTGGGCAGCCTCCATCCTAAAGTTCATATTAGAAGTCATACATGGTTCATCAATCACCACCTCGTGTATATGAGTTGTATATTGTGACAACCCGAAACTTTTATCGTGTACAATTGATTCGTATGTCAATATTTATCTCGAACTTATCACCTATTAGAAAACTTTTGGGTCCATATGACTGCTTTAGGCTTAGAATATCATAGATATGAGTCCTAAGATGGGTTAGCAAGTGTGTAGCATCACAAAACCAAGCCAAACGCACCAAAGAAGGTGTGTGCGGCCAGCCAGCCGCACACACCCTCCAGCCTCACACCTGACCCTATATATATATATATATATATATATATATATATATATATATATATATATATATATATATATATATATATTGGAGGAGACCCCATTCATTCACTCTTTACCTCTTTTGGCTGCGCACTACTTTCTCTCTCTAAAAACTTCATCCAAGAACATCATTAACAACTCAAGAATGTGAATTACTCCATCAATCAGCTTATTATACTAGTAAAACACTTGAATCTATGCCTAAAACTCATAGTGTTCTTTGTGTTCTTCGTCATTTGAAGGTGTACGGCCGCACACCTTCATAAGGTAGCCGTACACATTCAAAACCCTCTAAAGTGAGGAGAAAAAACTTCAAAATCAGCATTTTGGACTCAAATGAGGAGTGTACAGCCGCACACTCCTATTTACGGCCGCACACACATTCTGTATGACCGCACACTCATATGTGCAACCGCACACGCAGCTTGACCGCACTCCCTAGCCACACACTCGCTTTTATGGTCATACATCCACCTTAATGCTCATATTTTGCCTTGAACTTGTAAAGATCCCTAAATATATTACATAAAACACTTAGTTCTAGTGATTCCAAACCTTTAGAGTGGTTTTCCATCATGATGTATCATGGGATACTCAATCTAATACATATATATGCGTAATATATGTTCATGGGTTCAACACGCGAACAAAGCATCGGTTGACACTCGACACTCGTAACCAATTGTGCTTTCGGATCCTACGTTAAACTATGAGTTCATACCCCTACCTTTTCTGAGTTTTTCATGTTTTCAGGGGGGAAATACAAGCTAAACTACAAGGAAACTTATACTAAAAAATTATTATTTGGTATAAAATACTTACATTTTAAGCATGCTTTTAACACTAAAAACCGCTTTACCAACCGATTACGAAATTAACTTGTAGAGTTAGTTTTCAAAACCAAAACAAGGAAACCTGTGAATCTCATCATAAAATGTTATATTTTATGTTATATTTTATAGTTTACAAAGGATTCAAGCCAATCATAAAACGGAATTTTCCATACTATTACTTGTAAATTCGTTATTCTTAAGATTGGAGACACGTCCTCGGTAACACTCCACAGAGATATGCAAGTGGAGGACCGACCCTATAACCAGAATCTCCTGGAGGGAGATCGTGACTTGTGTGTATAGATCTATACGGGGCTGACTACCCCGCACCTTGCTGCTAGCTAAAGTGGGACCGACAGGTCTACGGGTGACAAAGTCATAAAATGATAGTGGCCCTCTTACGTGCCATATCTAGTTTATAGTATGGTTATAGAACTTTCAAATTAGATAATGGAGATTTACTTTTAGTAATAATGAACCTAGTGAACTAACCTCAAAGTAATAATTGTTTTGATCACTAGAGGGTATCAGTAATACCCTTAGGATTTAGTTCACTACCTACTTATTAGTTTTATATACGTGTTAAAACTAATGTACTTTTCAAGGATAACCAAGCTTTCAGGGAAACTTCACTTAACAATACAAGTATGGTAGATACTTGTACACTTCATTTCGGATCAATAACCAACCACCAACTTTTCAGGAAAATAAGGGTTTTTCCTAGGATAACTTTACTTTTCATGAACAGGCTATTTACCAAATGAATAACCATACTACTTTTATAAGAAAATATGGGATTTTCTTGGTGAACAACTTTTCACAAAAGCGAAGGAAACTTATTATTTCTACTTAAACAAACCACTTATGAACTCACCAGCTTTATGCTGATATCTTAAAACTTCATATATTCTCAAGTTCTCGTTAGACAGGTATCCTGCTCACTTTTTGAGAAGATAGAGTGTATAGAAGTCTTGTCTTCATCTTCTGTTATATAATGCTATGTACAAACTACGTTTTCAAACAAATGTAAATTTTCTTATGTAATGTAATGGTTGTGTTTACTATGCTTGCTATGTACATTGGTTGTGATACTACGCATGACGTCCTCCACCACGGGACGTTTATGCCGTTGGTTTCAGGGTGTGACATATATAATTAAGATTGAAAAAGTAGTCAAATAAATGATTCTTCTTTAAGCTCACATCCCAACGAGGAAAATATGTTAAAGTGGAATCATTAATTCTAAACCTGTAGAACCTTGATTATATAGCACCCCTATGTACACATTCTTCAGTGATAGATCAACCGTATAGGTCCTTGGTTTGAACTTGTCATACTGTACGAGTGGTACTTCGGGGAGGATTGCTGAATTTTATTAGGAAAGGATAAAAGTATGAGGTACTCTATGCATGAGTACTTCAGTGTTCTGGAATGACGACTTCTCTAGAAAGGAGATTTCAAAGAAAGAGATGTGCGCAATAAACTGGTATTGTGCGGATCGAATTGACTCAAGTTGTAAGATAATGTCGGACTTACTTAGAAGTAAAGACATTTGATTTGAACATAAAGGCGTTACAGAGAAAACACAATAGTACAACTTTTAACAGAGTTATAGTACTTTAAAGCAACTACAGGAATACTGATGTGAACAAGGTATGCTACAAAAGGCAAGTATACGTAGCACGAGGGTCCCTTAACTGATGGGATCTCGTAAAAGTTAAGACTCCAGTTGCACTAGTTTTAAACAGTTTATGAGTCTATTACAATGAACGCCTTAAATACTTTAACGTGGATCCGGGGTACTTTCTCCTGCGACAGTGATCCTTAGTATCTTCCCGTCCGCACTGGAGTTCTTTGTTATTGGACAATCATGTTTGAGCTATCCAATATCACCGCATTGGTGGCATATCTGGCTTGTACCAGCGTTGGTGGTGGAAGTGAAGTGTCAAGTTAGAGTTATGTGGACACAGGTGTTTTCTTTTTTCATCCACTTTGAAAATTTCCTTTTATGGGATCCGGTTTTACCACCACCATCATGTGTAGTGCTGATCCCGATGTCAGAGACTTGAGAAATGGGTCATGTCGGTGCTCCACAGCTACAGGCATAGTGCCCTACTTTGTGGCAATTGCAGCATTGCATTTCATGACAAGCACCGCTATAATGAAAGCTACACTTGTTAAACTTCGGAAGTTTTCCCTCATATGGTCTGACCGGTGCTGAAATGGCAGGGGTTGCCACTTGTTATTGTTACATGGCAAGTCCTTGGGATCTCTTGCGCTCCTTTTGGGCTTGGCGCTTTCGTTTGTTCTTCTCGGTTTTACGGCTTTGAAATTCCATGACAATTTTTATTTGTTGGCTTCCCAAATCGATACAACAATCGGAATTGTCAACTCCTTTTCCAGTCTCGTTTGCATTGTAAGAGTTGAGGTGTGCAAGGAAAGCTGTCACGGAAGTTGTTACTGCAGCTTGTAACGTAGCGACGTTGATATGAAGGATAGGGGTTTCGTTGCTCGGTGGGCTATTTCTATATGACGACATGATTCTGTAACATGGAAAGAAAATGCATTCGTGAGCAAGTATGGTTGAACCTAGATGTAGTTCGATCGTTCATGTAAAGAATAGAAATATGTTCTCGTGGGTTTGACCTACATCCCTATGATGCAGTCCTAGTAAAGAGTAGAAGTAAGTTCATAGAATGGTCTCAAGACGTTTGTCGTTCAATCCGAGGTATTGTACGTTGGTGGATAATATGATCCAACCATTGAATTAGGCTTCAAAATGATTCCAGAGTGAAATTACCCTAGTCAAATAACTTGAAAAGAGTGGGTTTCAGATAGACTCCATGATAGTATGTAGAAAGTATTTGAACAAAGAGTGACACAGAAGTTAGCTGACTGTCAATATCATCAATGTTTATGATGTAATAAGTTCAGGAAAATTGTCCTTGTAGTAGGTCTTACATCATATATGGAGTAGATAAATCTTTGATAGCGTAAAGACCTAACTAAAAGTACTTATAGTACAAGGTAGTCACATAGAAAAGTGCTACACGGAACATGGTTCTTTAAAACAAAGAAGGAAAGTAAAGCATCTCTTACTAGCGACGGTTACCCTTATGGTGAAACCTAAGTTCAGCTAGTTGACGTTCCATATCAAGCAAGTGTCTTTTGTACCCCCTCTGGCGTACTCGAAGCTCTATGAGTTCGACTCGTGTTTCAGCTAGTGCTTGTAGCACAGTCTCATGGTCTCTCTCAGATATCTCCTGAGTGTGTTCAAGGCGATTGGTGCGGATGGTATGCATTCCTGCATTGGCATCAACCTCTACGATACGATGGAGAGCCGTTATGCCCTGAATTTCGTTTCGGGCAACTCTACGAATTAGGATTGGTAGAACTATGTTTGCTAAGCTCCTTTCGTTTATGTTGTAGAAGCTTCGGTCTCCATTAAATGACATAGGTTGATCTTGATCTTCACTACATGTTTCCAAGCATTCCACCCAAGGAGGCGTTGGACCATGAAAAGTCGGACGAGGGTTAGGATTTGGAATGGGAGCTACCGGCAGTAGGTTATCAACCTCGGGTTCACAGTTATCATCATCCGAAGGGTCTTCAACTTGGCGATCATTCAATGGGATTGTATGATCATTCTCGGGTTCTTCTCCAAACCATCCAACATTTCCTTCGTTCGGATGGTACGGGTTGTCATGGGGATGGAGTCCAACCATGTTATCCCATTTTTTCTACTAGTATAGAAACTAGTCTTCTACCAAGACCCGACTGTTTTGAAAGTAGTCTTCTACAGAGACACGACTATTTTGTATGTAAGCATCACTGTAAATGTGGTTATTTTTCCCCTGTTAAATATTATTATAAAACTATAGTCTTCCTCATCGTTTAAGCGTATGTGTCACAGTAAAAAGGTAATAAGGAAAATAATTTATCTATATCAAATATATCCTACCTCGTCATTGATGTTAATGTGTCACAAAGTAAAGGAAGGAAAATAATATAATAACTAAAAAATTTGTATCCTTTTGCACTAGGATATTCACGACATGGAAAGTCGCTGAAAAGTACAACCGTAGACACCCATTGATGATCATTTTCGCTACTGAAGCTAATAGCCTTGGCAGTGGAATGGTAAGTCCCGAAACGTTTGTAACAGATTCTATGTAATAGTATCTATTAAGCGTATTAAGGTGAACATGTTCATGTAAGCGTATCGATGTAAACGTACTCATGTAAGCGTATCTATGTATACATATTCATGTAAGCGTATTCATGTAAACGTATTCTTGTAAGCATATCTCTACAAACGTATCTATGTAAATGTATTGATGTAAAGGTATCTGTGTAAATGTATCTATTTATATAGTATGTAATGTATTAGTATGGACTCATGAATGAACTGACTCTTGTGTGATTCCATGTACTTGGAATAGTAAGTAATATCTCGTAACTATACCTATTCTAGTTATTAGTAATGTACGTGTATAACCGAAAGTATGCCTTTGCTACTCAAAGGTACTAAACTGAATGATGGATTATTTATGTCTATATATGTATACATGATGTATAACTAATATTTAGATGACATTTGGACGAGTAATCGATGCCCTAAGGCTACATCCCAACGAGGAAAAGGAAATAATACGAGCTAGTTGTCCTAAGACCTTTAAAGATTACTTATATAACTATACATATCAATGCATGTATTTGACAATATAAAAGTATAAATAAAGTTTTTAAAACCATTGAAAAGTTTAATAACTAAGAAATGATGACTTGTTGTCAGTTTATAAAACGATTTGAAAGTAGTTTGTTTGATAAAACAGTTTTAAGTATATGGAAAACCTTTGTTTGAAACACCAGTGTAAAAGAGTTTGAAAGGAAACATATAGTATGTAGAGCAGTGTGATAAAGAGTTTTAAACATGTAAAAATGTTTGAGAAAGCCATTTGAAGTAATATATTTGGTAAAACAGCTAAAGGTGTAGTAAATCCATCTGTATGCTAGTTATTAATCACACGTGATTGTTATAATAACTAGCATGATTCAACTTGTATCCCCCACCATAAAGAATTTATAATCATTTAAAAACATTCAAAAGGTTAGCTAAGGGGTGTGAACTCACCTGCAGTGAGTGGATCGGATGGAAGTGTCGCACAAGTGGTTGGTGTCAAGTGAAGACTTAAATACACAAAATGATCCTAATAACATATATATATATATATATATATATATATATATATATATATATATAATTAGTGATTTAAACACTAATTAGACAAGTATAAACATCTTAATGTGAGGAAAACACTTTGGTCAAAGTGTTAGGAGGCCATTGGTTTGCAACAAAGGAGTATAAGGCTTTGTAAGTGAGTTTATGGTCCATAGACCATACTTGTTGGAGTTGATGGCCCAAGGGAGGTTACTCATGGCCGTAAACTCTCAAATGGGTCTGTTGGGCTTTATAGATTGCGTCTTTTGGGCTCGTCTAATTATGCCATTTTGTATTCCGGTTTGGGCCTGTCCAACCATGCGTCTTTTATGTTTTGTATATAAGCTTATGCTTGCATGCATATTAGGTTAAGGTTTAGCGATCTGAGAATAACGATTTTTCCAGACGACAAAAGGTTTCTTTGATCATTCTTGTAACCTTCCAATCATCTACAGTTGATGTTCTTAATCGAGCTCTTCTGAGGATTTTGTTTTAATCATTCGACTCGTTTGATTCAATCTTGTCTTGTTCTTTTATTGTGTTCATATCGTCATTGTCTACTTACTTGTTCAAAATCTAATCGATCTTCATAGATTAAAAGAAAGCTTAATCTCATCAATTGGTATCAGAGCAGGAGGCTGTGTAATTGTTACACATATTTTCTGTGAAAAAGATTTTCATTAGGGTTTTTCCGCAATCATCAATATTTATTGAGCCGTCATCTCTCTATTGACGTTTCTTGATATTTATTATTTTGCCCTAATCTGCTTTATTACAAGTCTGATCTTTGAACAGGTTTTTACGATCATAATGGACGCGACACAATCAAACGTTATTAATATTTCCAACAGCATTGGTTCGACGACAAAGATTCCGATCTTATACACCCACGATTATGAATTATGGGCACATCATTTCGAAGACTATGTTATTGGATCGGAGGAAAATGGGTATTTGATTTGGGAAGCCATCACCAACGGACCGTTTTCTCATTCTGCAACGTCCAGAATCATCAAGACTCAAAAAGAGTACAATGATCGGCTCAAGGACGTGAAAGATATTGCACAAGATGAAAAGGATAAGTTCCAATGCAATATCAAGGCATTAAGATTGATCCGGTTCGCCCTTCAGTCCGATACATTCAGATTGGTTAGCTCGTGCACGACGGCAAAGGATGTTTGGGATAGACTTCGCGAACTGTATTCTACAGACGAAGATCTTGAACATTCTATTCAAACTGTGCTTCTATCTGAGTTTGGAGAATTCAGACAAGGGGCTGAAGAATCTGTGACCCAGACGTTCGATCGCTTCAATCATCTTCTCAGCAAGATGATCAAACACGATATTGAAAGGAAGCTCATCGAACAGAAGGTTACATTCCTGAATGGTGTGAGGTCTGAATGGAGAGCAGTTGTTTCCACGGTTAAAGCCCATGAGCAATTTAAATCATACTCCTTGGCGAAACTAGTGGGAATTCTCAAGTCTCAAGAGAAGATTGTGGTGCAAGAAAAGAACGTTGTTTCCAGTCTTGGTTCGTTGGCCCTCCTGTCAAAAAGTAAAGCTGTTATGGAGGATGAAGATCTCAGCCTGGAAGAATATGATCTCACATCAGAAGATTATGCCTTGATGGTGTCCAATCCCAAAAGGTTCATAAAGAAGAAATTCCCCAGCAACAAAAACCGAAACTGGCAGGGGAGTTACAGCTCTGAAAAGGTGATTAATGAACCGAAAGGTGAGGAGCACAAGAAGGAACCGAAGGCGGATGGCGACTCTGGAGTGAGCTGTTTCTATTGTGGTGGGAAAAATCATTATGCTAAGGACTGTGTCCTTAAGAAAATGGCTGAAAAGGATGATGTGAATGATGAGGAAGCTGTGTTGCATAAAAGATCGGATGAGTTGAGAAAGAAGAAGTCTGCTGCTAACCCGCCTACTAATGCTCTTATTGTGCAGGGTTCTGTTCTAGGTGATGAGTTCGGTAGCACGGAAGTTTGGTCCACCGACTCAGAAGATGAGGAAGTGAGGCAGCCTACTCATGGAAAGGCGTTCGTGTCTAAGAAAGACAGCAGTGGTGGAAAATGCCTCATTGTTTCTGACGTATCTCAATTAAGGGGATACAACACTGATGGAGGCTGTGATGGACAGAAAGCGAAGGAGGACATGTGCTTTACAGCCAAACCGCTCAGCCAGCAGTTCAATGAGCTTGATGAACTGATAAAGAAGGTACAATCTGTTTTTATTTCATGCAAAGTACCATCATCCTCTTATGAGAAAGAACTAAAAAATGTCAATACAAGAATATCTCATCTAGATAGTAGCTTAACTCAAACTCGGGTCACAAATTCTAACCTAACTGATCAATTGAGCAGGGCGACGTCGAAGAGTGAGGAGCGGAGAATGTGGATAAAGTTAAAGGAATCAGAATTAGTCAAAGTTAAAGATGAAAACATTTATTTGCAAAGAGACAATTTGAAATTGTTAAAACAACGAAATTTTTTTTGTTTAATTGCTAAACGTTTGTACTCTAATATTACTCAGCTTCACTTGGATTGTGAAATAGGCCAAAGGATTCACCGCATGATTTTGCCCTTCCTAGAGTTTAAGGAAGATGAAATCGATGCTGAAGCTTATAATTGTGAAAGTGTGATATCGTCTGATGATATCAATCCCACCTACATGTATGGACTGGACAAAATTGAGTCCTTCATTAAATCCAAAGACCACAAGCTCATGCTTAAAAATCTTTTGGATGAAAATGACAGACTTAAACTGAGAACCGAAACCATGCAAAAATTTGACTCTTTAAACGTCAACGTAAGCTCAAAAAACAAAATTGATGTTGAAAATGCATCTGAGCTTAACGAGGACGATAACATGAGCGAAATTTCTGTAGAGGACACGGTTGACTGCTCAGAATTTGTTAAAACCGAACCTGAAAATCACAAGAATCTAATTTCTGAAAATTCGGTGGAGTTCGCTCGGTTGTCCCATCAAAAGTCCCCAAAATTAGTTGAGAAAGCTGTTGTGTATCAAAAGGTCAGGACTACTCCAAATCAAGTATACAAGGTAACAGGAGTAACCGAACATCAAACAGCTGAACTCGTAGCCATTGTAAACGAAGACAATGCTGATGGCTGTGATGAGTACTTCTGGGAAGCTCCAATTGATAATGCAGACGAAACCATTGGTTTATCTGAAAGAACTTCCTGGAAAAGCAAAGGAAGGTACATACCTGAACCCTTGAATAAGCCGAACAACTTCGATGGGCCGAGCACCAGTGGTACAAAAAATATTCCTCAGAAGAATGATCACTCGACAAAAGCAGACATTCCCTCGGCTCCTTCGGCTCAAAGTAAAACTCCTGCAGTTCAAAAGGAACCGGTCAAGGAGTCACCAAAAACGAAAGCAAATGTTCATCATCAACCTTCTCAGATGAGGAATAGGAAGATAGAAAGGAACAATAGATACAGGAAGAACCTTTCTGAAAGGAAACAATTCTGGCGTTCCCAGAATGCATATTTCTCTCATCAAGACAAGAATCTAAAGTATGAAAACATTCCTGTAGAAAAGCTTGAAAGTCACAAAAACCGAAAGCCAAGGTTCGGTTCACAAGAAGATATCAACCGAAGGCAGAAGTTCGGTTCTGAAAAGGACTTCAACCGAAACCAAAGGTTCGGTTCCAAAGATAGTTCCAACCGAACGCAAAGGTTCAGTTCTGAAGTCAAAAGAGAACAAAACACTAAGGTCATTCCCTCCAATAATCAAAAGCAAAAGGTCTCCTAGAGCCTCAAGCCCGGAACTTCTCTCAATCTAAACCCTCATGTTCAAATTCTTCTCGTTCTTCTAATTCCTTTTCTCGGTCTCATAATTCTTCTACTCCCACCGATTCGTCTCCATCTTTTTCTAAAGCTGATTTCTCTTGTTCTCGAAAATCTCATTCATCAGTTGAGCAAAAGTGGAAGCAGAAGGTCAATAAATCCACACCAGAGTCCAAATCTAATTCACCTAATCTTAACAAAATAAAGGTTTACACCATTAAAAGGAAAGATAAAACAACTCTTGTAAAAAGAACTTATCTTGTTGATATCTCTCTCATTGCTCCTGTTTCCATGCAAAGCTCACGTGGACCCAAGAAACTTTGGGTTCCTAAATTTGTCTAATTTTTGCAGGTTATAAGTGACGAGCAGTTCGACGAAGAATGGTACATCGATAGTGGCTGCTCGCGTCACATGACAGGGAGGAAAGAGGAGCTTAGGGAATACAGATCTCTTGCAAATGGTGGCAACGTCAAGTTTGGAAACAATTCATTCGGCACTATAAAGGGATACGGAATGATAACCAATGAGGACTTCTCAATAAGGAAGGTGGCTTATGTGGAAGGACTCCAACACAACCTCATAAGTGTATCTCAGCTTGTTGGAGGTACAGGTCTCAAAGTCTCATTCGATGATGAAGGTTCTGAAAGCATAGAGAAAAAGTCAAATAAAGTGATTCTCAAGTCAGAGCGAAAGGGTGAAATGTTTCCTTTAAACATCAAACCCATCAAAGGAAATCCAGCTATATGCTTGTTGTCAAAAGATCAATCCGACGAAAGCTGGTTGTGGCACCAAAGATTATCTCATCTTAATTTTAAAGATATCAACCGTCTTGTTACTGGAGGTCATGTAAGGGGCCTTCGATTACTCAAGTTCGACAAGGATCATCTGTGTGCTGCATGCGAAATGGGAAAGCAGAGTCGTCAAAGTCATCCGTCTATAATCAACACAAAAGTTGTTGAACCACTCGAATTAATTCATATTGATTTGTGTGGTCCTTCATCTATTGAAAGCATCGGTGGTAGCAAGTATATTCTTGTTATTGTTGATGACTTTTCACGATCTACATGGGTGTTCTTTCTAAAGCTCAAATCTGAAGCGACTCAAAAGCTGAAAATGTTTATCAAGCAAATTGAAGTACAGCTCAAGAAGGTTGTTCGCAACATCAGAAGCGACAATGGTCTCGAATTCAAGAACAGGGAGTTTGAAGAGTTTCTTGCAGAAAAGGGAATCAGTCATAATTTCTCAGCTCCCTACACACCACAACAGAACGGAATAGTCGAAAGACGAAACCGATCCTTGTGTGAAGCTGCCCGAACTATGCTAAGTTTCGCTTCTTTACCTCTTTATTTTTGGGCTGACGCTATTTCTGCTGCTTGTTTTACATAGAACAGGTCATATCTCAACAAAAGGTTCGCGCTCACTCCATATGAGATACTGAACAACAGGAAGCCTAATGTGAAATTTTTTCATGTGTTCGGCTCAAGGTGTTTCATCTTCAACTCTAAAGAACACCGCAACAAGTTTGATGTCAAAGCCGACGAGGGAATATTTCTGGGTTACTCGCTCACATCCAAGGCATACAGGGTCCTGAACAAGCATTCGAGAAAGATTGAAGAGACGTATTATGTGACCTTTGACGACAACTATGTCAAGAAGCTACAGGCTAAAGAAGATATCACTGGGGAAATCTTTCCTCTCTATGGCCAAGTTACAGTCTCGGTCGCTAACTTATTCGAGACATTCATGGACCTCTTCGATGAACCGGAGAATGCTTCACTCTCTGAAGCAAGTGCAGCAGACAACAAGGTTGATCACATGAAGCAGATTGTCGAAGATGCTGCAAGAAGGATGCATGAAGAAACATCAACCCCTAATGACTCTCCTTTCATAAACGCTCAAGTCGAGGGGGAGCCAAATGCTCAATTCGAGGGGGAGCCAAACGCTCAAGTCCAGGGGGAGCAAAATCCCACAACTTCAACCGAAGAGGCCTCAACACCAGGAAGCTCAGAACCACTAGAATCACATGAACCTCATGTCTTCCAAAGTACATCAACTGAGGTGGAACATACTGATGTGACACTCGGTTATGACAGCCAATCTGAGCTAGATGAAATAATTAATGTTGAACTAGATCCAACCTTTGATCCAAATTACCCTCCTCTTATCAAATGGACCAGAGATCATCCCGTTTCTCAAGTAGTTGGGGATGTATCTGAAAAGGTTCTGACCCGATCACAACTAAAGGCAAAACAGACTTCCTTATTTTCAAAGGTTGAGTTTTGTATGTTCAATTCATTCGTATCAAAAGTTGAACCAAAGACAGTTAACACTGCTCTCGATCACTCTGATTGGGTTCAAGCAATGCAAGACGAGCTGAACGAATTTGAAAGGAACAAAGTCTGGCGCCTAATTCCAACTCCTCCAAATGCTTCGGTTGTTGGTCTCAAATGGGTTTTTAGGAACAAAATGGACAAGGAAGGTAATGTTATACGGAACAAGGCTCGTCTGGTGGTAAAGGGCTATTGTCAGGAGGAAGGGATAGACTATGAAGAGACTTTCGCTCCAGTAGCTCGGCTAGAATCTGTTAGAATATTTATGGCTTATGCTGCCCACAAGAACTTTGAGGTTTTCCAAATGGACGTCAAGTGTGCATTTCTCAATGGAGAACTTGAAGAAACGGTGTACGTGGAGCAACCTCCTGGGTTCGTGAACGAAAAGCATCCAAATCATTGCTATATTCTGGATAAAGCTGTGTACGGTCTTAAACAAGCTCCGAGAGCCTGGTATGAAACGCTTACAAAATTTTTAAAGATGTCTAAATTCAAACAAGGTTCGGTTGACCCAACCTTCTTTCGTAAAAAGGAAGGTAACCACCTTATGATAGTTCAAATTTACGTTGATGACATCATCTTTGGCTCCACGAATCCCAGCTTAACAGCTGAATTCAGAAAGCTGATGGAGACTAAGTTTGAAATGAGCTCAATGGGTCCAATTAACTTTTTCCTTGGTTTAAACATAAGACAGGGACTTGAAGGCATCTTTATTAATCAGGAAGCTTACACGAAGACTCTCCTAGCAAAGTTTGGAATGAAGGGAGACTCAAAAGTTAAAGTCCCAATGGCATTCGGCACCAAGCTTACCCCATCCCTAGATAAACCGGCTGTTGATATCACGCTCTATCGTCAAATGATTGGCTCATTAATGTATCTAACCGCCAGCAGACCTGATATCATGTTTTCTGTTTGTTACTGTGCTCGATTTCAGGCAAACCCACGCGAACCTCACATGGTTGCAGTGAAGAACATCCTACGCTACCTCAAGCGAACCACCACCTTAGGTCTATGGTATCCTTCCAACTCAGGCTTCTTTGTTCAAGCCTATTCTGATGCTGACCTTGGAGGATGTGGACTCGATCGTAAAAGCACAATTGGTGGCTGTTAATTTCTTGACGGGAAGTTAGTTAGCTGGCAATCCAAGAAGCAAACGTGCGTGTCGCTATCCACTGCCGAAGCGGAATATATTGCAGCTGCATCATGCACGTCACAAGTGATTTGGATCCAAAGTCAACTTCGAGACTATGGACTCAATATGAAAAAGATCCCACTATATTGTGACTCTGAAAGTGCAATTAGGATCTGTCATAACCCAGTGCAACACTCCAAAACCAAACACATAGCACTAAGGTATCACTTCATCAAAGATCACGTGGAAGATGGAAACGTCGAAGTTCACTTCGTAAGAACCACTGATCAACTGGCTGACGTCTTTACAAAAGCTCTTCCTGAAGCATCATTCAATAAAATATTGCAAGGACTTGGTATGATGGAATCAGAATCAGTACCTCACGCTACCTCTCAAACTCAAACATAACAACCGAACGTTCGGGTTCGTGTCAACTATCTAACCCACTCATTTCTTCAAAGATAGTTTCTCAATGTTGTGTATTGCTTGTACAATTCTATTTTTTCTTCGTTTGATTAAATAATAATAAAAAATAAATAAATAAATAAATAAAAAATAATCTTAAGAACCGAAACCAACCAAAGGTTCAGGTTCGGTTTTTCAAAATTTTCTAGAACCGAAACCAACCGAAGGTTCGGGTTCGGTTTTTCAAAATTTTCTAGAACCCAAACCAACCGAAGGTTCGGGTTCGGTTTTTCAAAATTTTTTAGAACCGAAACCAACCGAAGGTTCGGGTTCGGTTTTTCAAAATTTTTTAGAACCGAAACCAACCGAAGGTTCGGGTTCGGTTTTTCAAAACTTTTCTCAACCGAAACCAACCGAAGGTTCGGGTTCGGTTTTTCAAATCTTTTCTCAACCGAAACCAACCGAAGGTTCGGGTTCATGCTACCTCCCAGATTTGAAAAAAGATTTGAAACTTTTCTCAAATCTTTTCAAATCTTTTCTCAACCGAAACCAACCGAAGGTTTTTCAAATCTTTTCTCAACCGAAACCAACCTGGTATACACAAACCTTGTCTTCCCAATAAGGCCAATTCATTTATTCTAATCGTGAGCTACCTCACTCTTTTCTCACATGAGTTAAGAATTTCCTGCTTGGTCCTTCTTTTCGCAGTAGAGGTACTTTGTTCTCTTACACCATCTCTACATTACTTCTCCACTACACTCATTCCATCATGGTAACCCTTGAGACTCTCAGCACTTACCACTGAGGTTTATGGTTGCACAACATCTGCGTTTATGATCTTAGTATTGTGTCACTACGAACTAAGTGAAACCCAAAATTCAACACCTAATGAATTGACGGTGAAGAATTAAATTGCTCAAGTTTTCACTAAAGAATTGATGAAAGTACCCTATTAAAATCTCCAGTTTTATGTGATTCCTATGAAATTGTTACAAACCCATAACTTTTCTTCCCTTGGGATCTTGTTCTTATTTTTCTTTCTGAGATTTTATTTTAAAGCCAGTCGTTTTTAGCCTAATTAAAAGAAGCCTTTCAACATTTCTCTATAAATGGTTGATCGTAATTTTAACGGACATTCTTTTAAATCCTAAGTTTTTTTGTCCTGTGGCATTCAATGCGCGTGGTTAAACAGTAACAGCTTATCTCGATGAAACGGCGCTTATTGGGCGGCGTGGTCCTAGGAATCTGACATTCTCTCTCCTACGTGATCATCGTCCGTCCCAACTGTCATCCATAAGAGATTTGAAACGTTTTTTCTCTCTCTGCTCACCCACTATAAATAGCCCGTTACACCTCCTTTTACCTCTTTACCACTCTCAAAATTTCCAAAACACAAACACTTCCATACAGTTTCCTGTTCATCATCTTCTTCACACCTGCATCAATGGCTGACTCCTCTTCAGTTCATGCTACCTCCCAGATTCTTCCCATTCGCCCACAGCAATGCTTGGTCATTGATCTTAACCCAAAGGCATACGACCCTTACATGTCGCCGGTCATAGAATGCTTAAAGTATTCACAACTCGTACCAGCACTTTCCAGAATCGAATCGGTGCCAATGGCGGCCCTATCGCAGGTCTACGCGACTGCATATTATGAGAAGGCTGTCAACCGGGTATTTTTCGAGATTGGAGACCACAAAACCTCCGTCTCCCGCCCACGTTTCTGCTCTTTGCTCGGATTTGCTTCTGACCCATCCAGAGTCCATCCGGAGTCGATACAGATTGGTCATCTGTATAATATGTTTTACAACATGGGATACACAGAGGTTCTTACATCAGTTGCCAGATTCAAAAAGTCCTGCTTACCGCCTCAATGGAACGGGTTATTTACAGTCCTTTTCAAGGGACTGTCGGAGAGAAGTTCAGGTTCAGATGGTGCAAGTCGTCTGTTCCTCACCATCCTGTACGGAGTTTATAATGGGATCAACCTGGATTACGGGTTTGTTCTATGGCAACAACTTATTCAGAGCCTCTCCTCTTCATCCAGACACTCTGAAGTTTCGTTGGCCTGATTCTGGATACTGATAACTAAATGGGCCATGGACAGATTCGACGTTCCCACTGCTGAAGGTGCATCGATGTCTTCTGTTGGTACTTTCCATACCAAGAAGATCATCGTCTCAGATGCATCAAAATTCTCCTTTATTGGCTCTATTCCGGAGTCCATGTATGGTGCTGTCCCTTCGGATAGCAGGTTGATTCGGAAGCTCAAGGAGCTAACACCATCTGGTCCAAGGGATCTGACCCTGGATATGCTCAGATCTATTCATGATGCAGATAAACTAGTGAGCAGAGGTAAAAAGGCGGACAAAGGAAAGCAAGCCACCAAAGCATCAAAGGGGCCTTCTCCTAAAAAGAGGAAACAGCCAATATCCGCACCTTCCCCCCCACCGAAGAAGAGAAAGACCCAACCGAAGCGAAAGCTTGTTATACCCTCATCTTCGAGTGACTCTGAGGGTGAGAGTTCGGGTTCTGACGACTCTCAAGGGGATGCATCTCCTCAACGAGGCAATACACCACCTCGATCCCTACCCCAGAGATTGAACTACCCAATTCCCCAATACCTTCCCCTCCACAAATCTTTACCACTACCACTGAATCACCACATGTAACCGAACCTCCTCAACCCAAAACCCACACAACCGAAACTACCCATACTCAACCACCAACCGAAACTATACCTTCACCCACTCAACCTTCTCCTACTAAACCCTCAACACCCCCAACCTCTCCACCCTCTTCATCTCATGGCAATGCATCTGAGGGTGAAAACCCTTATCTCGGGGGAGAAAACATGATCTTTGATTCGATCTACTATAGTCCGTTTCAAGTTCAAAGTGACGAGGATGATGATGCCCCAGTAACTAAGAAACATCTCAAACAGCTCAACGAGAAGATTGATCTACTTCTCGCCTCCTCTTCTAACCAACAATCAACCCTGTCTGAAGCTGCCCTTCAGAAGATTGTTGATGCCTTCACCAGGGCTCAACATGATTCAGCAGCCTCAGCAACTGCTGCAATTCAGGCATCTACCCGGGCATGTGAGGCTGCGACCGAAAAAGTCGATAAACTATTTTCTGATGCCTCTGTCCTACTGCAGTCCATGCAAGAAAGTGCAGATGCCACAAAGGCATCTTTGGAACCAATTGTCCAACAATTGGTCACGTTTGTCTCATCGGAGTTGCCTTCATTCGCCAATCTACATCAAAACATAAGCGACGACAACTCGGCCTTTACAGCCTCCATTGATGCTCGCCTCGTCAAGCTACAAGAAGATCTGACAATCGAGCGTTCTTTAATGGACGATCTGGCATTAAAAACAACTGCACTTGAGGTCAAGACCACTCAACTCTCTCAATCCCAACAAGAACTGGAAGATCTTCGCTCTGAATGGGAGGTGGTCAAGACGTGTGTTTCGGATGTCCACGCTGTTATCTCAAACATTCTGGAAGCACACGATCCAATTTTAAACTTTTTGGTGAGGCGATCCCTTGCTGAAAAGCTCTCTCCAGCCATCGATCTACTTAACAAAGTCGAAGTCCTCCCAAGTTTTGTGTCCATTCCGCAACAAGGGGGAGATGAGAAGACAAGTTCAAAACCACCTCCTTCCTCCAAAGCTACTCACACAACTGAACCATCTTCAACTCATCAAACTTTAGGTTCGGGTGTGAAGAACAAAGGCAAAAATATAGCTGAGGACGAAGATGAAGAAGGCGACAAGGAGACTATTGCCGACATTTTAAAACGAAAGAATAGTCGCAAGGTTGGTGAAGATGCCAGTCGTGTGGCGCGTGAGGCTGCCGAAGCCGAACGCAAACAAAAAGAAGCCCACGATCTCCTTGAGAGCCGAAAGACTCTCTTCCCTGCCTGGACCAGGGAACGTTTAATCAAAGAGGCCATTGAAACACCCAGCATCTTATGGCTTGAGCCGGTTATATCGTTCGACTGCAGCAACACTGTCGATTCGCAGTTCGATATGCCGCTGACTCGAAAGGCGTTCATCTTCCACATCTTCTCTAATATTTTTGAAGTCCCTCACCCAAACGCTGAGCTTGACAGGGAGCTCATTGACATCTATCTGAAGGCTGCTCGGCCACAATTCCTTACATGGAGCGCCCAGAAGATTGTAAACCTTCGGGTGCTAAAACCTTATACTGAGGGACGTTTTATAAACGTTCGGTTCAAATTGATTCGGGGATCTGCAAAATCTGCTCATCTTATCTCTCTGGCAGATCTACCGAATCTAAATCCTCATGATTGGATCGTCCTGTACAATATCCTTTTGACTAATGAAGCTGAATATGGTCCCATTCTAGACCATGTCAAAAGGATGTTAATCTGCTACATCATGGAGGTTGCCCTTATGGATCAGGAGGTCGCCACAGTCTTCAAAAAGAAACCCAAAATTGCTCCTGTAGGATCGGCCAGTGATCTCAATCAAATGCTGTTGGGCAGGATTGACCCAAGACGTAACACAGTTATGTTCACTCGAGCGGAAGGACAGAAATGTCTCTTCGCCTTAGCTGACAAGCATCTTTACACCACAACCTGTTTGGAGCATGTGCTGTTCATTGTCAAACGGTGTAAAGAGAACTCGGCCGATGATGTCAAGTATTTTGAAGATATGATTAACTGGTACATCCGGTTTAGACAGACCATTCTTTCAATCACCAAGTGTCTGTTTAGTACCGTGAAGAAGGTACCGGTTTCGGCTGCTGGCCCAAGTAATTAGTAAAGGTCTCGCTCCAAATTGACGCAAAGGGGGATATTGTTCGGCTTTATAGATTGCATCTTTTGGGCTCGTCTAATTATGCCATTTTGTATTCCGGTTTGGGCCTGTCCAACCGTGAGTCTTTTATGTTTTGTATATAAGCTTATGCTTGCATGCATATTAGGTTAAGGTTTAGAGATCTGAGAATAACGATTTTTCCAGACGAAAAAAGGTTTCTTTGATCATTCTTGTAACCTTCCAATCCTCTACAGTTGATGTTCTTAATCGATCTCTTCTGAGGATTTTGTTTTAATCATTCGACTCGTTTGATTCAATCTTGTCTTGTTCTTTTATTGTGTTCATATCGTCATTGTCTACTTACTTGTTCAAAATCTAATCGATCTTCATAGATTAAAAGAAAGCTTAATCTCATCAGGGTCACCAAATGAGGCTTAAAGGTATTATGCCTTAAGGGGTTAAGTGTTCCAAGGCTTAAACAAGATGCTCGGTGGGTTTAAAGTCCAAGAATGACCTTATATTGAGTTTGCAGGCTGGGGACCACATCCCCATGAGTTTATGGCCATAAACTCATGGTATGAAGTACCATTATGTTTCTTGAAGTCCCTAGTTCAGTGGTGTAAGGTTCTATACTAAGATCCAAGGCTTGGTAAGGTGTTAGAGTGCATTTTGCCCTATATAAAGGGGTTTAGGGCCTAACAACATTTCTTGGCCGTAAACTCCTTGGATCATGTGTTTCTTTAATAATTCTAAGCTCTAAACATGTTAAACCTAGTACTCAACAAGTTAGAACAAGAGTACTTACGATCTAGGAGCTTGAATGGTCGGTTTTGGCCAATGACACTAGTATGTGTTCTTGGTGTTCTTGGTGAAACTAAGAACACTTGAAGATCAACACAACTTGAATGATTTCACGGATGGAATTCTGTAAGATCACTAGATTAAGTATGATATCAACTAGCTAGGACAAGAAACTTACAAGTTTTGAAGATCAAGGACGAAGATTGGGATGATACTTGAGAGGATTTCAGCCAAGGGAAGGAAAAGAATGAACTAATGGCCACCCTTTCATCATATAAGGTGGAGTTTATGGCCCACATGGAGCTTACAACCGTAAAATCCCATGTGGTGGTCATGAAATCCTTGTAAAGGTGTTTAAGGTTGGTTCTTTGAGCTATAACTTCAGCAGATAAACCCCGACACTTATCCCTTAAGTGTACAGGGCTCAGAATGCTCAAACGAACTCCAATTTATGCTAAATGATAGCAGGAGTGAGTTTGACTTTCAACGGAGTGTTTGACTGTTCAGGACATAAAATTCAGGTTGTCACACAAGGGATTGGGGAAGGCCATGATTGCTAGAACTAGACATCTACAAAATGGGAGAAAAATCAAGTTAAGTTGATTAGAATTCTTGATGTAACACCCAAATGAAACATCAAGGCTAGGATACAACAAAATACTCTAAAACCTAGAAGGGGGATGTCGTAATCTAGTCGCATAATATTTGAATGTAGGTAAATGATGATTTACCAATTTCCACCATGAAAAATGAAAAGGAAGTTTAAGTTTTAAATGAATTGAAACTCCTAGATCTTTTGAGATTCGTTGAACTTTTCAATGGCATGTTTAATCTCGATTATGCCCTTCTATTTGTGACTGGGATGTCGATGATGACAAATGAGGAATGAATAAACATACGAATTACGTGGTGCACCCCATGCTACTATCACCTAATCAATGTGTCGGTTATCCACATACACTCCATTGATCTATGATAAGCATCGAGCCACCCTTCACAATCAATGTCATCCCAAAATTAGTGTGCCGGTTAACCACAGACGCTCCACTAACGTTTGACAAGGGTACAAAGTGTAATTCCATGGATTAGCATACAATTTCACATTTTGCCTAAAGTAACTATCATTTGGAAATTTGTAAAAGAATTTAGTTACTTTGTACTTCATTATACTTATAATGGAAGGTTTCCGTCCTATCCTACCCGTCCAGCTAACATCCTTCTACTAGTCAAGAGTGCGGTGGGTAAGAGTGGATACTTATTCAATCGCCATTTTATAGGCAATTTCCTTAAACACCCCTTATAGACCAGCTTCGTGAATTAGGCCTACTAAAGGTAAGACTTATATTTAATCATATATATATATATATATATATATATATATATATATATAATATTAGAACTTTAATGTTATATATAATATAGGGTGTATTTTAAAGTTTTAAAATACTAGGTGGTCTAATTTATTAAATTATACTTTTAATTTAATTAGATGTAAACCAAAACTTTATGGATTTATTAACTCTCATATAATTATACACTTTAATTAATTAACAAAACCATAAGGGTGTAATTTGAGCTTTCCAAAAAACGAGGGTTTTAGAATTTAACATTTCAAAATTAAACTTTTAATCAACTTTCAAATTCCAAAACTTGAGGGCAAGTTTTGAAACCTTTCAAAACATTAAAGTTTAACTATTTAAATTTCAAAAACAAAAACTTTTTAAGTTCAAATTTAAACTATTAAACCTAAAGGGAGTAATTTAAAACTATCCAAATAAAGCAATTATCTAATTTTGACCTAGTCAAATATCTTGTAGGATAATTCATCAAATAACTCAAATAATTAAATATTATTTTATAAGGTAACAAATATTTGATAAAATGGTAATTATCTACTATTTTGGTAAGGTATTCACCCAAAATCAATAAAAATCGGATTTTATTAATTAAAAACATTTATGGCAAGTATCCCAAGCTAAAACAACAAGAAAATCGCCAAAAAACACTGCCAGACCCTCGGACTCACCAAGTCAAAGATTGGACTTGCCGAGTCAGCCTGACTCGTCGAGTTCATCTGCTGACTCACCGAGTCAGTCAAGCAGAAGGTGCAAAAATCGATATTTCAGCCAATAAACTATCAAATAGGCATCAATTCACTAACAACAAGAAAATCGCCAAAAAACGTTGCGAGACCATCGGACTCGCCAAGTCAGAGACTGGACTCGCCGAGTCAGCCTGACTCGTCGAGTTCATCTACTGACTCGCCGAGTCAGTCAAGCAAAAGGTGAAAAAATCGATATTTCAGCCAATAAACTATCAAATAGGCATCAATTCACTAACAAACAGCCCTAGGCGCTTATACAACTGATGAGTTTCGAGCAATACATCATTCCTATGGTGTACATGCAAACCCTAGTAGCTTTTGGATCTAGTTTGCCTAATGAACATGCAATTGCATATCCAAAGCTATAAATCCTGATCTAGCATAGAATTAATCATATTAACGTAAAATAGGGTTTAGGTCTGACCTTTGATTGTTATATAGCAATAACAATCAATCCTTGGCTTCATAAAGCTTAGTGCCTCAAGTGTTCCACCTCTAATGCAGTCACAAACACCACTAAGCAACAAGATGAAGAAGACAAGAGAGGAGGCTCCCAAAAAAGGTCTACAAACCCTAAGGATTCAGTTCACCACATTTTTGGGGCCTAAGGGGTTCTTTATATACTTGTGTGGGTTGCTAGGGTTTCAGTCAAAACCCTAATGGACAACTTAAACTCTAAGTAGCCGATGGAACCTTCTAGGATCAGGCCATGGATGAAAATATGATGGGCTCCCATCATAATTTCGTTCACCCCTTGTTCCTTTAGCATTCATTAGCCCACTAACTCATTTATCCATAATTACAGTCCAGACCCCTTTATTTAACTAATCTCTTTTAGCCACAAAATTAGTTATCAGTTAATTCTTGACTAATTCATCCTACATATTGCTATGGTGAAGGCAATCCAAAAGGACCATGCTCATAATCGGGTCAAGTACATTCCAAAATAGCTAAGGACTTAGACACTAATCCAACAAAATAACTGCATGGGTATGTTTAACCTTTCCATCCTTAACGTCTTGTAGGTACTTAGAGCAGCTTCGCTTCCAGTGCCCCTTTCCTGACAATAGATGCATTGTGCATCTTTTGGGTTGGAGGATGGAGTAGCGGGACCACCTTTGGTTCCACTTGAAGAGGAGTCATAAAGAGACTTTCCCTTGGTTCCCTTGGAAGTGTTCTTTCTCTTCTTCCCTTTACCATGCCCGATTCCCAGAACGGGGGCAGTAGTAGGAGTAGTCAAAAAAATTACCTTTAAGTCCACTTTCTGCAGTCCTCAAATGTCCCTGAAGCTTACTCGAAGTGACCTCCTCCTTGTTCATATGATAGGTCATTCGGAACTGATCATAACATGGAGGGAAAGGAGTGTAGAATGATATCTGTAGCTAGCTCCTCATCAAAGTTCACATTCAATTTGAATAGATGATGCATGAACCTTTTCATTTTCTATAGGTTGGTCGTCATGGGTTCACCATCCTTCAGCTTTGTTATGATTATAGAGTAGATGATTTCATACCTATATTGGCGTGCACACTGATGATACGTTTCCATCAGATCATGGTGCATCTCAAAAGAGTTGAAGTCCTCATAGGACTTTTGCAGTTTAGGTGCCATAGTGGCAAGCATGATACAAGCTATCTTGGTGGCATCATTCTCATGTGCCCTAAAGTCATCAATTTCCTGAGTAATAGCAACAGACTCATGGATTTCCTTAAGCTCCTTGTCAAGGACATATTCCTAGTCCTCGTAGCGAGTGACCATCCTTATTTCCTAATCTAGTCATTGAAGTTACTTCCATCAAAGATGACTATCCCACAAAGATTCAAGAGAGAAGGAGCCCATTGGGTTTGAGCCAGAAGCAGCACGGTTGGAAGACATCTGAAAAGGAAGAAAGACAAGTTCAGATGCGATATAGAATCCTTAATATGACAAACAAATGAAACACTCAGGCTAGGACGCAAAAAAAATTATAACTTGGAAGAGGGATGTCGTAATCCAAGCTACAAAAAATTTGAACGTAGGTAAATGATGATTTACCAATTTCCACCATGAAAAACAAATTAGATTATTAGATTTTAATCAGATTGAAACTCCTAAATCTTTTGAGATTCATTGAACAATTCAATGGCATGTTTAAATCTCGAATATGCCCTTCATGTTTGTGACTGGGATACCGACAATAAGAAATCAAGGTGTGAATAACCATGCAAGTTCACTTGGTACTCGTATCTTTATTACCTAATCGATGTGTCGATTAACCACACATGCTCCAACAATCTATAATAAATATTAAGCTACCCTTTTCCACCCTGACTAGTCGATGTTAGTGTGTCGATTAACCACATAGTCTCCACTAACGAATTGGTAATGGTAGAAAGTGTAATTTCATGGGTTAGCATCAATTTCACATATTCCTAAAGTAACTAAGATTGGGAATTTATAAAAGTTTAATTACTTTATAATTATCATTATACATATAATGAAGGGAAGATTATAGTCCTATCATACCCGTTCGGCTAACGACCCTCCACCTGTCAACAAAGCAGTTGGTGAGAGTGAACACCCATTAAGCTACCATTTTATAGGCATCAACCTTATACCCCCCTTATAGTCCGACTTCGTGAATAAGGCATACTAACAATAAGACTAACTTGATCTTATATATATATATATATATATATATATATATATATATATATATATATATATTTACTTATAATACTATAAAGTATTGATGGGTTTTGAGCATTCTAACACTTCCAAAGTGTACATGCAACACTAATGACCTTGGATCTATGTTTGTCTAATAATCATGCAAAGTTGTTTTCCAAGGTTATAAACCTATCTAGCATACATGGGGTACAATTTTCTTTGTATAAAAGATAGAACTACATACCTTGATGTTGAAAGTGTTCCTTGAAACCTTGTGAGCCTAGCACCTCAAGTGTAATGCCTCAAATGCTTCACACAACACCAAATGCAAAGAATAAACTTGAGAGAATACTCTACATCATGCAAAATCGGCCATGCCCTCTTATTTCTTAGTGTCGCCGATTTTGGGGAGAGTTACATTGCTTATATAGTGTGTTGCATTAGGTAAACCCTAATGTTCCATGACTCTTCAATTCTTGATCAATGGGTTAACTCCATGGAGCATCCTATGGGTGGAACCCAACTTGACAATCCATGGAGCCTCTTAGCCCAGTATATAATATATGGAAGATTTACTTAATCTACCCATATATCTAATTAGTTATCTTTTGATCACTTCATTAATTCTAAATTAATTCTTGATCAACACTAATTAAATAATATTATTAATTTATTAGAACTTATAATATATTAATAACCATAAGTGTTATTTCTCTCATTTAGTTTATTCAATTGCATGATGCCATGCAACCCAAATGGACCATGCCGGGTCAGGTCAAGTATTTGCCAGAAATGGTTATGGACTTAGACACCTTATCCAACAGTCTCCCACTTGGACAAGTCTAATAACTATCACTGCAATACTTCAGGAATCGATCGGCAATTGTAGCTCTTTCAAGGTCTCTCGGAACTGAGAAGTTGTTGATACGCCATTTAAGATTAGTGATTATATAATCCTCTGTTCTAGATATCAGCCGGACAAATACATGGAACAATGTCTTACTTATTGTCCAACAGTTTGTTTCCCGATTCCCGATTTGTTTGACAAAGAACTTAATTGAACACATCAACTTAGTTCTAACCGGGCCCGGTACATAGGTAAAAACAAAATCATCGAGGCGCCCAGATATCAACTTCTAATCCAAGAAGGAACAGATAAACTTCGACTTATATGTTTGTTCTACTACTAGTTGAGTTATACACAAAAGCATGTTTTATAACATCGAGTTACCAATGCGTTTTCGTACAATCAATGCATAATCAACTCATAGGCAACAAATCATATCTCTAGGTTTGAAGACTTATATGATATTACCGTCTCACGATCACTCGAGATAAAATTTCATGAAGTGATTCCAGTGAGCATTGGTTGATTCCAATACTTAAAACTTATGAGCACTCATGAAGTGTTGTCGTATATCCTGACACCAACAACCAACTTCATGACAGTCTTACTTCATATCTACTTCGAACATATAACTGACTGTGGAAAGTGTGAATAATATGTGAAACCACAAAATACTATTCTGGAAGTCAAAACATGAAAAAGAAATTATAGTAAATGATTGACAAGAGATAGTAACACTTTACTCATAAATAAACAGAACTTTTATTCATTGTCAAATGTCAATTACACTTTACAAATTTCATAATTTATTTAACTACTAAAACTTATATCATCCTTCAGCCCTATGCTCCGAGCATGATGGAGATGCTTAACCCTACTCAGTCCCTTCGTGAGGGGATCTGCTGGGTTCTCCTTCAATGATACCATCTTTGCCACGAGGATTCCTTCTTCTATGCGATGTCTGATAAAATAATATTTTTTGTCGATGTGTCTGGATCTCCTGTGATCCCTTGGTTCCTTGGCTAAGGCAACAACACTTTCACTATTTTAGAAAATTTCCATGGGCTCCTTTATAGTTGTTACTACTCCAAGGTCTCCTATGAATTTCTTCAGCCATATAGCCTCCTTTGCTGCCTCGCTTTCTGCTATATACTCTGATTCACAAGTTGAATCAACCACTATCTCCCGCTTGGAACTCTTCCATGTGATTGCTCCTCCGTTTAGGGTGAAGACCCAGCCCGGCTGAGAGCGGAAATTATCCCTATCAGTCTGGAAACCAGCATCACAATACCCTACAACTATCAAGTAATCACTACCACCAAGGGTAAGGACGTATTCCTTAGTCCTCCATAGGTACTTGAGGATATTCTCTACTGCAGTCCAATGTGCCTTGCCAGGGTTCCCTGATACCAGCTAACCATGCTCAAGGCAAAGGCTATATCAGGTCGAGTACACGTCATAGCATACATGATCGATCCTATAGTCGAAGCATAGGGTACTTGACTCATTTATGCTATCTCAGCTTCAGTACATGGGCTCTGAGCTTTACTCAATCTGGCATTACTCTGGATAGGAAACTCTCCTTTCTTGGAGTTCTGCATGCTGAATCTCTTCAGCACCTTGTCCAAGTAGGTACTTTGACTAAGTCCAATTAGTCTTTTACTCCGGTTTCTCAAAATCCTTATCCCTAGAATATAGGCAGCTTCTCCTAGGTCCTTCATAGAGAAACACTTCCCAAGCCAGTACTTAACTTCCTGCAGAGTTGTGATGTCATTTCCTATGAGTAGTATGTCATCCACATACAATACAAAAAAGCTAACTATACTCCCACTAACTTTGACATACACACAAGATTTATCTTCACTCCTAGAAAAGCCAAATTCCTTGACTTTCGCATCAAAGCAAAGATTCCATCTGTGTAACAACCCAAAATTTCCGTATCATTACTTGTAACTCTTTTCGTAGTTCAATTCGATCAACCAATCATCGTTTTCAAATCCGATTCCGATTTCGTTATTTAATTAAGTCATTAAATTGTACGTATCTAATATGACTTAATGGGTTTCCTAATGCATTTAGAAATCATTCTAACATCCCATTTTAGTAGTCGGAACATTTTTAGAATTTACCATATCGGGTTATGACAACTTAATCGGGTGCGACCAAAAGCCTCGCCTAACGCCAGTATCGGGTAGAATTCCACCATGTCTAAAACTTAGATACTACATAAAGTGTTCTAAGCTTTCATTTGAGGCTTTTGGCTTCATCTCACTACTCTCTCTCTCTAACCTCTCTCCTCACCCAAGATTAACATCCAAAAACATAGATTTAAGGCTTCAAATCTTAGAGGTAACCTTCCTAACTTGTTATTCAACCTCTTAAGCCTTCAAATCCATGTTTAAATTGTAATTTTGGACCTGGAATATGTGGTTACGGCCAAGGAGCATGCTTGGGCCGTAAACACATAATATTGGGGTTTTTGAGCAATTTAAACCTTCCAAACCAACATTGGGACTTAGATACGACCTTGAGGCTTACAAACCTGGACTTGGAACACCTTAAACTTGAATTTTGAGGGACAAATAAGAGTTTACGGCCAAGGTATGTGCTTGGGCCGTAAACTCCTCAAACATGGGGAGTAAACACCTTTTAACATGTTAGTATGCCATGAAACTCAACCAATAGCCTTGTGGTAAATCCTGATATCATCTAAAAATAGTTTGGGGACCTTAAACACATCAAACATCCTCTTAATAAGTGTTTATGGCCAATACAGATGCATGGGCTGTGAACTCCTAAATAGGTGTCAAATGATGCCCCAAATTCACCCTAAGGCTTGGAAAATTAACTACAATCACATGTGATTGTTCTAAGTGCCATAAAATAAATATACATGAACATGGGAGAGTTTACGGCCGTAAACTCCAAGTTTACAGCCGTGAACTCCCCTAAAAATGGTATAAGTTCATTTAATCCATTCCAAGGCATTTGAGAAATTCGTTCCAACAATCGCCATGTCCAAACAAGCCATTAAACACTCAAAATACCCAAACATGAGTTCACGGTCGTGAACTCATGTGTGTATGGGTTTGATGGTAGTATACTCCCTAAAATGTTTACTCTTGGGGATTAAACTCAAATCCCAAATCTCTCGTGCCATTACACGTCTGCAGATGTCACCCGAGTCACTCCAAACACTAGTTTTGAGGTGTTTTAATTCATTGGAGTGTATTATCCTATCTAATTAGTGGTTTAAAGTCTAATTAGATACCTTTGGGTACCATTTCATATTACATAGGAGCCACACGTGTTAACAAGCCTCGAACCAACATTTAGTATCCGAATCAGTTGCGCCTTCTCGTAGGGTGAGTTCATACCCCTACCCTTTTTCACTGTTTTCACTATTTTCAGGGGGGAACACAAGCAAAGTACAAGGGATTACTTGTACTCAAAACGTGTTTTCATGTGTGTGTTTTACATTTTATATGCTTTTAACACTGATTATTGGAGACACGTCATCGGCGAACACTCCACATAGATACGCGAGTTGAGGACTGCACCCGTAACCAGAATCTCTGGGATTTAGAGAGCGTGACTAGAGTGTATAGATCTATACGGGGATGACTACCCCACACCTGGCTGCTAGCTACAGCCGAACCAAAATGGTTCAAGGGTGACGAAAGTCATAAGGTGATGTGGACTACTTATTGCCATATCTAGTCTATTGTATGGTTATGGAACTCGCAATTAGGATAATAGAGATTTACTCAATAGTAATAATGAATAACGTAATACATCTTTTACATTGATAACCAACATTCAGGTAAGTATGGGGCTTTCCTGGGAAAACATTGAACATAACCACATTTTACAGATACATCTTTTACAGTGATAACCAACATTCAGGAAAGTATGGGACTTTCCTGGGGAAACGTTTACATAACCAGAACATCTTTCACAATTGGTAACATAAAAATCAGGAAAGTAAGGGACTTTCATGGGAATTCATTGGTACCTAACCAGAACCAGTATATCAAATCAGATAACCTAACTGTATATTTACACAAGAGAAAACATGTTTTTAGTGTACAACTTTACTTACATGTTGACAAACGATAACAAACCTTTTTAAGAAAATATGGGATTTTCTTAGTGTGCGTAACATTTCAGAAACAAAAAGGAAACTTGAACATTTCACAAACAAAAATCGTTTATGAACTCACCAGCGTTATGCTAATTTTTAAAACTGCTTGTGTTCTCAGGTTAGCATTAGAACAGGTACCCGTAGATCATTTTTTTCCGAAGACGGAGTACTCAGAAGACCCGTTTCATTTTGTTCATGTATATACTATGTATCACAACTGTACAACTTTACTTTTGAAACAATTTTAAAACTTTTCTTTATGTAACGTAATGGTTGTTTTACTTTACTTACTATGTACATTGGATTTGATACTCAACGTGGAGTCAACCTCGGAAACGCTTCCGCCTTCGGTGTTCGGGGTGTGACAGATTGTTATCAGATCCCTTGTTTATAGTGAATGAAGTATACCAAACTTTACATGGTATAAAACTATAAACACTAAAGGGCCTAAGTGCTCTGAATTAAAAGTATCTTCAAACTACAAGTATTTTCAAAAGTATACAGGTGTACCGAACCGTCGTGATCCGTAACTACAAGTAGAACAGAACATAAGTAATTGGGTGTTGTGTACTACGGTTAAACCTGGACAGTTATGTAGTCGTGTCTAGGATCAATATAGCTTGGCCAACTATATTCATTCGAGACACGGCCAACATGTGCTTAGGAGTGACTGTGGTGTGCGGCATGCCTAAAACTTACCTTAATTTCCCAAACATCGAACCAGTATCGTAAGTAAATCATGAAATACTATGGGAGTATTTCTCGAGCCAATCCTCTGTAGATATCCTCATTCGAGTGGTGTTCTATGATCATTCTTAGCGATAAATTATCTGTTTTGATAACTCTTTCCTGCTTTATCGCTTATTCGGAACATATAATTGCCATATCTATCGATTCAATGTAGAGGACTTACCATCCTCTCTCTTTCTTGATCTTATTAGATCAAGATGCCTCCAAGAAAGAGACCCAGCTCAAAGAACAAAAACAATCCTTCTTCGCCACCACCTCCTCCTCAAGTTGATCTTGCATCGCTTCAGACAATTCTGACTGCTACAATGGTGGCAGCCATGTCACAAGTGAACCCTGGTAGCTCAGGAGGTGGTCCACAACTCCAAAGCCAAGAAAATAATCAGGGACACCGAAAGAAGGGTTCCTATAAGGATTTCATGAATACGAAACCAACATCCTTCAATGGCACTGGAGGTGTCATTTCCTTATCCCGATGGTTCGAGAAAATCGAATCCATCTTCGAAATCTGTGCTTGTGCGGAATCTGATAAGGTCAAGTTTGCAGCCTGTACCTTCATTGAGAAAGCCTTGACTTGGTGGAATGGCCGAGTCAAATCTCTGACCCTACCCGTACCCAACGCCATGGGCTGGGAAGCCATGAAAGAACTTCTAATAGCCGAGTACTGTCCCCGTGGTGAAATGCAAAAACTAGAGCATGAGCTCTGGAACCTGAAGATGCAAGGTTCTGACATTGCGGCATACACTTCCCGATTCGATGATCTCAAACTTCTCCGCCCAAGATTAGTCACTCCTGAAAGTAAAAAGATCAAAAGGTTAATTTGGGGGTTAATCCAACCGACAAAGGGTCATGTCCTGGCTGCTCGTCCGGATACCTATGATAGTGCCAAGACTTAAGCCCAAACCCTAATTGATCATAGCGATAATGTTGAGGAAACCACTACCACTCTTGAGCCGACTCACAGGAGTGGTGAGAAAAGAAAGTTATGGAAGAAGAAGAAGGGCCAATCTTCCCAAGGATCTTCCAAGAAACAGAAGACTGTAGCAGTCCATGCTGTACTACCCCCGTTGTTGTTGCTTCTGTTGTGGGATCCACAGCTCCAACTCCTACCAATAGATATGCTGGTATCTTCCTCTATGTGACAAGTGCAAATACCATCACAATCCTGGCCCCCTGCCAAGAACTATCTTGTACCAATTGTGGTAAGAAAGGGCACACAGTTCGATTCTACAAAACTCCGGCCCAATCGGCCAACCAATCATCTGGAGCATGCGTTAGTCAAGCTTGCTACAACTGTGGAGAGGTTGGGCACTTTAAAAGGAACTGGCCCAAGAAGTCAACAACTGATAACACCGGAAGGGTTCTAACCATGGGACGGGAGGAAGCAGTCGCCGATCCTACTATTGTCTCGTGTACGTTCCTTCTCGACAAATTATATGCTAGTATTATTTTCGATTCGGGTGCTGAAAGATGTTTTGTTAGTCATTCATTCAAAAATAATCTAAAACCTAACCCCCAACCATTAACCGAAACGTTTATTGTCGAGATGGCTAACGGTGAGAAAGAAAGCGCTAACGATGTATTCATAGGATGTACCCTTACCATGAATGACCATTCATTTCCTATAGATCTTATGCCAGCTTCCATTAAGAGCTTTGATGTTATCATTGGCATGGATTGGTTGAGTCCCAATCATGCTGATATCCTTTGTTACGAAAAAGTCATCCGTCTCAACCTTCCTTTGGGACAGACTCTCGTAATCAATGGCGATAAACCCAATTCCAATCTTCGTATCATTTCCTGCATCAAAGCTCAAAAGCTCCTACGAAAGGAGTGCATTGCATTTTTAGCCCATGTGATCAACAAGAAACAGGAAGTTAAAGACCTCGCGAGCATCCCCGAAGTCTGTAACTTTCCTGATATATTTCCCGAAGAGCTTCCAGGAATTCCTCCCAAGCGTCAGGTCGAGTTCCGTATTGACCTAATTCCTGGAGCTACTCCCGTAGCGAAGTCTCCGTATCGCTTAGCTCCAGCAGAAATGCAGGAGTTATCCATTCAACTCAATGAGTTGCTCAGTAAAGGATTCAATAGACCGAGTTCCTCACCCTGGGAAGCTCCGGTATTGTTTGTCAAGAAGAAAGATAAATCCTTTCGGATGTGTAACGACTACCGTGAGCTGAACAAGTTGACCGTTATGAACCGATATCGTCTTCCGCGAATAGATGACCTCTTCGATCAACTCTAGGGAGCCAGCTATTTCTCAAAGATAGACCTTCGGTCAGGGTACCATCAGTTACGAGTTCAGGAGAGTGATGTTTCCAAAATAGCTTTTAGGACTCGGTATGGACACTACGAGTTCGTAGTGATGCCCTTCGGTCTGACCAATGCACAAGCAGTGTTCATGGACCTGATGAACCGGGTGTGTTGTCCCTTATTAGACAAGTTCGTCATCGTGTTTATTGACGACATCCTTGTCTACTCCAGAAGCAAAGAAGACCACAAGCAACACTTGGGGTTAGTGTTGGAGACCCTTAGATCCGAGAAGCTATACGCGAAATTCTCCAAGTGTGAATTCTGGATACGAAAAGTAACTTTCATCGGTCACGTGGTAAGCGAGGAGGGTATTCACGTGGATCCTTCCAAGATTAAAGCGTTAGAGAATTGGTCGGCACCGAAGACACCCACAGAAATCCGTCAATTCTTGGGTCTCGCCGGCTATTATCGGAGATTCATCTAGAATTTTTCCAAAATCGCCAAACCCTTAACCACTCTAACATAGAAAGGTGTACCCTTTTGTTGGAGTGATAAACAAGAAACTGCATTCCAAACGTTGAAGAGAGCCTTATGCAGCGCGCCTGTTCTGTCCCTACCTGAAGGGATAGAGGACTTCGTTGTCTACTGCGATGCGTCTAATCAAGGTTTAGGTTGTGTGCTTATGCAAAGAGGAAAAGTGATTGCTTATGCCTCAAGACAGGTGAAAGCACACGAGGTCAACTATACCACACATGACTTGGAACTAGGAGTCGTAGCCTTTGCATTAAAGATTTGGAGACATTATCTCTACGGAACCAAGTGCACGATCTTCACTGATCACAAGAGCTTGCAACACATCTTTGATCAGAAAGACTTGAACATGAGGCAACGGCGATGGGCAGAACTACTCAGTGATTATGAGTGTGAAATCCGTTACCATCCCGGCAAGGCCAATGTGGTAACAGATGCCCTTAGCCGAAAGGAAAGTGCAGGCGACAAAGTGAAGAACCAGACGATGACTATCCATTCCAACTTACCCATGCAAATCCGAGAAGCCCAGTTAGAAGCCCTCAAACCCGAGAACGTGTTGATCGAAACCTTGAGAGGTATGGAAAATAAACTTGAGATCAGAGGTGATGGAGTCTATTGCCTCATGGATCGGATCTGGATTCCAAAGTCTGGAGGATTCAGGGAAATTGTCATTGAGGAGGCACACTAAACCAAATACTGTGTTCTCCCGGGTTCTGACAAGATGTACCTGGATCTCAAGAAACAATATTGGTGGCCAAACATGAAAGCTGAGATAGCTAGGTTCGTGGGAAAGTGTCTGACTTGCGCTAAAGTCAAATTTGAGCACCAGAAACCCTCGGGTCTGCTCCAACAGCCCGAGATACCCGAATGGAAATGGGAGATGATTACAATGGATTTCATCACCAAGCTACCCAAGTGTCCTAGTGGGTACGATACCATTTGGGTAATTGTCGATCGTTTAACAAAATTCGCTCACTTCATTCCAATCAAAGAATCATACAAGATGGAAAGACTCGCGTGAATCTACATCCAAGAGGTAGTCCGACTACACGGTTTACCTGCATCCATTATCTCTGATCGAGATAGCAGGTTTACCTCCAGATTCTGGCAATCCCTTCAGAAAGCCCTTGGAACCAAACTTGATATGAGCATGGCGTATCATCCTCAGACCGATAGACAGAGTGAGAGAATAATCCAAACCCTGGAGGACATGCTTTGGGCATGTGTCATTGACTTTGGAAAGTCATGGGTGTGACAACCGTCATTTTCGGGTCAATTTGTGACAATCGTCAATCTTGAGTCAAGTCAAGTCATCAAGTCAAGCCGGTCAACTCTATTAAACCTTGTGTATTAGGTCGATGAATCGATAAAGCAAGAACATATGAGTTTTTGATTCGCAATTGGATTGATGATTGAGCGATGATTCGTGAAGAAAAACGCGAAGTCAAGGACTATGAAATTGTTGTTTGCAAGAATTTAAAAACTCGATTGTGGAGTTGTTGATGCTCATTTTGCGAAAGTAAAACAATCGAGTGTTCGCATCTATGAATCAATTTGAAGTCAATTGGGTTAATATTCGCATATGGGTTCAACATATGAATTTTTGATTTCGCAAGTTTAGAGTTCAAGAACTAAACTGTGTTCGCATCTGGAATGAAAAATTTTGTGAATCGCATTTGATTAATTAGGTTAAAATGCGAAGGTGATTAATGCGAAGGGATGCGAAGGGTGTAAGAATGAAGATGCGAAGTATTTCACAGTAGAATGCGAATTGGGGAAGAAAACAGAAGATTTCAAATATTGTCCCTGGAGTTTCGCATTTTTGGAAATAAATACTCAACTTCGCAAATGGGGGTCATAAAATGATGAAATTGCAGAATTTAATGCGAAGGGATGCGAAGGGTGTAAGAATGAAAATGCGAAGGTGATTAATGCGAAGGGATGCGAAGGGTGTAAGAATGAAGATGCGAAGTATTTCACAGTAGAATGCGAATTGGGGAAGAAAACAGAAGATTTCAAATATTGTCCCTGGAGTTTCGCATTTTTGGAAATAAATACTCAACTTCGCAAATGGGGGTCATAAAATGATGAAATTGCAGAATTTAATGCGAAGGGATGCGAAGGGTGTAAGAATGAAAATGCGAAGGTGATTAATGCGAAGGGATGCGAAGGGTGTAAGAATGAAAATGCGAAGGTGATTAATGCGAAGGGATGCGAAGGGCGTAAGAATGAAGATGCGAAGTATTTCACAGTAGAATGCGAATTGGGGAAGAAAACAGAAGATTTCAAATATTGTCCCTGGAGTTTCGCATTTTTGGAAATAAATACTCAACTTCGCAAATGGGGGTCATAAAATGATGAAATTGCAGAATTTTTAAAGAGATACACACACATAGACAACCACACATATATTTAGAATAAATTACTAAAAATGGGATATAGACAATTATAAGACATTGTTCTTGACTTTTGAGTCCAAAGACGTATGATCCGAACTTTAATTGTGAAATCGTCCTTGATTGAGTCAATTTCCGTTATAGGAGTAATATATTCCATTGTGCCTTGCAAGTTAAAAAAAAAAATAAATAAATAAAAATCAAAGTCACAAGCAACCACCCCACACCCACTCTATGACCAGCCATACCTCCCCACCTTACCTATGTCACTTCAATGTTCCCTTACACTCAAATTTCACTCACTCCCACGTTTTTGAGCTGGAACAATCAACCACACTCCTCATTTTCTCTCATTTCTCTCATTCCACTAAGTAACAAACATCACTTTTTTCTCTCAAACTCTTCTACACAAATTTTCGAGATCCAAGGCTGGATTCAAGTGTTCTTCCACACTTAGTAAGTAAAAATTCATCATCCCTATTATTATTTCACTTCATTCTACTCAAATCTTTGGTTGCTTACACAAACTCCCTAACTATGATGTTAGATTCTCGAAAACCTTCAAGGCATCTCCAAGTGTTCTTGAATTAAACACTTCCATTTTTCAACAATCATCTACTGAAATCACTCAAGGTGAGTTCATACCCCTACATTTTCATGTTTTCTCAAGTTTTCAGGGGGGGAATACAAGTTAAAACACTAAGAACATAACTAGATTTTTCTAACATCCTTCATCAGAAAAGTTCAACTCCATTCACGGACTGTGTTGGGCATCTTAAACATTTTTGTTTTCAAAACTGTACAAGGTGCAAATAGTTTAAGTTTTTAGCTTTAAAATGACTACTTGCACATCTCCATACGATTTTTCTACAATTTATGGCGATTTTTACAAAACTGCCTATCATTTCAAACAACAATCCGGACCAGTCTGTGATTTTGGACTTTCTCACCCAAGTTAGAGGTCATTATAAATTGAGATAAAATTTATGAGCAAACTAGACACATTTTGTGAACTCTCAGAATTTACGGATCTAGTTTTCGACTTCGTATGATTTTTCTATGATTTTTCCAAAACAGGGCAGAATTGCTAAATTTTACCAACAACATGTAAATATCATAACACTTTGTATTATGTTGAGCAAAGTGTATAATCATAAGTTTTAATGTTTGAATGTGTTTCCTAGTTAGTTTATCATTATGAACTGAAACTAAGACATTCATATTAAATATTATCCATTCATTTTGGAACACGTATTATTTAACTATAAAAAGTATAGTTTGATAAATTCACAACACTAATACATTTCCATAAAAGGATTCATACATATTACATACATTTTAGATAAACTATAATAGGTATAGTTTATGATACATCACTCTACGCACTCGTACAAAAAGGGTACATTCATACAAGAAAGATTTATATTCACACACATTTCAAGTAAACTTGTTATCCTATATTGTGAGTTTCTCTATTTTTCTCTCTCTCTCTCTCTCCCCGTACGTCCGAGTGCGGGATATAATTCCTGGTAGTTATAATCAGAATCTCCTTGAGGGAGAACGTGATACTTGTATATAGATCTATATTGGGATTGACACCCCACACCTTGCTGCTAGCTACAGTTGGACCTGCAGGTCTACGGGTGACAAATGTCATTTCATTTTTCGCGACACTGAGAACGTCGTGGCAGGTTCACATAGTCATAGTATGATTATAACGGCTCACATAGGGAACAATCCATAAGTTTACGGGATTTTATTTTTAAAACCTAAATGAGTTTTATGTCGATTTAAAATCACCTTTTATCTCTATGGGTACAAATACAAAGTACCGGGTCTCTATACAAAAAGGGGTACAAATACAAAGTACCGGGTCTCTATACAAAAAGGGGTACAAATACAAAGTACCGGGTCTCTATACAAAAGGGGTACAAATACAAAGTACCGGGTCTCTATACAAAAAGGGGTACAAATACAAAGTACCGGGTCTCTATACAAAAAGGGGTACAAATACAAAGTACCGGGTCTCTATACAAAAAGGGGTACAAATACAAAGTACCGGGTCTCTATACAAAAAGGGGTACAAATACAAAGTACCGGGTCTCTATACAAAAAGGGGTACAAATACAAAGTACCGGGTCTCTATACAAAAAGGGGTACAAATACAAAGTACCGGGTCTCTATACAAAAAGGGGTACAAATACAAAGTGCCGGGTCTCTATACAAAGCTATTATGATATTAAAACTACACATCCTCTAAAATTGTTAGACTTCAACTATAGTCGCTGAGCGTATATGTTGAGTCATATAAGAATTTAGTCTTGATTGGCCTAGAATTGGTGGTGCCCGCCTCATCTCCTGTTCCTCGTTGGGTTGTGGACCTAGGGCAGACCCACTATATTCAACGTTTTATCTAAGTTAAGCCTTATATAGCTTTATATGTTGGACGATTATAGAGGAACTCTACGGATTACTCTAGGGTTCATTACAGCATCATGTAGGATTATTTCTATTCATACTTAACTAAGAAAATATTGGATTTTCTGGAAATCAAACTAAATCGATTTTACAAGGAAAAACGGTTTCTACTTCAAACAAAACTCTTATGAACTCACCAACCTTTGTGTTGACACTCTTTAAAACTACTTGTATTCTCAGGAAATCAGTGAAACAGGAAAACTTCATCGCTTTGAAGATGGGACGCTAAACCGTCAACAATTTATTTTGTCATCATAATGTAATTGCTTTTGAAACATGTAAACATATACTTTGGTGTAACTTTTGCAATTATATTTATGGTGGTTGTTTTTACTTTGAGCACTATTATACACGTTGTTGTGATACTATACATGAAGTCCTCCACCTCCAGACGTTTCCGCCATCCTTGGTTTGGGGGTGTGACAGATTGGTATCAGAGCATTGTTTATAGTGAACTAAGTATATCGAACCACATAAGATATACAAACTATAAATGCATTGGGACTAAGGTCTCTGATTTTAAGATTTCAAAACCACTATACCTTTAAGAATAAATAACTTTTGTTAAAAGTATACATGCATGCATACATACTAAGGTCAGCATCAATTTAGGACAAAACAAAAGTAATGATTGTTGGATATCACAGTTAAGCCTGGGGATGTATGATCGGTCTTGGGAATAGCATAGCCTGATCAACTATGCTGGTCCGAGGAGTGATTAGCATATGCCCAAGAATGGTTGTGATGTGGCAACAAGTCTAAAAACTTACCAACACTACCACAATGGAATACCATAGGGGTATTTTGGCATTATTAAAAATTACATCTGCAAGAACTAAATAGATCTTTATCAATAGGTCAATAGTTGCTTAGTGGATACATTAAAATTTTATGTATCCAGGACGTCATAGACTTAGAATCTGTGGATCTTTGCTCTACTTCCTGTTCTCGTTGGATTGGGGATTTAGAGTTAGGGTCGCTTATTCGAAGGTCTATCCTGTCCCGAATACATATAATTAGTATGCACTAAACAATTTGTTGAAGTACCTGATAAAGATCATCGTATAATTAGCAAATTAGTACATTTGCTTAATCATTTCTTATATCCCCATTTCTCGCGAAGATATCATGGCTGGATTCCACCCACACGACGACCCGTACTACCCTAACCACGACAATACCAAATGGCTCGGAGAGGAGCCAGAGAATGATTACCCAACCCCTGTAGATGGTCACCAAGCTGAAGGCTATGCTGATGGTTCTGACTCCGACCCTGAAGTGGAGAACTTAACCCCGATGACTCTTGTTCCGAATCCCAACCCTTGACCGGCTTTCAAGGCCCGATGCCTCCTTGGGTAGAGTGCTTGGAAACCTGGAGCAAAGAACAAGACCAACATATGTCGTTTAATAGAGAACGAAGCTTCTACAACATAAACGAAGGAAACTCAGCAGATAAAAGTTTTCCAATCCTAGTCTATAGAGTTGCCCGAAACGAGATTCAGGGTAGAACAACTCTCCATAGTATCGCAGAGGTTGATGCAAATAACGAGAATACATACGATCCGCACCAATCGCCTTGAGCACACTCGTGAAAAATCTAAGAGAGACCACAAAACCCACTAACTCGTGAAGTTCATTCATATGGACTTCCTTTATGAACTATATATAAGGAATTCTTAAATCGAAGAAAAATGCAGGAAAAATCAAATTCTATAACAACTGACTTGTCTTTACTAGTAGGAACTTACCATCTGATCAGTTTTCCTTTTTGCAAACTCATTGACCATCATGCCCACCATGACACTATGACAACCACCCTTACCCAAGCAAGAGGAGGGAACAACGAAAGAAAGTTTTGGGACAACAAGAAGGACCAATCAACCCAAGGCCTCGCTAGGAAGCAACAGATCCTTGCTGTTCATGCTGCCACAACCCTCACCACACCAACTCCCATGAAACCATACGCTGGAACACTTCCAAAATGCAACAAGTGTAACTTCCATCACACTGGGGCTTGCCGAAAGATGCATTGCAAAAACTGCGACAGAGAGGGGCACACTGCTCGTTTCTGTAAGGCACCAGCACGACCTATCACCCAGGTACCCGGCTCTAGAGTAAGCCCAACCTGTTACGAGTGTGGAGAAACAGGACACTTTAAAAGGGAATGCCCAAGGACAAGAGATGCTGGTGGTGGCGGGAGGGTGTTTGCAATCACCGAGGGAGAAACCACTCCGGAACTGCCCGCAAATATCAGTACGTGTTTCTAACATCGACATTTAAATCCCGAATTTCTTTATATGATAAATCTAGCATCGATTAAAGCATGCATAGTAGTAATCATGTGACATCGGGCGAGTTATTCCTCGCCATAATCAAATTCTGGTACTACGAAAAGTCATCCCCATCTTTCCTCTAAATTCCTGGATCCCCATTCGAAGTGCAAATTTCGGGACGAAATTCCCTTTAACGGGGGGATGATGTGACAACCGTCATTTTCGGGTCAATTTGTGACAATCGTCAATCTTGAGTCAAGTCAAGTCATCAAGTCAAGCCGGTCAACTCTATTAAACCTTGTGTATTAGGTCGATGAATCGATAAAGCAAGAACATATGAGTTTTTGATTCGCAATTGGATTGATGATTGAGCGATGATTCGTGAAGAAAAACGCGAAGTCAAGGACTATGAAATTGTTGTTTGCAAGAATTTAAAAACTCGATTGTGGAGTTGTTGATGCTCATTTTGCGAAAGTAAAACAATCGAGTGTTCGCATCTATGAATCAATTTGAAGTCAATTGGGTTAATATTCGCATATGGGTTCAACATATGAATTTTTGATTTCGCAAGTTTAGAGTTCAAGAACTAAACTGTGTTCGCATCTGGAATGAAAAATTTTGTGAATCGCATTTGATTAATTAGGTTAAAATGCGAAGGTGATTAATGCGAAGGGATGCGAAGGGTGTAAGAATGAAGATGCGAAGTATTTCACAGTAGAATGCGAATTGGGGAAGAAAACAGAAGATTTCAAATATTGTCCCTGGAGTTTCGCATTTTTGGAAATAAATACTCAACTTCGCAAATGGGGGTCATAAAATGATGAAATTGCAGAATTTAATGCGAAGGGATGCGAAGGGTGTAAGAATGAAAATGCGAAGGTGATTAATGCGAAGGGATGCGAAGGGTGTAAGAATGAAGATGCGAAGTATTTCACAGTAGAATGCGAATTGGGGAAGAAAACAGAAGATTTCAAATATTGTCCCTGGAGTTTCGCATTTTTGGAAATAAATACTCAACTTCGCAAATGGGGGTCATAAAATGATGAAATTGCAGAATTTAATGCGAAGGGATGCGAAGGGTGTAAGAATGAAAATGCGAAGGTGATTAATGCGAAGGGATGCGAAGGGTGTAAGAATGAAAATGCGAAGGTGATTAATGCGAAGGGATGCGAAGGGCGTAAGAATGAAGATGCGAAGTATTTCACAGTAGAATGCGAATTGGGGAAGAAAACAGAAGATTTCAAATATTGTCCCTGGAGTTTCGCATTTTTGGAAATAAATACTCAACTTCGCAAATGGGGGTCATAAAATGATGAAATTGCAGAATTTTTAAAGAGATACACACACATAGACAACCACACATATATTTAGAATAAATTACTAAAAATGGGATATAGACAATTATAAGACATTGTTCTTGACTTTTGAGTCCAAAGACGTATGATCCGAACTTTAATTGTGAAATCGTCCTTGATTGAGTCAATTTCCGTTATAGGAGTAATATATTCCATTGTGCCTTGCAAGTTAAAAAAAAAAAAAAAAAAAAAAAAAATCAAAGTCACAAGCAACCACCCCACACCCACTCTATGACCAGCCATACCTCCCCACCTTACCTATGTCACTTCAATGTTCCCTTACACTCAAATTTCACTCACTCCCACGTTTTTGAGCTGGAACAATCAACCACACTCCTCATTTTCTCTCATTTCTCTCATTCCACTAAGTAACAAACATCACTTTTTTCTCTCAAACTCTTCTACACAAATATTCGAGATCCAAGGCTGGATTGAAGTGTTCTTCCACACTTAGTAAGTAAAAATTCATCCTCCCTATTATTATTTCACTTCATTCTACTCAAATCTTTGGTTGCTTACACAAACTCCCTAACTATGATGTTAGATTCTCGAAAACCTTCAAGGCATCTCCAAGTGTTCTTGAATTAAACACTTCCATTTTTCAACAATCATCTACTGAAATCACTCAAGGTGAGTTCATACCCCTACATTTTCATGTTTTCTCAAGTTTTCAGGGGGGGAATACAAGTTAAAACACTAAGAACATAACTAGATTTTTCTAACAGCCTTCATCAGAAAAGTTCAACTCCATTCACGGACTGTGTTGGGCATCTTAAACATTTTTGTTTTCAAAACTGTACAAGGTGCAAATAGTTTAAGTTTTTAGCTTTAAAATGACTACTTGCACATCTCCATACGATTTTTCTACAATTTATGGCGATTTTTACAAAACTGCCTATCATTTCAAACAACAATCCGGACCAGTCTGTGATTTTGGACTTTCTCACCCAAGTTAGAGGTCATTATAAATTGAGATAAAATTTATGAGCAAACTAGACACATTTTGTGAACTCTCAGAATTTACGGATCTAGTTTTCGACTTCGTATGATTTTTCTATGATTTTTCCAAAACAGGGCAGAATTGCTAAATTTTACCAACAACATGTAAATATCATAACACTTTGTATTATGTTGAGCAAAGTGTATAATCATAAGTTTTAATGTTTGAATGTGTTTCCTAGTTAGTTTATCATTATGAACTGAAACTAAGACATTCATATTAAATATTATCCATTCATTTTGGAACACGTATTATTTAACTATAAAAAGTATAGTTTGATAAATTCACAACACTAATACATTTCCATAAAAGGATTCATACATATTACATACATTTTAGATAAACTATAATAGGTATAGTTTATGATACATCACTCTACGCACTCGTACAAAAAGGGTACATTCATACAAGAAAGATTTATATTCACACACATTTCAAGTAAACTTGTTATCCTATATTGTGAGTTTCTCTATTTTTCTCTCTCTCTCTCTCTCCCCATACGTCCGAGTGCGGGATATAATTCCTGGTAGTTATAATCAGAATCTCCTTGAGGGAGAACGTGATACTTGTATATAGATCTATATTGGGATTGACACCCCACACCTTGCTGCTAGCTACAGTTGGACCTGCAGGTCTACGGGTGACAAATGTTATTTCATTTTTCGCGACACTGAGAACGTCGTGGCAGGTTCACATAGTCATAGTATGATTATAACGGCTCACATAGGGAACAATCCATAAGTTTACGGGATTTTATTTTTAAAACCTAAATGAGTTTTATGTCGATTTAAAATCACCATTTATCTCTATGGGTACAAATACAAAGTACCGGGTCTCTATACAAAAAGGGGTACAAATACAAAGTACCGGGTCTCTATACAAAAAGGGGTACAAATACAAAGTACCGGGTCTCTATACAAAAGGGGTACAAATACAAAGTACCGGGTCTCTATACAAAAAGGGGTACAAATACAAAGTACCGGGTCTCTATACAAAAAGGGGTACAAATACAAAGTACCGGGTCTCTATACAAAAAGGGGTACAAATACAAAGTACCGGGTCTCTATACAAAAAGGGGTACAAATACAAAGTACCGGGTCTCTATACAAAAAGGGGTACAAATACAAAGTACCGGGTCTCTATACAAAAAGGGGTACAAATACAAAGTACCGGGTCTCTATACAAAAAGGGGTACAAATACAAAGTACCGGGTCTCTATACAAAAAGGGGTACAAATACAAAGTACCGGGTCTCTATACAAAAAGGGGTACAAATACAAAGTACCGGGTCTCTATACAAAAACGGGTACAAATACAAAGTACCGGGTCTCTATACAAAAAGGGGTACAAATACAAAGTACCGGGTCTCTATACAAAAAGGGGTACAAATACAAAGTACCGGGTCTCTATACAAAAAGGGGTACAAATACAAAGTGCCGGGTCTCTATACAAAGTTATTATGATATTAAAACTACACATCCTCTAAAATTGTTAGACTTCAACTATAGTCGCTGAGCGTATATGTTGAGTCATATAAGAATTTAGTCTTGATTGGCCTAGAATTGGTGGTGCCCGCCTCATCTCCTGTTCCTCGTTGGGTTGTGGACCTAGGGCAGACCCACTATATTCAACGTGTTATCTAAGTTAAGCCTTATATAGCTTTATATGTTGGACGATTATAGAGGAACTCTACGGATTACTCTAGGGTTCATTACAGCATCATGTAGGATTATTTCTATTCATACTTAACTAAGAAAATATTGGATTTTCTGGAAATCAAACTAAATCGATTTTACAAGGAAAAACGGTTTCTACTTCAAACAAAACTCTTATGAACTCACCAACCTTTGTGTTGACACTCTTTAAAACTACTTGTATTCTCAGGAAATCAGTGAAACAGGAAAACTTCATCGCTTTGAGGATGGGACGCTAAACCGTCAACAATTTATTTTGTCATCATAATGTAATTGCTTTTGAAACATGTAAACATATACTTTGGTGTAACTTTTGCAATTATATTTATGGTGGTTGTTTTTACTTTGAGCACTATTATACACGTTGTTGTGATACTATACATGAAGTCCTCCACCTCCAGACGTTTCCGCCATCCTTGGTTTGGGGGTGTGACAGATTGGTATCAGAGCATTGTTTATAGTGAACTAAGTATATCGAACCACATAAGATATACAAACTATAAATGCATTGGGACTAAGGTCTCTGATTTTAAGATTTCAAAACCACTATACCTTTAAGAATAAATAACTTTTGTTAAAAGTATACATGCATGCATACATACTAAGGTCAGCATCAATTTAGGACAAAACAAAAGTAATGATTGTTGGATATCACAGTTAAGCCTGGGGATGTATGATCAGTCTTGGGAATAGCATAGCCTGATCAACTATGCTGGTCCGAGGAGTGATTAGCATATGCCCAAGAATGGTTGTGATGTGGCAACAAGTCTAAAAACTTACCAACACTACCACAATGGAATACCATAGGGGTATTTTGGCATTATTAAAAATTACATCTGCAAGAACTAAATAGATCTTTATCAATAGGTCAATAGTTGCTTAGTGGATACATTAAAATTTTATGTATCCAGGACGTCATAGACTTAGAATCTGTGGATCTTTGCTCTACTTCCTGTTCTCGTTGGATTGGGGATTTAGAGTTAGGGTCGCTTATTCGAAGGTCTATCCTGTCCCGAATACATATAATTAGTATGCACTAAACAATTTGTTGAAGTACCTGATAAAGATCATCGTATAATTAGCAAATTAGTACGTTTGCTTAATCATTTCTTATATCCCCATTTCTCGCGAAGATATCATGGCTGGATTCCACCCACACGACGACCCGTACTACCCTAACCACGACAATACCAAATGGCTCGGAGAGGAGCCAGAGAATGATTACCCAACCCCTGTAGATGGTCACCAAGCTGAAGGCTATGCTGATGGTTCTGACTCCGACCCTGAAGTGGAGAACTTAACCCCGATGACTCTTGTTCCGAATCCCAACCCTTGACCGGCTTTCAAGGCCCGATGCCTCCTTGGGTAGAGTGCTTGGAAACCTGGAGCAAAGAACAAGACCAACATATGTCGTTTAATAGAGAACGAAGCTTCTACAACATAAACGAAGGAAACTCAGCAGATAAAAGTTTTCCAATCCTAGTCTATAGAGTTGCCCGAAACGAGATTCAGGGTAGAACAACTCTCCATAGTATCGCAGAGGTTGATGCAAATAACGAGAATACATACGATCCGCACCAATCGCCTTGAGCACACTCGTGAAAAATCTAAGAGAGACCACAAAACCCACTAACTCGTGAAGTTCATTCATATGGACTTCCTTTATGAACTATATATAAGGAATTCTTAAATCGAAGAAAAATGCAGGAAAAATCAAATTCTATAACAACTGACTTGTCTTTACTAGTAGGAACTTACCATCTGATCAGTTTTCCTTTTTGCAAACTCATTGACCATCATGCCCACCATGACACTATGACAACCACCCTTACCCAAGCAAGAGGAGGGAACAACGAAAGAAAGTTTTGGGACAACAAGAAGGACCAATCAACCCAAGGCCTCGCTAGGAAGCAACAGATCCTTGCTGTTCATGCTGCCACAACCCTCACCACACCAACTCCCATGAAACCATACGCTGGAACACTTCCAAAATGCAACAAGTGTAACTTCCATCACACTGGGGCTTGCCGAAAGATGCATTGCAAAAACTGCGACAGAGAGGGGCACACTGCTCGTTTCTGTAAGGCACCAGCACGACCTATCACCCAGGTACCCGGCTCTAGAGTAAGCCCAACCTGTTACGAGTGTGGAGAAACAGGACACTTTAAAAGGGAATGCCCAAGGACAAGAGATGCTGGTGGTGGCGGGAGGGTGTTTGCAATCACCGAGGGAGAAACCACTCCGGAACTGCCCGCAAATATCAGTACGTGTTTCTAACATCGACATTTAAATCCCGAATTTCTTTATATGATAAATCTAGCATCGATTAAAGCATGCATAGTAGTAATCATGTGACATCGGGCGAGTTATTCCTCGCCATAATCAAATTCTGGTACTACGAAAAGTCATCCCCATCTTTCCTCTAAATTCCTGGATCCCCATTCGAAGTGCAAATTTCGGGACGAAATTCCCTTTAACGGGGGGATGATGTGACAACCGTCATTTTCGGGTCAATTTGTGACAATCGTCAATCTTGAGTCAAGTCAAGTCATCAAGTCAAGCCGGTCAACTCTATTAAACCTTGTGTATTAGGTCGATGAATCGATAAAGCAAGAACATATGAGTTTTTGATTCGCAATTGGATTGATGATTGAGCGATGATTCGTGAAGAAAAACGCGAAGTCAAGGACTATGAAATTGTTGTTTGCAAGAATTTAAAAACTCGATTGTGGAGTTGTTGATGCTCATTTTGCGAAAGTAAAACAATCGAGTGTTCGCATCTATGAATCAATTTGAAGTCAATTGGGTTAATATTCGCATATGGGTTCAACATATGAATTTTTGATTTCGCAAGTTTAGAGTTCAAGAACTAAACTGTGTTCGCATCTGGAATGAAAAATTTTGTGAATCGCATTTGATTAATTAGGTTAAAATGCGAAGGTGATTAATGCGAAGGGATGCGAAGGGTGTAAGAATGAAGATGCGAAGTATTTCACAGTAGAATGCGAATTGGGGAAGAAAACAGAAGATTTCAAATATTGTCCCTGGAGTTTCGCATTTTTGGAAATAAATACTCAACTTCGCAAATGGGGGTCATAAAATGATGAAATTGCAGAATTTAATGCGAAGGGATGCGAAGGGTGTAAGAATGAAAATGCGAAGGTGATTAATGCGAAGGGATGCGAAGGGTGTAAGAATGAAGATGCGAAGTATTTCACAGTAGAATGCGAATTGGGGAAGAAAACAGAAGATTTCAAATATTGTCCCTGGAGTTTCGCATTTTTGGAAATAAATACTCAACTTCGCAAATGGGGGTCATAAAATGATGAAATTGCAGAATTTAATGCGAAGGGATGCGAAGGGTGTAAGAATGAAAATGCGAAGGTGATTAATGCGAAGGGATGTGAAGGGTGTAAGAATGAAAATGCGAAGGTGATTAATGCGAAGGGATGCGAAGGGCGTAAGAATGAAGATGCAAAGTATTTCACAGTAGAATGCGAATTGGGGAAGAAAACAGAAGATTTCAAATATTGTCCCTGGAGTTTCGCATTTTTGGAAATAAATACTCAACTTCGCAAATGGGGGTCATAAAATGATGAAATTGCAGAATTTTTAAAGAGATACACACACATAGACAACCACACATATATTTAGAATAAATTACTAAAAATGGGATATAGACAATTATAAGACATTGTTCTTGACTTTTGAGTCCAAAGACGTATGATCCGAACTTTAATTGTGAAATCGTCCTTGATTGAGTCAATTTCCGTTATAGGAGTAATATATTCCATTGTGCCTTGCAAGTTAAAAAAAAAAATAAATAAATAAAAATCAAAGTCACAAGCAACCACCCCACACCCACTCTATGACCAGCCATACCTCCCCACCTTACCTATGTCACTTCAATGTTCCCTTACACTCAAATTTCACTCACTCCCACGTTTTTGAGCTGGAACAATCAACCACACTCCTCATTTTCTCTCATTTCTCTCATTCCACTAAGTAACAAACATCACTTTTTTCTCTCAAACTCTTCTACACAAATTTTCGAGATCCAAGGCTGGATTCAAGTGTTCTTCCACACTTAGTAAGTAAAAATTCATCCTCCCTATTATTATTTCACTTCATTCTACTCAAATCTTTGGTTTCTTACACAAACTCCCTAACTATGATGTTAGATTCTCGAAAACCTTCAAGGCATCTCCAAGTGTTCTTGAATTAAACACTTCCATTTTTCAACAATCATCTACTGAAATCACTCAAGGTGAGTTCATACCCCTACATTTTCATGTTTTCTCAAGTTTTCAGGGGGGGAATACAAGTTAAAACACTAAGAACATAACTAGATTTTTCTAACAGCCTTCATCAGAAAAGTTCAACTCCATTCACGGACTGTGTTGGGCATCTTAAACATTTTTGTTTTCAAAACTGTACAAGGTGCAAATAGTTTAAGTTTTTAGCTTTAAAATGACTACTTGCACATCTCCATACGATTTTTCTACAATTTATGGCGATTTTTACAAAACTGCCTATCATTTCAAACAACAATCCGGACCAGTCTGTGATTTTGGACTTTCTCACCCAAGTTAGAGGTCATTATAAATTGAGATAAAATTTATGAGCAAACTAGACACATTTTGTGAACTCTCAGAATTTACGGATCTAGTTTTCGACTTCGTATGATTTTTCTATGATTTTTCCAAAACAGGGCAGAATTGCTAAATTTTACCAACAACATGTAAATATCATAACACTTTGTATTATGTTGAGCAAAGTGTATAATCATAAGTTTTAATGTTTGAATGTGTTTCCTAGTTAGTTTATCATTATGAACTGAAACTAAGACATTCATATTAAATATTATCCATTCATTTTGGAACACGTATTATTTAACTATAAAAAGTATAGTTTGATAAATTCACAACACTAATACATTTCCATAAAAGGATTCATACATATTACATACATTTTAGATAAACTATAATAGGTATAGTTTATGATACATCACTCTACGCACTCGTACAAAAAGGGTACATTCATACAAGAAAGATTTATATTCACACACATTTCAAGTAAACTTGTTATCCTATATTGTGAGTTTCTCTATTTTTCTCTCTCTCTCTCTCAACCCGTACGTCCGAGTGCGGGATATAATTCCTGGTAGTTATAATCAGAATCTCCTTGAGGGAGAACGTGATACTTGTATATAGATCTATATTGGGATTGACACCCCACACCTTGCTGCTAGCTACAGTTGGACCTGCAGGTCTACGGGTGACAAATGTCATTTCATTTTTCGCGACACTGAGAACGTCGTGGCAGGTTCACATAGTCATAGTATGATTATAACGGCTCACATAGGGAACAATCCATAAGTTTACGGGATTTTATTTTTAAAACCTAAATGAGTTTTATGTCGATTTAAAATCACCTTTTATCTCTATGGGTACAAATACAAAGTACCGGGTCTCTATACAAAAAGGGGTACAAATACAAAGTACCGGGTCTCTATACAAAAAGGGGTACAAATACAAAGTACCGGGTCTCTATACAAAAGGGGTACAAATACAAAGTACCGGGTCTCTATACAAAAAGGGGTACAAATACAAAGTACCGGGTCTCTATACAAAAAGGGGTACAAATACAAAGTACCGGGTCTCTATACAAAAAGGGGTACAAATACAAAGTACCGGGTCTCTATACAAAAAGGGGTACAAATACAAAGTACCGGGTCTCTATACAAAAAGGGGTACAAATACAAAGTACCGGGTCTCTATACAAAAAGGGGTACAAATACAAAGTACCGGGTCTCTATACAAAAAGGGGTACAAATACAAAGTGCCGGGTCTCTATACAAAGCTATTATGATATTAAAACTACACATCCTCTAAAATTGTTAGACTTCAACTATAGTCGCTGAGCGTATATGTTGAGTCATATAAGAATTTAGTCTTGATTGGCCTAGAATTGTTGGTGCCCGCCTCATCTCCTGTTCCTCGTTGGGTTGTGGACCTAGGGCAGACCCACTATATTCAACGTTTTATCTAAGTTATGTTGGACGATTATAGAGGAACTCTACGGATTACTCTAGGGTTCATTACAGCATCATGTAGGATTATTTCTATTCATACTTAACTAAGAAAATATTGGATTTTCTGGAAATCAAACTAAATCGATTTTACAAGGAAAAACGGTTTCTACTTCAAACAAAACTCTTATGAACTCACCAACCTTTGTGTTGACACTCTTTAAAACTACTTGTATTCTCAGGAAATCAGTGAAACAGGAAAACTTCATCGCTTTGAGGATGGGACGCTAAACCGTCAACAATTTATTTTGTCATCATAATGTAATTGCTTTTGAAACATGTAAACATATACTTTGGTGTAACTTTTGCAATTATATTTATGATGGTTGTTTTTACTTTGAGCACTATTATACACGTTGTTGTGATACTATACATGAAGTCCTCCACCTCCAGACGTTTCCGCCATCCTTGGTTTTGGGGTGTGACAGATTGGTATCAGAGCATTGTTTATAGTGAACTAAGTATATCGAACCACATAAGATATACAAACTATAAATGCATTGGGACTAAGGTCTCTGATTTTAAGATTTCAAAACCACTATACCTTTAAGAATAAATAACTTTTGTTAAAAGTATACATGCATGCATACATACTAAGGTCAGCATCAATTTAGGACAAAACAAAAGTAATGATTGTTGGATATCACAGTTAAGCCTGGGGATGTATGATCAGTCTTGGGAATAGCATAGCCTGATCAACTATGCTGGTCCGAGGAGTGATTAGCATATGCCCAAGAATGGTTGTGATGTGGCAACAAGTCTAAAAACTTACCAACACTACCACAATGGAATACCATAGGGGTATTTTGGCATTATTAAAAATTACATCTGCAAGAACTAAATAGATCTTTATCAATAGGTCAATAGTTGCTTAGTGGATACATTAAAATTTTATGTATCCAGGACGTCATAGACTTAGAATCTGTGGATCTTTGCTCTACTTCCTGTTCTCGTTGGATTGGGGATTTAGAGTTAGGGTCGCTTATTCGAAGGTCTATCCTGTCCCGAATACATATAATTAGTATGCACTAAACAATTTGTTGAAGTACCTGATAAAGATCATCGTATAATTAGCAAATTAGTACGTTTGCTTAATCATTTCTTATATCCCCATTTCTCGCGAAGATATCATGGCTGGATTCCACCCACACGACGACCCGTACTACCCTAACCACGACAATACCAAATGGCTCGGAGAGGAGCCAGAGAATGATTACCCAACCCCTGTAGATGGTCACCAAGCTGAAGGCTATGCTGATGGTTCTGACTCCGACCCTGAAGTGGAGAACTTAACCCCGATGACTCTTGTTCCGAATCCCAACCCTTGACCGGCTTTCAAGGCCCGATGCCTCCTTGGGTAGAGTGCTTGGAAACCTGGAGCAAAGAACAAGACCAACATATGTCGTTTAATAGAGAACGAAGCTTCTACAACATAAACGAAGGAAACTCAGCAGATAAAAGTTTTCCAATCCTAGTCTATAGAGTTGCCCGAAACGAGATTCAGGGTAGAACAACTCTCCATAGTATCGCAGAGGTTGATGCAAATAACGAGAATACATACGATCCGCACCAATCGCCTTGAGCACACTCGTGAAAAATCTAAGAGAGACCACAAAACCCACTAACTCGTGAAGTTCATTCATATGGACTTCCTTTATGAACTATATATAAGGAATTCTTAAATCGAAGAAAAATGCAGGAAAAATCAAATTCTATAACAACTGACTTGTCTTTACTAGTAGGAACTTACCATCTGATCAGTTTTCCTTTTTGCAAACTCATTGACCATCATGCCCACCATGACACTATGACAACCACCCTTACCCAAGCAAGAGGAGGGAACAACGAAAGAAAGTTTTGGGACAACAAGAAGGACCAATCAACCCAAGGCCTCGCTAGGAAGCAACAGATCCTTGCTGTTCATGCTGCCACAACCCTCACCACACCAACTCCCATGAAACCATACGCTGGAACACTTCCAAAATGCAACAAGTGTAACTTCCATCACACTGGGGCTTGCCGAAAGATGCATTGCAAAAACTGCGACAGAGAGGGGCACACTGCTCGTTTCTGTAAGGCACCAGCACGACCTATCACCCAGGTACCCGGCTCTAGAGTAAGCCCAACCTGTTACGAGTGTGGAGAAACAGGACACTTTAAAAGGGAATGCCCAAGGACAAGAGATGCTGGTGGTGGCGGGAGGGTGTTTGCAATCACCGAGGGAGAAACCACTCCGAAACTGCCCGCAAATATCAGTACGTGTTTCTAACATCGACATTTAAATCCCGAATTTCTTTATATGATAAATCTAGCATCGATTAAAGCATGCATAGTAGTAATCATGTGACATCGGGCGAGTTATTCCTCGCCATAATCAAATTCTGGTACTACGAAAAGTCATCCCCATCTTTCCTCTAAATTCCTGGATCCCCATTCGAAGTGCAAATTTCGGGACGAAATTCCCTTTAACGGGGGGATGATGTGACAACCGTCATTTTCGGGTCAATTTGTGACAATCGTCAATCTTGAGTCAAGTCAAGTCATCAAGTCAAGCCGGTCAACTCTATTAAACCTTGTGTATTAGGTCGATGAATCGATAAAGCAAGAACATATGAGTTTTTGATTCGCAATTGGATTGATGATTGAGCGATGATTCGTGAAGAAAAACGCGAAGTCAAGGACTATGAAATTGTTGTTTGCAAGAATTTAAAAACTCGATTGTGGAGTTGTTGATGCTCATTTTGCGAAAGTAAAACAATCGAGTGTTCGCATCTATGAATCAATTTGAAGTCAATTGGGTTAATATTCGCATATGGGTTCAACATATGAATTTTTGATTTCGCAAGTTTAGAGTTCAAGAACTAAACTGTGTTCGCATCTGGAATGAAAAATTTTGTGAATCGCATTTGATTAATTAGGTTAAAATGCGAAGGTGATTAATGCGAAGGGATGCGAAGGGTGTAAGAATGAAGATGCGAAGTATTTCACAGTAGAATGCGAATTGGGGAAGAAAACAGAAGATTTCAAATATTGTCCCTGGAGTTTCGCATTTTTGGAAATAAATACTCAACTTCGCAAATGGGGGTCATAAAATGATGAAATTGCAGAATTTAATGCGAAGGGATGCGAAGGGTGTAAGAATGAAAATGCGAAGGTGATTAATGCGAAGGGATGCGAAGGGTGTAAGAATGAAGATGCGAAGTATTTCACAGTAGAATGCGAATTGGGGAAGAAAACAGAAGATTTCAAATATTGTCCCTGGAGTTTCGCATTTTTGGAAATAAATACTCAACTTCGCAAATGGGGGTCATAAAATGATGAAATTGCAGAATTTAATGCGAAGGGATGCGAAGGGTGTAAGAATGAAAATGCGAAGGTGATTAATGCGAAGGGATGCGAAGGGTGTAAGAATGAAAATGCGAAGGTGATTAATGCGAAGGGATGCGAAGGGCGTAAGAATGAAGATGCGAAGTATTTCACAGTAGAATGCGAATTGGGGAAGAAAACAGAAGATTTCAAATATTGTCCCTGGAGTTTCGCATTTTTGGAAATAAATACTCAACTTCGCAAATGGGGGTCATAAAATGATGAAATTGCAGAATTTTTAAAGAGATACACACACATAGACAACCACACATATATTTAGAATAAATTACTAAAAATGGGATATAGACAATTATAAGACATTGTTCTTGACTTTTGAGTCCAAAGACGTATGATCCGAACTTTAATTGTGAAATCGTCCTTGATTGAGTCAATTTCCGTTATAGGAGTAATATATTCCATTGTGCCTTGCAAGTTAAAAAAAAAAAAAAAAAAAAAAAAATCAAAGTCACAAGCAACCACCCCACACCCACTCTATGACCAGCCATACCTCCCCACCTTACCTATGTCACTTCAATGTTCCCTTACACTCAAATTTCACTCACTCCCACGTTTTTGAGCTGGAACAATCAACCACACTCCTCATTTTCTCTCATTTCTCTCATTCCACTAAGTAACAAACATCACTTTTTTCTCTCAAACTCTTCTACACAAATTTTCGAGATCCAAGGCTGGATTCAAGTGTTCTTCCACACTTAGTAAGTAAAAATTCATCCTCCCTATTATTATTTCACTTCATTCTACTCAAATCTTTGGTTGCTTACACAAACTCCCTAACTATGATGTTAGATTCTCGAAAACCTTCAAGGCATCTCCAAGTGTTCTTGAATTAAACACTTCCATTTTTCAACAATCATCTACTGAAATCACTCAAGGTGAGTTCATACCCCTACATTTTCATGTTTTCTCAAGTTTTCAGGGGGGGAATACAAGTTAAAACACTAAGAACATAACTAGATTTTTCTAACAGCCTTCATCAGAAAAGTTCAACTCCATTCACGGACTGTGTTGGGCATCTTAAACATTTTTGTTTTCAAAACTGTACAAGGTGCAAATAGTTTAAGTTTTTAGCTTTAAAATGACTACTTGCACATCTCCATACGATTTTTCTACAATTTATGGCGATTTTTACAAAACTGCCTATCATTTCAAACAACAATCCGGACCAGTCTGTGATTTTGGACTTTCTCACCCAAGTTAGAGGTCATTATAAATTGAGATAAAATTTATGAGAAAACTAGACACATTTTGTGAACTCTCAGAATTTACGGATCTAGTTTTCGACTTCGTATGATTTTTCTATGATTTTTCCAAAACAGGGCAGAATTGCTAAATTTTACCAACAACATGTAAATATCATAACACTTTGTATTATGTTGAGCAAAGTGTATAATCATAAGTTTTAATGTTTGAATGTGTTTCCTAGTTAGTTTATCATTATGAACTGAAACTAAGACATTCATATTAAATATTATCCATTCATTTTGGAACACGTATTATTTAACTATAAAAAGTATAGTTTGATAAATTCACAACACTAATACATTTCCATAAAAGGATTCATACATATTACATACATTTTAGATAAACTATAATAGGTATAGTTTATGATACATCACTCTACGCACTCGTACAAAAAGGGTACATTCATACAAGAAAGATTTATATTCACACACATTTCAAGTAAACTTGTTATCCTATATTTTGAGTTTCTCTATTTTTCTCTCTCTCTCTCTCTCCCCGTACGTCCGAGTGCGGGATATAATTCCTGGTAGTTATAATCAGAATCTCCTTGAGGGAGAACGTGATACTTGTATATAGATCTATATTGGGATTGACACCCCACACCTTGCTGCTAGCTACAGTTGGACCTGCAGGTCTACGGGTGACAAATGTCATTTCATTTTTCGCGACACTGAGAACGTCGTGGCAGGTTCACATAGTCATAGTATGATTATAACGGCTCACATAGGGAACAATCCATAAGTTTACGGGATTTTATTTTTAAAACCTAAATGAGTTTTATGTCGATTTAAAATCACCTTTTATCTCTATGGGTACAAATACAAAGTACCGGGTCTCTATACAAAAAGGGGTACAAATACAAAGTACCGGGTCTCTATACAAAAAGGGGTACAAATACAAAGTACCGGGTCTCTATACAAAAAGGGGTACAAATACAAAGTACCGGGTCTCTATACAAAAGGGGTACAAATACAAAGTACCGGGTCTCTATACAAAAAGGGGTACAAATACAAAGTACCGGGTCTCTATACAAAAAGGGGTACAAATACAAAGTACCGGGTCTCTATACAAAAAGGGGTACAAATACAAAGTACCGGGTCTCTATACAAAAAGGGGTACAAATACAAAGTACCGGGTCTCTATACAAAAAGGGGTACAAATACAAAGTACCGGGTCTCTATACAAAAAGGGGTACAAATACAAAGTGCCGGGTCTCTATACAAAGCTATTATGATATTAAAACTACACATCCTCTAAAATTGTTAGACTTCAACTATAGTCGCTGAGCGTATATGTTGAGTCATATAAGAATTTAGTCTTGATTGGCCTAGAATTGGTGGTGCCCGCCTCATCTCCTGTTCCTCGTTGGGTTGTGGACCTAGGGCAGACCCACTATATTCAACGTTTTATCTAAGTTAAGCTTTATATAGCTTTATATGTTGGACGATTATAGAGGAACTCTACGGATTACTCTAGGGTTCATTACAGCATCATGTAGGATTATTTCTATTCATACTTAACTAAGAAAATATTGGATTTTCTGGAAATCAAACTAAATCGATTTTACAAGGAAAAACGGTTTCTACTTCAAACAAAACTCTTATGAACTCACCAACCTTTGTGTTGACACTCTTTAAAACTACTTGTATTCTCAGGAAATCAGTGAAACGGGAAAACTTCATCGCTTTGAGGATGGGACGCTAAACCGTCAACAATTTATTTTGTCATCATAATGTAATTGCTTTTGAAACATGTAAACATATACTTTGGTGTAACTTTTGCAATTATATTTATGGTGGTTGTTTTTACTTTGAGCACTATTATACACGTTGTTGTGATACTATACATGAAGTCCTCCACCTCCAGACGTTTCTGCCATCCTTGGTTTGGGGGTGTGACAATGGGACACACATCTATCTTTGATCGAATTCTCATACAACAACAGTTACCACACCAGCATCAGGGCTGCTCCGTTTGAAGCTCTATATGGTCGTAAGTGCAGATCCCCTCTGTGTTGGGCCGAGGTGGGGGATACACAGTTAGCCAAGAGTCGAGTCCCTGACAGTTCTCTCATTGGTCCTGAAATCATCCACGAAACCTCCGAAAAGATCATCCAAATCTGAGACCGATTGAAAGCTTCACGAGATCGCAAAAAGAGCTACGCTGATAACCATCGAAAACCTCTATAATTCCAGGTTGGAGACCGTAACCTGTTGAAAGTATCGCCCTGGAAAGGCACTGTACGTTTTGGTAAATGTGGGAAACTTAACCCTAGGTACATTGGACCCTTCGACATCCTCACTAGGGTCGGTCCGGTAGCCTATAAACTTCGTTTAACTCACGAACTCAGTAACATTCATCCCGTCTTCCATGTCTCAAATCTCAAAAAGTGCCTATCCGATGAAACCCTAGTGATTCCCATAGACGAGATCGAGATTAATGAAAACCTCAACTTTGTGGAGGAACCGATCGAAATCATGGATCGAGAAGTCAAACGTACAAAGCAAAGTCGCATCCCGTTAGTGAAGGTTCGTTGGAATGCCAAGCGGGGATCGGAATTCACTTGGGAGCGGGAAGACTCAATGAAACAGAAGTATCCACAACTCTTTCCAGGTCCATGATTTGTATCTTGTCTCGTGTTTTAACATTGAATTTCGGGACGAAATTCCCTCTAATGGGGGGATAATGTAACAACCCGAAATTTCCGTATCATTACTTGTAACTCTTTTCGTAGTTCAATTCGATCAACCAATCGTCGTTTTCAAATCTGATTCCGATTTCATTATTTAATTAAGTCATTAAATTGTACATATCTAATATGACTTAATGGGTTTCCTAATGCATTTAGAAATCATTCTAACATCTCATTCTAGTAATCGGAACATTTTTAGAATTTACCATATCGGGTTACGACAACTTAATCGGGTGCGACCAAAAGCCTCGCCTAATGCCGGTATCGGGTAGAATTCCACAGTGTCCAAAACTTAGACACTATATAAAGTGTTCTGAGCTTTTATTTAAAGCCTTTGGCTTCATCTCACTACTCTCTTTGTAACCTCTCTCCTCATCCAAGATTAAGGTCCAAAAACATAGATTTAAGGCTTCAAATCTTAGAGGTAACCTTCCTAACTTGTTATTCAACATCTTATGCCTTCAAATCCGTGTTTAAATTGTGATTTTGGACCTAGAACATGTGTTTACGGCCAAGGAGCATGCTTGGGCCGTAAACACACAATATTGGGGTTTTTGAGCAATTTAACCCTTCCAAACCAACATTGAGACTTAGATAAGACCTTGAGGCTTACAAACCTAGACTTGGAACACCTTAAACTTGAATTTTGAGGGACAAATGAGAGTTTACTGCCAAGGTATGTGCTTGGGCCGTAAACTCCTCAAACATGGGCAGTAAACACCTTTTAACATGTTAGAATGCCATTAAACTCAACCAATAGCCTTGTGGTAAATCCTAGAACCATCTAAAAATAGTTTGGGGACCTTAAACACATTAAACATCCTCTTAATATATGTTTATGGCCAAGACACATTCATGGGCCATAAACTCCTAAATAGGTGTCAAATGATGCCCCAAATTCACCCTAAGGCTTGGAAAATTAACTAGAATCACATGTGATTGTTCTAAGTGCCATAAAATAAATATACATGAACATGGGAGAGTTTACGGCTGTAAACTCCAAGTTTACAGCCGTGAAGTCCCTTAAAAATGGTATAAGTTCATTTAATCCATTCCAAGGCATTTGAGAAATTCATTCCAACAATCCCCATGTCCAAACAAGCCATAAAACACTGAAAATCACCCAAACATGAGTTCATGGCCATGAACTCATGTGTGTATGGGTTTCATGGGATTAAGCTCCCTCAAATGTTTACTCTTTGGGAGTAAACTCAAATCCCAAGTCCCTTGTGCCCTTACACGTCTGTAGATGTCACCCGGGTCACTCCAAACACTAGTTTTGAGGTGTTTTAATACATTGGAGTGTATTATCCTATCTAATTAGTGGTTTAAAGTCTAATTTGATACCTTTGGGTACCATTTCATATTACATAGGAACATCGTGTGTTAACAAGCCCCGAACCAACGTTTAGTATCCGAATCAGTTGCGCCTTCTCGTAGGGTGAGTTCATACCCCTACCCTTTTTCACTGTTTTCACTATTTTCAGGGGGGAACACAAGCAAAGTACAAGGGATTACTTGTACTTAAAAAATGTTTTCATGTGTGTGTTTTACATTTTATATGCTTTTAACACTGATTGCTACAACTGATAACCGTTTGAACATGCAGATCATGTAAACATATATTTGTGAAATGGATTTTAAACTGTTATGTTTTATATATATTTCACAAATGGTTTTCCACATTTTATCAGTTAAAAGCATGACATTAGAACATTTGAGCATAAAACCTGTACTGTTTTGTCCTCGGTAACACTCCACGGAAATACGCGAGTGGAGGACTATCATATTATTACTAGTAAATTTGTTAATCCTGTATGATTGGAGACACGTTCTCTGCGAACACTCCACAGAGATACGCGAGTGGAGGACTGCACCTGTAACCAGAATCTCTGGGATTTAGAGAGCGTGACTTGAGTGTATAGATCTATACGGGGCTGACTACCCCACACCTGGCTGCTAGCTATAGCCGAACCGAAATGGTTCAAGGGTGACGAAAGTCATAAGGTGATGTGGACTACTTATTGCCATATCTAGTCTATCGTATGGTTATGGAACTCGCAATTAGGATAATAGAGATTTACTCAATAGTAATAATGAATAATGTAATACATCTTTTACATTGATAACGAACATTCAGGAAAGTATGGGACTTTCCTGGGAAAACATTGAACATAACCACATTTTACAGATACATCTTTTATAGTGATAACCAACATTCAGGAAAGTATGGGACTTTCCTAGGGAAACGTTTACATAACCAGAAAGGGTATCAAACCGGATAACTTTACATCCTTCACAATTGGTAACATAAAAATCAGGAAAGTATGGGACTTTCCTAGGAATTCATTGGTACCTAACCAGAACCAGTATATCAAATCAGATAACCTAAGTGTACATTTACACAAGAGAAAACATGTTTTCAGTGTACAACTTTACTTACATGTTGACAAACGATAACAAACCTTTTTAAGAAAATATGGGATTTCCTTGATGTGCGTAACATTTCAGAAACAGAAAGGAAACTTGAACATTTCACAAACGAAAACCGCTTATGAACTCACCAGCGTTATGCTGATTTTTAAAACCGCTTGTATTCTTAGGTCAGCGTTAGAATAGGTACCCGAAGTTCCTTTTTGTCCAAAGATGGAGTACTCAGAAGACCCGTTTCATTTTGTTCATATATATACTATGTATCACAACTGTACAACTTTACTTTTGAAACAATTGTAAAACTTTTCTTCATGTAATGTAATGGTTTTTTTACTTTACTTACTATGTACATTGGATTTGATACTCAACGTGGAGTCAACCCCATAAACGTTTCCACCTTCGGTTTTCGGCGTGTGACAATATGCGAGGTGCTTGCTTGAATCCATAAATGGATTTCTCAAGCTTACACACTATATTAGGGTACTCGATACTGACAAAACTTCTTGCTGACTCATGTAAACATCTTTAATCAACTTTCCATTAAGGAACACGGTTTTGATATCCATTTGCCATATTTCATAGTCATGAAACGCAGCCATGGATAACATAACCCTAATAGACTTAATCTTGGCTACTGGAGAAAAAGTCTCGTTATAATCCACTCCAGGAGTTTGAGAGAAGCCCGTTGAAACCAGTCGAGCCTTATAAGTGTGTACATTACCATCCATGTCAGTCTTCTTCTTGAATATCCATTTTCACCTTACAGTCTTACGACCTGGTACATTCTCAACCAAGTTCCAAACTTGATTGCCATACATGGATTGTATCTCGCTATCCATAGCCTCTTTCCATTTAGTTTCATCCATACTTACTAGTGTCTCATCACTAATAAGTGTCTCACCTTCCGCACTAATATGGAAACCATAGTAATGCTCAGGTGCATTCCTAACTCTCGTGGAACGCCTCAGAGGTATAGACTCGTCAATTGGCTCAACAAGAGTTTCCTCCTCAAGTAGAGGGATAGGGTTTAAAGTTCCTTCAACACTTGACTCCTGAAGTTCTTCAAGGTCAATTTTCCTCCCATAGTTTCCTTGGCTTATAAACTCTTTCTCTCGAAAGACTCCTCTTCTGGCTACAAAGACCACATTATCACTAGGTATATAGAAGAGGTAACTCAAGGATCTTTGTGGGTAGCCGATGAAAATACACTTCTCGCTTCGGGGTTCTTGCTTATCATGAGACTCGCGCCTCACAAAAGCCTCACATCCCCAAATATTGATGTGGTCTAGTTTGGGTACTTTACCAGTCCACATCTCGTGAAGAGTTTTGGCAACTTTCTTTGTAAGGACTAGATTAAAAATATGGGCGGCAATCTCTAAGGCATACCCCCAGAATGAGATTGGTAGCGAAGCTCGACTCATCATGGAATGAACCATATCCAACAAGGTTTGATTACGCCTCTCAGCCACACCATTCAACTGCGGTGTCTTGGGAGGTGTCAACTGTGAGACAATCCCACATTCCCTAAGATAGTCGAGGAACTTTAAACTAAGATACTCACCACCTTGATCGGATCGAAGCACCTTAATGTTACTGCCCAATTGATTCTCGACTTCATGTTTAAATTCCTTAAACCTATCGAAAGTCTCTGACTTATGCTTGATTAAGTAGACATATCCATACCTACCGTAATCATTAGTAAAAGTCAAATAATAATGATTAGCATCCCTTGTGGCATGTTTGAATGGTCCACACACATCCGTGTGTACAAGATCCAACAAACGTACACCCCTCTCACAAGAACCAGTGAAGGGTGACTTTGTCATTTTTCCAAGTAAGCAAGATTTTGCAACTATCATCTGACTTTAGGTCAAATGACTCTAAGACTCCATCCTTTTGGAGTTGACCTATGTGTTTCTTGCTTATATGTCCAAGACGACAATGCCATAATGATGCTTTATCCAAGTTATTATTATTAAGAGAATCAATACATAAAACATTATTTCCTATGTTATCAACCACATATACAGTTTCATACACACCATCACAAGGTAATGCTTTAAAATAAAGAATATTATTAAAGAAAACATTAATCGATCCAACTTCATTATCAAATGAAAAGGTAAAACGTTGCTTATACAATGAAGGAAAGGAAATAATATTTCTTGCAATTTTTGGCGAATACCAACATTTATTTAAATCTAAACTAAACCCACTACTTAGCGATAAAGTATAAACTCCAATCTTGGTGACAGGTGAAGCTTTCTTGTTTCCCATGATGAAGTTTATTCTTCCTTACTCCACATTCTCACTTCTTCTTAGTCCATGCAGATCAGAACAGATATGAATACAGAACCGGTATCAAGGACCCAAGAGTTAGAACGCTGTGAGTTATTAGATAAGATAGTGTAAATACCTGCATGGTTGGGTTTGACTTTCCCATCCTTCACATCTTGCTGGTACTTTGGGCAGTTCCGATTCCAATGTGCCTTTTCATGGCAATAGAAGCATTCGGCCTCTTTTGGGTCAGAAGAAGGAGTGAGGCAAACTTTCTTGGTTCCACTTGAAGAAGAGCCATCAAGGGTCCCAGCCTTGGTACCCTTTGAAGAACTCTTTCTCGTCGTCCCTCGTCCTTTCCCGATTGCCAAGACAGGGGCGGAGTTGATAGGTGTAGGAGTAGTAACAACCGCCTTACCCTTAAGACCACTTTCCGCGGTGTTTAAGATTCCTTGAAGATTGTTGAGAGTGACCTCTTCCTTGTTCATGAGGTATGTCATACGGAATTGATCATAACATGAATGTAAGGAGTACAAAATGATATCTATTGCTAACTCCTCAGGGAAGTTCACATTAAGCTTCAGCAAGTGGTCCACAAATCGTTGCATTTTCTGAATGTGGCCGGTGATGGGTTCACCATCCTTCATTCGGGTTGTTATCATGGAGGAGATGATTTCATACCTCTCTTGTCTTGCAATTTGATGGTATCTTTCAATCAAATCTTGGTGCATTTCAAAAGGGTAGAAGTCCTCGTAGGACTTGTGGAGGTCGGCTGTCATAGTGGCCATTATGATGCATGCCACCTAGGTGGCATCCCTTTCATGTGCCCTAAAGTCAGCGATCTCTTGAGGAGTAGCAAGTGTCTCATCAATCTCCTTAAGCTCCTTATCGAGAACATATTCTTTGTCCTCATAGCGGGTAATCATTCGCATGTTTCTGATCCATTAATTAAAGTTGGGTCCATCAAAAGTGACTTTCCCACACAAGTTCATTAGAGAAGAGGAGCCATTAGGATTACAGCTAGAAGCAGTAGTGTTTGCAGACATCTGAAAAGAAGAAAAGTTTAGTTTAAAAATAGAGTTAGTCCTTAATAAAACACCTAAATGTAGTATTAAGGGTAGGACCCAATCACAATATATTATACTTAGAAGAGGTATGCCGTAATCTAAGTAATAACATATTTGAAAGGTAGGTGAATGATGATTCACCAATTGTCACCAAAGCCGAAATATTAAAAATATTTAATTTGATTCTTAGAAACTCCTAGATTCTTTTGAGATTCAATGAACTTTTCAAAGGCATGTTTCAATCTCAAGTGTGCCCTCCAAGTTTTGTGACTGGGATGCCGAGGATCACAAAACAAGGTGTGAAGTAACCATGCAAATTACTTGGTACCCTTAATGTATTACCCCTCAATCGATGTGCCAGTTAACCACACACGCTCCATCAATACTATGATAAACATTAAGTCACCCTTTACCTACCTTTTTAAGTTCAAGTTAGTGTGCCGGTTAACCACACACGCTCCACTAACGATTTACACAAAGTGTAAATTGTAATTTCATGGAGTAGCACCTTATTCACATTTTTTTAAGGTAACTAAGATTAAGAATTTAATAAAACATTTAGTTACTTTATAGTTATCTATATACTTTTAATGAGAATTTATAAGTCCTTGTCCTACCCGTTCGGCTAACGACCCTCCACCAGTCAAGCAAGCGGTGGGTAAGAGTGGACACTCATTAAGTTGTCATTTTATAGGCAAGAACCTTATACCCAATTTATAGACTAGCTTCGTGAATGAGGAGTACTAGCGGTAAGACAACTTTGATCTTATACATACATACATATATATATATATATATATATATATATATATATATATATATATATATATTATCAGCTTATAATATTATAAGTATAAGGGTTGAATTTTAACTTTTAAAATTCTAACGGTTGGAACTAAAGTTTTAATTAAGACTTTACTTGTTCCAAAACTTGAGGGCAAGTTTTGTAAACTTCCAAAACTTTTCATTTCTTGTAACTTATGAGTTAATAGAGTATTAAAAATGAAGACTCTTCATTTTTTGTAACTCATGTGTTCTTTTAATGTCTTTTAACAAAGTGACTTTTGGTTTTTCATAACTTGAGGACAAGTTATGGACTCCATTAAAACACATTATGATCATGAATTAATCTACCACATAGGTTAGAAATAATTCCTATGATTATCTAAACATCATAAGAACAAGAACATGAATATGAACACTTTCAAGAATCAAAAATTACACTTAAAACTTGTAATTTTGATAATTGTCATTGTAAATGGATTAGCATAAACATTACACCATCTAAAACATGTTTTCAAGTACCAAAACAATTTAGGGTAATGTTTCTAGTCCATTTTCAGCAACTAAAATCGAAATTCTGAACACAGCAGCCTCTACTCATCGAGTGCAAGAACAAACTCGACGAGTAGCTTGCATTTGTTCATGGACTCGTCAAGTCCCCCCATGGACTCGGTGAGTTCATATGAGCAGAAAACAGATAATCAATTTTTTTAAGCAGTTTGCACAAAAATCAACAAACAAGCCTAGGCTCTGATATCACTGATGGGTTTTGAGCATTCTAACACTTCCTAAGTGTACATGCAACCCTAATGACCTTGGATCTATGTTTGTCTAATAATCATGCAAAGTTGTTTTCCAAGGTTATGAACCTATCTAGCATACATGGGGTACAATTTTCTTTGTATAAAAGATAGGACTACATATCTTGATGTTGAAAATGTTCCTTGAAACCTTGTGAGCCTAGCACCTCAAGTGTGATGCCTCAAATGCTTTACACAACACCAAATGCAAAGAATAAACTTGAGAGAATACTCTAACTCATGCAAAATCGGCCAAGCCCTCTTATTTCTTAGTGTCGCCGATTTTGGGGAGAGTCACATTGCTTATATAGTGTGTTGCATTAGGTAAACCCTAATGTTCCATGACTCTTCAATTCTTGATCAATGGGTTAACTCCATGGAGCATCCTGTGGGTGGAACCCAACTTGACAATCCATGGAGCCTCTTAGCCCACTATATAAGATATGGAAGATTTACTTAATCTACCCATATATCTAATTAGTTATATTTTGATCACTTAATTAATTATAAAGAAATTCTTGATCAAAACTAATTAAATAATATTATTAATATATTAGAACTTATAATATATTAATAACCATAAGTGTTATTTCTCTCATTTAGTTTATTCAATTCCATGATGCCATACAACCCAAATGGACCATGCCTGGTCGGGTCAAGTATTTACCAGAAATATTTATAGACTTAGACACCTTATGCAACAACTATAAGGGTTGAATTTTAAACATATAAAATTCCAGGGTTTGGAATTAAAGTTTTCTAAAGTGACTTTACAAATTTCAAAACTTGATGGCAAGTTTTGAAACTATTCAAAACCTTCCATTTCTATAATTTATGAGTTGTAAAGGCTTTTAATGAATGAGACTTTTGGAATTCCATAACTTGAGGACAAGTTACAGAGTCCATTATGAATCATTTTGATCAACAATTAACTAACAATTAATTTGCAAATACTTCCTATGATCTAACCAAAAACTCATAAGCAAGAAACATCCATATCAACAACTTTCAAGTATCATATAAACTTAATATAAAACTTGAGACTTTGAAAACTATCATTGAAATTGGATAAGCGTAATAATTACTACAAAAAAAAAGGTTTAACAAACTAAAAAACAGATTAGGTTAATGATCCTAGTCCAATAGCCAACAATAAAACTCAAAAGTTTGCACTTAGGGCCTCCGAATCGTCGATTGCATGAACCAATTCGATGAGTTGGATGAGTTTTCACATGGACTCGTCGAGTCCCCCGATGGACTCGACGAGTTGACTGAATAGAGACAAAAAATTCGACTTTTTTCAGCAGTTGACATCAAGTATAATTGAAAACAAACCTAGCTCTGATACCACTGATGGGTTTTGAGCATTCTAACACTCCTATGGTGTACATGCAACCCTAGAAACCTTGGACATATGTTTTCTCTATTATACATGCAAACTTTCATTTTCTAAGGTTTTCATCCTAACTAGCATATCATGGGGTATATGTAATATAAAAACTAGTAGAATGACACACCTTTCTTGTAGATTTGATTCCTTAAGACCTTGTGGGCCTAGCACTCCAAGTGTGATGCCTCAAATGTCTCACACAACTACACAACTATTGGACTAACTTGAGAGAAGAAGACTTGTACTAAAAATTTAAGCCATCACTTGTATGTCTGGTGGCTGATTTTACTTGCTATGTGGTTCGTTATGTAGTGTGTCACATGTAGGGTTAAACTATGCAAACCCTAATGTGAATGACTTTTCATTTCCTCCATGATCCATGGGTATTAACCTCCATGGATCACCCTATGGGTTTTAGCCTAATCTAATGAATCATAGATCATAAGCCCACAATAGAATAATGAATGATTTACGCAAGCAATCCCCATTCATTTAATTATTCTCTTTTGATCACAAAATTAATTCCAAATTAATTCTTGATCAATACGAATTAAATAATATGATTTCATATTAATATGCTAGAACTTATAATATATTAACAAATCACAAGTATCCTTTTCTCATTTTATCTATCCAATTGTTCTGATTGCATGCAACCCAAATGGATAATGCTAAGTCGGGTTAAGTACATAAAAAATATAGTTATGGACTTAGACACCCTATCTAACGATAATCAATGCGTTTTGTCCCTAACTCTTTTTTTAACTTGAATGGTCTCTCAAAGTTTAATTTTTTTATCTATCTCATTCATAACACACATATAGAGACATTTTCTACCCTTATCCATTTCTTTTACTTAGTTTTATTTTATTTTTAAAACATATGAAGGGCTAACACACATAATAAAAAAATTTGTTCTTATCTTTTAAATTATGATGTTTTTATTTGAAACCACCATATAAATGGGTTATATAATTTATTAATCTTCACCTAACCAAATAATAAATATTTATAACATTAATTAATAAATCAAAATTAATATCAAACAACATTATTTAGTATACTTTACAAATATCAAAATCTAGTTGATAGTTGAAAAGGTAATTGTTATATGAAAAGTTTAGAGAAAACCAATAAAAATGACATTGGTAAGTTGTCATGTTTGAAGAGTTAAAAATAGCTCAAAATCTAGCTTTTCATAAGTTATTTTTGAAAATTTCCATATATACCTTTAAATAATTATAAAACTAATATTTTTCTAAATGTAATGTATGTAATTTTATATAACTTCCAGCTAGCTTATTAGCTAGTTTTTACAAAAAATAAATAAATAAATAAATAAATAAATAAATAATTATTAGTTAACTTTTAATATAACAACTAGCTTTTTAGCTGACAACAAAATATTCAGCTATCACTTAGCTTTTCACATAACAACTAGTCTTAGTTAGTAACCTAAATATAGTCTAATATGCATAAAAATCATTACCAATTTTAGAAGCTTAACCAATGTACTTGGTATTAAATTTTGGATGGTTTTTAATTTTTGATAAATATAGTTTAGAAAAATTAATTTATCATTATTATATTACAGTTATAGTTTATATTCATATGTTCATTTATGTAATTTAACATTTTTTAGAAGCTTCGAAGTACTTGTTACCAACACTCTTATAAAAATAAAAGTTACACCATCCAAATTCTAGCTACCGGCTACCAACTACCCGCTACCAACTTCCAGCTTTCTGCTACTATCTTTCAGCTACTGGCTTTTGCCGAACACATCCTTCGTGTGAACACATCCTTCAATTTCGATATGATAACTCTCTTGGATTTGGGAAGATCACGATGTTGATTTTTTGGTCGAGTATTAATAGCTTGCTATTTTGAAGGGCGGAATTGGAAGAATTCTACTATGTTTAATAATTGGATAAAGTTATTCTCAATATTTCTTTTTAAATCTAGCTTATAAATACTTTTAGATTTTCCAAATATTACAATCATTATAAACTTTATATGCAATAAATTGTGTTCGTATGATGAGTTGTGAGAGTATTATGGCACTTTCGATTTATATATAATAACTCTATAACAAATGACGTCAATCCTAGCTGGTTTCATGCATGACATTTTATACTAGGGGGTGAGCATGGTGCGGTTTTCAGACCAAACCGAACCGCAAACCGTATGATGCGGTTTTCGCATTTTTAAAACCGTTGGGTGCGGTTTTGCAATGGATCGGTTTTTCGGTTTTTAAATGCGGTTTCGGTTTGTATCGGTGCGGTTTCGGTTTTTTAAACCGTGTTAAGAATTTGGTGCAGTTTTTTTTATGTTTTTTTGTACGGTTTTTTAAAACTGTAAGAACTGAAAACCATGTGCATATAAGCTTGTATTGTGCTGTTTTTTTTAATACATTTATTTTCAGCTCAAAACAAAATTACATAATCAAAAATAGTAAGTCACTTAAAATACAACTTGTGACCACTCTCACAAACTAATTAATGATTGAAGGTTGGTTGATTTTGACTTAATTTGTTACAAGCTTATTACATGTAATCGATTAGTACGTTTGGCTAACAATAGAACATTTCTTTTACACCCCATATAGTTTTATACAAACACAAAATAAACATATAATAAATACATTATCGTTTATAACTATTTTAAATAGAATGTATATAATATACATTGATTGATTTATTAATATACACGTTTGCGGTGCGGTTCGGTTTTGATGGACCGATTTTTAAGATAGAAACCGCACCGCACCGTTGACCTTCGGTTTTTGCAAAAATTAAATCCGCACCATTGGTTTTTGCATCGGTTTCGGTTTTTCGGTTGCGGTTTATTGCGGTTTTATCGGTTTTTCTTTAGTCGGTTCAGTTTTTGCTCACCCCTATTTTATACCCATCTAAGGTTGAGGTCTTGGTTTCGAACCTTGAAGGATACCTCTTTCAGTGTCATAGGTGGGAAAGTTTTTCGTATAAATCTCTATGGGGCAGGACTTGCCTGTTTATGAGGACCTTGAACTCAGGATACACGTTGAAATATTATGTACAGGTTTCCACCGAATCCTTTTCAGTTTTCAAAAAAATATAAAAACTCTCTCGATTATGGGAAGATCACAGCGTTAGATTTTTTTTTTCAGTAGAGTATGAATAGCTTCTTATTTTGAAAGGCAAAAATTGGAACACGTATAATAAGTTGAGTTATGTTATTCCGAATACATTCAACAAATAACTTATAAATATTTTTTGATTTGGGAAAGATTAAACTACCAACCACTCGCGAAAATATATCATAAATTAAATATAAGAAATAACATCCGTTGACCTTTAAAATTAATAGGATGAACTTCAATATTCTAACTATACCATATATCTAATAGAAATAGAAATAATTAAATCATAGCTAAACAATTATATAAAATATATTTTTACTTATATCTAATAAATAAAAACATAGAATAAACTTTTCATGAAAATTCTTTTTACGGTAGTTGTAATTTTGGTTAGTTTTCTTGTTTAGTTCTGAAACTGATAAATTCCTTTTTACCTTGTCACTAGGGTGTACCTTCACTTTTCTTTAGGTATTACAGTGTCGAAAGATTGTTTAGTTTATCTCTTTGTTTTTTCTAATATTTACACGAACGTAGAGTAGTGGATATGCAATAGAGAAATTTATTTGAGAAATTTTTAAATACTCATATATTTGTTACTGGAAAAAAATGTACAAAACATTTGTTGGCAAGAGAAATAAACAAGTACAAAGCATATAATGTCTTCATTCAAGTCTTATTGTATATGATATCAAGTTACAATAGGAAAACCATGCTATGTATTTTGTTTATTGCCAAGGTTTTATAAAGTGCACATTATCTCCATTTGGATCTGGAGATACAGATATATAAAAACCATCAGGTTTTACAAACCAATAACAATATTGATCACGCAAGTCTTCTATAAAACAATAGGCTTCTTCAAGTTTTTCATCAAACAAAGCTAAGGTTTGAAACCTTGAACCCCACCAGAAGTAGGCGTAAAACAGAGTCTTCCCAAAGAGTGCTTCACAAAAAGACCAATGGTAATTTCCATTGAATGGAATGGTATGATTCCCAAGATCATCGTTTTTGGATTTGATATGAGCAACAATATTATCAGATATAGTATTAGTAACATAAACATCCCAATGTGGAGCAAAACATGCATGAGCTATTGAAGCAATTGAGAACGTTGAGATGTAAAAAATGAACAACTTATGTATTGTAGCAAACCTCATTTTTCTCAAGAGTTTATTTATCTTTCATGCACACAAGTTATCACTATTTATATATTTATATTTGTATTTGAGTAGTTAATGTTCAATATCATTTTCATTGCTAACATGTGAGTTCCTTTTCTTTTTAGATTACTATAATCTTATTTTGAATCGAGTGTATAATAATTATATGAGATCACCTTAACAATTGATACCATATTACAATATTTTCCGTATATTAAAATTATAGATCATTAAATTTTGCTTGTTTTTATCTGTAATAGTTGTCATAGTGTTTATTTTTGTCAATGTATATTTAATTTTGATAGTTGTGTATATCCACAATGCATATGTAAATTAAATAAGTTAATATGTTGTCAATGTTTGACCCCTTTTTAACATGTTTCAGGTATTGTCCCAAAAATCATGACATAACTTTTTTAGATTAACAAATCATTAATACATATATTTTCCATAAAACCAACCAATCTTTAACAAAAGATCATCAAATCAGAGTAATTCACAGAATGCGGAAACATGTGGTGTATGCTTTACAATCATCCCAAGCTCTTCGATTTGAAACCGGAGTACCTAAAACATAAACTGAAAACCGTAAGCACAAAGCTATATGAGTTTCCTAAAATAGCATACAACATACTACCATCGATTATCATGCATCATACATATAGTTGACATTGGCTCCCCCATAGTCATTAGCTGGAATGTCATGGGCTCCCCTATGGTCTTTACCTGGAATTTCATGGGCTCCCTCCATCGTCTAATATCCAAGTGCCACGGGCTACCCCCGCGCCGTTCCATGCAAGTATCACAAAGACAATTAGCATATCACATAATACATAATGGGCCGAAATTGGTGTTGTTGACCCATAGTGAGAAGACTCACCTCGAACAACTGAAACCCACATATACTCTCTTACTATAGATCCGCTAAAAAAATTTTGTGCTATCAACAAATAACACCCATTGATCAATTGGCATCCAAACCTAATCCAACAATCCATATATGGGGTAACAAGACCATTTTACCCCTCTCCTTGATTGGTCTAAGACTAAACCCCAAACATTGAATAATTAAGGCCCATATAATAATAATCATCCAAACGCCACTTATGGCCCAGATTTTCAAATTAGGCCCAAATCTGTTATTGGTCTTACCCTAAAAGCTACCACGTATCCCTAATTCAATACACACATTCTCATATGTCCCAACAAAGCCACATATCTGACCTCCCTGAGTTGGAATACCAAGTAAAGTTGGAAACTTTACATTCATATATGACTAGAAGAAGCTCTTAAGCATAAAATGGGCTTATTGGTTGACTTAATTCATGCATGGATCCATAATACACATAAAGATTTCACCTTTATGCTTAATAACACCGAAACAAACTCAGATCTGAAAGGATGAACCCTTTAACAACGTAACTCATGCATAATCTCAAAAAGTTGACCAAAATCATAAAAAACTAGCCATGAACATATCTAATGATGCATGAGCCAAGATTCAAACTTGTTACCTCAAAACGATTTCCCCCAAGGTCTTGATTATGGATCGAAAGCTTTCCCACCAAGCAAAACAACTTCCAACTTCTCTTATTTCCTTCCCAAGGGAAAAAATGAGCATCAAAGCCTCCCAAAAGCTTAACAACACCTCCAAGAAGCTCTATGTTCGATGTAGGCTTTTTAGATTGTGGAGGCCGAGTTGGAAATGGAGGAAAGAGGCTAAAATTATGCTTACATAAGGTAAAACCCTAAAATTAGGATTTTCAATGTGACCCTCATACGCCCAGCATACCTTCTCATACCCCTAGCATACGAGGTCTCGCACCCGGATCCATCTTCGCACTATGCTACACTTACCTCCAGCTACGCCTCGCGTTACCTCCCTCACATCAGTACGCCCTGTGTATTACCTTGGTACACCCCGCGTACTAGGGTCTTCTCCAAACACTAAATCATTACGAAGGCCACACTTTCTCGAGGCAACTCCGATTTCGACCATCCTTAAATCGATGAAGAGGTATCGAGACACTCTATAATATTATCAACTCATACTTGCCATAAGATATCCTGAGCGAACATCCACATACCATAAAATCTTGAGCTAACAATTTACCGAAATGTCCTTTGATTCTAAACCACAAACTAAATTCTTGAACCATCCGAAATACATTATCCATCGCCAATTGAGTTTGCATATCAATTACTCAAGGGTCTGAAGCCTATTAATACCCATTTCCTGAATACCATCTGCCAAAATGGGAAACGATTTGAATCAAAGCATTACAACTCTCCTCCCTACTTAAATTAGATGTCTCCCTTGAAAGCAAGCCTTACCTTTCCTGTCACGCCAAAGTCTTCAGCAACTTGACCATAATCCTGAGGATGCCACAACCTTCCCATGGAAACTGAAACCAACCCTAGCAGCACTCACCAAACCCAAAGGTGAACAAACCTTAAAACCTCGCAGAACACCACTTCTACCCTTTCCGAATCCTAAAATCTCAAATTGGTTTGCATTCCTTGACGGACTACCCACACAGAACCACTGCCATACCACTTCCATATTGAATTCTGGAAAAAACAAAACACTTCCAACCATTGATGCTTCCATGGGGAACCCAAAATCATTGCCCGTATATTTCTTCAGAACACCTATACAGGGATGGCTAAGATAATACTTCGAGTAGAAGTTTCCTCCCTGCAACGTTTAGATTGAAACTAGAATTGTGCAACATAGTCCAATCAACCACCCACAGATTATTTAATCCAACCGCAAGTGACTTACCATATGCCCCGAATAACATGCGACTCCACACACGAATCCTAAATCACTAAAACCACTCTGAATCCTCTTGCTGCTCCTAGCTGCTTTTCAAAATCAGTCGAGACCTTCCTGACCCCAATTTGTTTTCCAACTATTTGAGAAACTAGACTCCTGCCCGGTTCATGAGTCGAAGGACACAAAAACACCATCGGCCCACACGACTATCGAGAGAAACCTTATGTGTTGAGAATTGCTCAAACCATATCGCCACCAAATCCACTAGTAAAAGAGTTCTACATGCCCAATTGTAGTATCATATCATACCCAGTCTCCAATGACCTACCATTTCTCGATTCAAAACATGTTGTGCCCATCCCACAAATAAAGCCATCCCAAGACACAAACACAATGGCTTGGTTTAACATCATAACTAAATCCGTTCCCTTACCCTTGAACCTTGTGATCGATGCCCTCGACATAAAGATACCCTAATTCTTATTCTACTGAATGAAAATTCTACATATAAACACTCATGATACCTACCTCAAGATCTTACCCGAAAACCAACTCGATACTCAATTCATAACCTAAGATCCTTGAATCTGCATATGTATTTCACTAGAGAAACCTTCTTATTCATGATAACCCCTCACTAGAACTAGATATAAAGGTTCCCATACCATCACTGAGGCTACCAGTCTTGTTTCTGGTCCAAACACTAGGTGCCCAAGACACCAAATAAGAAGGCTACCCAGTCTATAAACCTCTTTGCGCCACACACTAAACACCAACTAAAACCTAAAACCCAAGATCCAAAACCTAGACCCAATGGGCTCCCCCAGATCCCACTTGTATTGCCATAATCAAACAGGCCTTGGCCACGGGTTCCACCCAATAAGAGCTACATGCGTATGAATCCACCTCGGACCCTGATGGTCCTCACTCTAGAATAGATCAATACTTCTTGATAATCCTAAATAGTGTGCACAAGGTATGAATTGATTTCCCTATGTACTCGTGACCACCTCCGATGATAATGTACTTTGCACTGGTGAATGCTACGATACCATCGCAGTCTTACAACACATCAATCAACCATAGTTATGACCCATGACCTTATCACACCCTAACCATCACAACGCCACAAATATTGAGTTGAAACTTGCATCCAACTGCACCCCATCAGATGTTGTGGACATACTTCGAACTCTTAAGCAATCAACTTGGACTCGATCATAAGCCTGTTATCGATAATAAAAGAGACGCCAACCAGCATTTGAGAGTTTCCTTAACTACCACCTACACAACCTGCATCTGAACATTCACTTGGATTATCCTTGTCCCTCTTATCAGATTACATCTTTTCAAAACCAAGCCTTTGTAAATAATTGTTTTGATCAGTCTGATTCGAATGATGAAGAGACTATCAATAATTGTGTGTGTTGGTTGCAAACATAAATCTCCATAGATTTCTCGTGAATCATGGTCAATCAAATTTTAGACCAAAATTTCAAAACAGACCATCTTTTGGACAAAATAATTCAGGTTTTCAACCAAGAACTTCATATGGACAAAACAACTTAGGTTTTCAACCTTGACCATTCTTTGGACACAATTCTCAAAGAACTTCCATCCATAAAAACTCAAACCAAGGTTTTCAAAACCATGGATTTCAAAACAATCCCAACTCAGGTCATAATAATAATCCAAACAACTGTCTTCAGAATCAAAACAGAGGTTTCTAAAGTTAAGGTTACAAAAATCAAAATAATGGTTTTCAAAGCAACCATAATTTTGGATTTGAACAAAACCATTATCAACCTTCCCAACAAACCCAAACTCAAGCACCTGAAAGTCTTCCAATAAAGAGTCAAAAGGATAATAATGATGAAGACGTGATCATTTGTCACAATTGTTAATGAACAAATCACTGTGCTAGAGAATGCTGAGCAAAAAACAAAACCAAAATCAAAGACTAGGCATACTATGCTCAAAGAGTCGATGAACTGAAGAAACTAGAAAACCAAGAAAAACAAAGGGCATTGATGGCAATCCATGAACCAACCGTGGAATACTAGCCAACTTCTGATGACGAAAGTAACAATGAACCAACACAATCAAAAATTTTCTTTGTAGCTGGTGTTGATATACCTTTATGCGCTCCCAATGTCATAGAACAGGTATGGTCTATGATCTATGAACTTGGTTTTTCCAAAACAGTTTCTGACTCCCACATAACAAAGACTGAAAAAAGTCTGGAAGCTGATCTCAAAACATACCATGATATAATTGTCAATTTTGATATTTGCAAATCTAACATACAAACCTTGCAACTCAAATTTAGAGAATCAACAAGAACATAAAACAAATTGGAAAGAGAGGTTGAAAGAAAATAAGAAGATTATAATCATATCTTGGAAGAATTAAATTAGATCCTAATTCAGAAAAGGGATTTCGAACAAAAATAATCAGTCAGTCATTTCTTCTGAAATAAAAGACATTTTAGAAATGGAAATCCTTCAGTTGAAACCGATTGATTCTTTAAAACAAATCAATTCTCTTGAAACCGAGAATAAAATTCTGATATGGAATATCAATACTATCAAAGTTACTAGAAAACTAAGTGATGATATTTTCACCAAGGTAAACACTTTAGCATCTGGCAAAATGGATACAAATTACACACCAGGAATTGGAAGAGAATCCTTTGAAATTGAACAAGCAAAAATGGAGAACATCATGAATTGTGAAAAATCTACATGCACTCTACAAGATCTTTTTGCATATGTTAATGAGGAAGATTCAGATGACGAGACAGTTATTAATTGTAGCCCAGATGATACTGTTTTCACTGTTTCCAAAAAGTCTTTCAAAAGAGTTGTAAATTTTGAAATAGACTATGTTAGTTCTTTTAACTTACTAGGTCAAACATACCGACGGAACCACCAAACTTAAAAACTTTATGAACGGAGAAAATTCCTCTTGTGAGGATGGTGGTACTTCTGTACCAACTGATTTTTTATTACAATGAATTCAAAAATTGTTGGTAAACTAGTATGGGACAAAAATACTCCAAGAAACAACAAACAAACAAAAAAAATTCATTCAAGTCACCAAAACCCCACTTGTCAAGCCAAATATTTTTGAAAAACAACCAAAGAAACTAGTTCAACCCTACGTCATACCTCATAAACAGATTTCCAAACAAAAACAAAAACCTTTTAGTATTAACCCAAACATTTTTGAAAACCAACCAAAGAAACCAGTTCAACCCTAAGTCATACCTCAACCAGTTCGAACTATGACATCTCCTCTCGATATGCTACTTAGATCCTTAAGAATGCTCCCGGCATTGATTATGGGTCCTCTACTTTCAATAGTACGGGCCCATACTACCTGCCACATCTACCCATACTTTCTACACGGACCATCTCAGAGTCCGTAAGTAGTTGTTCAACCTTCTCAATCACCAATCCCCACATGCGTAATCGCTTCTCAGCGAAATGCTATACTTTGTCAGTGTACTCATCTGCCTAAGGTCACTTCCTAGGCTCTTCCTAGGTTCTCTCACTCCTCTGCCCCAAGCTGATGAGAAACTGCTCATCATGCCAATCATCTACCTCCTAAATATCATCACATTCATTTGGTAGCTGACTCCCATCATTGGGAGTTCCACGATTTCAGAAATCCTCAGTTTGAGTCCAGACATACCCGAAGGTGTATCCAAATCCCTCAAACCAAGGCTCTGATACCAACTTGTAACACCTTAAATTTTCAAACAATTTTGCATTTCTAAATTACAAAAATTCTCATCATACATTTCAGAAAAATCCCAATAACCAATTAACAAAACACAATTCAATAATAGTCAGATTAATAATCTAGGATTCCTCCAAAAGGTAACTCTTTATCTCGTGTGTACAATCGAATTCTCGCCTTCCCGTGATTCTAAGAAGTACCTGAAACACAAAACACACAACACGGTAAGCACGAAGCTTACTGAGTTCCCTAAAATACCACACATAGCTCATTATCCACTCGAGGCTATAACTGAATACGATCCTCTGGTCAACGTGTCTCAATGGGACCCTCCAGTCCCATAGCTCGTTGGACTCACTAGTCCGATCATAGCTCGTTGGACCCACTGGTCCGGTCATAGCTCGTTGGATCCACTGGTCCGGTCATAGCTTGTTGGACCCATTGGTCTGGTCCATATAACATATAGCATACATATAACACAATGCACATAACTCTCAAACATACACCTACACATAAGACCCTCTAGTGTGCAATTTGATACCACTCTAGGTAATGTATAGTGAGAAGACTCACCTCGGGTGGCGAACAGATCCTATAAATGCTGCTGCTGCACTCCGACTCCTATCACTAAGCCAAACCCACAAATAACCCCATTAGGAACTAAGACCAACCTTCTCATATTATGTTTAAACATGGTCCATAAATAACTCAAGTCCATTGGGCCTAACGATGGCCTAATTTTCCTAATTGAGCCCAAAACCTCATATGGGCTGTAACAACCGGATTCCCAGGTATATTAGTATTCATTGAATTTTTGGAGTTTGTGGAGGAACTCGGCGAGTTGGCGCCAAGACTCGCCGAGTAGGGACCCGGACGTTCATTCTATTTCATGACCGGACTCGGCGAGTCCATGTTGTTTAGTGAAGCCCTAATTTCCAATGGTTGGGACCTATTTAAAGGCCCTTATGGCCTTCCATTGTGGCTACAACCCCCAGAGAGAGAGTCTCAGATCGTTTGAGAAGCAAGGAGTGACCATTGTTGATCTTTGTGGTGTCATTTACTAAGAAGAAGGAGGTTCTTGCCAAGGGAAAGCAAAGGAGGTTGCTATTCTAAGGACTAAAAGCTAAGATCATTCATTTGACGTATTATTTCGACTCTTCTTCTGTTTTGGGAAGGATATGTGGTTTTAGGGTTTCTTGTACCCTTGACTAAGTGGATTTGGGGTCCAAATAGTCCCTTCTGGAGATGAGGCTTTGTACCTGGAGCCATAGAGGTCCAGAGACCCTTATTCTTCAAGCTTTATGGAGAACAATGGAGGTCATGACCTTGGGTTAAGGTATTTGGGACAAAATCATCATTTGATGCTTATTGGTTGAGTTATAAGCATCAAGATTCAGACTTTACATGAGATTTATGCTTGGGAAGGCCAGATCTATGGATTAGGAGCACAGATCAGACCACAGAAGATCAATAGATTTTGTGCATGGCATGAACTTGCCGAGTTGTTCTTGGGACTCGGCGAGTAGGGTTAAGGTCCACGCAGATCACTCAGTGAATAGACTTGCCGAGTTAGGGATAACTCAATGAGTCAGAAGGGGGTTAAAAGACTAGAGTACAAGGCGGTACTCGCCAAGCTGTTCTTGAGACTCGACAAGTTGAGTCGGGGTAGCCCCGCGATACATGCTAGGTGTGACTCATCGAGCATAGGATAGGACTCGACGTACCAAGTGGGACCGAGTGTTAGTGGACATGTATGTACTCACCGAGTCACCGGAGTACACTCGACGAGTTGGGTCAAAGTTGACCGTTAACTTTTGTTGACTATTAGGGTTTGGTCAACAATGGGGTACTTGAGTCAAGAGGGGGGTAAAATAGTCTTTTACCCTTCTGAGGATGACAAAAGAGGGTCGAGTCTAGGCTCGAGTGTTATGTTTATGAGGGTATTTGTATGTGACTGAAGGGTCTGAGGCGGAGGCTAGGCAATACTTCTACCGAGTCAGAGATTTACGAGACGTCTGAGGTGAGTCTTCTCACTATGCCTTACCCGATGGGGTAATTGTATGTGACCGAAGGGTATTATGTGTAGGATGTATATGCGATGTAAGTTATATGTGATATGTTATGTGATGTGAGCATGATGTGGGCCGGAAGGTCAAGTTGATACGGACCGGAAGGTCAACCGAGTCTGGGATGGAAATCCCCTGAGACACTTGGATCGGAAGGTCCTATGGCCTGGAAAGGCGTATGTGATGTATGTGGTATATTGGGGAACTCACTAAGCATTTCTGCTTACAGTGTTATGTGTTATGTGTTTCAGGTACTAGCGATGATCGCGGGAAGGTGCCGGCGTGACTCGTACACACGCACAATGGAGTTTAAATATTTTGATCTTGGGGTTTTGTACTGATACAATGTTGATAGAATGTTTTTATTTATGAATGCAAACTATATTTCATGGTTTTTCAAAAGTGAAAAATTGTTCAAATTTTTACGGTGTTACAAGTTAATATCAGAACCTTCGTTTGATGGATTCGAATACATCTTCGGGCGTATCTGAATTCAACATGGGGATTTGAGGAAAAAAGTTTAATAATAAAGTAAAATTTTTGAAAAAGAGAAAAAGGGTTTTGAGACAAACGGAGCAGAGCCGTGTGTTCGATCAGCGAGCGCCCGAACGGTGATTTCCAAAAATACTCTCATAATAAATGTTATCAGATATGTTATGTCATGATATATGATGTATTACGATATGCATGCTAGAGTAGACTAGGTATTCTTATTAGGACTAGAGTGGCCTGATATATGATGCCTTAGTCTAGGTGTTTTGCTGCTAGAAATGCTTAAGAGTCTTTAGGTAGCAGCAAGGTGCTTATGAGAGAATTGCTAGCAGGTAGCACATGATAGTGAGAGAATTGCTAGCAGGTAGCACATGATAGTAAGAGAATTGCTAGTAGGTAGCACTTGGGATGAATGCCGATGCGGTATGGAAGGTAGTATTGGGCCCGTACTACTGAAGATACCGGGTTGGTGCGCAGTCCAAGTAAGAATCCTTTGGGCACTAAGGAACCAATGGTGTGGAGTTATCGAGTGTGATTATACTCGAGTGGGTCCCTAATATTCTTATATTGTATTTCAGAGGGAGATTATGGTTGGGACGCGCCACACACCAGAGGTCAATGGGACGAGTGATGAGGAGATCTGTAGGATAATCCACGAGGAGGTGGCTACGGCCATCAGGGCTGAGATTCCAGAAATGTTCGGGTCTATTAATACTACATTGATAAAGACTTTTGATGAGCGGTATGCTGCTCTTTCTGATGTTGTTGTTGCTACAGCCACTGTGGCCGTTGCTGCTACCAGGCCACAAGGGGGTAATTCGTTGTTGTATCGGGAGTTCAGCAACACGAAGCCACCAGAATTTGACGGAACTCAGGATACAATAACCGCAATGAGGTGGGTTTCTGACATAGAGGGGTGCCTCTACACATGTTCGTGTTCGGAGCATCTGAGAGTTCGGTTCGCGATAAACCAACTTCGCTTGGGAGCAAAGGACTGGAGGAAGTTTGTGACGGCACACTACACCTCTGCTGAGCTTGTTGCAGTAACCTAGGAGAGGTTCACTGCTATGTTCCGAGATGAGTACGTTCCCCAGGTGGATAGGGAGCGATTGGCATAGGAGTTTCTAACCCTCAAGCAGGGTACTGAGTCGGTTACAGAGATTACACGGAGGTTTCACGAGAGGGCGATGTTCTGCCCTGAGCATGTGTCGATCGAGCAGGCATGCATGAGTCAATATCTGAGCATTTTGAGGAGAGACATTCGTGAGTTTGTGGCAAACTCATCATACCGAACATTTGCTGAGCTTCAGGAAAATGCCCGAAAGAGGAAGATTGAATTGGAGACGCAGGCCAAGGAAGAGGCCGAGTCTCAGAGGATGGATCGGCGACCGGTACAGTCTCAACCGGTAGCCAAGCGGGCCAAGCCCGCCGATTCGAGGACTACGGGTCAGAAGGGTCGCACTTGCGGAAAGTGCGGCGAGGGTCATGACGGAGTTTGTAGGGTTGGTGCTTGCTACAAGTGTGGCAAGGAGGGGCATATCGCCAACGATTGCCCGAAAGGATTCATGGTCTGTTTTCACTGCAACCAAACCACGCACCGGAAGGCAGAATGTCCACAGTTTCGAGGGACGACGCAGGGAGCACCTCAAGGATCTGCCCCTACTGTTGCAAGAGCTAGTGAGAGTCGGCCTGTGAAAGCCGAGGTGCCAAAGGCGCGAGGGAGAGCATTTCAGCTGACAGCAGAGGAGCTCCGTGCAGCACCTGACGTCGTGTCTGGTATGTACTCTATCATGTATTCATTTTATTGAAATATTTTGCTTATATTATGTTATGCGTAGGTACTTTTCTTGTGAATTATGTACCTGCTCTAGTGTTATTTGACTCGGGTGCGAGTCGATCTTTTGTATCGTTGGCATTTAACCGACACATCAGTTTGAGTAGAGAGGCGTTGAGTCAACCTCTGAGAGTTTCCATTGCGGATGAGAGAGAGGTCTATGCCACCGAGGTGATTCGAGGTTGTGTACTTGAGATTTTTGGGGTTGAGTTTCCGATCGATTTGGTCCCCATTGCGATGGGGGATGTTTGTGTCATCGTGGGCATGGACTGGTTGAGCAGATTTGGAGCGATCATCGACTGCGAGCAACAGTTGGTGACCATGCAAGACCCTAGTGGGGGAGCTCTTACAGTGTACGGCGAGGGTACACGTTTTGGGTCGGCGTTTTGTTCAGCCGCTAGGGCAACACAAAGTCTTCAGCAGGGATGTAAGGGATTTATAGCGTATGTGATGGACGTGAGGGTTGATTCAGAGAGACCGAGGTCAGTGGAAGAGGTCCCGATAGTGCGTGAGTTCCCGGACGTATTTCCAGAGGAGTTGTCGGGTGTGCCTCCCGCGAGGCAGGTAGAGTTTAGTATCGATCTGATCCCGGGGGCTGCGCCTATCGCCAAAGCGCCCTATCGCCTTGCGCCTCCCGAGATGCAGGACTTGTCCTCGCAGCTTCAGGAGCTGCTGGGGAAGGGATTTATTCGGCCGAGCAGTTCGTCGTGGGGAGCACCTATCCTTTTCGTCAAGAAAAATAATGGTTCACACTGGATGTGCGTAGATTACCGGGAGTTGAACAAGTTGATGGTCAAGAACCGTTATCCATTACCGAGGATTGACGATTTGTTCGATCAGTTGGAGGGAGCATCTTGGTTCTCCAAGATCGACCTGAGGTCTTGATATCATTAGGTAAGGGTGCGGGATGAGGATATCCAGAAGACAAAGTTCAGAACTCGTTACGGGCATTACGAGTTTGTGGTGATGCCTTTTGGGCTCACCAACGCACCAGCAATGTTCATGGATCTAAGACAAAATTACAAAAATGGTCCCTATGGTTTGCTAAAAGTCACAAAGTCAGTCCTTGCTAATTTTTTTTGACGAACATGGTCCCTGTGGTTTCCAAAACTTGCATCAATGGCCATTTTTGCTGACTCCATTACTGTTTATCCGTGAGTGTAAGGGTATTTTGGTATTTTCAAGTAGCAGGGACTGGGTTTGGGATTATGGGTAAACCATAGGAACCATTTATGTATTTTTTTTTTCTATATTTTATGTTTATGAGTTTGTCACTTTTCCACCCATTTACTTTTTAAAATATCACTTTGAACCCTTCACTTTGAACTTTGAAAAATGTTACTTTCACCCCTCTATTTTCTAAATTTTCGTGTTTAACCCCGTATAATTCAAGGTGATCAACGTTTCGACTTTAATTTAGAACTTTCTTTCGAAATTTTTTTATAAAGTTACATGTTCTTTTTTTTATAAAATTGTCGGTCTAAATTCGAGCTTATTTTTTGACGTAGTTTTTTTTATTTTTTTATTTTTTTTTTTTTTATTTTTTTTTTTTTAACTTTATGTACGTTTCCTACGTGTGAGACGGGTCATATATAATAACTTTTGTTTGTTAATTTTAAAAAATATATTATATTCGAGATTGTCTATGTTTTGATGTATTTTGTATACATTTTGTGATTAATTTTATATACATTCCTACTTATTATTTTGGTCATATATAATAACTTTCGTTTGTTAGCTTAAAAAAATGTAGTATATTTGAGTTTGTCTATGTTTCGACCTAACTTTTGTTTCATGCTTTTTATGTATCAATATAGGTTCGAGTTCGTCTATATTTTGACGTAATTTTTTTTATGTTTCGTGCTTATTTTTATGTACATGTTTTTTTCATTCATGTTTTTTTACGTCGACATGCAACTTTTATAAGTATAATCACCAAAATTCAACTTACAAAATTCAAGCTTATAATTACGCTTTTATCTATTATATGTGAACAAACTTATACGTAGAAACATACATCAAATAAGCACCAAAACGTTTTGCGAAATATTTTTTTTTAACGTTTTCGTGCTTTATTTTCTGTATGTTTCCTACTTATGATTAGGGTCACATATTATATATTTTTTATTATTTAAACTTTCGTTCGTTAACTTAAAAAAATCATACTTATTTTTATGGATGTGCTGATATAAATTTGAGTTTTTCTTTTTCTTTATTTTTTATGTTTTGATTTAATTTTTTTTGTACGTTTTGGTGCTTATTTTATGTATGTTCCTACGTATAAGTTTGTTCACATATAATAGATAAAAGCGTAATTATTAGCTTGAATTTTGTAAGTTGAATTTTGGTGATTATAGTCATAAAAGTTGCATTTCGACGTAAAAAAAAAACATGAATGAGAAAAACACGTACATAAAAATAAGCACGAAACATAAAAACAAATTACGTCGAAATATAGACGAACTCGAATCTATTCGATACATAAATAACATGAAACAAAAGTTAGGTGGAAACATAGACAAACTCGAATATACTACTATTTTTAAGCTAACAAACGAAAGTTATTATATATGATCCGAATGATACGTAGGAATGTATATAAAATTAAGCATAAAATGTATAAAAAATACATCAAAACATAGACAATCTCGAATATAATATATTTTTTAAAATTAACAAACGAAAGTTATTATATATGACCGGTCTCATACGTAGGAAATGTACATAAAGTTTAAAAAAAAAAAAAAAAAGCTACGTCGAAAAATAAGCTCGAATTTAAACCGACAATTTTATAAAAAAAACATGTAACTTTAAAAAAAATAACAAAAGAAAGTTCTAAATTATAATCGAAACGTTGATCACCTTGAATTATAGTGACAAATATATGAAAATAAACACGTAAAAATAGTTTTATTAGGTTAGCGAACAAAAGCTATTAATAAAAAACAAATTATATATAATACAGGGTTAAACACGAAAATTTAGAAAATAGAGGGTGAAAGTAAAATTTATCAAAGTTCAAAGTGAAGGGTTCAAAGTGATATTTTAAAAAGTAAATTGGTGGTAAAGTCACAAACTCATAAACATAAAATATATAAAAAAAAATACATAAATAGTCCCTATGGTTTACCCATAGTCACAAACCCTGTCCTTGCTACTTGAAAAGACCAAAATTCCCTTACACTAACGGATGAACAGTAACAACGTCATCAAAAAGGGCCATTGATGCAAGTTTTGGAAACCTCAGGGACCATGTTCGTCAAAAAAATTAGCAGGGACTGACTTTGTGACTTTTGGCAAACTATAGGGACCATTTTTGTAATTTTGTCTGGATCTAATGAACAGGGTGTGCAGACCGATGTTATATCGCTTGGTGATCATATTCATCGACGACATTTTGGTGTATTCGAGGTCTAGAGAGCAGCATGAGGAGCATTTGAGGGAGGTCCTCGGGGTTTTGAGATCGAAGAGGCTTTATGCCAAATTCTCCAAGTGTGATTTATGGTTGCGAGAGTTCCAGTTCCTGGGACATTTCGTTTACCGGAAAGGGATATTGGTCGACCCGGCCAAGATTGAGGCGGTGATGAGTTGGGAGGTGTCGAGGTCACCAACGGAGATCAGTAGTTTCCTAGTGTTGGCAGGCTATTATCGGAGGTTTATCATGGACTTCTCCAAGATCGCCGTGCCACTAACTAAATTGATCCGGAAGGGTGTAGCTTTTTCTTGCGGTCCATAGCAGCAGGCCTCCTTCGAGGCACTTCGCTAGAGGCTATGCGAAGCCTAGGTGTTAGCCCTTCCGGAAGGAATGGAGGATTTTGTGGTATATTGCGACGCGTCGATATCAGGGTTGGGAGTAGTGCTTACGTAGAGGGGGCATGTGATAGCGGATGCATCGAGGCAGCTGAAGCCTCTTGAGGCGAGGTATCCTACCCACGATTTGGAGTTTGGGGCAGTAGTGTTCGCTCTCAAGATCTGCCATCACTATCTATATGGAGTCTGATGTACCATTTACACGGATCATAAGAGCCTGAAATACTTGATGGATCAGCCCAACCTGAATATGCGTCAGAGGAGATGGCTGGATGTGGTAAAGGATTATGATTGCGAGATCTTGTATCACCTGGGTAAGGCTAACGTGGTAGCCAATGCCCTGAGTCGTAGGGTGGAGAGCGCTCCGATGCAAGACGTTTGTATGAGATTGACAGTGATGACTCCGGTGTTGGACACTATCCGAGGAACCCAGGACGAGGCCGTAAGACCGGAGAACCAGAAGAGGGAGCGAGTTATTGGTCAAGTGTCGGAGTTCATTACCGATAACCGAGGACTTATGACTTTTCAGGGACGGATTTGGGTACCGTTTGTGAGAAGAACGCGTACCGTTTTGATGGAGGAGGCGCATAGAACGAAGTTCTCAATCAATCCCGGTGCCACTAAGATGTACTTGGATCTGAAGAAGGAATATTGGTGGCCCTGTATGAAGAGGGATGTCGCGTGGTTCGTTGAGAGGTGCCTAACATGTCGCAAGGTTAAGGTAGAGCACCAGTGTTCGCATGGCAATTGCAGCCATTGGAGGTTCCCGAGTGGAAGTGGGAACAGATCACCATGGATTTTATCACCAAGTTGTCGAGGACTGCTAGGGGTGTCGATGCAATTTGGGTGATTGTGGACAAGTTGACGAAGAGCGCTCACTTCCTTGCCATAAGTGAGAGCTCTTCTGCTGAGAGGCTGGCAGAATTGTACGTGAGAGAGGTGGTATCGCGACATAGAGTGCCAATCTTGATTGTCTCAGATCGAGATGTGCGTTTCACTTCTAGATTTTGGAAGAAATTCCATGAGGAGTTGGGTACGAGGTTGCATTTTAGTACCGCATACCACCTGCAGACTGACGGACATAGTGAGCGGACGATTCAGACGCTCGAGGACATGCTTTGAGCATCTGTGCTAGATTTCGGCGGGATTTGGGACATGTATTTTCCCTTAGCAGAGTTTTCCTACAACAACAACCATCATTCGAGCATTGGTATGCCACCCTTTTAGTTGTTGTATGGGAGGAGGTGTCGGACCCCCATTTGTTGGGGAGAAGTAGGGCAGCGTGTGATGGGAAGTACAGAGATCGTGCTTCAGATGACTGAATATATTCAGCAGGTTCGGCAGAGGTTGCTAACCGCTCAGAGTCGCCATAAGAGTTATGCCGATAGGCGACGATCTGAGGTCGAGTTTCAGGTTGGTGACTTCTGTCACACCCCCGAACCAGACGGCGGAAACGTCCGGGGCTGTTGTGACTCAATTGAATACCATCACAATGAATATCCATGAAACATAACATCATACATCACCAAGCATTGGAATAATACAACTGGTAGCGTTTGCATTCGTTACATTGTTTCAAAATATTACATTCCAAAATGCATTGTTCATTGTTACTTAAACAACCGAAAAACAATCATAGAGTACAGTCCTTTCTTAACTTATTTGTTACCTGAGAATACAAGTATTTTGAAAAAATGTCAACATATGAAATGTTGGTGAGTTCATAAGTAATGTTTGAAATCCAATGGTTGTAATGTTTTGAAAAACCACCAGAAAATCCGATATTTTCTGAAAATAGTATAGCGTAAAAATATGTGAAGATCTGTGAGTATGCTTGTTTGAATTCTATAGATGTAAGCGTACGAGTTGTGAAAATTCGGCATGTAGTTCGTAAGTGTACTAGTTGAAAACCCTAGGAAAACCCGACGTTTTCCTATCACTTTGCTTTAATTAGTTTATGTGTTGTTGTTTCGTTACGTTAGAGGTATTCGTTGAGCTCCGGAGGCATTGAGTATACAATGGGTGGTGAATTGTTGTAACGTCCGTTAATGAAAACGTCCAGTCGACAACCGTACTAGCGATCCCTTAGGCGTCACTCACACTTATTCACACAATTCAATCCTCCCGGACTTGTGTAGTCCCACGACCGAAGGGAAAAAGAGAAGGTGCGAAACCCTCGGTATTTCCTTGTGTCGTTCAAGACCATTGCAATTGCGAAGGGCCCGAAGCCCAACCCGCAATCGTGAGTTCCCGACTTTACTAGCAGCACTGAAGGACCCTTGGGGACCAGCAGCATGTTTGCCATTGAAAGTCCTTTTACACGCGGTCGAGTCGTATTAGACCCAACTACATGTAAGCAAGTGTCCTTTGGGCCTAAAGATCATGTCATCGGGCTAGCTAGGCTCGACAAGCATGATTTGCAACTTTTGGGCCTAAGGAGTGTACGTTGACATATTGAGTAATTCCACGAGAGTAAAGAGTTCCAACTTTTGGGCCTAATGTGTATTGTAATTTATCGAGAGTCGTAGTGTCAATCTTTGTTCACAACGAGTGTATTGAATTATCATTGAAAATTTTCTGTTTACAACCCCTCTTCATTTTGTAAATTTACTTTTCCACCCCTTTAGGTAAAATAATTTCCGGTTTAGTCCTTAAACCATTTTTCTTGACATTTTATCACCAAAAATTATTGAAATTAATATTTTGCAGCATATTTTTCATTGAAAACAGTTTAAGTCCCTGAATTTGCAGTTTTCTCGGTTGTAACCCCTCTTTTTCGTAATTTTTACATTTTTGACCCAAATTGGAAAATTTTTGCAACTTTGGTCCTTTATAAATTTGAAAAGCACTTTAAACCTTTGAAAAGTACTTGTGACACTAGTGGTCCATTGTTTTACAGAAAAACACAGTTTTGGCCCTCCAACACAGAAAATTTCGCATAATGGGCTCTATTGGGCCGAAATTGTCATTCTTAGCCCATTAAGCTTGAAATTTATGCTTTTAACCCTCCAAATAGTATATTTTCAGAAAATACATTATGGAAACTGTTTTGACTGATCTCACCCATCAGATTTCGTAATATTTCATTTTAGGCCCTTCAACTTTGTATTTTTAGCATTTTGTGTCAAAAAAATGAGTTTTTAGCCCAAAATGAGTGTTGTCAAGCCATTTGGCTATCTTTCTTGGTATACTTTGCATGTAGTAGTATATTTTATGCTAGTATAAGATATATCTCGGTTTTTAGCAATTCATAACTAGATCAAGCATCAAGATCATACTAAACATACATATAAGCATAGAAATCAACCAAAACATACACATAATGATGGATATACACCTTTGCTTGTATTCTCCCCCACAAAAACTTATAAAAACCGAAAATAAGGGGGTATGAAGCTCACCTTGGGTGTGGTTTCGGTTTTGGGAGGAAAATGAGAAGAAAAATCGGCCTTAGCAACCCTCCTTGGAAGATCTCGAACTTATGGAGGTTTTCTAAGAGTATGATCACAAAATGCTTAGAATGAATGATCTTAACACAAGGATGAAGTTACACAACTTGGATGAGTAAGGGCTTACCAAGGGAAGATGAGTTTTTGGTGGAAACCTTCTTGATTCACCTTAGAATTTCGAAAATTTGAGAAGAGTGAAGACTTTCTTAGGAGAGTGATGTTGAAAGAAGTTGGTGAAATTAGTGTGTGCTTCTCTTTTGGCCGAGAATTAAGAAGAAGAAAGGAGGAGAGAGAGAATTGCATGGGTATATGAGACTTGCATGGTTTTTTGTTGGGTAATCCCTTACTTAACCTCTAAACATTAATGAGGTGTCATGAAGCCATTTTTTCTATTCATTCCCCCCCCCCCCTTTTTTTTTGCACTTGTTGGCCGAGAAAGAGGATAAGGGAAAAGAGGGTTTGGGCCTTGAGTACCTAAGTCCATTAGGAAATATAAAATTACTTTTGGCCCAATTGGGCCCATTAGGAATAGAATGAACCATTCTAGGTCCACATGGCCCAAAATGTTAAAGTTGATGAATGTGAGTCTAATTAGAGCCCAATTAGGGTTTCTAGGCCCAAAATAGTCAACTAGAAGGTTTGTTGGTCCTTTAGGCCCAATAAGAGAATCCTAGGCCATAGTGAACTTGAAATGGGATATGTAGGGTTTCCAACCCTTATTTGAGCATATGAGATACATTTGAATGAGAATGGAGTATAGTGTTCTCATAGATTATAGGCTCTTACAACGGATGATGTTTATAGAATTTCCTAGCAAAATGTCAGTTGTGACATCATCCCCCCGTTAGAGGGAATTTCGTCCCGAAATTCTTTCGAAGGGTAGGTTCATGAATGAGAGAGTAGGTACTTCATCTGATCCTCGTGTTTCCCTTGTGAATTTTAGTCCACGCTTAGCGTTCCATCGAACCTTCACAGTCAAAATGCGGCTTTGTTTTGTACACTTTACTTCTTCATCCAATACATTGATTGGTTCTCCGACGAACAGGAGATTCTTGTTCATTTTGATCCCTTATAAAGGAATGATAAGAGTCTCATCTGATATGCATCTTTTCAGATTCGGAACACAGGGTGTACGTTGCTGAGCTCTACTGGTAGTCGCAGACTATAAGTCCTTGGACCAATCTGAGCAAGAATCTTGAACAGACAGATGTATCGTGGGTTTAGTTTTTCTCGGCTCCTAAAGCGAATCATTTCTTTCCAAGGAGATTCCTTTAATAACACGCGATCCCCGAATTGACATCCTAATGGCTTACACCACTTGTCAGAATAGCTCTTATGACGGTCTCGCGACGTTTGAAGTCAAGCTTTGATTTGGATTATTTTCTCTGTTGTTTCGCAAATCGTTTCTGGGCTCATAAGAATACTGGCGAGTGATCTGTATTTATGACTATAAAGAGTTTCGAAACGAGCAATCTTGACGCTCGTGCGATAACTGTCATTGCGTGAGAATTCATCCAAGGGCAAGCGGGTATCCCCTGACTTATTGAACTCAAACACCCAGACTTGTCGCATGAATTCGAATGGTTGAATGGTTCGTTTGTTTTGGATAGTGGTTTGAGATTAGCAAACAATGCTCATATTTAGCTATGTTCCCATAGCCTTCTGGAATGACTGTCAAAGTCTTGAAGTAATCATGTTCTCTCGGTCCAAGATAACAGATACTGATATTCTATGGAGTCTCACGATCTCTTTGATATAGATCCATGTAAATCTCTCTGTTTTGTTTGGTTTTAGTATTAGCAGGAAATAGGCAGTTTGGGTTAACTTATCGACGATCACCTAGATAACGCCCAATTCAACTTGCGTACGTATAAGCTTCGTCTTTCAACTCCGAGAGTTTTATCCATCCGTGCAGTGCTTTCGTTGCGATATTCCCCAGCTTTGATGCTTTCAAGGCTGGTAGTAGGTGTTGACAGTGTTTCATTCTCGCTTCGTGGGCAGACGAGTACGTTATTGATGAAAATAATGAAAAGGCTAACTAGGAATGGTTGGGAAGACTTGGTTCGTAGGGTCGATGAATAGTGTGGGAGCATTCGTTAGACCAAAGGGTATCACAATGAATTTGAAATGGTCGTGACGAGTTCGGAATGCAGTTTTGGAATGTAGCCTTCTCGGACTCAGAGTTGATGATAACCGATTCTTAGATATATTTTAAAGAAGTAACGAGCTCCTTGGAGCTGGCCAAATAGATCGTCAGTCCGTGGAAGTAGGTATCGATTTTTAATGGGGAGATTATTTAATTTCCTAAAATCGATGTACCCTCGGAAGGATCTATCTTCTTGAAAAACAAGACCGGAGCTCTCTAGGATGAGAAGCTTGGTCTAAGGAATCCTTTGCGCAACAATTGTACTCAGTTGACAGGATAACTTGTGAATTTTTGGCGGGAGTCAACCTATAGGGTGAATTGGCGATTGATGTGGCTCCCGATATGAGGTTGATTCGAAATTCGACCCGTCTCTCTGGGATATTCCCGAAAGTTCCTCGGGAAACACATTTGGAAAAATCACATGCTACTGGAATATCTTGTATGCCTACCTCTTCTTCGGTCTTGTCCGCAACATGAGTGAGGAGAACGTAGTTCTTCTGGTGCAGGCACTTCTGCGCCTTGATGCACGAGATAGGAAGAGGATTGGCGCCAGGTGTATCACCATGGATTATTAGAGTTTTTGTGATTAGGAAGGTGAAGGCAAACGGCCTTCTCGCGACACATAGCATCAGCACGGTGGGGCTTAACCCAACCATGACGATTATCACATTAAAACTCCTAATATTTACTGGCATGAAATCTATTTGTAATGAATGGTTGTTTAGTGTTAAGGTGTACTCCACATAAGTACCCTAGGTTAAATCAGTTTTTCCCCATTGGCCATGTCCATTGAGAAGGCTTAGCTTAGCTTTGGGGATGTTGTTTTAGTAAGTGTTTGAATATGTTACTAATCGAAACTTCACTCGGATTTACCATTGAATAAGAAATAAGCGAAAGAGTTGTCAAGTGGGAACATACCAATAACAATCGTTGGGTCTTGGACTGCTTCGCCTTGACCCCCGGTCAGGACCATTTCTGATCTTTCTGCACCTTGATTGTTATCCTTGGGGCAACTACGCCAGAAGTGACCAGTTACTCCACACCCATAGCAGGTGTGAATGGTCTCATTATTGGTGTTGTTGTTAGGGTTGTTGCGATTTTTGTCGTTTTCATTTGGCTGACGCTTCTGGCATGGATAAGTTCTACAGAATTTGGCGGGGTGATTCTTTCTGTTGCATTTGTCACAGTGCATCTCCCGGCAGGCTCCATTATGATGGAACTTGCACTGGTTGCATTTTGGAAGGATTCCAACATATGGTCTCCTGGTTGTTGGTGTAATAGGGGTCATGGTCTCATGAACAGCAACAACATGTTGCTTCCTTGAGAACCCTTGAGTGGGATGTCCCTTTCTCTTACTTCCAGACCTCAGCTTCCTGCTCTTAAGCTTGGGGTTTAGAGTTCCTTGATAGGTTGTCACTTGTTGGTTTCCATGTTCGTCCCTTTTGCTGGAGTTGCCAATGCTATTCCCGCCTCCATTTGGGTTGTTTGCATCGATTTGTGCCATAGTAGCGGTTACTGCCGCCATTACAGCAGCTTGAAATGTAGCAGATTCCATCTGCAGGAGCGGTGTCTCGAGGGCGTGCTTGTTATCCTTGCGGGATGGCATTTTCCTGTGTTTCCATCTACATCGCTATGATGTATTTGTGGTAGTACGTAATCACATATTTGGCATGATCGTTACGTCTATCCTTAGAGTATATAGGTTGTTCTGGTTTTGAGATCCTTGAGTGTCTAGCGGTCTCGAGGGTTCGCTTGTGCATATTATTGAGTCTTTGCAGTAATGTGAAATCAATATAGCACCTAATTGTTTCAGGGGTAAGTACCATCTCAGAGAGTCATGTCGGATAGTAGGGGGGAACTAGAAAAGGCTGATCCTAATCGTGGCGGAAAGTGTCTGGTGGTGGTGCTGGTGAAGTGGATGCAACTTGGAGACGAGCTACTTGTTGCTCGGTATCTCGTAGGCATACTTCCCAAACTAACTGTCTCGCTCGAGAGTCTCCATTCACTTCCCGTGTTTGCCTTTCATCCCTCCTATTAGCAAACCACATTTGTTTCGTTCGATTTGGGGTGTCCTGAGCTTGATTATCAATACCTCGGGTGCGTCAGTCCAAGACTGGGAGGGCCTGGTCAACGGGTCCTTTATGGCCGATGGTTGGAGAGACCTCGGTTCCTGCCCTAGTGTGGTTGTATCCCCTGCTGGTGACTCTATTTCCAAATTTCGTATGCCCAAGGGGGCATGGGGCCACTGGGGCCCACACGATAAGTCGGTACTTTGGCTTTTCGTGGATGGTTAATAACATCAGATTCTGCATCCGAGTCATCATCATCTCTGCCCTTGGGCTCTTCCTCCTCGAGGTCCACTTATTGACTTGGCGGGTTCACCGGCGAGTTCTACTTCGTGTTCCTCCTGCGGTTCTTTCTCTGGATCGAGCCACCCTACTGTTCCTTGACTAGGAAGATAGGGTTTTCCTGACTAATGATACTTTTCTATAGCGTATTGCACGAAGGACTATGAATACTAGAATCAAATAGCATACCAATTACTCCTATAATCCTACAACTATTGCATAGATTTAGTTGGGGTTCCCTTTTTGGAGATTAAGGGATATGTTTTTAGATTCCCTAGCTATCACGATTTCTTCCAGACATGTGATGGTTGTACCTTGGAGGGAATGTAGTTGATCAGGCTACATCCGCTCCTTGATACAACCAAGAACAGTCCTGGATTAACCGAGATACTAGCATTATCTTGTTTGGTTCGGTGTTAGGTTCTCGTTCCTAATACAAGCAAGGGTGTTTTATTGATATATTTTACTTGTTTTGTTCAGAGTTATGTTAGTCCCTCTTTTGGTTTATAGTTGCATATCAATGTATGGTTAGATATGCTAGTTCACTATAAACAGAGCTCTGATACCAACCTATCACACCCCCGAACCAGACGACGGAAACGTCCGGGGCTGTTGTGACTCAATTGAATACCATCACAATGAATATACATGAAACATAACATCATACATCACCAAGCATTGGAATAATACAACTGGTAGCGTTTGCATTCGTTACATTGTTTCAAAATATTACATTCCAAAATGCATTGTTCATTGTTACTTAAACAACCGAAAAACAATCATAGAGTACAGTCCTTTCTTCACTTATTTGTTACCTGAGAATACAAGTATTTTGAAAAAATGTCAACATATGAAATGTTGGTGAGTTCATAAGTAATGTTTGAAATCCAATGGTTGTAATGTTTTGAAAAACCACCAGAAAATCCGATATTTTCTGAAAATAGTATAGCGTAAAAATATGTGAAGATCTGTGAGTATGCTTGTTTGAATTCTATAGATGTAAGCGTACGAGTTGTGAAAATTCGGCATGTAGTTCGTAAGTGTACTAGTTGAAAACCCTAGGAAAACCCGACGTTTTCCTATCACTTTGCTTTAATTAGTTTATGTGTTGTTGTTTCGTTACGTTAGAGGTATTCGTTGAGCTCCGGAGGCATTGAGTATACAATGGGTGGTGAATTGTTGTAACGTCCGTTAATGAAAACGTCCAGTCGACAACCGTACTAGCGATCCCTTAGGCGTCACTCACACTTATTCACACAATTCAATCCTCCCGGACTTGTGTAGTCCCACGACCGAAGGGAAAAAGAGAAGGTGCGAAACCCTCGGTATTTCCTTGTGTCGTTCAAGACCATTGCAATTGCGAAGGGCCCGAAGCCCAACCCGCAATCGTGAGTTCCCGACTTTACTAGCAGCACTGAAGGACCCTTGGGGACCAGCAGCATGTTTGCCATTGAAAGTCCTTTTACACGCGGTCGAGTCGTATTAGACCCAACTACATGTAAGCAAGTGTCCTTTGGGCCTAAAGATCATGTCATCGGGCTAGCTAGGCTCGACAAGCATGATTTGCAACTTTTGGGCCTAAGGAGTGTACGTCAACGTATTGAGTAATTCCACGAGAGTAAAGAGTTCCAAGAGTTCCATATGTGTATTGAGCGTTATAGTGTTACTAGTTTTGGATTTGTTATTGATTCGAGACCGAATCAATTCGTTTGGTAACGATTGTTGGTGATATTGTGTATTGTAATTTATCGAGAGTCGTAGTGTCAATCTTTGTTCACAACGAGTGTATTGAATTATCATTGAAAATTTTCTGTTTACAACCCCTCTTCATTTTGTAAATTTACTTTTCCACCCCTTTAGGTAAAATAATTTCCGGTTTAGTCCTTAAACCATTTTTCTTGACATTTTAACACCAAAAATTATTGAAATTAATATTTTTCAGCATATTTTTCATTGAAAACAGTTTAAGTCCCTGAATTTGCAGTTTTCTCGGTTGTAACCCCTCTTTTTCGCAATTTTTACATTTTTGACCCAAATTGGAAAAATTTTGCAACTTTGGTCCTTTATAAATTTGAAAAGCACTTTAAACCTTTGAAAAGTACTTGTGACACTAGTGGTCCATTGTTTTACAGAAAAACACAGTTTTGGCCCTCCAAAACAGAAAATTTCGCATAATGGGCTCTATTGGGCCGAAATTGTCATTTTTAGCCCATTAAGCTTGAAATTTATGCTTTTAATCTTCCAAATAGTATATTTTCAGAAAATACATTATGGAAACTGTTTTGACTCATCTCACCCATCATATTTCATAATATTTCATTTTAGGCCCTTCAACTTTCTATTTTTAGCATTTTGTGTCAAAAAAATGAGTTTTTAGCCCAAAATGAGTGTTGTCAAGCCATTTGGCTATCTTTCTTGGTATACATTGCATGTGGTAGTGTATTTTATGCTAGTATAAGATATATCTCGGTTTTTAGCAATTCATAACTAGATCAAGCATCAAGATCATACAAAACATACATATAAGCATAGAAATCAACCAAAACATACACATAATGATGGATCTACACCTTTGCTTGTATTCTCCCCCACAAAAACTTATAAAAACCGAAAATAAGGGGGTATGAAGCTCACCTTGGGTGTGGTTTCGGTTTTCGGAGGAAAATGAGAAGAAAAATCGGCCTTAGCAACCCTCCTTGGAAGATCTCGAACTTATGGAGGTTTTCTAAGAGTATGATCACAAATGCTTAGAATGAATGATCTTAACACAAGGATGAAGTTACACAACTTGGATGAGTAAGGGCTTACCAAGGGAAGATGGGTTTAGTGTGGAAACCTTCTTGATTCACCTTAGAATTTCGAAAATTTGAGAAGAGTGAAGACTTTCTTAGGAGAGTGATGTTGAAAGAAGTTGGTGAAATTAGTGTGTGCTTCTCTTTTGGCCGAGAATTAAGAAGAAGAAAGGAGGAGAGAGAGAATTGCATGGGTATATGAGACTTGCATGGTTGTTTGTTGGGTAATCCCTTACTTAACCTCTAAACAATAATGAGGTGTCATGAAGCCATTTTTTTTATTCATTTTCCCTTTTTTTTTTTTTTGCACTTGTTGGCCGAGAAAGAGGATAAGGGAAAAGAGGGTTTGGGCCTTGAGTACCTAAGTCCAAAAAAATATGGCCCATTAGGAAATTTAAAATCACTTATGGCCAAATTGGGCCCATTAGGAATAGAATGAACCATTCTAGGTCCACATGGCCCAAAATGTTAAAGTTGATGAATGTGAGTCTAATTAGATCCCAATTAGGGTTTCTAGGCCCAAAATAGTCAACTAGAAGGTTTGTTGGTCCTTTAGGCCTAATAAGAGAATCCTAGGCCATAGTGAACTTGAAAGGGGATATCTAGGGTTTCCAACCCTTATTTGAGCATATGAGATACATTTGAATGAGAATGGAGTATAGTGTTCTCATAGATTATAGGCTCTTACAACGGATGATGTTTATAGAATTTCCTAGCAAAATGTCAGTTGTGACAACTTCGTGCTCGTGAAGGTATCTCCTTGGAAAGGAGTGATCCGATTCAGGAAGAGGGGTAAGCTGGGGCCTCGGTATATTGGGCCATTCAGAGTGATCGTGAGGGTGAGCAGGGTAGCGTATCGTTTGGAGTTACCTGCAGAGTTGGACCAGATTCACGATACCTTCCATATGTCGCAGCTGAGAAAGTGCATAGCCGACGAGTCGATGGTGGTACGGGATCGAAAGATCAAGGTCCTGAGGAACAATGAAGTGTCGTTGGTACAGGTACACTAGTAGCATCAGAAAGGGTCGGAGCTTACTTGGTTAGTTCTTTAACTTACTAGGTCAAACATACCGACAGAACCACCAAACTTAAAAACTTTATGAATGGAGAAAATTCCTCTTGTGAGGATGGTAGTACTTCTGTACCAACTAATTTTTTCTTACAATGAATTCAACAATTGTTGGTAAACTAGTATGGGACAAAAATACTCCAAGAAACAACAAACAAACAAAAAAATTCATTCAAGTCACCAAAACCCCACTTGTCAAGCCAAATATTTTTGAAAACCAACCAAAGAAACTCGTTCAACCCTACGTCATACCTCATAAACAGGTTTCCAAACAAAAACAAAAACCTTTCAGTAGTAAGCCAAACATTTTTGAAAACTAACCAAAGAAACAAGTTCAACCATACGTCATACCTCAGCCAGTTCGAACTATGACATCTCCTCTCGATATGCTACTTAGATCCTTAAGAATGCTCCCTGCATTGAGTATGGGTCCTCTACTTTTAGTAGTACATGCACATTCTACCTGCCACATCTACCCATACTTTCTACATGGACCATCTCAGAGTCCGTAAGTAGTTGTTCAAGCTTCTCAATCACTAATCCCCACATGCATAATCGCTTCTCAGCGAAATGCTATACTCTATCAGCGTACTCATCTGCTTAAGGTCACTTCCTAGGCTCTTCCTAGGTTCTCTCATTCCTCCACCCCAAGTTGATGAGAAACTGCTCATGATGCCAGTCATCTACCTCCTAAATATCATCACATTTATTTGGTAGCTGACTCCCATCATTGGGAGTTCCTTAATGCACGAAGCAAGCAACATTCACGCATTGAATAAACACATAAAACCCACTATGTGTGATAACTCCACTTGCTCTACTCATACTTAAAATATATCACTGAACTCTACAACTCCACCCCTCGTGGGTATCTAACTACCCTCTCCAAAGGCTCTATAATTTCTTATCTAGGTATTTCACCTAGATTACTCCTCTACTGAAATCCATCTCTGAAAGGATTCCTCCTAGATACGCTCACTCAGCACATGCTCAAAAATGCATTACAGGTAACAGCAACTCCTAGGCTAAGGCATCACAAATCATGCCACTCTAGTCCTAAAATATAAAATACCTAGCCTATCTTTAGCATGTATAATATCTCATAATATATCTCATAAATAACTCATACTACAAAGTAATGGTATTTTGGGAAATCACCGTTCGGGCTCTGGCTGATTCTACGCATTGCTCTATCTTGTTTTTCTCTTAGAATCTCTTACTCATTTTTTGGAAATATTGTTTCTTTTGAAAAAAATTTCAGAAATCCTCAGTTTGAGTCCATATATACCTGAAGGCGTATCCAAATCCCTCAAACCAAGGCTCTGATACCAACTTGTAATACCTTAAATTTTCAAACAATTTTGCATTTCTAAATTACAAAAATTCTGATAATACATTTCACAAAAATCCCAATAACCAATTAACAAAACACAATTCAATGATAGTAAGATTAATAATCTAGGATTCCTCTAAAAGGTAACTCTTTATCTCGTGTGTACAATCGAATCGTCGCCTTCCCGTGATTCTAAGAAGTACCTAAAACACATAACACACAACATGGTAAGAACGAAGCTTAGTGACTTCCCCAAAATACCACACATAGCTCATTAGCTACTCGAGGCTATAACTGAATACGATCCTCTGGTCAATGTGTCTCAATGGGACCCTCCAGTCCCATAGCTTGTTGGACTCACTGGTCCGGTCATAGCTCGTTGGACCCACTGGTCCGGTCATAGCTTGTTGGACCCATTGGTCCAGTCCATATAACATATAGCATACATATAAGACAATGCACATAACTCTCAAACATACACCTACACATAAGACTCTCCGGTGTGCACATAGATACCACTCTAGGTAATGTATAGTGAGAAGACTCACCTCGGGTGGCGAACAGATCCTATAAATGTTGCTGCTACACTCCAACTCCTATCACTAAGCCAAACCCAAAAATAACCCCATTAGGATCTAAGACCAAACTTCTCATATTATGTTTAAACATGGTCCATGAATAACTCAAGTCCATTGGGCCCACAAAGGCCCAACAATGGCCTAATTTTCCTAATTGGGCCCAAAACCTCATATGGGCTGTAACAACCAGATTCCCAGGTATATTAGTATTTATTTAATTTTTAGACTTTTTGGAGGAACTCGGTGAGTTGGCGCCAAGACTCACCGAGTAGGGACGCGGATGTTCATTCTATTTCATGACCGGACTCGGCGAGTCCATTCGTGAACTCGGCGAGTCCACGCTGTTTAGTGAAGCCCTAATTTCCAGGTCTTGGGACCTATTTAAAGGCCCTTATGGCCGTCCATTGTGGCTACTAACCCTAGAGAGAGAGAGAGAGAGTCTAAGATCGTTTGAGAAGCAAGAAGTGACCATTGTTGATCTTTGTGGTGTCATTTAGTAAGAAAAAGGAGGTTCTAGCCAAGGTAAAGCAAAGGAGGTTGCTATTCTATGGACTAAAAGCTAAGATCATTCATTTGAGGTATTATTTCGACTCTTCTTCTGTTTTGGGAAGGATATGTGGTTTTAGCGTTTCTTGTACCCTTGACTAAGTGGATTTGGACCATAGTCCCTTCTGGAGATGAGGCTTTGTACCTGGAGCCATAGAGGTCCAGAGAGCCTTATTCTTCATGCTTTATGGAGAACAATGGAGGTCATGACCTTGGATTAAGGTATTTGGGACAAAATCATCATTTGATGCTTATTGGTTGAGTAATAAGCATCAAGATTCAGACTTTACATGACATTTATGATTGGGAAGGCCAGATCTATGGATTAAAAGAACAGATCTGACCACAGGAGATCAATAGAGTTTGTGCATGGCATGAACTCGCCGAGTTGTTCTTCGGACTCGGAGAGTAGGGTTAAGGTCCATGTAGATCACACAGTGAATAGACTTGACAAGTTAGGGATAACTTAGTGAGTCAGAAGGGGGTTAAAAGACTGGAGTTCAAGGTGGTACTTGCCGAGCTGTTCTTGAGACTCGACGAGTTGAGTCGGGGGTAGCCTTGTGATTCATGCCAGGTGTGACTCGTCGAGCATAGGATAGGACTTGACGTATCAAGTGGGACAGAGAGTTAGTGGACATGTGTGTACTCACCGAGTCACCGGAGTGCACTCAGCGCGTTGGGTCAAAGTTAACCGTTGACTTTTGTTGACTATTAGGGTTTGGTCAACAATGGGGTCCTTGATTCAAGATGGGGGGTAAAATAGTCTTTTACCCTTCTGAGGATGACAAAAGAGGGTCGAGTCTAGCCTCGAGTGTTATGTTTATGAGGGTATTTACTTTGTATGAATAGGCGGAGGCTAGGAAATACTTCTACCGAGTCAGAGATTTACAAGACGTCTAAGGTGAGTCTTCTCACTATGCCTTACCCGATGGGGGTAATTGTATGTGACCGAAGGGTTTTATGTGTATGATGTATATGCGATGTAAGTTATATGTGATATGTTATGTGATGTGAGCATCATGTGGGCCGGAAGGTCAAGATGATGCGGACCGGAAGGTCAACCAAGTCTGGGATGAAAATCCCCTGAGACACTTGGATCGGAAGGTCCTATGGCCTGGAAAGGCATATGTGATATATGTGGTATTTTGGGGAACTCACTAAGCATTAATGCTTACAATGTTATGTGTTATGTGTTATGTGTTTCAGGTACTAGCGATGATCGCGGGAAGGCGTCGACATGACTCGTACCCACGCACACTGGAGTTTAAATATTTTGATCTTGGGGTTTTGTACTGGTACAATGTTGATACAATGTTTTTATTTATGATTTAAAACTATATTTCATGGTTTTTCAAAAGTGAAAATTTGTTCAAATTTTTATGGTGTTACATCAGCCTTATCCTAAAGCCCCTATAAATATTCTAGTCCAAATGATTGCTCTTGGATGGCCCATCAATGGCCCAAATAATAAAACCCAATAGGAAGGCCCAATCACAAGGCCCAAGTAAAAATAAGGGTTTCACATAAAATGACGATTAGGGTTAAGTATGTCTCACTTAACCCATTATGTCGATTATTCCACTCATATATCATATAATAAAATTGTCATGGGTTTTATCTTCAGTCTACTAGTCTAAACGCGGGTCCAAATAGGCCCAAATCAACAAACCCAAAACTAGGGTTTTCTAAACCCTAATTAGGGTTTCTAGCCCAAGCACAAGCCAAAGTAGTCGAATATTAAGTAATTGGGCTAATTAGGGTTCCACTAGGTCAACACTAACCACTGCCATCTCGGGCAGTGGTGGTCAACGGCGGCTCCCGGCGACAGCCACCATTTCCAATGGTGGTGGCTTGAAATCTTGACACAAAATCACATGTCTCACTTTACACATAATGCACATAGACACAACCACCCTCCATAGCAGCTCGTGGCGGTAGAAGACGATGGCAGGGTACGTCAGCCACCATGGTTGGCTGCCATAGTGGTTGCTAACGATTTCTGGCAACTCATACACACCCACACTCGACTAGACGCATTCATTTGCCAATATAAGTTGAGTAAAGACCAAATAAATGTAGTGACACACACACATACTGCCACCAACCTCACGGTAGCTGATGGCAGCCAAAAAGCTCAACGACAGGTGAAACGTCCGGAGCTACGATGGCGACGGGACTCGATAAATGAAGAGAGAATTGAAGGGAGTCATTACTGGTGGAAATAGATTCAACGACGACCACGAACACACCAACCATCATGGTCTCCTGCGACGGTGATGTACGTAGTTGGCTCCAAGCTTTAGGATCCTCACTACGCCTCCGACAGCTATGCAAGGCTGAGACGGTGCTCAACATCGAGGCGACAGTCAGCCTTGCATGATCGAAACTGTGAACGGACGGGTGTGGCGGTTGCTAAAAATCATGCGCATGGCGGCTCTATAATTACGGCTAGGGTTTGATACTAGATGCACATGAGGAAGGGGTTCTAGGTCTATATCATGTGCCTCTTTTCAAAATTTTATCTTTTTACAATACTAGCCCCTCCCGCACAAGATCTTTTAAAAACATATCCAAAAGTTACGGTTTAGCCCTTTCATAACAAATTCCTTTCAACCTAAGTACATAATTTACCAATTAAACCCTGCCTTCTTAAATCCCTTTCAAATCAAGCACATAACTTACTCTTTTGGACCCCCAAAATCCAAAATTATATCATTCAGTTGACCACACCAACACCCCGCTAAATATTATATATTTAGGGATATTATTCATGAATAAATCTTTATCTACGTATTTATTCAAGAATCGGGATGTTACAGAGCTGTGAACTGCTTAGAGGATTTATGAATACTTGCTCTGGGTTTTTGGCTTTCTGGTAGGAGTTTCGGTCCGAACTGAGGATGTCTCACTTGGAACGTTCTTAGTTCCACTGGGACTTCCTTTTCGTAGCTTGATTTGAATTTATTTAAGGGTTCTGCTACGTATCGTCTCTTTGTTTTCCAAGAGGTCATTTCAGATAAAGTCTTGGTTTAGTCTGCATTATCGATTGAAGCAAACCAGAAGACCTCACCACAACTATCTTTTTTATGATCCTCAACCATGGTTGTTAATTCAACTGTTTGGTTTTTGTTCAGTCATTTAGTTGTACAAACTTGGTTAGCAACAATTTGAACTTTTGGAAAAATAGTTGGTTTAGCTTTTAAAACTTTAGATTTGTTCTCATAAACACGTGCAAACTCAACTAAGTTTTTAGAAATTAGGACTTTCGCAAGTATAGGTTCATTTTTGATAAACTCAGAGTAGTTAACCTCATCATTTGTAGAAATTTCTCTCAAATCACTTTCATCGTCAAATTCAGAAACGTTTTCAACATTAGGTTTATTTTCTGAATTTAGCTTGGTGCTTAATGAGTCAAACTTCTGTACAGTTTTGGCTTTGTTTTGCTCTTTGTCTTTTTCCTGTAAAAGTTTTTTAAGTATGTTCTTGTGATCTTTGGACTTTATGAATGATTCGATTTTTTCCAGTCTTAATCTGTATGCATTTGAGGTTTCATTTGATGAGACGCTGGATTCACACCTTTAACACTCTGCATCATATTCTTCCTCTTTCAACTCCAGAAAGGGCAAAATCATCTTGTGAATTTTCTTTCCAATCTCACATTTTAGATGAACTGACTAACATTATGTCACACCCCCAAACCAGAACGGCGGAAACGTTCGGGGGCGGAGGACGTCATATTCAGTATCATAACAGTTCATAGAAAGGAAAGTACACACGACCATATATATTAAAGTTTCCAAGATGTTTACATAATTGTATTCATTACATGTTCAAAAGATAAATACATAAACATCATTCAAAAGAAGTAATTAACGCCAGCGCGTTAATCCCAAAAGTTGATTCCCAAACCTGCTTAGTGGTTCCCTGAGAATACAAGTTAATTCAAAGAAAAAGTGTTAACAATTAAGTTGGTGAGTTCGTAAGTAGTTTAGAAAAATTGGATGCCCATCCAAAATGGGTGTATGTTTTCCAGAAAACTCAGTAATTCAAGTGTGAAGAGTTATGACTTGTTGTGTTGAAAATGAATGTATTAGATCCAGAAAATCCCATATTTTCCCTAATGGTTGAGATATGATTTGTTGTGTCTTCTAAGAAAAACCCTTATTTTCTTATAAAAGTATGAAATGCATATGAATGTTCGTGTCATAAGTTGTAAATAATTGCACCAGGAAAATCCCTTATCTTCCTATTAGTTGTTTGGTTTGTATACAGGAAAAGCCTTATTTTCCTAACATGACTGGCAGTCTCTAAGACCGAAAATCACAAGAAAACGATGTTCTTAAAAGTTTTGTCATAGTTTTATATAATAAAGCTATACGAAGATCGCATTTGTTAGATGAAGAATAGTTTTAACAGTTACTCGTTCATAAAAGCATAATACCATAATAATTGTATATCCAATGAGTTTTATAACCATACTAAACATAATATGCCTGTAACGACGTTCTTCAGGCGTTGCAGCGTTATGACAACTGTCACCCCAAAAGACGGACTGTAGCTAACAGTCAGGGCGTGGGATCATGACTTCCTTTATAGATCTATACACATTTGACACGTTCTCCGAACGGGAGACTCTGGTTATAGACAGGACTTGCAGCATTATTTTCTAATAAAGAAAAGTAACGTTTGAAGATATACACGTCTCATGGATTCTCAACCAAGGCTGTATTAAAGTGATAGTTTTGTATGCAAAGTTTATCCTTTTTCAGAATGTTTGACAAAGCAAAATCATAAGTTTTTAGAATGTATAAAATGACTTAACAATGAAAGGTACTTTGAAATAATTATATACTTTATATAAGTCTAATGCACGCAAAGTATGACAAGAGTTTCCCATAGTAGTAATGAGTTCCAAGTGATTTATTCGGTAAAACAAGCGAAGTGAAACTTTATAAAATACACGATAATAACCGTATGTTTACTTGTATTCCCCCCCCCCCTAAAAGAGTATAAAAGCATTTAAAATGTATTTAAAGTGTGTTTGAAAGGGGTATGAACTCACTTGAAAGTTTGAAGATAGCAAGATGGAAAACCGGGCAGAGTTTCATCTCGGGAAATGGATTTTCCTTGGGATTCTCGGGATTTCTCGGGAGTAAAATCGACCTTCGGGACTTGCACAAAATGACCAAGGCTTCGGGGTAGTGCGAGCACAGAAAACGAGACAAAATGCAAGAAAAAGGAGAGAGAATGAGCAATTTTTTCGGAAACCCTCGCATCCCTTTTATAGGGGGCTGGAAGGCACACGTACGCGGCGCGTACGGGACGTCATCACTGACCGCATCCTCGGCTGCATTGCGCTTCGGACGGGACGTGGAGGGGGGGGGTAGGCTCGCATAGGGGCGACGTGGATGATCTGAGGCCGTGGCCTCGAGTACGTGGGGCGTACGAGGGTACGCGGCGCGTACTTCGGCCCTAGGTGCTGACTCCTTCGGATAATACCAAGTTTTTAATAAAAATTATATATAAATTATTTATCAAACTTCAAAAATTCATATCTCCTTCATACGAACTCCGTTTTCAACATTCTTTATATCCCCGTGAAGGTGAGACTACGATCTACAATTTTCATTTAGATTCCGTTGGCAAATTCCAAAATTATTTTTACTATTTATTTATTAAAATGACGTGATTAAGGAATTTCTTTAAAAATTCAGAACTTTTTCATACGATGTCCGATTTGAGCGTTCTTTTTATGCATGTTTGTAGTTTAACGATACCTATGACTTTCATTTAGACACCTAAGGTCAGAAAGTGTTTTATTAAAACTTTGCGTTTTTACGTAACTTCGTATTGCCGGTTTTTGTCGGAAAACTTAGAATGGTCATAACTTCTTTGTTATAACTCGGATTGTTGTGTTATTTATATGTTTGAAAACCTTAAGACGATACCTACCACATATCGTACTCCAAATAGAGTTTTTGAATACTTCATTTTTCGATGATATTCTAATTCCTTTCTCAAAGAGGTTACAGGACTCGATTTTTTACTGACTTGAAATGACGGGCTGTTACATCATCCCCCCGTTAGAGGGAATTTCGTCCCGAAATTTTAATACAAAAGAAGAGTCTTAGGGGCTGAGGAAGAGGTGTGGATACTTCTGTTGCATTTGATCTTCTCGTTTCCACGTGAACTCAGGTCCCCTCTTAGCATTCCATTGGACCTTTACTATTGGAATGCGACTCTGTTTAGCTCGTTTAACTTCACTATCCATGATCTCGACGGGTTCTTCTACAAAGTTAAGATTTTCATTTAGTTCGATCTCGACTGGATGTACTTTGTTAAGCTCGATTGGAAGTCGGAGTTTGTAGGCCACTGGACCAACTCTTGAAATGATTTCGAAGGGTCCAATGTACCTAGGATTTAGCTTCCCACGTTTTCCAAAGCGTATCATGCTCTTCCAGGGTGAGACCTTCAGTAGTACACGATCGCCAATCTGAAATGCAAGGGTTTACGTCTTTTTTCGGTATAGCTCTTTTGCCTATCCCTCGAGGATTTCAGTCGTTCTCGTATTTGCACGATATTTTTAGTAGTTTCTCTGATGATCTCTGGACCAGTGAGGGTGCTATCAGGAACTAGACCTTTTGCTAATTGTGTGTCGCCCACTTCCGTCCAGCACAAAGGTGATCTGCACTTACGGCCGTAAAGGGCTTCAAATGGGGCAGTATTGCTACTAGTATGATAACTATTGTTATAAGAGAACTCGACCAAAGATAAGTGAACATCCCATGCTTTACCAAAGTCGATTACACATGCTCGCAACATGTCTTCCAAGGTTTGGATCGTCCTTTCACTCTATCCGTCAGTTTTGGGGTGATAGGCTGTACTCATGTCCAATCTTGTTCCCATGGATTTTTGCAATGATTGCCAGAATCTAGACGTGAATCTGCTGTCTCTGTCCGAGATGATAGACATTGGCACTCCATGGAGTCGTACGATCTCTCGGATGTAGATTCTCGATAGCTTTTCCATTTTATCAGTTTCCTTGATCGGTAGGAAATGAGCGGACTTGGTTAATCTATCGACGATTACCCAAATAGTATCTTGGCCACCCTGAGTTTTGGGCAGTTTCGTTATGAAGTCCATGGAAATCTGCTCCCATTTCCACTCAGGAATTTCAGGTTGTTGGAGTAGCCCTGAGGGTTTCTGGTGTTCTGTTTTTATCTTGGCGCAAGTCAAACACTTGGTCACATATGTAGCGATCTCTGCTTTCATGTTTGTCCACCAGTAGAGTTGCTTGAGATCTTGATACATCTTGTCTGACCCGAGATGTACGGAGTATGGAGTCTTGTGTGCCTCGATCATAACTACCTCTCTAAGTCCACCAAACTTGGGTGTCCATATTCGGTTCATGAGGTAGCGTGCTCCGTCACTCTTGATTTCTAAATTCTTGTCCATTCCCCTAAGGGTCTCACCTGTCACGTTTTCGGGTTTCAAGCCCTCTATTTGAGCTTCCTTGACTTGTGTTGACAGGTGAGAATGGATCGACATGTCTAATGACTTCACTCTTCGGCCAGAGTACTCCTTACGACTAAGGGCATCTGCCACGACGTTTGCCTTTCCTGGATGATAGCGAATCTCACATTCGTAGTCGTTGAGCAATTCGATCCAACGTCGTTGTCTCATGTTCAACTCCTTCTGGTCGAAGATGTGTGGTAGGCTCTTGTGGTCTATAAAGATAATGCATTTGGTACCATATAGGTAGTGTCTCCAGATTTTAAGAGCGAAGACCACCGCCCCAAGTTCTAAATCGTGAGTGGTGTAGTTGACCTCATGCGTTTTCAGTTGTCGTGAGGCATATGCAATAACCTTTCCCCTCTGCATTAGTACACCTCCCAGCCCTTGCTTCGAAGCGTCGCAATACACCACAAAATCTTCGGTCCCTTCTGGAAGAGAAAGGATGGGCGCACTGCAAAGGGCCTATTTCAAAGTCTAAAATGCAGCATCTTGCTTTTCTCCCCAATTGTAGGACACACCTTTCTGGGTTAAGGCGGTAAGAGGCATTGCGATGCTGGAGAAATTCTGAATGAACCTTCGGTAATAACTAGCAAGACCTAGAAATTGGCGAATTTCTGTTGGTGTAGTTGGTGCAAACCAGTTTTTGATAGCCTTGTTTTTGATGGATCCACGTGGATTCCTTCCTTGCTGACCACGTGACCGAGGAAGTCCAAATTTCTAATCCAAAACTCACATTTTGAGAATTTTGCATACAGTCTCTCAGTCCGTAACGTCTCTAAAACTTGCCTCAGATGTTGACTATGCTCTTCTTTATTCTTTGAATAAATAAGTATGTCGTCTATGAATACTATCACAAATTTATCCAAGAATGGACGACATACCCGATTCATTAGATCCATGAATACAGCCAGGGCATTAGTTAGTCCAAACGGCATCACTACGAATTCGTAATGTCCGTATCTCGTTCGGAAGGCCGTCTTGGGAACATCACTCTCCAGGACTCGCAGCTGGTGATATCCCGACCTCAGATCGATCTTGGAGAAGTAGTTAGCTCCTTGGATTTGGTCAAATAAGTCATCGATTCGGGGTAGGGGGTATCGGGTCTTGATGGTAAGTTTGTTGAGTTCTCGGTAGTCGATGCACATTCTGAATGATCCATCCTTCTTTTTCACGAACAATACGGGTGCTCCCCATGGCGAGAAGCTTGGCGGGATGAATCCTTTTCCAAGTAACTCATTATGTTGGCTGGATAGCTCTCGCATCTCTGCCGAGGCTAATCGATAGGGTGCTTTGGCTACTGAGGTAGCCCCGGGAACCAGATCGATTCTGAACTCAACTTGTCTCGCGGGAGGTATTCCCGGAAGGTCCTCGGGAAAAACGTCTGGAAAATCGCATACGTCAGGCACATTCTTGATGTCCTGGACTTCTCGTTTCACATCTACAACATGTGCCAAAAACGCGTGACACTTCTTGCGTAGGCATTTCTGAGCTTGGATACTTGAGATGATACGAAGAGTGGTACTGGGTTTGTCGCCCAAGACAATGAAAGTTTCGCCAATTGGTAGATTAAGGCGAACGGCCTTATCGTAACATAGAATCTCCGCATGATGAGAACTCAACCAATCCATGCCAACGATGACATTGAAACTCTTAATCGAGACTGGCATGTGGTTGATTGAAAAGGGATTATCGTTTAAAGTTAGGGTGCAGTTTAAGTATATCTCCTTAGTGCCTTCGGTTTTCCCGTTGGCCATTTCTACTAAGAATAGTTCACTTAATGATTGTGGTATTGATTTTAGCAGGCCTTTAAAGTCGTGACTCACAAAACTCCTTTCTGCTCCACTATCAAACAAAATGCATGCATACGAGTTATCGAGAAGAAACATACCCGTAACAACAGTAGGGTCCGCAATGGCTTCATCTTGTCCCATTGCGAAAACTCGGCCCCGTCCGCCGGTATTCCGGTTGTTTGCCTTTGGGCAGTCCCTGCGGTAGTGCCCCGTGTCTACGCACTCAAAGCAGGCACGGCTTACCCCGGTATTAGCAGTGGGGACGGATGGTTGGGTTGGCTCTTTGCAATAGTGGGCTGTATGTCCCTTCTTATTACACTTGGTGCATTGAAGATCATGACAAGGACCGTGGTGGTGGAAGTTGCATCGGTTGCACTTAGGAAGTTTCCCATTATATGAGCTTGTGGGGGCAGGGTTGGCAGGTACAGTCATAGCTTGGGTCACTATTACTTGTTGTTTCTTGGGGTTTTCCTGGAGGGTTTGTCCCCTCCTTTTGTTCCAAGGCCTACTCTGGCCCTGAGCCTCCCTAGATGGATTTGCCGTTGTTGAAATGGTACCGTGTTTTACTCAGTGGTCGATGAGTCGCTGAGCCAAGCGTTTAGCGTTGTTGTACGTAACAGGGCTAGAAGCTAGGACATGCCCTTGAATCTGGGGTGAGAACCCCCAAATGTACCTTTCAACCTTCTTTGATTATGGGTTGACCATGGTAGGGCATAGTGCAGCGAGGGCGTTGAACCTAGCTGTGTAGGTGACTAGGTCAAACCCAATCATTTTCTGATTCTAGAGCTCCTGCTCAAGCTTTTGCACTTCGCCCCTTAGGCAGTATTCTTCCAGTAGTAGAACCTTCAGGTCTTCCCAACTCATGGCGTTGGCGACAGTGAGCGTCATTGAAGTCACATGGCTTTTCCACCAAGTGAGGGCTTAATCTATGAAAGTGCAAGCAGCGTACTTGACTTTGCTTGCTTCTAGGCATGAGCAGATCTCGAAGACCGTTTCGGTCTTCTCGAACCATTGCATTAGTGCAATGACTCCCCCAATTCCATTAAAAGTTTTTGGCTTAGCGTTAGAGAACTCCTTGTAAGTGCATTCTCTTACTTGACCATGACCATTGCCATGATTTGGATGATTCGTGCTGCTTCCCGCCCCTACATTTCCGTAGGAGTTTATTTGCGAGAGGGCTGCAGTTACTTCTGCTGTGATAGCAGCCTGAACCATGGCTGGATCATAAGTTGGTGGTGGAGGTGGTGGTGGTGTCGTGCCCGGCCTGGGCCTTAGGTTTGGACAAGGAGGCATCGCGCTGCCAAAGGAAAATGAAAGATTTATAAGTTTTGGCAGTTCAGAGTTGAATGATATTGAGTTAACTTCTAATAGTTCTAAGAAATTGGGTTTGATTGACACAATGTTTTCAGCTTGAAAGTAAAGTTTGAATAGATGTACCAATGAATTGAACGAATTGCGCATGATTAACAACAAGAAAAGGGATATACCCTTATATATATTAAACATATAGTTGTGTTACAGCGGGGTCTAGACAAAAGTTCTTGACCTTTCTAAAGGCCTCCGATTACAGAACAATTTAAAGAAAATAATACTTTTATCCGAAGTCCTAATTTATAACAAAATTTGAGAGTCGGGAAAGTACTACTTGCGGCGCGCTTTGCGTTTGGAGCTCAACTCCGTGTCGGACTGCTTCGACTCCATGAGGCGCCTATTAAACACAGCTTGTTGTTCCCTCAATTCTGCGAAGGCCGCATTTGCTTGTGCTTGAAATGCTTCGGCGCGAATGTGGATGTTGTTCTGCAACATCTCTAGGCGGTTGATATCGGCCGTGTGGATTTGTACTTCCACATTGACCTCTCTAAGTCGGTTGGCTTGCACTCCGGATTGATAGCACTGGTTGGCGAGTTTGCCAACCATGACCGAAAGTGCTTGGTCGGCTGATCCCCCGCCTCTAACATCATAGAAGTCTCGACGCATGCCGTAGGGAGGGCGTAAGCTTTGTTGTTGGCTCCAATGATGGAGGTGAATTCCCCACACAGGAGTGGGTCCTTGGAAGTTCCTCACATGAACGGGAGGTTGTGGGATTTGTGGATTGATGATTTCTGGCTTCGAATCTGTGCCAGAGTCATCCCCTTCGTCCAACTCTATAGGCTCTTCGTCTTCTTCAGGATCTTCTTCGATCCATCCTCCATTACCTTGGTTGGGGTAGTAGGGGTCATTGGGGTGATGGAATCCCGCCATTGTGACTGTACGAGAATAGGGTTAAAAATTTACTATAAGCTAGAGCACATGAAACTTACCCTTAAGTTTAAGGGTTGACGGCAACACAACAACTCCCTTAGTATTATGTATTGATGTGCTTTTGGTAAGTTTTAAAATCGTTGTCCACTGTAGACACTCCTTGGCATACGTTAGTCGGCTCTTGGACAAATATAGTTGATCAGGCTATACTCTTCCCAGTTCCGATTACATGTCCCAAGGCGTACCTGTACTGCACAACTTATTTATAATACTTATAAAATTATTTACTATTAAAATGTTATTAGTATAAAATGAGTGCATGCTTACCTTAAAACTAAATAAATTTAATTTCAAAAGTATGACTTTTCTCAGAGTGTTTTTGCCCAGTTGAGTTTATAGTTGTATACCAAAAGGAAATGGTTTTGATATACTTAATTCCCTATAAACAAAGCTCTGATACCAATCTGTCACACCCCCAAACCAGAACGGCGGAAACGTTCGGGGGCGGAGGACGTCATATTCAGTATCATAACAGTTCATAGAAAGGAAAGTACACACGACCATATATATTAAAGTTTCCAAGATGTTTACATAATTGTATTCATTACATGTTCAAAAGATAAATACATAAACATCATTCAAAAGAAGTAATTAACGCCAGCACGTTAATCCCAAAAGTTGATTCCCAAACCTGCTTAGTGGTTCCCTGAGAATACAAGTTAATTCAAAGAAAAAGTGTCAACAATTAAGTTGGTGAGTTTGTAAGTAGTTTAGAAAAATTAGATGCCATTCCAAAATGGGTGTATGTTTTCCAGAAAGCTCAGTAGTTCAAGTGTGAAGAGTTATGACTTGTTGTGTTGAAAATGAATGTATTAGATCCAGAAAATCCCATATTTTCCCTAATGGTTGAGATATGATTTGTTGTGTCTTCCAAGAAAAACCCTTATTTTCTTATAAAAGTATGAAATGCATATGAATGTTCGTGTCATAAGTTGTAAATAATTGCACCAGGAAAATCCCTTATCTTCCTATTAGTTGTTTGGTTTCTATACAAGAAAAACCCTTATTTTCCTAACATGACTGGCAGTCTCTAAGACCGAAAATCGCAAGAAAACAACGTTCTTAAAAGTTGTGTCATGGTTTTATATAATAAAGCTATACGAAGATCGCATTTGTTAGATGAAGAATAGTTTTAACAGTTACTCGTTCATAAAAGCATAATACCATAATAATTGTATATCCGATGAGTTTTATAACCATACTAAACATAATATGCCTGTAACGACGTTCTTCAGGCGTTGCAGCGTTATGACAACTGTCAACCCAAAAGACGGACTGTAGCTAACAGTCAGGGCGCGGGATCATGACTTCCCGTATAGATCTATACACATTTGACACGTTCTCCGAACGGGAGACTCTGGTTATATAGACAGGACTTCCAACATTACTTTCTAATAAAGAAAAGTAACGTTTGAAGATATACATGTCTCATGGATTCTCAACTAAGCCTGTATTTAAAGTGATAGTTTTGTATGCAAAGTTTATCCTTTTTCAGAATGTTTGACAAAGCAAAATCATAAGTTTTTAGAATGTATAAAACGACTTAACAATGAAAGGTACTTTGAAATAATTATATACTTTGTATAAGTCTAATGCACGCAAAGTATGACAAGAGTTTCCCATAGTAGTAATGTGTTCCAAGTGATTTATTCGGTAAAACAAGCGAAGTGAAACTTTATAAAATACACGATAATAACCGTATGTTTAGTTGTATTTCCCCCTAAAAGAGTATAAAAGCATTTAAAATGTATTTAAAGTGTGTTTGAAAGGGGTATGAACTCACTTGAAAGTTTGATGATAGCAAGATGGAAAATCGGGCAGAGTTTCGTCTTGGGAAATGGATTTTGCTCGGGATTCTCGGAATTTCTCGGGAGTAAAATCGACCTTCGGGACTTGCACAAAATGACCAGGGCTTCGGGGTAGTGCGAGCACGGAAAATGAGGCAAAACGCAAGAAAAAGGAGAGAGAATGAGCAATTTTTCCGGAAACCCTCGCATCCTTTTTATAGGGGGCTGGAAGGCACATGTACGCGGTGCGTACGAGACGTCATCGCTGACTGCATCCTCGGCTGCATCGCGCTTCGGACGGGACGTGGGGGGGGGGGGGGTAGGCTCGGTTCGCGGCGACATGGACGATCTGAGGCCGTGGCCTCGAGTACGCGGGGCGTACGAGGGTATGCGGCGTGTACTTCGGCCCTAGGTGCTGACTCCTTCGGATAATACCAAGTTTTTAATAAAAATTATATCTAAATTATTTATCAAACTTCAAAAATTCATATCTCCTTCATACGAACTCCGTTTTCGATGTTCTTTATATCCCCGCGAAGGTGAGACTACGATCTACAACTTTCATTTAGATTCCGTTGGCAAATTCAGAAATTATTTTTATTATTTATTTATTAAAATGACGTGATTAAGGAATTTCTTTAAAAATTCATAACTTTTTCATACAATGTCCGATTTGAGCGTTCTTTTTATGCATGTTTGTAGTTTAACGATATCTATGACTTTCATTTAGACACCTAAGGTCAGAAAGTATTTTATTGAAACTTTGCGTTTTTACGTAACTTCGTATTGCCGGTTTTGGTCGGAAAACTTAGAATGATCATAACTTCTTCGTTATAACTCGGATTATTGTGTTATTTATATGTTTGAAAGCCTTAAGACGATACCTACCAATAGCGTACTCCAAATAGAGTTTTTGAATACTTCATTTTTCGATGATATTCTAATACCTTTCTCAAAGAGGTTACAGGACTCGATTTTTTACTGACTTGAAATGACGGGCTATTACACATTATAATAAAGAGTTTTAGCAACCAAACTAAAAATGTTAAGCTGGTATAAAAGACATAAATTATATATCTGTAAATAAATTGACTCATCGATGGAGTTAGACAAATAAGACTCCAACTTTTCAATCCACATGCGTATCTCTTCAGTTTTTGATGAAACCCTACCAAGTTGAACGGTTAAGTTAGTATTTGTTAAGCGAGAATTTTTATAGTATCACTAAAACTTGAAAATGTGTATTTTAAGTTGTTCAATTCAGTTTCATATCTAGACACAGGTATATTCCAAGATTCAAGAATGGAGTTTACCTTGTTGATCACTTGTTTCCACTCGCTTATATGCTTAAGAACTCATTTCAGAGTGAAACAACTATCGGCACCATGTGCATTATCAGTTGCATAGCCTGTCATCTCTAATACTTCACTTGTAACCATCAAACATCTTCCATTGAATTGTGAAACTTCATCCTTTGCTATGAAGCTCCTTCCATGAGTAGGTTTACGTACCTCTTCATCTTCAGAGTCAGTCGACCAGACCTCGACTCTGCCAAATTCATCTTTAGCTTTGTTTTCCTGCACAATTAAAGTAGGCATAATGTTATCATAGTTCTTCTTCTTTTTGATCTCCTCTAGCTTTGGGAGATAATATACTTCATCATCCTCTTCTTCCTTCTTCTTGTTCAATCTTCTCAGCATGCATTCCTTGGCCAGATGGTTTTCACCATGACAGTAATTATAATCATAGTTGGAATCCCCCATAAGCTTTTTATCTTTCTTCACTTCTTCTTTCTGAGAGTTATTCACACTCTTATCCTTTATCTTTTCAGAGCTATAACGACCCTGCCAGTTTCGGTTCTTGTTGTGACAAAAGATCTTCTTTGCAAACTTCCTTGGATTATACACCATGAATTCATATTCTTCTTTGGAAAGTTCACAGTCGGAGAGATCAGACTACAACCCGTCATCTTCTATTGCCTTTTTACCCTTCGAAACAAGAGCCAATGATCCCATCCCCGAAACAATCTTCCATTCTTTCGTCACTTCATCTTTATGTGACCTCAGTATTCCAACCAGCTTTTCCAACATGTAGTTCTTGAACTATTCATGCACTTTTACAGTAGAAACAACAACCTTCCACTCATATTCTAGCCCATTCATGAACATCACTTTTTGCTCAATCAGTTCACGTCCAATCTAATGCTTCATCATGCTACTAAGAAGATGATTATAGCGATTGAAGGTTTGATCAAGACTTTCTTTAGACTTTTGTACAAAAGTTCCAAACTCTGAAAGCAGTATAGTTTGAATGGAATGCTCAAGATTGGCATCAGTTGAATATAGTTCCTTAAGGCTATCCCAAATGGATTTCGTTGGGTCGCATGCACTAACCAAACGAAAAGTGTTTGGTGGCAAAGCGAATCTGACGATCCTCATCGCTTTAACATTGCTTATCCGTATGTACTTCTTATCTTGTGATACGTCTTTTACATCAACAGGAAGTTTGTTATATTCTTGCTGAGTTTTTATTTCTCTTCTAATTCCTGTATAAATAAATGTCTGGATAGTAATGGCTTCCCATATCAAACATATATGGTCTAAAGCCCAACGACGTAGTCTTCAAAATGCAACACCCACACTTCATAATCGTTGGGCGAAAGAATAGGGATTCTGGTTGCGGATCCAATGCTTCTTGAAATATTTATGGAGCTAACTTGAGAATCGGCTGACATGTTTCAGGATCGATTATAACATGTATGAATCAGATGTGTAAACTAGATTATTTTTTGGTAATATAAAGAGAGAAGATCAATATCGATAACAATATTGACGGCTGAACCAGATCCAATAAAATTGGAAAGCCTAAAAAAATTTCAATATAAGAGATGTATATAGATTACACAGTCTCCAGCTTTGATACTAATTGATGAGATAAAAACTCTAAAGATCGTTTAGAATCAAATAGATAATAACAACCAAGCACAAAATATGAATCAAGAATGTGTCGAATGATTATAAGTCACAACCTCATAAGAGCTCGATGAAGAACTGTTACTGTAGAGGTGTGTAGGGTTTACAATGACACGATTAACAAATACACGATGCATGCATGCACCTTAAATAGTAAAACCCTAATCACTAATCACGGGTGGACATACCCAACTTGGATACACAAAAGACTAAGTAAAATGGCCAAAAGACGCAACACTAAATACCCAACAGTTTTAAAATTAACGACCAATAGTTATAAATAATAAAATCAGATTATAAGTATCATGGATATGTCATATTAACCATCTAAGTCTCTTTTGAAATGCAAATTGTCATTCTTATCACTTTGTTATTTATTAGATTTTTTATATTTAAATAATAATATTTAGTGTTTCTTAAAAGTCTTTTTTAACTTATTAATAATAATAATTTTTTTAAGATTAATGACCAATAATTTTAAATGAACATAATTAATAAAATTAGAAAATAATTTAATAAATAAAAATTTTAATTAATCAATCATAAGAAATCTTAAAAATAATACTAAATAGATAATTATATTTAATTCTCTCAATGAGGAAGGTAGGTTGTTGACAATGAATATTATTGTTCAAAATAATTGAGATTATATATATATATATATATATATATATATATATATGTGTGTGTGTGTGTGTGTATGTGTGTATATATATCTCTTATACTATATTCTAAAACGTATTAGTCATATCTTGAATTTTAAGAGGTATAAGTTACAAAGCTTTTTATAAAAATCAATTATGCATAAATAATTAATAATACTTGCCAAATGATTGAATGCTTGAATTAAGGAAGGCAATAAAGAAAATCAATTTGGAGAAAAATAAAATATTAAAATATTAAAATAATTTATATAAATTTATTACATTACTAAAACTAGACATCGATATTAATCAATTTACAACGATAGTTTAAATAGACAATAAAAATATAAGATATAAACATAAATATTTTAGTTAAAAGTGGTAATTTTTGTATTACATAATAGCCAATAATAAAAATTATTTTCCTGTAAGAAACTATTCATCAAAAAAATCTATTTACCGTCGCCGCTTTGCGCAGGCATACATCAATTGTGTGTGTGTGTGTGTGTGTGTGTGTGTGTGTGTGTATATATATATATATATATATATATATATATATATATATTAGTGCAAAAATATTATGTCAAGGTTAATGTAACAAACATAACCATTATAAACATATATTTTTCAATATTCTAATAATATATTTTGAACCTGTGTCGCGCAACCTGCAGGAAATTGTGTAGTCATATTATTATACTTATAAATGAGACCTTTTTCCAGTCACCTCATTCATTTGAAATCCCCACATAAATTTCCAAACACCTCATGCATTTGAAACCCCCACACTTTTTCACCTTCAAAGTACTTAATCACACATCACACACATTAAGTAACTGAAATTTTGAAGCTAAGAATGGAACTATGGATGGTGACTTTAGAGCATGGTATGAAGGAAAAACTCATTTTGCTCATACGTACTTATAAATATGTTCCCACTTCTGATGAAAATTTGACAAAAATGATGAAACAAAACCTATTCCTGGAAGGTAATTAATCCTTTTATATCATTCATTTCACACCTTTCACTCCTTTAGTTTTGTTCTTGTTGCATGGTAATTAAATCTCTTAATATCATTCATTACATAACTTCCACTCCTTTAGTTTGTACAATTTCAAATACTCTAAATAGATTAGAATATATGCTAGGTGTGATAGGATAATAAGCACATGGGATGAACTAAAGCATATAATATACCCTAGAAATGAATCCAAGTTGTCCCATCATCAGCTGGTGAAGGAGATATCTTATAATGAAGTTAAAGTCTCAAGATAGAATATGGAAACCTTTGCATTTTTGCTACGTTTCCAAACCTATATTTGTTCGAATCTTTTTAAAGATTGCAAGAACATGAGGTCTACCCATAGTTCTTTAAGAATATGAATCTCCTAGAATGGAAGAAGATTTAAAACCTTTAAAAACGAATTCGAAACTATTAGGTCATAAATTGTGGTTTATACTTTGCTTTTCATAAGCTATAAGAGTTCTTGGTGTAGGATCGAAAACACTATGTTTTGGTGGTGTTTGGACCGAAATCACATGTGATTTCAGTTAGGATTTATATTGCTTTGTTTGGGTTTTGGTCTTGGGCTTGCTTATTAGGTCTAGGTATAGATAGTGTTATTTTTAGCCTAGATATGAGTGTTGGACATTCTTGAGGGCTGCCATATGCATAGAACACGTTTTGGAGAAAACCAGAGAGAAATCAAATTGTAATCAAGAATCTTATGTACCTGACTATTCGATAATAGTGTGGATTGAAGATTAACATTTTGTGTTCTTATTTTATATTTCATCTTGATTTATTCATTTGCCTGGGATTCCGTGCCATCAAGTGAATCCGATTGATACGTCAAAGTATTTTTGGGGACTTACAAGTATGGCCAAAACCCTGTACTAGCTTCAGTTAATACTGAACAATCTGGTCAAACCCCTATACTAGCTTCATTTAGGACTAAATAATCTAGCCCAACTGAGAATTTTGAGGTGAATGATACTAAGGATTCTACTTCATGTGCATGTAAAAAAGTAGAAGATGAGAATAAGTAGAACATAAATAATTGTAGTTCTGTTAATTTTGTTATTTATCAAACCAATGTCTCTTTGGACTCCGAATTTGTTGCTTATAATTATGTTAATTCTAATGAACCTGCTATTGGTAAATACAGGCCACCAAAACAAGTGAAATAGACTACTTTTTTTAGGTGTGCTTGTGGGAACAATCAGAGACAAGGCATGGGCACGCTACCAGGGACATGCATAAACAACTTCTACATGAAGAAACAAACATGTTTTCACTATGGAACACCAGTACACATCAACAGAAATTGTCCAAATCGTGCATATATTCCCTACTATGCACAAGGTTGGCAGAACGTGCCAAGATGGAGATTTTCCAAAAGAAAGCCTTCGAGGTCACGTTCAAACAATGGTGACTGGAATGCGAAACAGGCCACGAATCAAATTCCCAAGGACAAGAAGGGAATGTCTGATAAGAAGCCAAACTCAAGAAATGGTTATGTTAGATCAAGATCGTCTAGTTCAAAGTCATCTCAGCGATCAGTTTCAAGTTCTAAAGCAAGTGTTGCGCCATCCATCCGATTAGACAAGAAATGGGTTAAACCCGACTACAGATGGGTAGCAAAGGTTCACACTCCCACATGATCTAATGATTCTGAAATTTCTTCATATTTTGTGTATGACAAACAGGATATGTCATGGGAGAGAGTACATTGTGTAGATGATAAAATTCAACCCAGCTTCAGAATGGATTGGGTTCCAAAGACCAACTAATTTTGTACTCGTGCTGGAGCAACTATGGAGGAATACCATCAGACTACGATTTGTTGATAGTGGTTGTTCTAAGCAGATAATATGGGACATATCTCAACTGTACAACACTCAGAACTTAAATTGAGAGTATGTGTCCTTTGCGGAAAAGGAAGAAAGAAAATCACAAATGGGGATCGCGTTTATAGGCGTGTTAAATATCTTAACTTCATTTCGGAGTTGAAACACAGCTGAGCTTAACATGTTGTTACATCTAAGTGCTTTCCTTAGATCATCTGGATGCAGCTTCAATTGCTGAATTACGTCTTGAGTATTCTTCTCGATATTTCTAAGTTTTTTTTTTGAAATAATTCGTTTTGAAGGCAATTTTTTTTATTTACACGTTTATTTTGTTTCCTTTCTTGTCATGCATATATTAAGTGGGAAAAATCAACATACAAAAAAATAAAATAAAATAAGATAATTTTAAAAATAAAAAAGTAAAAAAAAATATATTACCTTTCATAATTATTTTTGGGAAGTGATATGAAGTCTAGTGCTAAAGGGAAATATGAGAGGCGTGTAATGCACTGAAGTTGAATCGTTTAGAGTCTATGTTTAATATGCTGGTAGGAATGACGGATGCAAAATTAAAGGACTAGACACAACTAACAATGAAAGGACTAGACTATGTTAACTCATCTAGACTTAGATAATATCATTTGAACTAACCATATGCCGCTTGAATAGATTGAGTAGTGAGATAAACAAGGGAGCCTACAAGATACATTGAAGTTACTTATCATCTAGAACTGTGGCTCAACACTTCTTGGATGTACAGACTTATGTCCTTAGTTCTAGTGCTGATAGGTTGACTGGGGGTTCTGATAAAGTAGGTATGTGTGAAATTGGTTTTTCTTTCTTATCCTCTCTGCCAGTCATATGTTGCCCCATTTGCATGATTGGAAGATACGACCTGGGACACAACATATGCACCTCTGTTTCTATGCATCTCTATCTATTTCTCTCTCTCTCTCTATCTCTCTCTCTCTCTCTTTCTCTCTCTCTATCTATCTATCTATGTTAATCATCTAATGTACCATTACGTGATCGGAGGATCCGACCTTGCACACAACATACGCACCCTTCTATCTCTCAATCTCTTTATCTATGTTAGTCATATGTTGTTCCTTCTACATGATTGAAAGACATCCGACCTGGGATATAGCATATGCATCTCTATATCTATCTTCTCTCTCAAATAATTGAGCACTCACCTAAAGTAAAGAGTTTTTGGAATTCCTTGATTACTAGAGCATATTGTGAAGTAGGCAACACGTTCTAGTGAACTTAAAATTGAATTACTAAAGGTTGACTGTAGATCTCGTTGCTGAATTGAAGTAGACAACAATATCATTAGTCGTTGTCAACTAAATGGTCCATTTTGGAATATAGGTGCAATGTCTTGCCACTTATAATCTGTCAAACTTACAAATATCATTTGTGTTTAAGTGGACCATAATATTGGTCATTGCCTAGAGCTAAACACGCGGTGTGTGCTGATAAACGATATTGAATTGGTTGACAACTTTAATCCCAAAAGTTTTTTGTTTTGTACATTTTCAATCATATTTTTGTTTTTGTTAAATTTGTTCATATTTCTCTCTATGCACAAATTTAGGGGGAGAATTAAAAAAATTCAAATAAAAATAAAAATATAACAAACTTAAGAAAAATCCAAAAAATATATATTTATTTCTGTTTTTATTTCTTTAGTTTTAATTTGGAGCGTATTTTAATTTTATTTTTATTTCTTAGTTATTTCCATTGTGTGCTAAGTTTATTTTTACTTTTCTATTTTATCTCAAAGTTTCGTTTGCCTTAAAAGAGAATTCAAAAAGAAGAGCAGAATCATGGAGACTGTATCGTAATTTTTTGAGCAAAGGGAAGAAACTTGGAAAGGAGTCGATGGTCATTACACTTCACTCTATTTTCACAAGGAATAGAAGGATTGAATCTATACAAATTGTCAGTTAGGAAATATCTTTTAAAGAACTAGCGTATTTAAGGAAGTAAAAGTATGAAACTGTACAAATGTCATGGAACCAGGGCGATGCACCTCACAAGTCATGATTATCGCTGAACGTCTTGCCAAAGGCCAAGTTAACATGTTTAACTTGTAAAACTGTATTGAGATCTTTGATCTAGGATATACAGGGGCTAACGTCAAAAAGGTCATGTGTTGTTCTCTGATACTTAACAAGTCGCAGTGTGTTCCTCCGTGTTCACACAGATACTATGATTAGTCACCTTCTGAGCCAAGGTTGGGCCCTTGAACAATTGTGGTAAGAAGGTTCTTTATGATTCGGTGATCCATTGAAATATTGTTAGTCATGGTTACATTTCACGACACATTGGTAATCATTGAAGAACATTCATTTGTAGGAACTAAAAGTGAAGATTTTTTTTCAACATTTAATTTTTCAACCCTCGAAGCAAGGTGAAGCTGTATTTGAAGTTTTGTGTGACAGATTCCATTGAAGTCTCCTCAATCAATTTTCTGCTATCTATGAACTTGCTGAAGTGATCCAGAAGAACCAGTCTCTCTATTATTTTCTCTGAAGTGTTTCAAAGCTGCAAGTGTTGATTTTCAAGAACCTTTACAAGAAGCCTCTACACCCAATGTACTTTCAATGTCAAATTCTTGGAAGGAAGTCCAACCACTTAAGGTGATGTCAGAAATTCATATGTTCATCTTGAAATTTGTGAAGAAATCGAAGATTAGAGTTGAAAGCTAAAGATCAAGGAATATTGAAAAGAAAAGAAAGCTACAAACCCAATGGGAGATTCTTGGGACTAACTTATGGTTTATTCTTAGTGAAAAGAAAGCTATAAACCAAGGGGTATATTGTTAGTTCATAAATTATGGTTTATTCTAAGTGAAAAGAAAGCTATAAACCAAGGAGGAGATTATTAGGTCATAAATTGTGGTTTATACTTAGCTTTTCATAAGCTGTTAGTGTTCTCGATCTAGAACAAAAAAACACCATGTTTTGGTGGTGTTTTGACCGAAATCACATGTGATTTTGGTTAGACTTAATATTGTTTTGTTTGGGTTTTGGGCTAGGCCTTTGTTATTACGTCTAGGTATAAATAGTGTTATTTTAGCCTAGATAGGGTGAGGGACGTTTTTGGGCTGCCATATTGCTTAGCACGAGATCTGGAGAGAAACAGAGAGAAAATATTGTGTAATCGGAAGATTCATTTTGTGTTCTTATTCATCTTATATCTTGCATTATACACTCTAATTGGGATTTCAGAGCTTTGATAGGTATCAATCGGGGCAATGCAAACCTTTTTTTTTTTTTGGAGTTTCTAGGTGTTTTTGATTTATATTTTCGGAATTTTTGGCCATTGTTCTTTGTGTTCTTCATATTTTTGGAGTTTTGATCAAGTTTGGCTTTCAAGATTTTTAAATCTTGTGTTTTTTGCAATTTTTGGGCATTTTAGGTCAAGATTTGTGAGATCTAGGCGGCAACCCTCACATCCGGTCAAATCCTAGGCGGCCATCAGTGTTTTCGGAGCTCATCACCGATTTAGGATGGGGGAGAGTGTAACATCTGAATTCCCAGGTATTCCATTTTGTTCACTTATTTTGAGCTAGTGGGAAGGACACGACAAGTTGGTGTCTAGACTCGTCGAATAGGATCAGGATTTGTTGACTGGATTAATGAATGGACTCACCGAGTCGGTAGGGTGACTCGACGAGTCTGCACTAAAGGCACAAACCCTAAATATGCTCGCCTAAGCCCTATTTAAAGGCCTTTACGGCCTTCATTTGTATCCACTACTCCCCTGAGAAACCCTAGAGAGTAGAGAGAAGCTTGTAGTGCAAGAGGAAGTCTAATCCATCATTCTTGAGGGTGTTTTAGCTAAGGGAAGGAAGGATTTTGAGCTAGGCTGACTTTTGGGACTCAAATCTTCCATCATTTTGTTCAGAGCTATTGTGAGAGGTAAGGATTCATGCCCATCTTCGTTGTGTAATAGATTTCATGAATATAGGGTTTCTTCTATTCTCTTTTGGTAGAGATCTAGTGGGGGTGATGTTCCCTTGTGACAATACTATCACATCTGGACCTTGAGAGGTCCAGAGAGTCCCTATCCTACATCCTTATGTAGACCTTATGAGTTTTGGTGCCTAGGTTATCATATTAAAGGATATTTTGGCATATAGAGATGATAGTGTGATGCATGGGCCAAAAGTTCGAACGTTTACGTGATTATCATGCTTGGGAATGTCAGATCTATAAGATAGAGAAGCATATCTGACCTCAGAAGGTCGTTTGAGTGAGAGCATGGAAGAAACTCGCAAAGTTTATAATTGGACTTGACGAGTCGAGTCGGGTTGCCCCGCGATTCATTTCCAGTGGTAACCTGTCGAGTGGAAGGTTCATTCGACGAGTCGAGTGAGGCATACAAGGAGTCAAAGGACACGCATGAACTTGCCGAGTCACACTAGTGCACTCGGTGAGTTTGATGAAATTTGACCGTTGACTTTCGTTGACTTTTAGGGTTTTGGTAAACATTTGGACTTTTGGGCCAGGGAGGGGTAAAATGGTCTTTGACGCTTCTGTGGGATATTAGAAGGGGATTTAATATAGCTTTGAGAGCCATTATTTATTGGAGGATATTGTATATGTGATTCGACGGGGGCTAGATCAGTATATTCGATTGTGAGATTATCCGAGTTACCCAACGTGAGTCTTCTCACTATATATTAGCTAGAGTGGTACCTATGTGTAGACCGGAGGGTCTTTTGTGCTATATGTATGTATGAGATTATATGTAATGTGATATGTGTATGCTATGTGATTGTATAGAATAGACCGGATAGTCCAACGATATAGACCGGACAGAAGGGTCCAACGATACAAATCGGGCGGAAGGGTCCAACGACCTATGACTAGACCAGAGGGTCCAACGAGCTACGGGACTGGAGGGTCCCGTTGAAACACATCGACTGGAGGGTCGTGTTGTAGCCTCGAGTGGCGTATGTGTTTTATGTGGTATATTTGGGAACTCACTAAGCATTTATGCTTACAGTTGTTGTGTTATACATTTCATGTACTAGTGAGGATCGTGGGAATGCGCCGGCATGACCCGTAGACACTCATAGAGTTTACATTTTGAGATTTTGGGAAATTGTTTTGTTATGATGACATTGGATACATTATGTTTCAATATTGTTTTTGATGATTAAAAGTATGGTTTAAAAATGAAAAATTGTTTTAGAAATTTACATTGTTACAAGTTGATATCATAGCCTTGGTTTGAGGGATTCGGATGCACCTTCAGGCGTATCTGGACTCAAATTGTGGATTTGAGGAATTTTTTTCATAAAAGAAACAATTTTTCTAAGAGAGTAAAAGATTTTGAGAAAGTCAAAACGGAGTAGTGTGTACGATCAGCCAGCGTCGGAACGGTGATTTCCCAAAATACCCTTACATTATGTGTTATGCGATATTATGTGTTATGCTATGCATGATAGAGTAGGCTAGGTACTCATATTAGGACTAGAATGAACTGATTTGTGATGCCTTAGCCTAGGAAGAATTCTACTGCTATGAGATGCTTGAGAGTGACTAGGTAGTAGTGAGGAGTTTATGAGAGGTCTACCGAAGGGTAGCCTATGCTAGTGAGATGTAGAGTACTTGTGATCTACCATCCAAGGAGCATAACTTGGGATGAACACTGATGCAGTGTGGACGGTAGTATAGGGTTCCGTACTACTGAAGACACCGGATCAGTGCGCAACCCAAGTAAGAATTCTTAGGATACTATGGAACAAGTAGGGTTGAGTTAAGATACACTTGAGAGCAGTAGCATCGGTGATGAGGAGATCCGCCAGTTGATTCATGAGGAGGTGGATGTGTCCATCTGAGCTAAGATACCAGAGATGTTCAGGTCTATCAAGACCACGTTGATCGATACTTTTGATGAGCAGTACGCCGCTCTTACTGATGTTGTTGTTGTTGTTGCAGCCACCGCAAACATCGCTGCTATCAGACCACAAGGAGGTGATTTGTTGATGTACCGAGAGTTCAGCAACACGAAGCCACTAGAGTTTGATGGGACGCAGGATCTGATCGCTGCGATGAGATGGATTGCTGAAATTGAGGGGCGTTTCTATACCTGCTCGTGTCTGGAGCATTTGAGAGTACGGTTCGCGCTGAACCAGCTTCGCTTAGGGGCAAAGGACTGGTGGAAGCTTGTAATGGCATATTTCACCTCTGACCTTACTGCGGTGACTTGGGAGAGGTTCACCATTATGTTTCGAGATGAGTACGTTCCCCTTGTGGAGAGGGAATGGCTAGCTCAGGAGTTTTTGACCCTCAAGCAGGGTATTGATTCTGTTACTGTGTTTACTCGGAAGTTGTTGGGTTTTGAGCAATCTAACACTTCCTAAGTGTGCATACAACCCTAATAAACCTTGGATCTATTTTTGTCTAGATACATGCAAAATAATAATTTTCCAAGGTTCATAAGCTATTTAACATGGCATGGGGTACTTTTAAACATAAAAGAATTAGATGAGATTACATACCTTTTTGATGAGTTTGATTCTTAAGGAGTTTAAGGGCCAAGCACCAATAGTGTGAATGCCTCAAATGGAATCACAAATCACCACAAACTCTTAGAAAACTTTGAGAGAGTGTATACACACTACAATTTTTGGCCACACACAAACACATACGCTAGTGGCTATTTCATGCAACATAAGCATGCTTATATAATGTACATGATTAGGGTGAAACCCTAATAACCCATGACCTTTCCTTTTCCAAGGATCCATGGGTTAAAAGCTCCATGGATCATCCATGGACTTCCATACAAGCGTAGCCCATTAACAAATGGGTGTTAGTCTACACCATATAAAACCAATAGCCTACAATCTAATTAGTCTTCCTTTTAATCTCTAAATTAATTCATAATTAATTTAAGACTAAGACTAATTAAATAACATGACTTCATATTAATATATTATAACTTATAATATATTAATAATCATATGTGTATAACTCTCATAAAATTATCCATAAATAGTTTGGATGAAATGCAACCCAAATGGACCATGTTGGGTCGGGTCAAGTATATACCAAATAAGTTATGGACTTAGACACCTTATCCAACAGACTCCCACTTGGATAAGTCTAATAACTGTATTTGCCTATTACTTCAGGAACCAACCAACCATCGTAGCTCTCGAAAACTCCGTTGAACTATGAAGCGCCATTTTAAGATAAGTGATCATACAATCCTCTGTTCTCATGATATCAGCCGGACAAACACATGGAACTATGTCTTGCTTATTGTCTGGCAGTTGTTTCTTGATTTCCAATTTGTTTGACAAAGAACTCAACTGAACACATCAATTTAGTTCTGACCGGGCCCGGTACATGGGTCAACACAAAATCATCGAGGGGCCCATATATCACTTCTATTTCTAGAAGGAACATATAAACTTCGACTCATATACTTGTTCTACTACTTGTTGAATTGTACACAAAGGCACATTTTATAACATCAAGTTACTGATGCGTTTATATGCAATCAATGCACAACCAACTCATAGGTAACAACTCATATCTCTAGGTTTGAAGACTTATATGATATTACCATCTCACGATCACTCGAGATAAATTCCATGAAGTGATATAAGTGAGCGTGGGTTTATTCCAATACTCATAACTTATGAGTACTCATGAACGTTGTAGAAACCATTGCCATGTGTAAACACCTATAGCCATCTACAAACTCAATTCATGACAATCTTGATTCATACCTACTTTCGACGTATGACTGATTGTGGAGGTTTGAATAAATTAATTATTCTGGAAGTCAAAACATGCAAAGCTGAAACAATTGTAAATAATTGACAATGATAGCAACTCCTTACTCATAAATAAATCACAATTTTATTCATCATCAAATGTCGATTACATTTTACAAGTTTCAGAGAATCTATCTAATCTGTAAAACTAATATCGTCCCTCAGCCCGATGCGCCTCGCATGGTGAAAATGTTTAGCCCTCGTCAGTCCCTTCATAAGGGGAACCGCAGGGTTCTCATCTGACGATATCCTCTTTGCCACGAGGAGTCCTTCTTCTATTTTGTGTCTTATGAAGTGATATTTTCTGTCAATGTGTCGGGATCTCCCATGATCTCTCGGTTCTTTAGCTAAAGCAACCGCACTATTGTTGTCACAGAAAATTTCCATAGACTCCTTAATAGCTGGCACAACTCCAAGGTCTCCGATGAAGTTCTTCAGCCATATCGCCTCCTTCGCTGCTTCACTCGCTGCTATATACTCTTATTCACAAGTCGAATCAGCCACCGTCTCCTGCTTGGAACTCTTCCAACAGATTGCCCCTCCATTTAAGGTAAAGACCCAGCCCGACTGAGAGCGAAAGTTATCCCTATCAGTCTGAAAACTAGCATCACCATACCCTAATATTCTCAAGTCATCACTCCCACCAAGGGTAAGGATCCAATCCTTAGTCCGCCGCAGGTACTTGAGAATGTTCTTTAATGCAGTCCAATGAGCCTTGCCAGGGTTCCCCTGATACCTGCTGACCATGCTCAAAGCAAAGGCCACATCAGGGCGGGTACAAGTCATAGCATACATGATCGAGCCAACAGTAGAAGCATACGGTAATTGGCTCATCTCAGCTATCTCTGCCTCTGTACTCGGACTTTGAGTCTTACTCAGCTTGGTATTGCTTTGGATCGGTAAATCTTCTTTCTTGGAATTCTGCATGTTGAACCTTTTCAACACCTTATCCAAGTAGGTACTCTGACTAAGTCCAATTAGTCTTTTACTCCTTTCTCTTAATATCCTTATCGCTAGGATATAGGCAGCTTCCCCTAGGTCCTTCATAGCAAAGAACTTCCCAAGCCAGGACTTAACCTCCTGCAAGGTTGGGATGTCATTTCCTATAAGTAGTATGTCATCCACATACAGTACCAAGAAGCTAACTATACTCCCACTAGCTCTGACATACACACTAGACTCATCTTCACTTCTCGAGAAGCCAAACTCTTTGACCTTCTCATCGAAACAAAGATTCCAGCTAAGAGATGCTTGTTTTAATCCATAAATGGATATCTCAAGCTTGCATACTCTATTAGGGTACTTTGCACTGACAAAACCCTCTGGCTGATTCATGTACACATCCTCAGCTAACTTTCCATTAAGAAAAGCGGTTTTGACATCCATTTGCCATATTTCATAATCATGAAATGCAGCAATGGCTAGCATAGCCCTAATAGACTTAATCTTTGCTACCGGCGAGAAGGTTTCATCATAATCAATACCCTGAGTCTGAGTAAAACCCTTCGCAACCAGTCGAGCCTTATAAGTATGCACTTTTCCTTCCATGTCGGTCTTCTTCTTGAAGATCCATTTGCACCCGACTATTTTACGGCCTGGTACATTGTCAACCAAGTTCCAAACTTGATTGTCATACATGGATTGTATCTTGCTGTCCATAGCCTCCTTCCACTTAGCAGACTTCGGGCCTGCCATGGCTTCCTTAACACTGAGCAGTAACCCATCGTACAAATCAAAAACCCTTTCGTCCATTCGTTCTTCCGTCTTCGTTTCTAGTGACATCAATTTCATCTTTGCCAAACAACCATTCGTTTTCCAGTCACGAACCTAGTCAATACCAAGCAATATACCAATCACAATAACCCAAGGCGATTCCAAATCTATTTTGCATACAATCGAACTCTCTCATTTGATTCACGACTACCATCCTTCGAAATCAACATCAAAACTCATTGATTTCAATTACAATACCCAAACCTTTTCCAGCCAACTATTCATCAAATTGACTCCAACCCATCGACTTGTTATCAACCAATAAACCAACACATAATCAATTTTGTTCCCAAATATACCTTCGAACATCAACATCAAAAATCTATCCTTCGTACATCATCATTCATAGTCGACTTACCAATCCAAACAAATAACCCTTAGATCTGTTATATCAACTTGATTTCGAAAAAAAATCAAATCAACCTTCATTTCACCATTCACAAACCAAATATGACTCATGTCAACTAAAATCAACAATCAATTCATTGAATCTTAAATTTCATATTGACTTTGACTTTTCTATGTTGATGCTTCAATTGCGATTTCTAAGACTAAATATGAATAAAATCGATTTGACGATCGAACACATGACACAAAATCGATTCAGAACAATACTAATCGATTTTCAAGATGTATTAAAGCAAAGTCAGAAATTAAGAGCACGGAAAGAAAAATCATGAAACATGCCTGCATAAGGTACAAACTATCAAGCACAATACGATGAATACCCAATTAGTAAATACGGATTGATCGAATGTTAATGAGCTATTGGGCTTCCATCGAATTCTTATCGGATCAAAAACAAATTGAGTGGGCTTAATAATGTCATGAACAGTAATGGTTTTAGATTTGGACTCAAACTTTAGAATATGAATAATAATCGGATGAAAACTTTAGGCTAAGTCAAAAGTAATTGAATCACAACTTTAAACTGACAAACAATCGCAATTTGAAAATCAAATCAAACAAACTAATATGAGATTAGATTGGGCTTTAATCAACAAAAAATTTATTGGATCATAACAAATGAGTTTTTCAACAAAAAATTGATCCATCGAGTCAACCGATCACAAATCAAAAACGCAACACACGAATTCAATGAAATTTAGAGAGATCACAAAGAGAGACTCACCAAAAATGCTCAAATTGTGACAAATGTTGCAAAACCAAGAATCGTTCTTCAAAAATCACTTTAATCTTGAAGACCCGCTCTGTAGTGACAAAGAACATGGTTTGGCATGCGGAATTAAAGTTTGCACAATGAACATGGTGATTTGGGTGTTCAAGAGATGTATTGATTGTTTATGCTGTTACACAAAAAGGATCTAGATCTTAACTACATAAATAACACACATTTACACACTCACTTTTACATCGCTCGAGCACATCTGTACAGGTGGACAAACCTACCTTATATAGAGGTGTTTACTAGGGGTGGCAATCGTGTCGTGTCGAAACACTAAACGGGTTGAAAGTGCTTGATGCTTACCCGACCCATTTAATTAATGTGTCGTGTCATGTCAACCCGTTTATTTTCATGTCGAGTTTGTGTCGGGCTTCGGGTCAGGGCTATACCTTGAAATATGTCGTATCATGTGAGGTTAAAAGATTGAGCATATTGAAACAGTAGGAGTTGGGTAGGCGGAGAGGAAAAACTAATAGTTTGGAGGTAGAATAGATGAAGTCATAGCAAGTTCAGATTACAAAATTAAAAGAGTGGGAGTTGGGGAGGCGGATGAAAAGGTCGCAAGGATGTAAGAGTTGTGAAAGAGACTGGCTAGTTTGGGAGAGAATGGAAAAACTGAAATTAAGTTTTGATCTAGATGGTTAAGTCATTTCAATATTACAAAACAACACAATTGGAAGGTTTTCTTTTACTTATGGTTATGGTTTTGTATCTTTCTAGTTATTTTAAATAGTTCAAAAAATTTGCATATAAATAAACGCGTCATTTTCGAGTCATATTCGAGTTGAAATTCTCAACCCTAACCTTACCCGTTTAATTTTCATGTCTTGTCGTGTCAATCTGTTTATTTAAACGGGTTGAAATATCTTACCCAAACCCGTTTATTTCGTGTCGTATTCATGTCGGGTTTCGTGTAGTGTCAATTTTTGCCACCGCTAGTGTTTACATGTCTCTCTCTCACTCTCACTAACTCATTAGTTAAACGGCTAATGCGCCACATGCAAGTGGGTTTTACAAAAGTCAAACATTTACAAAGTCAATCATGAATAACTTTGCAGCCTAACAGATTGAAATCAAATGATATAACCACTCATCTGACATGCTTCTAATGCCTGAATATAATATGAGTTAAATATAATATTTGTTTCACAGGTGCTTGCGATAATATCAATTAATATATTCATAAAAGTGATACTATCATCACTAGTATTTTTCATATTTAAATGTTAAAAAATGTAATAAACATTATTTGTTCTTGTAAATATTATTATACGTATGCTTAAAAATACACAATCATCCTCTAATAAGAAAGATATTTATATTTATAGAAATTTTAATTGTCATTACTTCTTCATTCTTACAAATATCATCACTAGTATTTTTCATATTTAAATGTTAAAAAATGTAATCAACATTATTTCTTTGTTGTAAATATTACTATATGTATGCTTAAAAATACACAATCATCCTCTAATAAGAAAGATATTTATATTTATAGAAATTCTAATTGTCGTGAGTTATTCGTTCCTACAAATATCAATACTTTATATATATATATATATATATATATATATATATATATATATATATATATATATATATATATATATATATATAACTTAATTGTAATGAAATATGTCAAAGGGTGAGAAAAAAATCGACCCCTAAACAGAAAAAACCGCATAAACCGAAACCGAAATGAAAACCGATGGTGCGGTTTTTAGTTTTTAAAAAACCGAAAATGTTCGGTGCGGTGTGGTTTCTAGTCTTGCAAAAACCGCAAAAAACCGAACCGCACCGTATATATATATATATATATATATATATATATATATATATATATATATATATATATATATATATATATATATATATATAGGTGCGGTGCGGTTTCTAGTCTTGCAAAAACTGCAAAAAACCGAACCGCACCGTGTATATATATATATATATATATATATATATATATATATATATATATATATATATATATATATATATATATATATATATATATATATATATATACGGTGCGGTTCGGTTTTTTGCGGTTTTTGCAAGACTAGAAACCACACCGCACCGAACATTTTCGGTTTTTTAAAAACTAAAAACCGCAACGTCGGTTTTCGTTTCAGTTTCGATAGTTTCGGTTTATGCGGTTTTTTCTGTTTACGGTTTGATTTTTTGCTCACCCTTACTTTCTAGGCTCTACACCTTTCAATTTCCATTTTACTCATCACCAACAAGTATCATTACAATAGAAGTTCCTATTAGGACTAATAACCACAAAAAGGCCATATTGCCCTCCTCTTCTTTTATTTCCCATGTAACCATTTTTAAAATCGAGAAGATTAAGAGTGATATCTTCAAGAATAAAAAGAACCAATTTATTTTGTCGTTAATTCATCTCTTGTAAAGTTTGTTGTTTATTTCCGTTTTATTACAATTCCTTTGATGTATTTCATTACAATTAAGTTTTATGACATGGTTGTGCTTTTTGTTTACAATTTGTATATGCTCATTTAATTGAAAATTTGAAAAGAAAATTTTGGCTTCCAAGGTTAATATAACTTAACCTATCAACTTCTTATTAACCATTTCTTGCATCGCCTTCCTTGATTGCTTTTATAAAATTAACTATTTTTTTCGACATTAAAATGCATCAGGTTCCTTGATTCTCAATTATAACAATGTAGTTTCTATGTACAATGCTATAAATGGCATCACTTGATTGTTAATCATTTTTATTCCGGTCAAAAATCTGATTTTTTAAAATACTTTTTTTACGAAATTGTTGCACATGGACCATTTCATAAAACTTTCTCTTACATTGTAGCCTTGTATCCTTTTTTTTTTTTTTTTTGTGTGTTGAAATGTTTTACAATGAAATAAAAACTACCTACCAAAACTACCTACCACATACCAAGACATTGTATAAATCAAGTATAATAAATAATTACCTTTCAGTTTTTTGTAAAAAATATAAGATGGACTCTAGTATTCTAGTTAAACCAAATAGCTAATACTACTAGAAGACATTTAACCTGTCAATGGAGGTATTGAAAACGTGTTATTTCTTTAAAAAAGGTTGAGGGTTCAAATTCAGCGATGCATGAATGCTGTTACATGTTAAAAAATTAACAATAACATGTACAAGTATAAATAAATCATTTGTAAAAAAGCAGATATACATTAGACGTTTTTTTATATCTAATAAGTTGATTTACAAATAAAAACATATAATAAATTGATTAGCTTTCTCATCCGTTTTCCAACTTTCTACATGACTACAACTACAACTTTCTATTTTATGAGACTTAAAAATTCCTTTTTTTAACCTCATCGATTGAGAGGTCGTAACATCACCTTTTTGTAAGTATCATCTTCCGGACAGGTTATTTAGTTTATCTCTTCGTTTTTTTAGGAATTACATGGGAGAGTCCACCAGAGATTATGCATTTGAGATATTTTTTATTTTTTTTAGTTTTTAGAATTTTTAACTACTCAAATATTTGTTACTATAACTTGTACACTTGAATAAAAACACCCTTTGTTGACAAGAGAAACATACATGTAGTCATTAAAGTTTTATTAAAAATTATATAAGCTACGACATGAAAAACATGACATATATATTATTTAATTCCATTGTTTTATAAAGTGCACATCATCTCCACTTGAGTTTTGATATTCAGCTACATAAAATCCATCGCGTTTTACGAACCAAAAACATTTTTCCTCAGATGAATAGCAATAATTATTTACAATATTTGAATCAAACAAAGCTAAGGTTTGAAACTTTGAACCCCACCAGAAGTAGGCGTAAAAAAGAGTGGTCCCAGTAATTCTTTCACAAAAAGACCAACTGTAAATTCCATTGAAAGGAATGGTGTGCTTCCCTAGATCATCATCTCGCGATTTGATATGAGCAACAATATCATCAGAAATAGTATTATTAACATAAACATGCCAATGTGGAGTAATACATGCATGAGTTATCAAAGTAACCGAGAATGATGAGAAAGCAAAAATAAACAAGTTAACTATTATAGAAGACCTCATGTTTCTTAAGAGTTTCAACTCTTCATCTTTCATGCGCACAAGTTCTCTTAAATTATATATATTTGTGTTTCAGTGTTTAATGCTCAATATTAAATTGCATTAATTGTCAGATTCCTATAAGTCCATGATATCAAATTACATTAATTTCCACATATTATAATTATAAAGATAATGAAGTTTGATTTGTTTGTATGTGTAATAAATTTAAGTGTTTATTAGTTTTTAAGACTGAGTTTTCATTAATGCTTCTTGAACTTTACTAGTTGTGTAGCCACATAATGGAGCGACAAACAAAATTAAGTTGATATTTGTTTTTTTTTTCTACAGATCTGCGTGACCTTTTCTGATTGCGCTGCGTAGACCACGCGCATACAATAGCCTTAGGAGACTGTTTGTTTTTTTAAGACTACAGACCTAAAAATGTTTGCGCGTCATCTTCTTGGCGCAGAGGTGCACCACAGTGTTCTAACATCTTCAGACATATTCTATCCTAAAAAAACACATATATCTATATTTTATTTAAGGTTTTTTTTATTTATATTTTTTTCCAACTTTATTAATGATAAACAATTTGAAAAAAAATTACAAAACTTAAAAAAAAAAAAAAATCATTCGACGATACAAACATGATACTTTTGACAAATTTATAAATAAAGATTTATTGCAATAATAGTCGTTGAAATTGTTTATATAAATACGAAAAAAAAAACATAATATATTCTTATACTTTTTTGCTAAATTTTGTAAAACATTATTTAATACATTATCGTCAATTTCTCGAGAAAATATATATGCTACGTTTTTAATGGATTTAATTGAAAAAATCGAAGTTTCTTTTCATCCATTTATGTATCAAATTCTTTGATCCTTAATTAGAATGTTTAGTTATAACTTTGCAACCAAAGTTGTTGGTTATTATCAAATATATACGTTAATTCATACCATTTTATTTTTATTTTTTATGCAATAATACATAAAAGTTGATATAGATTTGTTAATTATTTATAACAAAGTCATAAAAATATTTAAAAAAAAACACTTTGAAATTTTAAAAAATCAGTTTATTTAGATTTCAGTTTATTTTAGTAGCCCGAGATGTAAAAAAACAAACAGTCTTCTTTTTTCAGACTGTAGAAGTTTGGTCCACATCTTCTACTGCAGAGGTCTACAGATGTGGTCCGCACACTGCAGATGTCTAAGTTGATATCTTGTTAATGTTAAGGCATTTTTTTTATCATGCTTCATCTTTGATGTCTGGCAATGAATCATGATTGATGTATCAACCAATAATGATTTAACTTTTTGGGAGACTTCATTAATGTCTTTGTATTTTTAATCATAATGATTTTCCATACACAAAAATCGTGGTGCTAGATAAACCTTCATTAATAAGACATGTGTGTATGTGGGATAAATCACGGTGTGAATGGGTCTTTGATAAGTGCCCGTTCAAGATGGCAAATCTCCAGAGGATAACAAGGAATTGGAGCAATTTTCTCAATTTTTTCATATGTAACTGATGCTGATTACAAGTAATTAAATATACAGAACTAGCTAAAATATAGGAAACAAACATGGTCATAGAACTTAGGAATGCAATACTACGTCTATCACTATATGCATTAAGCTAAAAATTAGGGAAGACTTCTTCAACTATCAACTCCTTCTTTTGTCATGTTTCTTCTTGTTCTCAAGGCTAGTCCAATAGCCTAGTTGGATCGCATATCATTCTTTTGGGTCTGGAATTACTCACTACTAGATCATCATGAGTTTGGCTAGTGTGGTAACTATTGGGCTCGTATCAATTGCCCCTTCCTTGAGACAAAGCTCGTCCTCGATAGTGGGTGTATAACTGTTGTGGCTGCAAAATTCCGGAAAACGTAGTCAGAATTCATGATAAGGCTCCCAAGTAGCTTATGATAGGTGGTTGTCTTTCCATGCAATTAAAACTTGGATTTCATTTTCCTTCTGACGATGTTCAATAATCATATGGGGTATATACTCTAGTGGGGCGAGGACTGAGTCTGGAATTGGTAAGGATGTTGGAGTAGGGTTACCGTGAGCTAGGCGGAGCTAGGATATATGAAATATTGGGTTTATTTTTGCATTAGGTGGTAGTTGTAGACGATAAGCAACTACTCCAATCTTCTTGATGACTTCAAATGGACCGTAATATCTTTTGTTGAGCTTCTTTTGATCCCGGGAGTGTACATACTTCTAGTGATACTCCGTTAAGCGAAGGTACACTAAATCACCCACCAAGAATTCTTTATTTGCAAGTTTGCGAAGGTCATCATGCGTTGAGCCCGGTGTGGATTCTTTTTGATGAGTATACGTAAGCGTTGATGCTCTGCTAGGTTCGAATCAATGGAAGCCATTGTGGATGTGCCTTCTATATAATGGTCCAGTAATTGTCTTCCATATAAGGCCTGAAATGGAGTCATACCGATGGCACTGTGATGGGAGGTGTCGTAACAGAACTCAGCAAGGTGTAAAAACTTGTTCTAGTTACGAGGCTCATCATTGGTGTGACAACTGTCAATTCAAGTCATTCTCGGACTCATGCATCTTTATAAAAACCATTCATGCACCACATGCCATGGCCTAGTAGTATAGATTAGGTCAAAACCTTGCATAAACTAGGATCCAACTAAGATCTAGGACTAATATACTTGACACTTACAATTCTAGTAAGTTGCTTAACTACAATAGGAAATGTCAATGCTATAATTAGAATGAAACTTCAAACTTTGTTACAATTGAAAAAGGGTATAAAACCCTAAAAAAAATTAAAGTATTCTAATTATGCTTCAATGTGATGGTGAATATCAAACAATATTGCAAAAACCCTAAAAATTTCATATTGGAACAAATTGATGCTTAACAAGCTTAAGTATCACAAGCTAATATGAACAGAAATTAGATCATAATATGAAACAACTATAAAGTTGATGGCAAATTCATACACTTCATGATTCGAAATGTGACCCAAAAGTAAAATCCATGAATATCAAATTCTCACAAGCACATATTATGAATCCTTGTTAAAATTGTTGAATTATGATAAATTGATTCTTTTATATAAAAAAAAAATTAAATGATAGGTTATCATTATATAAATTATTTCAACAAATATAATTTTTGGAAGTCATTACCAAGTCTAAATACCTCAACAAAACCCAATAATTAAAACCTTAGGAGATTATGAAAATGTTTGAGTTTTATAAAATTTAAAATCTAGATTTATAAAAATTCAAGGGAGGCTATTATTATTTGATCAAATGCCAATAAAAATACCATATCCCTCTTAAATTTTCGTCCATTAGGCTTTTCCCTCTCCCCCATGCCTTAAAACCCATCATTACACCTCATTTGAACCACGTACACACTCCACCTCACACTCCTTCTCCAAGAAAACTCTCCCACTTCCAAGACCACTCCTACACATCAGAAAATCCTCCATTATCTGCCATAATTTCGATATAAAGGAATCCTTTAGGTGTTCTTGCTTCTCTCAAGATCAAAACCAAGGTAAACAACACAATCCTCTATCATAGTTTCATGATTTTACTTCCTCTTCTTCATAGTTTTCTCTTCTTTTCGGATTCTATGCCTTTCCATGGCTAGAAATCCTTATTTTTCCCTTGTGGTTTGTAGATTCTCACCATAACACAATGCATGTGTTTGAGATGGTGAAAATCCGGGATCAAACCCATGCAAGGAGTGAAAAAGATGCACATATGTTCATGTGACATCAAAATCGAGTATTACATCCTCTTCTCCATTTCTTTTATGTTCTTGCATGATCAAAAGCATTTAAACCATTTCTAGTACATCTTGGATGCTCATTCACTCCATGCATGTGCTAGAAATCGGACCTTAACAAAGGCATGCATGATGTTCTTGTCAAAATATCCTATGAATGCACTCAAAGCAAACATGCAATCTGCCAGATTACATTGTTCAGCTTTGAACGGACATAACTCGGTTATTTCTTAACCAAATCCTGATATTCTTTTTGTATTGGATAGTTTCACGAGTTAACGTTCAAACCCAACTGGTCTCACTGTAAAATATTAAGTATCGGATTTTTGACAATTTTTACAAAATGATTGCGCAAACAGCTCTTTTTCTGTGATCACCATTTTTTCCTTGCATGATCAATGGCCTTAAACCCAACCATAAATCGGGGGAAAAATACTTTAGAAACTTAACATATCCAGAGAATGATGGCTTAAATTTCGTGGCTTAAAACCCCACTGAATGGGCTACACAAATTCATGAACTTGAGCCACATTTACATCTCATGCACCATTGCGTGCAACATTTCTTAACTTGTTTGGGTTCAATACCCCTATTTCCCTTCTGAATAAATTTTGAACATTTTTCCTTTTGAAATCCCTCACATGCATGTAATAATCTGTAAAATACAAAAAGCTTTTATTATTTCTTTGATTTATTAAAATTATTGCTAGAAACCAAGGGCATAAATCACATAAAATACTTCCGGAGGTCAATAAATCCGGAATAAATTCATGGATGACCCTTATGGTGAATAATGACTCCTCACTAAATTTCATCAATTTTTGTTGCTGTTCTTGGATAAGGTGTCTAAGTCCATAACTTATTTGGTATATACTTGACCCGACCCGGCATGGTCCATTTGGGTTGCATCTCATCCAAACTATTTATGGATAATTTTATGAGAGTTATACACATATGTTTATTAATATATTATAAGTTATAATATATTAATATGAGATTATGTGATTTAATTAGTTTTAGTCTTTAATTAATTATGAATTAATTTAGAGATTAAAAGGAAGACTAATTAGATTATGGGCTATTGGTTTTATATAGTGTGGGCTAATGCTCTTTTGTTAATGGGCTAGGCTTATATGGAAGTCCATGGATGATCCATCGAGCTTTTAACCCATGGATCCTTGGAAATGAAAGGTCATGGGTTATTAGGGTTTCACCCGAACCATGCACACTATATAAGCATGCTTATGGAGCATGAAATGGTGCCTAAGGGTAACTAGTGAATTAGTGTGTGTGAGCTTGTGTGTGGCCGAAATATACAAGTGTATACACTCTCTCAAAGTTTTCCAAGAGTTTGTGGTGTTTTGTGATTCCATTTGAGGCATTCACACTATTGGTGATTGGCCCTCAAACTCATCAAGAACCAAACTCATCAAAAAGGTATGTAATCTCTTCTAACTCTTTATGTTGAAATGTTCCCCATGCCATGTTAGATAGGTTATAAACCTTGGAAAAATTATTATTTTTTGCATGTATTTAGACAAACATATATCCAAGGTTTATTAGGGTTGCATGCACACTTAGGAAGTGTTAGAATGCTCAAAACCCAACAGTGGTATCAGAGCCTAGGCTTGCTTGTTTGAATACTTGATGCAAATTGCTGAAAATCGAAGATTTTATGCTGTTTGCACAGCTGACTCGCCGTGTCCATGAAGGGACTCGACGAGTCCAAGGCAAAACTCATCCAACTCAGCGAGTTGGTTCATGCACTCGACGAGTTGGAACCCCAAACAGCATATCTTCGAGTTTTGGTGCAGGAATTGGTTTAGAATCATTACCTTAAACTGTTTTGGACTCATAAAACCTGTTTTCGATGTGTTAATGATGATGGTGGACCAATTTCAAAGTTATAATAAAAATTTCAATTTTATATGTGTTCATATGATTCTTGAAATTGTTGATGTGGATGTTCATGTTCATATGAGTTTTGTTAGATCATAGGAATTATTTGCAAATTGTTTGTTAGTCAATTCTTGATCTTAATGTGTTTTAATGGAATTCTTAATTTGTCCTCAAGTTATGGAATTTCAAGAGGTTTTCTTTTAAATGTTTCTTTTAAGAAGTTGTAGGTTACATTTTCTTGAAGAGTTTTTCCCATAAATGTTTTATGGACTCCATAACTTGTCCTCAAGTTATGGATTTCCAAGAGACTCTTCATTAAAAGCTTTAAAACACTTAATTAAAACTCATAAGTTATGAATATCCAAAAGTTTATTAATTGTTCAAAACTTGCCCTCAAGTTTTGTAATTTGGAAAAGTTTCACACACTTTAATAAACTTTAATTCCAATACTTAGAATTTTAAAAGTTAAAATTCAACACTTATACTATTTATAACATTAATGGTTAATTATATATATATATATATATATATATATATATATATATATGTATAAGAACAAGTCGTTTTACCGTTAGTAGGCCTCATTCACGAAGTCGGTCTATAAGGTGGGTATAAGGTTGTTGCCTATAAAATGGTGACTTAATGGGTGTCCACTCTCACCCACCGCTTGCTTGATCGGTGGAGGGTCGTTAGCCGAACCGGTAGGACAATGATTTAAAATTCCCATTAAAAGTATAATGAATATTATAAAGTAACTAAATATTTTTTTTATTTAATTCCCAATCTTAGTTACTTTAGGAAAAATGTGAATTTGGTGCTAGCCCATGGAATTCACACTTTGTACCTTACCAAGTCGTTGGTGGAGCGTGTGTGGGTAACCGACACACTAACTTGGACTAGTAAGGATCACGAAGGGTGACTTAATGTTTATCGTAGATCAATGGAGCGTGTGTGGGTAACCGGCACATTGATTAGGTGATAATATTAAGGGTACCAAGTGAATTGGTATGGTTATTCACACCTTGTTTTGTGATCCTCGGCATCCCAGTCACAAAATTTGAGAGGGCACACTCGAGATTGAAACATGCCATTGAAAAGTTCAATGAATCTCAAAAGATCTAGGAATTTCAAATCCAATTAAAACCTAATAAATTATTTCGTTTTTCATGGTGGAAATTGGTGAATCGTCATTCGCCTACCTTCAAATATTTTATAGTTTGGATTACGGCATCCCTATTCCAAATTATAAAATATTATGTTGGGTCCTAGCCTTAATATTTCATATTGGGTGTTATATTAAGGATTTTGAATCAACTAACTTGATTTTCTCCCATTATATATGTCTGGTTCAGACAACTATGATCTTCCCAAATCTCTTGAAGACGGTGTCCCTCAACATCATGCTTCACTTCCTCCACCTCCTCCAATTATTCTCCCTCACCCACAAGTTCTTGAAAAGTTTAAAGTCACTCAATCCCTATTTGGCAAGCATACTCTATGTGTGCTCACATCTTGAAGATAAAGTCACATATTGACAAGCCGGGAGAGTTGGGTGTCAAAGTCTCGTGAAAGTTGGATGTTCAATCACTTTCTTAGTAACATAGTGAGTCTCTTTGGGACTACTATGAGACAGACTATGACATGACCCTTAATGATGTTATCTATTTGCATAGTGTTGTGGAATCATCAATGATTTGGAACACCAGTAAAGCAAATTTGATTAAAAGAACAACTTCCCAAGTCTTAAATGGATATTGACAATGGTAGCATTGGATATCTAGAAAAAGATTTCTCTTCCCAATGGAAAGTGATCGGCCATAGTCAACTCGGTTGACCAAATGGTAAAGAGAAAGGCTAAGTCTGGGATAGTCTCATGTGCCATTACCAAAGGGTCCATGTGTTTTGTTGCCAAAGGGAGGGACACTGATTGCGAAGCTGCCATATTTACATGAAAGATCATAAGATTGATCAAGTCAAAAAGTTTGACTCTACTTCAGTTAAAGTCCACTGATTAACTCTATTAAGTTCCTATTTGGAGATTCTGATTACATAATGTGAATGGGTCAAATGTTGATGTTTTTAAGAATCAAAAGAAAAGATAGGAAGCTTAAAGTAAGTATACATTGATTCTAATTGTGAAGGTTGGTTTCAATCGCATGGTTCGGTAATCAGAATTTTGAGTTGTTGCTTAAGAGTTATAATATATTGTTTAGGAATAGATAACAACAAGATTTTCATGTGGATTGTAAGGATAAGTTTCTCCGCAAAGTTTTAAAATAAAAGAAAAAAGGGTTTTAATTTTATTTATTTTAAAAATATCCTTACAATGGCATCTGTGGAAAATTGTTGCTTATATGTTTCCAGTAATAGAAATATTGGAATGTGGATTTGATTCCTTCATTTGTGGTAGTGTCAGAATTTACCGAATGAAGAAAGTTTTTCATCACCCAAGTTTCAATTGGACAGAAACTTGGAATCATACAAGTTGTATTGTATGATGAATGAGAATTTTCATCTTTAAAAATTAAGACTAATTCTTTGATCACATGTATATGTGAGTCAATTGAAGGACTAAGGAATTAAGTACACTGGGTGTGCGCTGGTCAAGGTCCACCACAAAGATTGATTTGTCATGATTTACTAAATATTAGTAAATATGATTATACTTATAAGGTTAAGTATAATTCTGTAACATTGGAAAGGTTACAATGCATGACAAAACAAATGAGAAGAATCAAATTAGGCAGAAAGATAAAAGTTTCTCAAATCTGAAAGGATGGGAGAGTACTTTAGTATCATATTTCATGATCATCTTAATGATTATGAAACCATATCACAAATTCATACTCTAAGGACGTATTAGTGCATTGTTATGGCTAAGAAGAGAGGTCATGAATTGTTGGATTGGTTAAAATCAAGAAGATGAGTCATACTTCGTTCCAAAACAATTCTTAGAGTCATACTCCAAGATTGTAACCTTGAGTGACATAAAGGAAGATTTATTAACACTAGTCAAATGTAAGAGTAAAATGTTTTCTACTCTTGTACATTTGAGATTGGTAAGTTGTGATGTCTTGGATGAGACAAAGACCAACTAAGACCAATTGTGTGAAGTTTTAGTCTTGATAAGAATCCGCACTATCCCTTGAATATTTTTTTTGTCAAGGAATGGTTCTTGACTGGGGAAACTTATATGTCAAGGGGACAGTGGGAGCCTTAAAGATCCTGAAAGAGTTTCAAGATTTAATCAAGAGTAGAACCTGTAATTTATCACTAGCACACGACTTAAGGTTTGCAACCTATCGTGTTGACATAATTCTTATTTCTGTACCTACTTCAAATAAGTTGAATTTGCATGTGAGTTATCAGAGTTCAACTTGGAAGCATTGGTGGGCCTTGTGCTACCAAGGTGACAAGAAACTAAGATTGAACAAGTTTAATCCAGGTAAGGCTGAATTTGTCACTAACCTTATCTTGTGATTATGGTTTTGACAAATTCACGTGGATAGGAACTCATACACTATAAAATCTAAGTGTCATAAGGTTTCTCTCCGATTCATGAAAATGATGGTGAGGAAACACTTTCACTAAGTAGATTTTATGTAGATATCAATTGTGTTATTTGCATTTTCAAAAGTCGTTAGTGGAGCGTGTGTGGTTAACCGGCACACTAACATGGACTTGTGAGAAATGACAAATGCCTAAACAATTGAGACTATGATTACGTCATCCCTTTTCATAGTTCTGAAAATTGTTTATACACACATGGGAGCTATCTAAGAAAGGGTGTATGAATCTAAATTTTAGAAGTCCAATCGATTTCTGAATACATGTCAAAGCTAGTGGGAGCATAAATGTTATGCTGATAATCATCATGTTAGTGGGAGCATGATTATTACGTTTAGTGTTGCAAGTTAGCAATGTTAATTATAGAAAATAAAGTTTCAATTCGTGAAGTTGCAGGGGTTGAAAAGTTGTTTTGCTATAATTCTAGAAGCTTAGAATGAAATTTTAATCATCTTTAGTCAAGAATATATATGAATTTTGTGTTGGAATGGTTCAACTTGAAGAAATTCTATATATATTGCGGCATCCCTCCTCATAGTTCAATTTTGAATAACATGGCAAATAAAAAATATTGTAGCAAAAGACTAGTCTAGTATCATGTCTTTATGTGAGACATCATGAATCGTGTCCCATATGCTTCGGATATAGGATCGATTTCATGTTCTATAATATTCATCGTTTCTAAATTTTCCAAATGCTTAAGGCATTGAGAAGGGAAAGGTCTAGAACTGGATATGACTAAAGTGATTAAGCAATTGTCGAGGACAAATCTGAGGTTCGCCAAAGATTGGTTGATATAGGAAAGTTGGAAGTATGATGTAAGTTGTCGGAAAGGACCATATTGACATGTTCTGAAAAGAAGTAACTCTTGTTCGGAAATGATAATCAAAATGGGACTATGGAAATGTTTCCATAAGTGGAAGTTATTCAATCTATGTAAGATTAGAAAACCTTAATGCAAGAAGGATGTTCAAAGAAATGTACTTTGAATATGAGACTTCCGTTCCACAGAAGTTGACCTTCTTTGGAATACTCTGTAATGAATGGTGACAAGGTTTTGGTGACTTTGTGAATAATCATTACAATAGGAACATTGCATAAAAGTTTAAAATCTAACAGATTTTTTGGTAAATGATAGGAATTGGGGATTCTCACATTTACAATAAGGATTTGGGATTGTGAAATGAGTATTATTGGAATCATGTTTAATTGATCTACGTCACAATGTAAGGATCATAGACAAACATAGTGTGCATACTTGGAGTATGGCATAACTATTGTTTAGAAAACAAAGTGTACATGCTAGGAGCATGGGATGACTGTTGTTTTTTATTCAAGTCTTAAGTTGATTGTTTGAAACATTATACAATGAATAATGTGTAATCAATATGGTGATAAATAAAAGGTAGTTCTATTTATATTCAAAAGGGTTCTGAGACCATATTGGATTCGATTATCATTGTGTTTCATTCTGCATGTTTTGACTTCCAAAATAGCTAGGTTATTCTTTCCGAATGACTAAGTTATTTAAACACTCCACAGTCGTTCATATGTTGGAAGTAGGTATGAATCAAGACTGTCATGAATCGCGTTTGTAGATGGCTAAATGGGTTTAGTCATAGCAATGGTTGCTACAACATTCATGAGTGCTCATAAGTTATGAGTATTGGAATAAACCCATGCTCACTTATATCACTTCATGGAATTTATCTCGAGTGATCGTGAGACGGTAATATCATATAAATCTTCAAACCTAGACATATGAGTTGTTACCTATGAGTTGGTTGTGCATTGATTGCACGTAAACACATCAGTAACTTGATGTTATAAAACGTGCCTTTGTGTACAATTCAACAAGTAGTAGAACAAGCATATGAGTCGAAGTTTATATGTTCCTTCTATAAATAGAAGCGATATCAGGGCCCCTCGATGATTTTGTTGTGACCTATGTACCGGCCGGTCAGAACTAAATTGATGTGTTCAATTAAAGTTCTTTGTCAAACAAATCGGAAATCGGGAAACAAACTGCTGGACAATAAGTACGATGTTGTTCCATGTATTTGTCCGGCTGATATCATGAGGACAGAGGATTATATGATCACTTATCTAAAATGGCGCTTCATAGTTCAACAGAGTCTTCATAGTTCAACGGAGTTTTCGAGAGCTACGATTGCTAGTTGGTTCCTGAAGTAACATACGCAAATATAGTTATTAGACTTATCCAAGTGGGAGTCTGTTGGATAAGGTGTCTAAGTCCATAACTTATTTGGTATATACTTGACCCGACCCGGCATGGTCCATTTGGGTTGCATCTCATCCAAACTATTTATGGATAATTTTATGAGAGTTATACACATATGTTTATTAATATATTATAAGTTATAACATATTAATATGAGATTATGTTATTTAATTAGTTTTAGTCTTAAATTAATTATGAATTAATTTAGGGATTAAAAGGAAGACTAATTAGATTATAGGCTATTGGTTTTATATAGTGTGGCCTAATGTTGTTTTGTTAATGGGCTAGGCTTATATGGAAGTCCATGGATGATCCATCGAGCTTTTAACCCATGGATCCTTGGAAATGAAAGGTCATGGGTTATTAGGGTTTCACCCTAACCATGCACACTATATAAGCATACTTATGGAGCATGAAATGGTGCCTAAGGGTAACTAGTGAACTAGTGTGTGTGAGCTTGTGTGTGGCCGAAAAATACAAGTGTATACACTCTCTCAAAGTTTTCCAAGAGTTTGTGGTGTTTTGTGATTCCATTTGAGGCATTCACACTATTGGTGCTTGGCCCTCAAACTCCTCAAGAACCAAACTCATCAAAAAGGTATGTAATCTCTTCTAACTCTTTATGTTTAAATGTTCCCCATGCCATGTTAGATAGGTTATAAACCTTGGAAAAATTATTATTTTGCATGTATTTAGACAAACATAGATCCAAGGTTTATTAGGGTTGCATGCACACTTAGGAAGTGTTAGATTGCTCAAAACCCAACAGCTATTTGGTATGATTTCCGATTTTCTTTTGTTAGGATATAATAAATCACAAAACCACTTTAGAGAGTGTGCAAATTGTATCACAAAACCACTCCAGAAAAATAATTTCAACATTTTTCATCATGCCTTAATATATTTCCCAATTTTTGGTAATTATAATGGTCTAAAAATAGGAAAAATAGTTCTGATTATCTAAAATTCATGAAAATTTACCAGAACATCATGTCGTACAGTAAGAGGTTACATAAAACTTTTGAGGATTTTTCTCCACTGTAAACTATTTTTTCTCTTAATTTCTAAAGTTAATTACACTTAAATACACTTAAATACACATAAATACCCAAAACCGGATTATACAATAGGAAAACCACTTTTGGTATTTTTCCGAGGTTATTTATACTGTAAATGATGTTACAAAAATTTTTGGTAATTTATTTTAACTGTTTAATATTATTTCTTCAATTAATGATTATTTAAAGGAATAAAACAAGGAAAAATAGAAATACCTACTGAAAAATATCTTTTATATTTTTCCCAGCCTAGTTACGTATAATAACGGTTAAATAAAAATTTTGGGTAATTTTGGAAACTGTTTTCTATTTATTTCAATTTTTATTGGAATAAATGCTCAAAAATCATAAAATATAATTAAACAGCTTGGAAATCCATTTTTATATTTTGCCAGCTTAGTATTGTGTAATAACAATAAAATAAACAGTATGAGAATTTTTATGCTTTGAATGCTATTTTTTGTGAATTTATGTTGTTAAGAAGACTTAAAAATTTGAAAAATAGTTAACCATATTAAAAATTCAAAGAAAATTTTCTGGAAAACCTCTATTGTATTTACAATGAAACTACAAGGTTTGAGAATTTTTGGAAACTGTTTGATAATATTTTACATTTTTAGGAATATAAAACACTTTTAAATGTGTAGAAATACCTTTAATTTATATTACTAAATCTGGAAAATTAATATTCCAAAGTTGTAATTAATCGCACGATTTGTAGAATTTCATTATTTCAAAAAAAAGTGTAACCAATTAATATAAAATCTAATACTAAAACATAAATTGACATTTCACTATATCTAGAGTTTAGTATATTATCATTAGATTTCGGCATGGAAACTCACTAGTGTGTGTTTGATGTCGTAGGATCCCGGTAGTAAGACGTTGGTGCATTCCGAGGCACTACTTGTATCTACTCGAAACATTGTGAGTATTCACGTACTCCCCTATTTTTGGTTTTTTAAATGTTTTGGGGGTGGAAAAGCATGTCCTAAACTATTTTTATGTTCGTTGTATTTATTTTGACTTGTATGAAACTTGGTTGCTATATTTCGTATGTATGTGTATGTTACTTTAATTCATGAGGACAGTATCGCGGTTAAGTCCCTGGAATCTCTAGACACAACCTATTGACTCTTTTGAGCCTATGGTTATTATGGATAGCGTTATCAGGAGGTAGACAACTCCTCACTCGCACGATTCGCTTGAGTGCATTTTACCATTTTATACACTATGTTTGCGATACACATAGTAGTCAATATGGCACGATTCGGTCATTAGGCTTGGGTTGTGAAATCATGAATGGAAACTTGATGCACATACTATTGTTTATGCACATACGAAACTTGTATTCCCATGTTAGCAACGACACTTGTATACTTATTTTAGCAATGAAACTTGAATACTTATTTTAGCAACGAAACTTGTTACTCATTATAGCAATAAACTTGTTATTTATTATGGCAATGAACTCGTTTATCAATTATAGCAATCAACTTTGTTTCTCATTAAAGCAATGTACTTGTATTTACGAAAAGCCTTATTTCAAGCTCGATTTTATAAACTTGTGAACTCACCAACTATTTGTATAGTTGACGCTCATTTTACATGCTTTTTCAGGAAATAATTAGTAAGTGGATATAAAGGTTCATCATCATAGAGCATGCTGCATCGTGTTGAAGCTATTATGAAGTTATATTATGAACAATGTTATTTTGGAAAACTTGTACTTTGTTTCTTTTTAAGCTATGGGTTGTAAACTTTTAAATACTGTTATGGTGATGTATCTTTATCTTTTGCAATGAAACCGTTATCGTTGTCATATCTTGCGTTTTCGCTTTAGCGGGGTGTGACAGAAGTGGTATCAGAGCTAAAGTTATAGAGAACATCGGTTTTCCTTTAAGAAAACACAACCTATAACCAAACTTATAAAAATTCTTTTTACATCAAACATATTACTAGTATAATTAGGTCGGGAGTTGTATTATTTGACCTCGATTAAACATAGCTTGATCACCTATGTTTAATTAAGGAAAGACTTATACAAAACCTGAACTAATTAGAATGGGAATATGTTCAACAAAAAAAAAATATTTTAGAAAACTTTATTGCAAAAATTCAAAAGGTTAATTTTGGTGTGTGTAAGCATTGCATATTATAGGCATACATTGTCATTTATTTCATATCTCATTGAAATTATGTCTCAGTCCACTATGTCAACATCGCCATCTTCCCGCGCTGCCGCCTCAGCCGATGAGTCCGGCTACGTCACTATTATCCCTCGACGTAATCCCCCCGCCTCGGTAGAAGAAGACCCATCAGAGGACACAGAAGATACAGGGAACTCGGTGGAGATCAGTAATGACAACGCCCCGAGTCAACGACGCGAGGCATCACCTTCATCGATGTTGCCACAACCACCACTTTATGGACTTTGCATTCAGAGGACGGCGAGGAAGAGTGTTCCAATTCCAGGAAGGATAGCCACCAACACAGCAGGACATGGCACGGCAGCACCTAGCGGGGTAGGACCCAGCGTTGCAGGACCGAGAGCACCCTCACCACAGCGAGTCATAGGGATACCTCTCAGGCAGCCCGGTATGACCCCGGAGGAGTCCCGTAGATTGAAGTCGATGGCAGCGGGCCTACGTCACAGTCTCGCTGTGATAGTTGGGCATCAGGAAGTTTTGGATGAAGTCTTTACAAGGATGGAAATCCTGTTTCAGCATTCGATGGAGGTTGGTGACACTGCTAGTGCTGCTAGACGAGTGGTAGGTCGTGCGATGACCGCATATTATGTGCTTGTTGGGCTATTACTGATTGTGGTGTTGATGTTTCTTGTTGGGATAGCGATTACTGTTTGGTTATGATTTCAGTATTTTATTTTATTTTGTCATGAAATGAAAACCGATGTTGGGTGTCTTTTGGGAAAATCATTTAAAACTTTATTTTGGGATTGATGTATTGGTTTGGTTTTAAGACAATTTCGAATGGTAATGAAGAATTTTATTTTATGTTTGAAAACTTTTACTATGAGGTCAAACCCTAGAATTTATTTGGTAAATGGTCGAATAAAGAGATTTTTCTTTTCTTTTCTTCTTAAAATATATATGCCTAGTATTAATGCAAACTAATGATTTTACAAAACTTACGGTTTTCAAAATAGTAGTGAACTAAATATTATACATTATTTTATGTATTTATACGTATTTATTCTCTTGTGTAATAGAACCATGTCAGGAAGGCCTAATCGCGGGCGCCCATAGAACGAAACACCCGATGTTGCTCAAATTGTAGCACAACAACTCATGGAAGCAATCCCAAACATTGTTACTCAAGTAACTACAGGATTTAATGCTAACCAAGGAAGTAGTGGAGGAAAACGGGGAAACAATGAAAGAGAATGCAACTACAAGTCCTTTATGGCCTGTAAACCTAAGGAGTTCCATGGAAAGGAAGGTGCGGTCGGGTTGCTGAAATGGATTGACAGCATGGAGTCGGTCCTTGACATTAGCAAATGCCTCGAGCGCAACAAAGTTGAGTATGCAACTTGCCTACTCCAAGATAGGGCATTGACCTGGTGGAATACTCTAGTGCAAACCCGAGGCCGTGCAGCGGCATATCAGCTAACTTGGGAAGACCTAAAGAAGCTACTGATAGAGGAGTATTGTACCAAGGATGAAATTCAGAAGCTTAAATCTGAGTTTTGGAACCATTCTATGGTTGGAACACAAATAGGGAAGTACACAGTCCGATTTCATGAATTAGCAAAACTGGTACCTCACATGGTTACTCCTGAGGAGAAACGGATAGATCGTTACATCTGCGGTCTGGCACCAGAGATTCGGGGAATGGTTACTTTAGCAAACCCAACTACAATTCAAAGTGCAGTGACTTTGGCAAATCGATTGACTAACGACATGATTCGGACTAAGAATTCGGTAAAGGGAAGCTATGGTGAAAAGAGAAAGATAGAAAATCAAGGAGAAAAGAAAAATGATGGTGGTTCAGGGAGGAAGCAAAAAACCACAAGAAATTTCATGGTGAGAACACAGGAACAAGAGTCGGTGAGGACTCGGGGACGGGGGCAGTACATAGGGCCTCATCCAAAATGCGATAAGTGTAGCTTCCATCATGAAAGAGCATGTGCAGTGTGTCGAAAATATAATCGAACGGGCCATACAGCCAAGTATTGTAGGCTGAATATGGATGAAAAAAGGGCATGTTACGAGTGTGGGAGTACTGATCACTGTAACGCCCGTAGATCCGGGCTAGTCAATTTAGAGGCAATAGGGGTCGAAAATGACTTTTCGACAAAAGATTACTTAGAATAAATAATCTTAACCAAGTTGTAGAATATGTCACAAGGTTTCCGTACATATAAAAAACGCCAAAATCCGAGTTATAACGAAGAAGTTATGGCCCGTCGAAGTTTTACGGCAAAACCGACACGGCACCGGGAGACGTAAATAGTGAATTTACGATAGAGCGAGATTTAGCCTTAGCAATCTAAACAAAAGTTGTAGAAAATGTTAAACTAAGAGCATCGATAAAAAAGAACGCCCAAATCTGACTTCGTATGAAGAAGTTATGATTTTTCTAAGATTCGGCTTAGCAGTGTACAACCCAAAACTCGAATTTTAGTTCGAGCAGTTTTTGGCTTACGTGACCTAAATGAGAGTTGAAGATCTCATTAATAGGAACTCAACGGTAAAAATACAGACGAAAACGGAGTCCGTATGAAGGAGTTATGAACTCTTCGCGGTCATTTAACAGTCTAAAGGCCTCCTACTGTTAAATTTGAGATCGGTCGAGAATTAGCTGACGGAGTCTAAACGAAAGTTGTAGATCTTGATTTTACCTATGTGTGGATATAAAGAACGTTGAAAACGGAGCTCGTATGCGAAAGTTATGATTTTTCTAAGTTTGAAGGTTGATACGCGATAGGGGGTGACGTGGCACCACCAGAATTGGACACGTGGCACCACCAGAAGGCCACCATATGGACTGAATCGACGAGTCATGACTCAGACTCGGCGAGTCCACCAGTCAGGCCTCCTATAAATAGAGGTGCCGGGCATTCACTTCTCCTCACCCCTCACCCCTCTTCTTTCTCTCTCTATACTCTCTCTCTAAGCTCCCTTAAGCCCCTAAAAGCCTAGGTAAACCCCCTAGCACCCGAAGGAAGCACCGAGGCTCCCGGAGTCCCGAGAAAAAGGAGTTTTTCGGTTTCGAAATGCTGCTCCAATTAAGTTCCGGTTTTCGATAAAATTCGCTGTAAGTATGCTACGCTTACGCAATTTTTAATATAGCTTCCAAATAATTATAGGAATGTTATTAGGTCCTTAAAATAATTATTTGGGCTATTATTATGAGTTATATTGAGCATTATTAACGCTTAATAACAGTTAAACTGATTAATGAGTCGCGGTTATCGTTAAACTAAACCCTAGTTGTATCGGTACTAGGTTTTATCGAAGGAACATCGTTTTGAGAGTATCGAAGCGTTGTCCGAGTGTTGACTCACCACCTAATCAGGTGAGTGCATGGTCCCTTTCATCTTACACATAGATATGAAGTATTTTAATATAAATTACGTGCTATGTCTACATATTGTCTGAATACTTGTTGACTATGCTGGATGAATGATTTATACATGTTTTAAATGATTTAAACTGTATATTTATTTTATATCTACAAATATGTTGGGATAAAACATGGGTAGATGAAATAGTTGGTGAATGACGAAATAAAATAATGAGAGATAGGTGATGATAAGAAGGTGATGACAGATAGGTGATTATGAATCGGTGATGTAGGATACTAAAACCTTGTCCGACAATTTGGCGATGTAGTCATCTACCAGAGTATAGGTGACGACCGCAGACTATTATAGACAACCCCATGGAAACACCAGCAGGCTAGTAACCTGTAGGTGATGAATTACGAGTCCAGGCGATGTTGTGGCTACGTATTCATGCGATGATAGTCTAACCCTTATTATGAATTACGAGTCCAGGCGATGTTGTGGCTACGTATTCATGCGATGATGGTCTAACCCATATTATGAATTACGAGTCCAGGCGATGTTGTGGCTACGTATTCATGCTATGATAGTCTAACCCATATTATGAATTACGAGTCCAGGCGATGTTGTGGCTACGTATTCATGTTATGATAGACTAACCCTTATCATGATTTACAAGTCCAGGTGATGTTTTGGCTGTGTAATCATGCGATGACACCCTAAATCTTGCTAGACACATATTGAGGGAGTAATCCCCAGAATAGTATTTTCTATGCAATATTGGCGATGATCCTTAGGTAAAGTTCGTAGGAACAATCATATAGGAGATGACCCTTGAGATAATATCTTTAGGAAAGACTAAAAGAAGATAATGGGGATGGGTAATTGGGTTGAGTGTTTGATTGTTTAAACATAATAACTATATTATTATGGGTTGAAAACCCTATGTACTCACCAGGTTTCCCAACCTGACCCACTCAGTTTATTTATATCACAGGTGTTGATACGAAGTCACTTTGCACTGAGAGATTTAAAGAGATGTAGATCACTAGTGTAAATAAATGTAAGTTCTGTTTATGCTTATGTTTCTGTATTAACGATGACATCCCAAATGTTTTAAGATGAATAAAAATACGTTTCTTCGAAAATGTTTTAATAACGTATTTATCGTGTTTTTCTGGGAACAAATTCCGCAACCTTTTATAAAATGAAGTACTCTGATTTTTACAAAGCATAAACAAAATCGGTCTTTTCTGGCCGTGATTTTCGGGATGTCACAGTTGGTATCAGAGCATTAGTTTAAGCGAACTAGGAATATGGATTTATTTCTAGACTTAAACTTAGAATGCTAGGCGATGATTGTGAGGTGTGAGCACTAGCTTATTTTAGGAATGATGCCTAAATTGCTTTTATGTGCTAAATGATTAGTTATGCTATAGTTTGATCGGATCTATGGTCTATTGCCGACCGGATCTGGAAACCTTATGTGTTTAGGATTCTAAACGTACGACTACGATATTAGAACTAGCATATAAACGTTTCGGAGTGATAAGGATGATTTAACCGTCAATCCTAAGTACAGATCTAGATTCACCTTATTCGGTGTATAGATCAAGATGGCAAGAACCCGCAACGGGAACGCGAATGCAAATAGGAATAGAAACCGACCCCTAGTGATTGAGCAAATACCGGTGATGGAGGCCGCTGCTGAGCCAGTCTCGATGGCCGGAGTGCAAGCGATGATCCAAGCGATGTTGGATCGTCAAATGGAGGAAACTAGGCGTTTGCTCCAGCAAAATCGAGAGGAAGCGACCGTTCAGATCGAACAGCCCGAGTTGAACGAAGGGCAGACTGAGGAGGGAAACTGCAGTGGGACTGTTGGTCAAGCCAACCCACCAATAGTTAGGCAAAACCATCAGGATGGAGGAAATGATGGACGTGGATGCAAATACAAGGATTTCATGGCATCCAAACCACCGAGTCTATCTAGAAGCCCGACGCCGGTGGAAGTCATAAACTGGATCTCCGAGATGGAGACGATGTTTGAGAGTTGTGAGTGTAGCAACAGGCAAAAGACCGCTCTCGCGGTTCCTCTGTTGAAATCTGGAGTACTAAGCTGGTGGAAGCTACTAGCTGATTCAATGCCCAAAGGAGAAGCGAGCAAAATGTCATGGGAGGATTTTCTGGTACAGCTAAAAATGCAGTACTGCTCTGAACAGGATCTTTTGGAAATCAACAACGAGTTTCAGAATCTAAAGAAGGGAAAGATGAGCGTCATCGAGTACGCTGCAAGTTTTACGGAGAAAATGAAGCTTGTTCCGTATCTAGTTCCAACTGAACTCTCCAAGGTCAATAAGTTTGCCCACGGACTACCAGCAGACTTTGGTCCAATGGTCAAACAAGCAACCACTTTGAAAGCCGCCATCTGGGCAGCCAAGAATGTCGAGACCCAAATAAGAGAAAAGGGTCTGGAGAAAGTTGAAGTTGGTGAGAAGAGGAAGTTGGAAGGATCCTCAAGACCTGATAATAAGGGAAAGGTCTCGAAGTCTAACCTGGACGACCGAAGGAATGAAGCTAAGTGGTGTGAGAAGTGAAAGAAGAAGCACTTTGGAAGATGCGATGGAGAAGTGACATGCTATAAGTGTGGTAGGACCGGTCACTATTCCAGAGATTGTACATTCTACAACAAGAAGTGCTACGAATGTGGAAATAATGGGCATATTTCAAAGAACTGCCCAAAGAAAAATAAAGCAGCAAGACCAAAAACGCCACCAAGGCCAAGGGCATTTCACATGATCCTCGACGAAGAAGAAAACCGTGCGAGGAATCAAGGATGAGGACTTCTTACCCGAAGAACGGATGATGCAGTAGCCATAGTTTCGTATGATGTAGCCTAGTAGAGGCATAGTCTAGGGTGAACGTGAACACCTATGTAATAGTTTCAAAAAAAAAAAAAAATTCTTTGCTTTGTTATCTGGTGTGTGAAATTGTTGTGTGATTTGCTTCATGGTGACTTGGGAAAACTGCGAAACAATACTTGGGACGAGTATGAGTAGGTGTGAATGGTAGTAGAGGCCTATACTACCGGAAGCACATGACTCACGCTTGGATCAGGGAAAGTCACAAGGTTACCAAGAAACTAGTAATTGATTTCGATTTATTCAAGTGTGTTGTTACCATTGTTTCGGTAATAACTAAGACGATTGTTGATATTCCGACCCTAGTGGTCATATCAAATTGAGTCCGACTACGATGAGTATGTTACGTGGTTCAGAGAACCAAGTTTGATGTAGCGTCCGACTTAAACCAAAGGATTGAAATCAAAGCGATTAATAGAAGTATCGCGCTCGTTGTTAAAAGAAGATGGTTGCTAGAGATGCTACCTTTTTAGATGTGACTAGAACATGAAGGAAGGTATAGACTGTTATGGAATTTGACTCTAAGAGACCTGAGTCTGAGCATTGCAACATACGATGAGAGGTCATTAGAATATGACACATCGGTCCATTGTGTTAATAAAAGAACTTATCTTAAGTTCGTATCCAGTGAGGATCGAGATTGTGACTTGAAGGTCATGATTTGGAGTCTAACGTGAGATAGAGAGCGTACGCAAGATCGAGCACCGCCTGTAGTCAAGGAGTCTAAGAGTTAGATACACGTTCGAAGAAACCTCGAAGTTATGACTTAGGATGAATAGATAACAAATGGAGTCATCATGTGAGCCATGTTTCGTTGATGATTCCGGGACGTAATCATCCTAAGGGGGAGATAATTGTAACGCCCGTAGATCCGGGCTAGTCAATTTAGAGGCAATAGGGGTCGAAAATGACTTTTCGACAAAAGATTACTTCGAATAAATAATCTTAACCAAGTTGTATAATATGTCACAAGGTTTCCGTACATATAAAAAATGCCGAAATCCGAGTTATAACGAAGAAGTTATGGCCCGTCGAAGTTTTACGGCAAAACCGGCACGACACCAGGAGACGTAAATAGTGAATTTACGATAGAGCGAGATTTAGCCTTAGCAATCTAAACAAAAGTTATAGAAAATGTTAAACTAAGAGCGTCGATAAAAAGAACGCCCAAATCTGACTTCGTATGAAGAAGTTATGATTTTTCTAAGATTCGGCTTAGCAGTGTACAGCCCGAAACTCGAATTTTAGTTCGAGCGGTTTTTGGCTTACGTGACCTAAATGAGAGTTGAAGATCTCATTAATAGGAACTCAACGGTAAAAAGACAGACGAAAACGGAGTCCGTATGAAGGAGTTATGAACTCTTCGCGGTCATTTAACAGTCTAAACGCCTCCTACTGTTAAATTTGAGATCGGTCGAGAATTAGCCAACGGAGACTAAATGAAAGTTGTAGATCTTGATTTTACCTACGCGTGGATATAAAGAACGTCGAAAAAGGAGCTCGTATGCGAAAGTTACGATTTTTCTAAGTTTGAAGGCTGATACGCGATAGGGGGTGACGTGGCACCACCAGAATTGGACACGTGGCACCACCAAAAGGCCACCACATGGACTGACTCGACGAGTCATGACTCAGACTCGGCGAGTCCACCAGTCAGGCCTCCTATAAATAGAGGTGCCAGGCATTCACTTCTCCTCACCCCTCACCCCTCTTCTTTCTCTCTCTATACTCTCTCTCTAAGCTCCCTTAAGCCCCTAAAAGCCTAGGTAAACCCCCTAGCACCCGAAGGAAGCCCCGAGGCTCCCGGAGTCCCGAGAAAAAAGAGTTTTTCAGTTTCGAAATGCTGCTCCAATTAAGTTCTGGTTTTCGATAAAATTCGCTGTAAGTATGCTACGCTTACGCAATTTTTAATATAGCTTCCAAATAATTATAGGAATGTTATTAGGTCCTTAAAATAATTATTTGGGCTATTATTATGAGTTATATTGAGCATTATTAACGCTTAATAATAGTCAAACTGATTAATGAGTCGCGGTTATCGTTAAACTAAACCCTAGTTGTATCGGTACTAGGTTTTATCGAAGGAACATCGTTTTGAGAGTATCGAAGCGCTGTCCGAGTGTTGAGTCACCACCTAATCAGGTGAGTGCATGATCCCTTTCATCTTACACATAGATATGAAGTATTTTAATATAAATTACGTGCTATGTGTACATATTGTCTGAATACTTGTTGACTATGCTGGATGAATGATTTATACATGTTTTAAATGATTTAAACTGTATATTTATTTTATATCTACAAATATGTTGGGATAAAACATGGGTAGATGAAATAGTTGGTGAATGACGAAATAAAATAATGAGAGATAGGTGATGATAAGAAGGTGATGACAGATAGGTGATTATGAATCGGTGATGTAGGATACTAAAACCTTGTCCGACAATTTGGAGATGTAGTCATCTACCATAGTATAGGTGACGACCGCAGACTATTATAGACAACCCCGTGGAAACACTAGCAGGCTAGTAACCTGTAGGTGATGAATTACGAGTCCAGGCGATGTTGTGGCTACGTATTCATGCGATGATAGTCTAACCCTTATTATGAATTACGAGTCCAGGCGATGTTGTGGCTACGTATTCATGCGATGATAGTCTAACCCATATTATGAATTACGAGTCCAGGCGATGTTGTGGCTACGTATTCATGCGATGATAGTCTAACCCATATTATGAATTACGAGTCCAGGCGATGTTGTGGCTACGTATTCATGTTATGATAGACTAACCCTTATCATGATTTACAAGTCCATGTGATGTTTTGGCTGTGTAATCATGCGATGATACCCTAAATCTTGCTAGACACATATTGAGGGAGTAATCCCCGGAATAGTATTGTCTATGCAATATTGGCGATGATCCTTAGGTAAAGTTCGTAGGAACAATCATATAGGAGAAGACCCTTGAGATAATATCTTTAGGGAAGACTAAAAGAAGATAATGGGGATGGGTAATTGGGTTGAGTGTTTGATTGTTTAAACATAATAACTATATTATTGTGGGTTGAAAACCCTATGTACTCACCAGGTTTCCCAACTTGACCCACTCAGTTTATTTATATCACAGGTGTTGATACGAAGTCACTTTGCACTGAGAGAATTAAAGAGATGTAGATCACTAGTGTAAATAAATGTAAGTTCTGTTTATGCTTATGTTTCTGTATTAACGATGACATCCCAAACGTTTTAAGATGAATAAAAATACATTTCTTCGAAAATGTTTTAATAACGTATTTATCGTGTTTTTCTGGGAACAAATTCCGCAACCTTTTATAAAATGAAGTACTCTGATTTTTACAAAGCATAAACAAAATCGGTCTTTTCTGGCCGTGATTTTGGGGATGTCACAATCACCTCCGCAATGCTTGTCCCAAACTAAACAGGGGGCCTGGTAACAATGGACAAGGCGAAACTAGGCAAAATTTCAAGGAAATCAAGGTGGGCGGCCAAGAGGTGTAGCCTTTGTGATTGGTGCAGAAGAAGCTCGTCAAAACCCTGATGTGATTACAGGTACGTTCCTCCTAAACAATCACTTTACATGTGTAATATTCGATGCAGGAGCAGATAGGAATTTCGTTTCTTTAGCATTTAGACCATTGATTGACTTGAAATTGAGAAAGATGAGGAATGCTTATGCTATTGAACTTGCTGATGGGTATGAAATTAGGGCTAATGATATAATTCCTGGTTGTACTATGAATTTAGCTGATAAACTCTTTAGCATTGACCTAATTCCTATAGAGCTAGGTAGTTTTGATGTGATAGTAGGAATGGATTGGTTATCCAAAAATAAAGCGGACATTGGTTGTTACGAGAAAGTCACTAGAGTGCCTCTCCCTAATGGAGAAACCCTTATCATACACGGTGAGAAGCCAAGAAGAAGTTTAAACATAGTATCAAGTATGAAGATTCACAAATACCTGAAGAAGAATTGTATTGCATTCATGGCCCACGTGCTAGAAAGAAAACCTGAAGCTAAGCAACTCAAGGAGATTCCAGTGGTTCAAAACTATCCTGAGGTGTTTCCGGAGGAATTGCCCAGTCTACCGCCTCACAGACAGGTCGAATTTCGGATAGGCTTAAAGCTGCTAGAGATCGTCAAAAAAGTTATGCGGATAATCGTCAAAAACTATTAGAATTCCAAGTAGGAGACAACGTACTTTTAAAAGTGTCGCCTTGGAAAGGGATTGTACGTTTTGGTAAGAAAGGAAAACTAAGCCCGAGATATGTTGGACCCTTTGAAATCATTGAAAGGATTGGTCCGTTAGCTTATGAACTTCAATTGCATCAAGAGTTAAGCGCCATTCATGACACATTCCACGTCTCTAATCTTAAGAAATGTCTAGCCGACGAAGCATTGATAGTACCCCTGGAGGAAATTAAGATCAATGATAAGCTAAACTTCGTTGAGGAACCGATAGAAATCCTTGACAGGGAGGTTAAACAACTTAAGCGAAGTAAGATCCCCATTGTAAAAGTTAGATGGAACTCAAAACACGGGCCGGAGTACACCTGGGAGCGTGAGGACTTTATGAAGGAAAAATATCCACAACTTTTCCCATGTGATGACAAGCAATGACATAGAATGAATTTCGGGACGAAATTCTTTTTAAGTGGGGGATACTGTGACAACTGTCAATTTAGGTCATTCTCGGACTCATGCATCTTTATAAAAACCATTCATGCACCACATGCATGGCCTAGTACTATAGATTAGGTCAAAACCTTGCGTAAACTAGGATCCAACTAAGATCTAGGATTAATATACTTGACACTTACGATTCTAGTAAGTTGCTTAACTACAATAGTAAATACCAATGCTATAATTAGAATGAAACTTCAAACTTTGTTACAATTGAAAAAGGGTATAAAACCCTAAAAATAAATTAAAGTATTCTAATTATGCTTCAATGTGATGGTGAATATCAAACAATATTCCAAAAACCCTAAAAATTTCATATTGGAACAAATTGATGCTTAACAAGGTTAAGTATCACAAGCTAATATGAACAAAAATTAGATCATAATATGAACCAACTATAAAGTTGATGGCAAATTCATACACTTCATTATTCGAAATGTGAACCAAAAGTAAAATCCATGAATATCAAATTCTTACAAGCACATATTATGAATCCTTGTTAAAATTGTTGAATTATGATAAATTGATTCTTTTATAAAAAAAAATTAAATGATAGGTTATCATTATATAAATTAGTTTAACAAATATAATTTTTGGAAGTCGTTACCAAGTGTAAATACCTCAACAAAACCCAATAATTAAAATCTTAGGAGATTATGAAAATGTTTGAGTTTTATAAAATTTAAAAGCTGGATTTATAAAAATTCAAGGGAGGCTATTATTATTTGATCAAATGCCAATAAAAATACCATATCTCTCTTAAATTTTCGTCCATTAGGCTTTTCCCTCTCCCCCATGCCTTAAAACCCATCATTACACCTCATTTGAACCACCTACACACTCCACCTCACACTCCTTCTCCAAGAAAACTCTCCCACTTCCAAGACCACTCCTACACATCAGAAAATCCTCCATTCTCTGCCATAATTTCGAGATTAAGCAATCCTTGAGGTTTTCTTGCTTCTCTCAAGATCAAAACCAAGGTAAACAACAGAATCCTCTATCATAGTTTCACGATTTTACTTCCTCTTCTTCATAGTTTTCTCTTCTTTTCGGGTTCTATGCCTTTCCATGGCTAGAAATCCTTATTTTTCCCCTGTGGTTTGTGGATTCTCACCATAACACAATGCATGTGTTTGAGATGGTGAAAATCCGGGATCAAACCCATGCAAGGAGTGAAAAAGATGCACATATGTTCATGTGACATCAAAACCGAGTATTACATCCTCTTCTCCATTTCTTTTGTGTTCTTGCATGATCATAAGCATTTAAACCATTTCTAGTACATCTTGGATGCTCATTCACTCCATGCATGTGCTAGAAATCGGACCTTAACAAAGGCATGCATGATGTTCTTGTCAAAATATCCTAAGAATGCACTCAAAGCAAACATGCAATTTGCCAGATTACATTGTTCAGGTTTGAACGACCATAACTCGGTCATTTCTTAACCAACTCCTGATATTATTTTTGTATTTGATAGTTCCACGAGTTAATTTTCAAACCCAATTGGTCTCACTGTAAAATATTAAATATCGGATTTTTTGCAAGTTTTACCAAATGGTTGCGCAAACAGCTCTTTTTCTGTGATCACCATTTTTGCCTTGCATGATCAATGGCCTTAAACCCAACCATAAATCTGGGGAAAAATACTTTAAAAACTTAACATATCCAGTGAATGATGGCTGAAATTTCGTGGCTTAAAACCCCACTGAATCGGCTACACAAATTCATGAACTTCTTCCACATTTACATCTCATGCACCATTGCATGCAACATTTCTTAACTTGTTTGGGTTCAATACCCCTATTTCCCTTCCGAATAAATTTTGAATGTTTTTCCTTTTGAAAACCCTCACATGCATCTAATAATCTGTAAAATACCAAAAGCTTTTATTATTTCTTTGATTTATTAAAATTATTGCTAGAAACCAAGGACATAAATCACATAAAATACTTTCGATGGTCAATAAATCCGAAATAAATTCACGGATGACCCCTATGGTGACTAATGAGTCCTCACTAAATTTCATCAATTTTTGTTGCTGTTTGGTATGATTTCCGATTTTCTTTTGTTAGGATATAATAAATCACAAAACCATTTTAGAGAGTGTGCAAATTGTATCTAACAATTTTCGCATACCTTACCTGTTATGGGTGACTCAGAAAAATAATTTCAACATTTTTCATTATGCCTTAATATTTTTCCCAATTTTTGGTAATTTAAATGGTCTAAAAATAGGAAAAATAGTTCTGGTTATCCAAAATTCATGAAAATTTATCAGAACATCATGTTGTACAGTAGGAGGTTACATAAAACTTTTGAGGATTTTTCTCCACTGTAAACTATTTTTTCTCTTAATTTCTAAAGTTAATTACACTTAAATACACTTAAATACACATAAATACTCAAAACCAGATTATACAAGATGAAAACCACTTTTGGTATTTTTCCCAAGTTACTGATACTGTAAATGATGTTACAAAAATTTTTGGTAATTTATTTTAACTGTTTAATATTATTTCTTCAATTAATGATTATTTAAAGGAATAAAACAAGGAAAAATAGAAATACCTACTGAAAAATATCTTTTATATTTTTCCCAGCCTAGTTACGTATAATAACAGTTAAATAAAAGTTTTGGATAATTTTGGAAACTGTTTTCTATTTATTTCAATTTTTATTGGAATAAATGCTCAAAAATCATAAAATATAATTAAACAGCTTGGAAATCCATTTTTATATTTTTTCCAAGGTTAGTAATGTGTAGTAACAGTAAAATAAAAAGTTTGAGAATTTTTATCCTTTGAATGCTATTTTCTGGAAAACCTCTATTGTATTTACAATGAAAATACAAGGTTTGACAATTTTTGGAAACTTTTTGATAATATTTTACATTTTTAGGAATATAAAACACTTTTAAATGTGTAGAAATACCTTTAATTTATATTACTAAATCTGGAAAATTAATATTCCAAAGTTGTAATTAATCCCACGATTTGTAGAATTTTATTATTTCAAAAAAAAGTGTAACCAATTAATATAAAATCTAATACTAAAACATAAATTGACATTTCACTATATCTAGAGTTTAGTATATTATCATTAGATTTCAGCATGTAAACTCACTAGTGTGTGTTTGATGTCGTAGGATCTCGGTAGTAAGACGTTGGTGCATTCCGAGGCACTACTTGTATCTACTCGAAACATTGTGAGTATTCACGTACTCCACTATTTTCGGTTTTTTAAATGTTTTGGGGGTGGAAAAGCATGTCCTAAACTATTTTTATGTTCGTTGTATTTATTTTGACTTGTATGAAACTTGGTTGCTATATTTCGTCTGTATGTGTATGTTACTTTAATTCATGAGGACAGTATCGCGGTTAAGTCCCTGGAATCTCTAGACACAACCTATTGACTCTTTTGAGTCTATGGTTATTATGGATAGCGCTATCAGGAGGTAGACAACTCCTCACTCGCACGATTCGCTTGAGTGCATTTTACCATTTTATACACTATGTTTGCGATACACATAGTAGTCAATATGGCACGATTCGGTCATTAGGCTTGGGTTGTGAACTCATGAATGGAAACTTGATGCACATACTATTCTTTATGCACATACGAAACTTCTATTCCCATGTTAGCAACGGCACTTGTATACTTATTTTAGCAATGAAACTTGAATACTTATTTTAGCAACGAAACTTGTTACTCATTATAGCAATAAACTTGTTATTTATTATGGCAATGAACTCGTTTATCAATTATCGCAATCAACTTTGTTTCTCATTAAAGCAATGTACTTGTATTTACGAAAAGCCTTATTTCAAGCTCGATTTTATAAACTTGTGAACTCACCAACTATTTTCATAGTTGACGCTCGTTTTACATGCTTTTTCAGGAAATAATTAGTAAGTGGATATAAAGATTCATCATCATAGAGCATGCTGCATCGTGTTGAAGCTATTATCAAGTTATATTATGAACAATGTTATTTTGGAAAACTTGTACTTTGTTTCTTTTTAAGCTATTGGTTGTAAACTTTTAAATACTGTTGTGGTGATGTATCTTTATCTTTTGCAATGAAACCGTTATCATTGTCATATCTTGCGTTTCCGCTTTAGCGGGGTGTGACAACTGGTGAAGGAACAAAGATAATTTTGAAGACACTAGTTAACCACCTCAGTTTAACCATTAGACTGTGGGTGATAGGTTGTGGAATAATGAAGGTGTGTGCCCGGTTGCTTGAAGAGTTCTCGCCAAAATGATCTCATAGGGTCATGATCTAAGACGATACTTTTGGGTAGGTCGTAAAGTTTGTAAATATGTTTTAAAAATAGGGTTGCCAGAGAAACTGCACCAAAGTGAGAGGGAAGTGAAATAAAGTGAGTGAATTTAGAGAATCAGTCAACAATTACCCATATTGCGGTTTTGCCCGATGAGACCAGAAGGTGTGTTATGAAGTCCATGGAAAGGTCACTCCAGACCGCCTGTAGGATAAGAAGGTGTTGTAGCAAGCCATAGGGTTTGTGAGTTGGTGGTTTTACTTTTTGGAAAACTGCACATAGACATAAAGTTGGTGACATCTGTTTTGACCATAGGCCAGAGAAATGTTGCGGATAGGCAGCGCATCGTGGGAAGAACCCCTGAGTGACAACCAAGTGGAGTAGCATGGGACTCGTGTAGTAGATTTTGTCGAACTAGATACCCTGCTGCAATATACATTCGTTGTTGGTTGTATAGAAGGCCCTCTCGGACTCGGAATTGATTTGGTTTGGATGATGTGGTGAGTAGCTTTTAAACCAGGGCTTGACCTTCTCTGGTGGAGTAGAATGCTTTAAGTTCGTGTATCCAAGTAGGATCAGTTGTAGAAAGTGCCAGGAGGAGGGGTTGTTCGATTCTACTTAGGGCATCTGCCACATGGTTGTCTTTCCCGGGTTTGTAGAGGATTTTGAAATCATACCCAAAAAGTTTTTTCGCCCACTTATATTGTTCTGGAGTTTGAAGCACTTGTGATAGAAAACGCTGAGGCTACATTGGTCGGTGTAGATGCGAAAGTGTCTTCTGATCAAGTGTTGCCTCGATTTTTTAACTGCATCGGTGATGGCATAAAGTTCATGCACATAAGTTGAAGCTGATTGCATGCGGTGGCAAAACTTTTTGTTGAAGAAGGCAATTGGGCAATCCTGTTGTGATAGAATGGCACCAATAGCGATGTTGGAAGCCTTGAGCTGGTGAAAGGATGATCCAACTTCCATTGTCCATTGGAATGTCGGCTTACGGAGGAGGTCGGTAAGGCCAACTGCAATTGTAGCGTAGCTTCGTACGAAGCATCGATAGTATCCGGTGAATCCAAGGAAGCCATGTAAAATGGTGAAATTCGTAGGTGGTGGCCAATTTTGGATTGCTTGAAGCTTGTCCATGTCAGCTTGAACGCCTGCTGCTGAGATAATATGGCCAAGGTAATTGATAGAGGTGGTGACAAAGGTGCATTTGGAAAGTTTGGCATGAAATCGATGTTGTGCCAATGTAAGGAAGACTTGCTCCAGGTGGTGGTAATGATGATACATAGAGGTTCTATACAAAAGAATGTCATCAAAGAAAACGAGCACATGTTGTCGTAGCACATCTCAGAATAATTCATTCATTGTTGATTGAAAATTGGATGGCGCATTGGAGAGCCCGAAGGGCGTTAGGAGAAATTCATAATTTATGTCGATTGTACAAAATGCTGTCTTGTGAGTGTCCTCCGAAGCGACACGAATCTGGTGGTATCCTGCACGAAGTTCAATTTTGGAAAAGACGGTGGCTCCATGTATTTAATCGAGAAGCTCATCCACCGTTGGTATTGGGAACCTGTCTTTAACTGTGATGGCATTGAGTGCCCTGTAGTCGATGCAAAATCTCCATGTACCGTCTTTTTACGCACTAAAAGGACCGGTGATGAGTACGGGTTATGGCTCGGTTTGATAATGCCATTAGTCAACATTTGTTTGATTAGTGTTGTGATGATCTGTTTTTGATAATAGGGGTAGCGGTACGGTTTGACGTTCACCGGGGTAGCTGTGGGTAATGTGGGTATGTGGTGGAATTGTGAGCGATTTGGAGGTAAGGAAGTGGGTGTCCTGAAGATGTCCTTGTAAGTGTGAAGTAAATCGGTAATGGTGGCATCAGGGTGATTCAAGTCATTTTTGGGAACTGGCAGTTGGCTAGGATCGAAGCGTTGGTTTGTTTGTGTTTTAAGGATTGGATGTGTGTAGGTGATCCATGTGTAGAGAGTGGTTCTCCTTTGGGGGTACCTGTGTTGGGCCCTTTATAAAAAGTAATTTGGGGAATTGATAACTCTACAAGAATTGGGCCCAGTGAACTGAGCCAGGCCACCCCTAATATGACGTCTGCACCCTTCGATGGTAAAAAAACAAGAATGGAAAATATTTCTTTTTGGAGTTGTATTTCCAAATTAGGGCGGAAACCATTGCTGTGCAAGTAAACTCCACTTCCAACCATTATCGGGAATGATGGAATTGCTTCTTGGTAGAGCTTGAGCGCAGCAACCAATCGGGTTTGAATAATACTGTGGGTGCTCCCTGCATCAAACAAAATTTTAACCGGTTGCTTATGGATATAGCCCGTAATCCATAAGGTCTTAGGAGAAGCCAACCCAAAGAATGTTGCAGACAAGAGGGAGAAGAAGTGATAAGTATTGAATTAGTGTCTAAGTCCATAACTATTTTGGTATGTACTTGACCCGATGGTGCATGGTCCTTTTGGGTTGCCTTCACCTAAGCAACTTGATAGGATGAATTACGGAGAGAAAAGATTAAATATGATTTATTAATATATTATAAGAATAATATATTAAAGGAGAAATCATACTGTCTAATTAATATTAGTCAAGAATGAATAAGAAATAAGTTTGTGGCTAAGAGAGATTAATTAAACTTAAGGGACTGGAATTGTAATTATAAGATAATTGGAATTAGGCTATGGATTACCTTATATTATAAGGTTGGACGAATTCTATGGGGAAACCCATTAGAAATCATCCAATGTCTTTAAGAAAGGAGTTCATGGGTTGCTTAGGGCTTAAGACACCAAATTAGGGTTTCCTTGTTAGATAACCCTAATAGCCTCACTATTTAAAGGACCCTTAAGCCCCCAAAACGTTGTGAACTAATTGGTTAGGGTTTCCACACGTTTTGGGCAGCCTCCTTCTCTTCTCCTCTTCATCCTCTTGCTCTTGGTGTTTGTGAACCATTAGAGGAGTGGCATTTGTAACTCTAAGCTTTATAAAGTCAATACAAGAAGGATTTGAGATTGTTATTGCTACATAACAATCAAGGTATGATCTAAACCCTAATTCATATGTTATATTGATTATCATATACTAGATCTAGTGTTTATAGTCTTGGATGAATTGCATGTACAACAGAGAAACCTAGATCCAAGCATTATGGTTTGTATGAGCACATAGGATCTTCTTATGGCCAAAATCCATCAGTGGTATCAGAGCCTAGATTGGTTTCTATTGTATTGATGCCTTGTATGTTTGTTCAAGCTGAAAATCGATTTTTTGGCCTCTGCCCGACTTGACTCGGCGAGTCAGTGGATGAACTCGGCAAGTCTGTCTGACTCGGCGAGTCCAAGGGTCGGACAAAGGGAATATCGGGATTTCTTGCTGTTTTGCTGAAGGATTAATACCAAAAACGTATTTTTATGACAAAATGCGATTTTTATTATATTTGGGTGATTATCCTTCATAAAACAAAAGATAATTTCAAAAATCTTTTAAATAATACTTTCCTTATATGATAAATATGCATTATTTAATTTATTTGGTAATTATCTTATGAGATTCGGTCAAATATAGATAATGATGAAATTTAATTGTTTAATTTATATTATTTGTTATTTGATCCTTGTGTTACGAAAAGTTTCAATTTTTCCCCTTTAGGTTTTATAGTTTGAATTTGAACTCAAATTTTTTTTTTGAAGTTTAAATAGTTGAAACCCAAATGTTTTGAAAAGGTTTCGAAACTTGCCCTCAAGTTTTGGAATTTAAATTTTGATTAAAAGGTTTGATTTTGAAATATGTAAATTCTAAACCCTAATGTTTTTAAATGTTTCAAAACTTGCCTTCAAGTTTTGGAATTTAAAAGTTGATTAAAAGTTTAATTTAGGAATGTTAAATTCTAAAACCCTAGTATTGTTTTGAAAAAGTTCAAATCACACCCTTATGGTTTTATTAATTAATTAAGGTGTATAATTAAAGGAGATTTAATAAATCCATAAAGTTTTGGTTTACAATTTAAAGTATAATTGTTAAATTTGACCACCTAGTATTTTAAAAGTGTAAAATACACCCTATACTATATATAACATTAAAATCTAACATTATATATATGTATGAGTAAAAGTCAGTCTTACCGTTAGTAGGACTCATTCATGAAGCTGGTCTATAAGGGGTGTTTAAGGAAATTGCCTATAAAATGGCGATTGAATAGGTATCTACTCTTACCCACCGCACTCTTGACTAGTGGAGGGTCGTTAGCCGAACGTGTAAGATAGGACTGAAACCTTCCATTATAAGTATAATGATGTACAAAAGTAACTAAATGTTTTACAAATACCCAATCTTAGTTACTTAGGAAAAAGTGAATTGATGCAATTCCATGAAATTACACTTTGTGCCCTTGGGAAGAAGTTAGTGGAGCGTGTGTGGATTACCGGCACACTAAATGGTTCTAAGCAAAGGTAGCAAAGGGTGACTTAATGTTTTTCATAGTTTGGTGGAGCGTGTGTGGTTTACCGTCACATCAAATAGGTGACTGTAACATGTGGGGGCACCATGTAAGTTTGCATGGTTATTCACACCCGATTTGTGATCCTCGGCATCCCAGTCACAAACTAGAGGGGCATATCGAGATTTAAACATGCCATTGAAAAGGTTCAATGAATCTCAAATCATCTAGGAGTTTTCATAGATTTAAAACATAAATTTCTTTTTCGTTTCTTCATGGTGGAAATTAGTGAATCGTCATTCACTTACCTTCAAATATTTTGCAACTAGATTACGACATCCCTTTTCTAGGTTGTAGCATATTGTGCTGGGTCCTAGCCTTGATATCTCATTTGGGTGATTTATTAAGGACTAAATCTATCAACTAACTTGAATTTATTTTTTCTCCCGTTTTGTAGATGTCAAAGTACGACAACTATGGTCTTCCCAAATCCCGTGGAACAAGCATTCCACATGAAGATGATGTTCCACGATTCGATCGAGGAACAAGAAATCATGCTTCACATCCTCCACATCCTCCAATTATTCTCCCTAACCCACAAGATCGAAGAATTTAAAGGTTCAATGTCACCAAATACCTATTGGAAATGAAACATGAAGATGGTAGACGCGTGTGTGCCCATGTTCTAGGAATGAAATCACACATCGATAGGTTGATAATGTTGGGTGCATCATTCCCTGATGAGTTGGCTATAGGCTGGGTTCTACAGTCACTCCCTGAATCATATTATGATTTCAAAAGAAAGTATTATATGATGGATCATGATGCAAACCTCATTGACCTAACTTACATACTCATTGCTGCTGAATCAGAAATGGTTTGGCAAAGCAATGGAGCATATTTGATGGGAAAGTCAACCAACCATGCTTCCGAGGATGTTGTAGGAGAACCGACCTGCATTTGCTGCCAAGAGAAATGGCGTTGGATACAAGTCTGCCCTAAGAGCCTGAAGAGTCCAGAAGATGGGAGAGTCAAAGAGTATGACTGTGCTTCAGGTAAAATCCACTATCTAACTCCATTAAGTTCCTATTCATTGATATATAATGTGATAAGATTACACTTGAGTGTTTTGCAGGATAAGTGAAAAGAGAGGAAGCTTGATGAAAGAGCAAGATGAGTCTAATCACGAAGAAACAGATCTCGATCGCATGGATTTGAAGATTAGATTTTGAGCTTAGAAAGTTATGATAGAGTTGTTAGGAATTTTTCCTTTCCACTACATAGTTTTCAGTTGATTTTGCATTATAAGGACAAATGTTTTCCGCTATTTTTATAAATACAATAAATTTTGGTTCGACTCATTTATTTATTTATTTATTTTGTTGCAATGAAATCATTATGAAAAATTGATGTTCGTATATTTATACAACGAGTGGATGTGATTCTTAATTATGTTGTTTGTGGAAATGTCGAGAATTTGCCGAATAGGCAGAGTTTCTCATCACCCAAGTTTCAATTGGACATAAACTTTGAATCATGCAACTTGGTTGCATGATGAATGAGAAATTTGATATTTGGAAATTAGACTAATTCGTTGACAAAGTGTCAAGTGAAGGACTAGGAGATCGAGTACACAAAGTTGTGTGTTGATCGAGTCCACCGCAAGAGTAACAAAGATATTTGTCATGATTTACTAAAGGTTTAGTAAATACGATTATACTTATAATATTAAGTGTAATTCTGAATTGATTGGAAAAATTCAAATCAATAGCAGAACGAATAACAAGAATCAAGTAGTTAGAAAGATAAAAGTTTCTCTATTCTAAAAAGAAGGAAGAGTACCTTTTATTATATTTTATGATAAGTATTAATGATTAAGAACCATATCTCATTGATCCTCTAAGTAAGTCTTAGTACAATTGTATGTCTCAGAAGAGGAATCAAGAATTGAAGAAATGGTTAAATCACGAAGTCAATCATACTTTGTTCCAAAACAAGTATTAAAGTTAAGGTTGTGACACTGAGTGACAAATCTTAAGAAGGTTTATAACACTCATCAAATGTAGAATATGGAAAAAGTTTTCTTATTCTTGCACATTTGAAATTGGAAAGTTGTGATGTCTTGGATAAGATAAAGATCAGCTAGGACGAATTTTGTAAAGTGTTTTGTCTTGATAAAAACTACACTAACTCTTGAATATTTGGTTGTGAAGAAATGTTTTATTGACAATAGAATCTTATATGACAAGGAGTCAGTGGGAGTCTTAATGGTCTTGAAAGGTTTCAAGAACAAATCAAAATAAACCTTATCGATCATCACTAGCACGCGACTTGAGGTTTACAACCTATCGTATTGACATTATCTTGTTTTTGTGTCGTTCCAATCGAGTTAATTATGCATGTGAGTTCTCAGAGTTCTCATTTGAATGCATAAAGGCCAAGGGCCTTATTCAATGAAAAGTACATTGATAGGAATGGGTGAGCTGCTTAACTACTTGGAAGATATGGTGGGCAGCCGTGTTTCCATAGGGCAAGAAATCAAGATTAAGAAAGTTCGGTCCATATGAGTTTGAAATTGTTGCAAAACTTGTTTTTAACAAATTCACATGGATAGAAACACATACACCATTAAAATCTAAGTGTCATAAGATGCCGTCCTTCATGAAAATGACTGTGATGAAATGCTTTCACTAAAAAGAGATTTTGAGAAGATAGTGATTGTGAAAATTGGATTCTCGAATTCAATTATGGTTACGGTATCACTTTCCATGATTCGAATTGTGAAATTTGGCAATTAGTCTTAATTGTTTAGACATAAATATGAGCTATCTAAAGTAAAGGTGTATAGCCTTGATAAAAGATTATCAAAGCATTAGGTATTAGAAACATGAACTTAACAAATCTAATAGGTATTGTTTTTTTGAAAGTTAAGTTGTTTCTGAATACATGTGAAAGCTAGTGGGAGCATAAGTGTTATGGTTATAATAATCATCATGATAGTGGGAGCATAAATGTTATGATTGTATGATTATTATGGCAAGTATTGCAAGTTAGCAATATTAATTATAGAAAACAAGAGTTATACTTTGCAAAGTCGCAAGGGTTGAAAGGTTGTTTTGCTATAATTATGGGAGAGAATATTATGCTTCATTTCAAATCTAAAGGCTTATGTTGTGCAATTTTAATATTTTTTGGTCAAAGATACATAGTGTGTTCTTAAATTTCGATTATGATTACGGTATTCCTCTTCATAGTTCGAATTGTGAGAACGTGACACATTAAATATTATTGTAGAAGATTGATAAAGTATCATATCTTTATGTAACACATTATGCATCGTGTCCCATACACTTCGGGTATAGGATCGATTGCAATTGCTATAATATTTGACCGTTCTAAAATTTTCCAAATGTCTAACACATTTAGAGGGAAAAAGGACTAGAATCGGTTTTGACCAAGATAATTAAACAACTATCAAAGGACGATCCAATGCTCGATGGGGATTGGTCGCTTGTGAGTAGTTGGAAGTGTGATATTCGATGGAGCATATCGACATTATTATGAATAAAAAAGATTCTATTAAGAATAAGTTGTCATATGGAAAATATGGAAATGTTTCCATATTGGAAGTTGGATGTTCAAAGTCTATGTCTAAATTAGAAATTTTATGCAAAAGGATGTTCAAAGGAATGTACTTTGAGTTAGAGACATCACATCTATGGAATTGTATTGTCACAATCATAGAGAACTTTGTAATTTCATTGGCAATAGTCATTGTGACGTTAGTGCAGTGACATTAAAAAAGGATCATTGCATAAAATGTTAGAATCTAACATATTCTATAAGTGGCAAGAATTTGATATTATTACACTTGTGATATGGATTGGGAGTTGTGAAATGAGTATGATTGGAAATGTATTCATTTGATCTATTTCACAAAGTAAGAACCATAGGTAAACATTGTGTGCATGCTAAGAGCATGGGACATGTGTTTTAATTCAAGCAAGATGTTGATTACTCGAAGCAACAAATAATGAGTAATCGATATGATGTTAAATAAAAGGTGTTTTATTTATAGTCAAAGGTTTGAGGCTATATGGGATTACTATTATTCTTGTGTCTCACCTTGCATGTTTTGACTTCCCGAATAATTAAATTGGTCCAGAACAATCAAATTATTCAAAACAGGCCACAGTCGTTCATATGTTGGAAGTAGATATGAAAGAAGATTGTCGTGAATTGGTGTATGGATTGTCTAAAGTGTATTAGACATAAGTAATTGTTTGCTGCAACATTCATGAATGCTTATGAATATGAGTTTGAGCATTGGATTAAACCCATGCTCACTTGGATCACTTCATGGATTTCATCACAAATGATTGGTGAGACAATAACATCTTATATTCTTGAAACCGAGATGTGTGAGCTGTATCTTGCGAGTCGGTTGCACATTGACAATATGTAAACACACCAGTAACTTGGTGTTATGAAACATATTGTTGTGTGTGATTCGGTGAGTGAGTGCAAGCAAGCATTGAGTCAAAGTTTATCAGTTCCTTTTATCCAAAGTAGGATAAAAGCGATATTTGTGGGCCCCTCGATGATTTAGTGATGCTACCTAAGCGCTTGGCCGAGCCAGGACTAAATTGATGTGTTCAATTGTAGTATATTGTCATTCGTCATAAATATGAATTTGGGAAATAACACATAGATAGAGAGAATGATTTAGATCCCTGTCTCAGTCTATACGATAATTCTAGAATGGAGGAATATATGATCCCTTATCTAAAGGACACACGTTTGTGATAAGATCAGAGTTGACAGTGGCTTTAGAAAGCTACGATTGCAAATCAGGATCTGAAGTCATACGCATAATAGTTGTTAGACTTATCCTAGTGGGAGACTATTGGATTAGTGTCTAAGTCCATAATTATTTTGGTATGTACTTGACCTGATGGTGCATGGTCCTTTTGGGTTGCCTTCACCTAAGCAACTTGATAGGATGAATTATTGAGAGAAAGGATTAAATATGATTTATTAATATATTATGAGAATAATATATTAAAGGAGAAATCATATTGTTTAATTAATATTAGTCAAGAATTAATAAGAATTAAGTTTGTGGCTAAAAGAGATTAATTAAACTTAAGGGATTGGAATTGTAATTATAAGATAATTGCAATTAGGCTATGGATTACCTTATATTATAAGGTTGGACGAATTCTATGGGGAAACCCATTAGAAATCATCGAAGGCCTTTAAGAAAGGAGTTCATGGGTTGCTTAGGGCTTAAGACACCAAATTAGGGTTTCCTTGTTAGATAACCCTAATAGCCTCACTATTTAAAGGACCCTTAAGCCCCAAAAACGTTGTGAACTAATTGGTTAGGGTTTCCACACGTTTTGGGCAGCCTCCTTCTCTTCTCCTCTTCATCCTCTTGCTCTTGGTGTTTGTGAACCACTAGAGGAGTGACATTTGTGACTCTAAGCTTTCTAAAGTCAATACAAGAAGGATTTGAGATTGTTATTGCTACATAACAATAAAGGTATGGTCTAAGCCCTAATTCATATGTTATATTGATTATCATATACTAGATCTAGGGTTTATAGTCATGGATGAATTGCATGTACAATAGAGAAACCTAGATCCAAGCATTAGGGTTTGTATGAGCACATAGGATGTTCTTATGGCCAAAACCCATCAATAAGTGGGGCTGTCAGTGAAGGTAACTGACTCGTCTATGGTATTTGTCATGGTGTCCATCTCACATCCATCCACATTGTCAATAATCATGCGGAATTGGGGTGGGCTGCACTTATGACCCGGTTCGTATTTCTCAGGGCATCTAAAACATAGGCCTTCCCGACGTTTTTGAAGGGCTTCTGGTGATAGACGAGTAATGGATAAGGTGGGTTTAGGTTTTGTGCAGGAAATAGTAGGGTAGAGATGGTTGATGGGAGTGGTGTTCTGGTGGGTTGGGTGGTGTATGAGGTGCTGGAAGTGTAGGTGCAGTTTGGCTGGTAACGAGGTTTGATCCCGTTGAGTTATTATTCAACTAGTTTGGCAAGATCGTATGTCTGATGTAAGGTAGTGGGGTTAAGCATGGCAAGCTCGTTTTGGATGTCGGCGCGTAGACCGGAGATAAAGCAGTTATCAATTGCAAACCAATGAGAGCCCATCGATACGGTTGCTGACTCGTTCAAACTATGATTTATAGGCAGAAACTGTGGTTGTTTGCTTCAGCTTAAAGAGGGTATCTTGGTGGTTTTCAAAGGTTGATGGGCCAAATCGGAGTTCCAGTGCTTTGCAGAATTCTAGCCAAGTTCCTAAGAGGTAGTTGTTCCCAAGATGTTTACATCAACTAAGGGCATCCCCGGTGAAGTAAAATACTGCAAGATCCAAACGTTGTTGATTGGGAATGTTATAGCAGGTAAAATATTTATTTGCTTGATATACCCAATCGAGTGCGTTCGTTCCATCGAAGGTTGGTAGAACAATTTTTAGCGGGCGGGGTTGGTGATGGGGTGGTGGTGGTGGAGGTGGAGGTGGAGGTGGGGGCTGGTGTTGTTTTTGATTGGTGATGAGTGTGATAAGGTTGTTCATGTTGGTGGTGAGTGTATCCTAGTGGTGATTGGTGGCATTAGTAAGGTGGAGAAGGGCGGCTAATTGTTTGTTAGTAGTGAGGTTGTCATCTGGTTTGTTTTCTGCTTTGGGAGGCATTGTAGGCTCGATGAAAGCACCAAATTGATAAGTGCCAGTTCGAGATGGAAAATCTCCAGAGGATAGGAAGGAATTGGAGCAATTTTCTCAATTTTTTCATATGCAACTTATGTTGATTACAAGTAACTAAATATGCAAAACTAGCTAAAACGTAGGAAATAAACATGGTCATGGACCTCAGGATTGCAATACTATGTCTATCACTATATGCATTAAGTTAAAAATCAGGAAAGACCTCTTCAACCAATGACTCCTTCTTCTGTCATGTTTCTTCTTGTTCTCAAGGCTAGTCCAATAGCCTAGCTGGCTTGCATATCGTTCTTTTGGGTCTGGAATTGCTCACCACTAGATCATCATGAGTTGGGCTAGTGTGGTTAACTGTTGGGCTCGTATCAGTCCCCACAGAAGAATTTTCAATATCCAACATGGTGAGACAAAGGGATCTGTTGTTGCCATTTCTTTTTGTATTGGCTACGGAAGGGCTAAATATTTTGGTGAAAAGTGCTTGCGAAAACCTAATTGTCGATGGGATTAAACTACCAGGGGATGGTCCTGTAATTTCACATTTATTGTATGCTGATAATGTAATATTTGCAGGTGAATGGGATTTGGAGCACCTTAAAAATCTATCACGAATTCTTTAGTGCTTTCATATTTCTTCGGGGCTGAAAGTCAACTTTCTTAAGTCATGCTTATTTGGTGTTGTAATTGTTAAAGAAAATCTGTCTAGTACTGCTGAAGCATTTAGATGCCGACATGGTGAATTTCCATTTAATTACTTGGGAGTACGGTTGGTGCTAACATGGCACCTAAGAAAAACTAGAAGCTGATTCTGAATAAATTATCTTCCAAGCTCTCTAGTTGGAAATCCAATTCCCTATCTTTTGGGGGGCATCTCACCCTCATCAAGTCTGTTCTGGATAGTATTGCCATGATTTATATGTCGCTGTTTAAAGCTCCAGTGGGGACCATCGATCAAATTGAAAAAATAAGGCGTATATTTCTATGGGGCGGTTATGAGTTGAAAAGAAAATTTCACTGGTTAGATTGGAGAAAAGTCTCTAGCCCTAAATCCGATGGTCGTTTGGTCGTGGGATCAATTCTTGCACAAAACACTGCATCACTATTTAAATGGTCGTGGAGACTCATGAATGAAAAGTGTGGTCTATGGAGAAGTGATATAGTAAGCATTCAAAATTTAGTCAACAAACCTGCCTCTTATATAGCAAGGAAATCTTCAAACGGAGTCTGGTGCAATATTTATAAGACAGTTAGAGATGCACATTCACATCACATATATTGGACTGACATTTACGTCCTGATCCTGGGTATTGATGTTAAAATAATGTTCTAAAAAATCCTTGGTGTAGTAAAACTCCTTTATATACGAAATTCCCTAACTTATATGCGCTGGAAACAGTCAAATGTTGTTCAGTGAGCGATAGACTCTCCATGAATGTTTTCTCGTGGAGGTGGAGATTTGAACCGTCAAAGCCGATTGAACTAAACGAACTGGTGTAGTTATACAAGGAAAATGGAATTGAATATTGGGGAAAAATTCAACTTTGGATTCAGCTTCCTCCTCAATCCTATAGGGGAATTCACTGTAAATAGAATGAGAAAATTCATGGAGTCTAAACTAATTGCATACAATGGAAAGACAATTGGGTCGACAAAAACAGTACCTTTGAAGGTGCGTTGTTTCGTTTGGCATGCAACAATGAACGGGATTCCAGTGGTGGTAAACAAGGCTTTGAGGGGTAAACCTACTGTTATTTCGAGATGCCCAATGTGTAAATCAAAATCAGAATTGGTTGATCACTTGTTAGTCAACTGTGACTATGCTAGAGAGGTATAATAGTGGATATTTAAATGGTGTGGAATTGGAGACAAGGTTTTCATGGGTGTGAGTGATTTCATTGATTTTGCGGCTACATGGGGGAATTGCCCAAAGAAAAAGGACATTCTAATCTCTATTTTCTATTGTCTGATTTGGATGACTTGGATATCATGGAATGATAAGGTTTTTAAGGGTATCGCGGTGAATCCCACTAAACTGGCGGACAATATAATCTCTCTCATCTATAATTGGTGCGGACACAGAGGAAATGTTTTGTGTGGGAGCTGGCCATAATGGTGTATTTCACCTTTTACTTTTCTTTTTTCTTAACTTTCTTTGTTTTGCTCTCGTTTATTTTACTTATTGCCTTTGTTGCTCCCTGTTATTGGGCGTTGCCCTCTTTTAATGAAATATTTTCCGTTTCTAAAAAAAAGAATGGAATGACATTTTATTTATGATCATCCACATAAAAGAATAACATACTTCATGAATTTATTGTCTCTAGCTTTACTAATTGTAACTAGAAAAGAATCTCGGCCCTTCCTCGGGTCAGACGCATAATGGCAATGTACTTTGGTTTTTTGTAAAAAAAAAATCAAAAAAATTGCAAAAAAGAGAGGATAAATTTGTGAATTCAAAGTACATTGTTGTTTATTGGTTTTTGGTAAAAAATCAAAAGAAGTTGAAAAAAACAAAAACAAAAAGGTGTAAACTAAAAGTAGGTTGTTATTTAATGCATTTAGCGGCTAAATATGGAAAATACACCAAATGGAATGTAATTTAGTTTTTGGTAAACACATCAAAAGAAACTGAGAACAAAATAGAAACTAAAACATTGTAAATTGAAAGTATGTTGTTATTTACTTTATTTACCTCCGAAAGATGAAAAAATGCAACAAATAGCAACGTAGTTTGGTTTTTGGTAAACAAAAAAACAAAATAAATTGCAAAAAGAACAAGAAGGTGTGAATTAAAAGTACATTACTATTTAGTGTTGCTTTTTGGTAAAAAAATCAAATATTTTTTTTTTTTGCAAAAAACAGAAAAAAAAATTGTGTAAATCCAAATTACATTACTATTTATTAAATTTACCACCTAAATATGAAAAACGCACCAACTGGAAATGTTCATTGGTTTTTGGTAAAGAAATCAAAACAAATTGCAAAAAAAAAAAAGATATAAATTCAAAGTACATTGCTATTTAGTGCATTTAACAACTAAAAATGGAATATACACCTAATAGCAATGTACTTTGTTTGTTGGTAAAAAAAATGAAATAATGTGCTAAAAACAGAAAAAAAATGTGTAATTTAAAAGTATATTGCTACTTACTGCTTTTACCACCTAAATATGGGAATTACACTAAATGGCAATGTACCTTGTTTTTTGGTAAAAAAAATCCAAAAAAACTTGTATATAAAAAAAGAAAAAGAAAAAAAAAGAAACGTGTAAATGGAAAGTACATTGGTATTTAGTTTGTTTGCTACTTAAATATGAAAAAATGCAACAAACAACAATGTATTTTGGTTTTTGGTAAAAAGAATGAAAATAAATTGCAAAAACCAAAAGAAAAAAAGTGTGAATTCAAAGGACTTTGCTATTTAAATATGAAAAATGCAAGAAATAGAAATATACTTTGGTTTTTGGTAAAAAAAAAACCAATCATACCCTTATGAAAGTTATGTTCTTATGTTAAAGCATTGTCAATTTGACATTTTTGATCCCTGCTTTGAAATGGGTGCGTGTCTTACAGACATTAACCTTTACCACCACCTCTCTTAACCTTTTAGAGGTTCAAGGAAAATATGACACAATGTACTACTGACATGTAAAACTACTATAAGTTTGCTCCAAGCTTGTACCTTTACAATGTTCATACAATCATTTCGTAATTATGGAATCAGATTCAAACCTCATGTTAGCAAACACCAATTTAACTTCAATCAAACTGCTGCCAATCCTTTATCATTTTAATTGGAGTTTGAACATCAAAAGTTTCCCATTTTCTGTTATTTTACTTGCAACCATTGTGTATTAACAGTTTCTACTCTACCCAAACACTGGAAGGCAATAAATCTGAAAATGCAACGACAGAAGTCAATCCACTAAGAGAAAAAAATGGGACAAAAATCAATAATATGAAAGTTTGGTTGGGCTGCCATTTTTCTAAATTTCAAAATAAAATTACATACTCTTAGAAGGACCATTTCTATCATGTACTTTAATTGATTTGCTTACTATAACATCCTACTTTCAATCTTTTTGTATTATTTCATCGTAGTTTGAGAAGTATACCTAATTAAAGAAATATTATTCATATAGAAAGTAATGTGTCTGAATTTGAAATTAAATTATAATTTTTTTTTCTTAGAGAGCATTTTTGTAAACTTTTCTCACATATAGGGACCGTTTCTATAGGTTTTTTATACAACGTTCATGTACATATGTAACATTCAAATTTTCAAGCCAAAATTTTCATTTTTAAATCCATATAAAAACAATTTTCATAAAAACATCCCACAAAAATCCATAATGTCAAATATAGTTCAACATAAAAATATCTGAGTATCCCAAAAAATTTCGTAACTTAATCATTTGGCAAATGCATACAGTAAAGCCTTCACCTTCCCGCGATCCTCAGAAGCACCTGAAACACACTTAATCAAAACAGTAAGCACAAAGCTTAGTGAGTTCCCGAAAATATCACATAAAACACTATAATACCTGGTTCCTGGTATGTATTTAAACTTAAGTAAGTGCATGCTTTTTACTTGGACTCGGCGAGACGGAGGCCCGACTCGTCGAGTAGACTGGATTTTTTACTGCTGGGTTTAGTGATCAACTCGACGAGTCGGGAGCAGACTAGATTTTTGACCACGGGGTTTAGTTACCAACTTCACGAGTGGGAAGCCCGACTCGACGAATAGGGCTGCCTGGATGAAATCATAATATTTAGGGTTTGCCCCCTATTTCACCATTTTTTCTAGCCTCATTTCAGCCTCCATCGTCCCTCTCACTTCCAGAAACCCTTTACTTGAAAACCTAGATCTTGTTGTGGGTTCTTGAGCCATTTTTGAGTATTTAAAGTTGTTTGAAGCTTGAAGGAGGAAGTGAAAGCTTGGGGTTTCTTAAAGATGCAAGTGGATCCAGAGATTTTGCTTCATTTGTAGCTTATTCAAAGTAGAAAGCTTGAATATTGAGTTATCATTTGATAGATTTTCTTTAAGGCATGAATCTTGCCATTTTTGGGACATTTCTAAGCCTCCTTTGAGTTTTTATCATATTGTAGAGTGTAAACCTCAGATTTGGAACCATTGAGGGTTCCCATGGCATAAAGATGCCAACTTTACGGCCATGGGAGTCTCATGCATCATATAAACCCCTTTTTAAAGCCATTTGGGCCAAATACCCCATGCATGGACGTCAAGTTCGAAGCTTTACGTATAATATGGACCCTAGGAGGTAAGATCTATGGTTTGGATGCATTAAGACCAACTGAAATCAACTGTATAGTTTTGTACAAAGAGGGACTCGGCGAGTCGCTTAAGCAACTCGGCAATTCAAGTTGCATTTTCCCCGCAAACGTCTTCTGGAAATGGCAATATGTTGAGTTGAAAGAAAACTCATCATGTTGGGGTTTGTTATGGACTTGAAGATCGAAGGACTCGACGAGTTCCCGGATGAAGTTGGCAACTTCAAGGAAATGTGCTAACTACATGAAGATGGACTCGACAAATTAAATGAGAAATCGGCGAGTCATAGACTAAACACCTTCATATAGATGAAGATAAACTTGGCGAGTCAGTTGAAGAACGTCCCGATGTTTTGTTGAAAGAGAACTCATCAAGCTTTTGCTAGACTCAGCGAGTACGGACGGGGTTTTAGCATTTTTTGAATGTAGGGACTCGACGAGTTGGTGGACTAACGCGGTGAGTCGAGTCAACCAGATGCTGACTTTAACCAGGGTTTTAACCTTGACTTTGACTTGGACTTGATTTGACCCTCGTTTTTGGGTTAGGAGTACTAGATGGAAATTTAGAAAGGTGCTGGTTTAGGAATTGAGTAGTTCAGAAGAGTTGATTTCCATGCCGAGGACAGTGTAGACACTAGATGACTTTGAGGTGAGTTAACTTCTAGTAGAAGTGGGTCTACGGCCACAATGTCAGACCACAAGTAGGAGATGTTGGATAGATAATTGTCTTTGTGATAATTATCTAGTTGTGTTGCTATTTGATATGTTTATTGTGCTTGATATGTGTTAGCAGTAGTAGGGGTGAAATAGTCCCCGTTACCGGTTAAAAGATACCGAAGGGGAGTGTAGCTCCCGATTATTGGTTGAAAGATACCAAACAGGAGGTTAGTTCCTTGTTACCGGTTGAAAGTTACAGAAGGGGAGCCGATCTTCTAGTTATGCTCGACAGTTACTGGTTGAAAGATATCGAGGAATAGGCATTTTGTGTTATGTAGTATGATGGGGGAACTCACTAAACTTTGTGCTTACAGTTTTCAGTTTTGGTTTCAGGTGCCTCTTTGTCAAAGGGGAAAGAGTCTGCAGGGTAGCAGCGCATCGCACATACATGATTCCACATTTGAGATCCCTGGGATTGTACTCTGAAATTATGACTATTTGATGATATGGTTTTTGGAGACATATGATTGTGATTTGATGATATGATATGATATCGATGATGTTCTTCCATGAACTATTTTATAAGTAATATAATTAAAAACAAAATTTTTGTTGTCAAATTTTGGGATGTTACAAGTTGGTACCAGAGCCTTAGTTTAAGGGAATCGAGCACACCTTCGGGGGTGTCTGGACTTAAATCGGGGGCTTGAAAGATTTTTAAAAGAAAATAGTTTTCAAAGATTTAAAAATGAGGAGTTTTAAGAAGAAGACAAGCTGTGTGATGCGTTTGACCGGTCGAGCTGAAGTATGTTTTCCCCAACATACCCATACATGTTATGTTATGTTATATGATATGATTATGAGAATTGCATGCTAGATTAGGACTAAGGATCTAGGAAGGATGCCTTGTATGCCTGTTATGTGATTATGAGAACTACATGCTAGATTAGGGCTAAGGATCTAGGAAGGATACCTTATATGCCTGTTATATGATCTTATTGAGCTGTATCCTAGGCCTGTTTAGTTAGCAATATGATAGTCGGATTAGGTTATGCTTGGTTATTGTTATTTGATGCACGAATGATGCTTGCTTTGTGCTTATAGGGTTTCTAGCTAGCTTTAACTAACTAGTAAACGAATATGTAATGGTATTCACAAGCTAGTTAAGGGAAGGATAGTAGGAACTCCTTGCGCAGCTGATGGCGGAGAGTGGGTCGGAGAGTTCCCTAGGACAAGCCTAAGATGAGATTAGCCTAGAAGGCAGTATTATTGGAAGGGACTTGGTGAAGTCGAAGCAATCCTGGAGGAAAGTACAGATAGATGTGAAAGGTAGTATGGGCCCATACTACTGAAAGCAGAGGATCCGTACTTGTGCCAAGGAGGGCTAAGATAGAACCAGGGAACTTGGAGAGTGGGTGAGACCTCTCGAGATTATGTATGATCACGGGGCAGGAGGTTTAAGGTTTGGATCGAGCAGGTTGATGACGGATTACGCGAGTTCATCGTGTATGAGATCACAAGAGCTATCCTTGAGGCGACCCTGCTCATTTTTGGGTCGATCAACGAGGGGATTATTAAGCTAATGGAGGATCATCTCGTGATGTTCATGAGTGACTTAGCATCCAGCCAGTCAGTGACGCCCACACTGTCCTTCAAGGACTTTACGGGAAGTGGTGTGCCATACTTTCATGGGGTGAAGGAACCCATTATTTCTAGGAGATGGATTGCAGACATCGAGTCTGCACAGTTGATGAGCATCTGCTCGGTGGGGTCGAAGGTTCGCTTTGCTGCAGGATGTTTGAGAGACCGAGCTAAGGATAGGAGGGAGTTAGTTGGTGACTCACTAGGGCCCCAACCACTGAGGCTATGACTTGTTCAGACTTTGTGACCAGGTTTAGGATTGAGTTTGCACTAGCTGTGGAGATTTAGCAGCTGGCCAGAGAGTTTCATGACATAAGATAGACTATTAGATGGTGGCGGAGATTACCGCCAAGTTTCGAGAGAGTGCCTTATTGGTGCCTCAGTATGCAGGAGATGAAGAGATGCAGAAGACCTGCTATCATGACATGTTGAGGGCTGATATTCAGGAGCATGTCAGCTACTCAGCTTGATTCACCATGAATTCTATGATTACCATGGAGAGGGGGAGGGAGATCGACTTAGAGCACCTTACGAAGAGGAAGGATGAGACATAATAGGTTGTTGCGGTTTCATGGAAGAAACCCAAGGGATTCAATGCTAGGTCGAAGGGTCAACAGGGTCGGGACCGCTGTGGGAAATGCGGTAGGTCACATGAGGGAGTTTTCCGCACGGGGTCAGGTTCAGGCTGCTATAAGTGCGACAAGGCTGGACATTTTGGCAGGGATTGTAATGCCCCTACTCCCACCATTCAGACATCAGGCATGATTTGCTTTTATTGCAATTAAAGGGGCCATAAAATGGTCAACTGTCCTAGACTGACAACAGCAACAACAATGGCAGTGGAGGCACTAACTCCAACGACTACACAGATTACGGATGGCAGGAAGGTCAAGTTAGAGGCTCCAATTGTGAGGAGTCGAGCTTTCCAGTTGACAGTCGAGGAGGAACGCACCGCACCCGTTGTGGTGATGGGCATGATTTATTCTCCTTAGCTTTTATTATATGTCGCTTTTGATATTAATTTGCCATGTTATATGTCTTACATAGGATCATTCCATGTGAATTGTATCCCAGTTTAGGTGTTGTTTGATTTGGTTACTACCCGGTCATTTGTCTCTCTTGCAAGAGCTTCCCTGAGTCTTTGAGCATGTTACATTGCCCTCTAAAGCTTAATATTGCGGAGGAACGATCAGTTCGAGCATCAGACATTTTGAGGGATTGTATTTTGAGGTTGTATGAGGAGCGCTATTTGGTAGACTTGGTTTCCATACCATTGAGAGGGAACAAGGTCATTATCGACATTGCTTGGTTGAGACCCAATGGGGTAGTGATCAATTGTACGTAACAGTTGGTCCGGGTCAGGACCCCAGGTGGGGGAGAGCTGGTGATTCAAGGCGAGAGGCCACAGCATGGGCCAACTTTATGTTCAGCAGCGTGAGCCAGACACTATATCCAGCAGCGGTGGACAAGGTATGTTGCCTATGTCTTTGATACCCGAGAGGCGGGTAAGGCGATTGTGAGTGACGTGCCAATGGTGTGAGAGGACGCGGATATATTCCCAGATGAGCTGCCTGGGATACCTCCGGAGAGGTAGGTAGAGTTTAGGATCGACCTAGTCCCTGGTGCGACTCCGATAGCTAAGACACCATATCGGTTGGATCCTCTTGAGATGGAGGAGTTTTCTACACAGATACGAGAGTTGTTAGACAAGGGATTCATTAGACCGAGCAGTTTACCATGGGGAGTCCCGATTCTGTTCGTGAAGAAGAAGGAAAGGTCGCATCGGATGTGTATAGATTACCAGGAGCTGAATAAGGTAATTGAAAGAACATAATTTGTGGTTTGAGCTAGGCATCATTTTGTATAGTTAATTGAGTCATTTTGCAGTGTTTCGTTTATAGTCATGTAATGTGTGCTGCCATACATGTGTGTGCGGCCACACACTGTGTGTGCGGCTGCACACATGTGCTTGGCTGCACACTCTTGTGCTGGTAGGAGGAGTACTATAAATAGCAACTGAGGTGTGTCAGTCTGTAATTTTTTTGGCTAGAAGTCTATGACGTATGTGTGTTTTCCCAAGGTGTACCTGACATTTATATGATATAAATGTGTGCATGCTTGATTCAATTTCTTCTTCTTCTCAATCTAAATCTAATTGCAATTAACTTCATTGATTACTAAATTGGATCCTTAATCTTGGGGACTTACAATTGGTATCAGAGCCAATTTGGTATCAATTGAAGTTGTTTTTTTGAGTGTTTGCTGCCAACTGTTGAACGTTTGCTGCCAACTGTTGAAGGTTTGTTGTCAACTGTTGAAGGTTTCCAGCTGACTTTCAAGGTTTGCTGTTAAGGTAGGTGTGTGCGTCTGAAGGAGTGTAGGGTTGAAGGAGTGTGTAGTTGAAGGTGTGTGCGGTTGATGTAATTGCAGGTTTAGTGTGCGGTTAAATTTGTGTGTGCGGCTCAATTCAGTGTGCGGCTGGATAAGTGTGTGCGGTTAAGGAGTGTGTGTTTAAGAGTTTTAGTGTGCAATTTAAAATTACTAAAATGGAATCTCAAAACTTGATTGTTCATCAAGATTTGGATGCAATAATGGGAACAACTAGTCGCATTCCTAGATTGCTATCAGCTGAAGGATTTCCTGAATGGAAATATCGGATTGAAAAATACATCAAAATGAAGGATTTCAAAATTTGGAGAAGCATTTTGATAGGACCAATTCGGATTACTTCTACTTTAGAAGATGGAACGAAAATTGACAAACAAGTTGAAAACTACACTGATGATGATTTTGAACGAGTTGAAGAACAAGAAAAGGCTCTTGCCACAATGACAATGGCATTGTCTCCGGAAATAGCACAAGGATTTCGTGAGTATACATCAGCAAAAAGCATTATGGGAAGCACTCATAGAAGTTTATGAAGGAAATAAAGACATGAAGCAAAGTCGACAAGACATGCTCCGACAAAAATTCAACATGTTTAACTACGTATTGGGACAAACATTGGAAAATCAATTGCAAAGATTCATCACACTAACCACTGAAATGAGCTCCACAGGAGTGATGGTTACTAGATCTGAAATCAACAAGAAGTTACTAAATTCTCTTCCAAAGTCATGGGACGTGAATGTCTTGGTGATTAAAAAGACAAAAGACAGGCAACCTGAGTCTGTGTAACGTACCCAAAGTTGAAGGGTCTATGCTTTGATTTGATGTGTCGGTAGCACGAAAGATTCTAAATGGACATGACTAGGCAGAATTGAACTTAGGAAATCAAATGACTTCACAAATCTTGACCTAGATAGTTCCGTTTAGCCTGACAATATGATGCTTGGATAGGTTGAGCAGGGAGATATATACGGGAATCTACTCGTCACATTAATTGAACCCGTACTTGGAACCGTGGTTTAAGTTTTCCTCGATGTGCGGATTTTGTCCTTAATTCCGGTTGGATGGGGCAACTTGTAAATTCCGACAAATTAGGTCTGTAGAATATCGTTTTCTTTCTTTCCCTCTATTAGTCATATGTTGTCTCCTTTGCGCGATCTCTAATCCGACCTGGTACACAACATATGCAAGTCTATTTCTCTGCAAGCTATATATATATATATATATATATATATATATATATATATATATATATATATATATATATATATATATATATATATATATATATATATATATAAATGTGTGAAATATGTGAAAAACTTCTTATCTAGTGTACCAGCATATGCAACCTTCTTATTCTCAACCCCTCTAAAGAACTCTGTATCTCTTCTCTCTCTGAATGGTTGTCTACTCACCCGGTGTAAGGAGTACTCTAGAAGTTCTTGATGGCTGGGGCATATCAGGAAGCGGGAAACACGTTCTAGTACACTTAAAATTGAACATATACAGATTGTCTATAGATCTCGCTGCTCAATTTACGTGGACAACAATATCCCTGGTCGTCGTCAGCTGAATGGTCCTTAAGCTATAGTATCTAGAAACATAGGATCAGATATAATATCTAGGAACTCAGGGTCACTTTGTCTTGTCATTTGCAATACGTCCTATTTTTGTCACAATTTTTCGTACTTAAGTGGACAACAATACCGACAATCGACCAGACAAAGATGTGAATATGAAAGGTACCCACAAGCAGATAACGATCGTCTAAAAACTTTGATCCCTAATCCTCAACAGATTAAAGGAATTTATAAAGGTTTAAATTGATTCTTGTCGATTAATAAATTTTTAAAATTTTATTTTATTTTATTTTTATTTTTATTAATCCTCAAAATAATTTCTTAAGAAAATTGTGTGCAAAAAAAGGGGTTTTGGAATAAATGTTTAAAAGAAAAGGGGGAGAATGTGTAAATTCGATGAATATATATATATATATATATATATATATATATATATATATATATATAGTGTGTGTGTGTGTGTTTGTGCGGTGAGGCTTTTTCACCGTCATTTACTGTTGCCTCAACCGCACACACATACTTTCTCTCTCAATTTCTTTGGAAATTTCCTTCAAGTTTTAGTTAAAACAAGCTCAAACTCGGTAATTCTTATGTGTGCGGTTGAATTTTTCATTTTTTTTTTAAATTTTATCCCATGGTTTGCTGTTTGATTTTAATAAAGATGTTTATGCGGCCGCACACATGCGTGTGCGGCTGACCGTGTGCGGCCGCACACAAGTGTGTACGGTTGACCATGTGCTGCCACACAAGCGTGTACAGCTGACCGTGTGCGGTTACATGATTTTATGAATGTGCAGCTGAACATTTTCTTGTTGCCCTAATTTTTCATGTGTTTACTTTTAGATTAAAATGGGAGACCATGAATTTGCTAAAGCTCACAACTCTGCAATTTTTCTTGAAGACCCTCATACAACCCACAGAGACATGAAATTCATTGTGGATGGATTGAAGAAATCATGTTTAGTTCATGCCTTAACAACTAGTCCTGCTATCTACCAGAGTTTGATCAAAGAATTTTGGAGAAATGTTGTCGTAAAGAAAAATGGTCAGGGTGACAAATTTGTTGAAGCAACAATTGAAGAAAAGAAAATTCAAGTAACGGAGAGCATCATAAGAGAATCCCTTCAAATATCAGACAAACCTGAGTATACCATGGAGATCGATATTCATCAGAGTCAGGATGTCTTGGAGCATATGGGTTATGAGGGAACATTTCCCCCTACAATCAAGAAGTTGCTTCCTCCGTGTTGGAAGTATTTGGCTCATTTGTTCGTGAGCTGTATTTCCGGTAGGAGATCTGGAGCTAATGAGATTTCTCTTGCTAACACTGGTGCCATTGCAGCATTGGCTGCAGGTTTTGAGTTTAATTTCTCAAAATTCATTCTGAATGAAATGGTCCTGAATCTTGAAGGGAACAAAAGAGATAAACTCTGGATGTATCCAAGATTTCTGCAAATCATCCTCAACTTGAATCACGCCGAGCTGCAGAGAGGAAATGATGTCTTAGATTTTAAATCCATTGGACCAAGTGCTTTTGGGCTAATGAAACGGAAGAGAGGTGGGAAATTTGTTTTTGAAGGAAAATTCCCATTAATAAAATTTGGAATCTTTAAAGAAGATGATATAGACGAATCGGAAGAACAATCAATGCCAATGGAAAATGAAGATATTCATCACTCTCCCTCCGAGCCTGAAGTGGAGGAGATTCATGATTCTCCCAGAGCATGTGTAGCTGATGAACATGATTATCAGAAAACGATATATTCTAAGTATTCTCGAGGTGATGATGACGATGATATTTATGATGGCATACAGTTTTTGAATGAATTCGACTTTACTGGAATTAACAATGACATTCCAACCAACATAGAGTTTGATCTCAATGATGAAGACTTTGATCCTTTTCTCGGTATCACCAGCAGCCATGCAAATAAAGTCAATGAAGTTGTTTCTCTATCAACCAAGACTAGAGCTGAAGAAGATTCTCTCAAAATTCTATTCTCCACCTCAAAGCCCTTAGAGGTCACAACAAGCCAAGGGGATGTGACATCAGAGATTCCTCCTTCTGTGTCATTTGTCTCAACATCAGCTCCAATCATTTCCGACTTATCTGAACCTCATACTTCTCAGACTTCCTTAAGAAGAAGACAATCTCTTGAAAGTCTGGAGATTCCCGCTGTAAAAAGTGCTCCTCAAGTTACCTCAACAATCACTGCAACCTTTGGTCACTCTCCTCCAAAGCAGTCTAATGAAGGTCTAAGCACAATGTTCGAGACTGGTGGATCCTCTTATGTTCCAGAATATTCTCCAACTCGACCTTCTCTAGATGAAGCTTCTATCAGACTAGTAAGACATTTGGCTCAATCAAGTCCAACCTCTTCACGCGGGAAAGGAAGATCATTTAACGAGGGTCGGACAGATGATGAAAAATTCTCCTCATCTGATCTTCGAGAGGAAGTTGGAGTTCTCCGCCAACAGCTCATTGAAAAATCAATTCAAATGGATCAACCTTCTGCATATGTCTTGGAGCTCAGGGCAAAGGATGAAGAAAAGACCAAACAAATCAAAGATTTACAAACAAGTCTTAATCTCAAGAACGTATTGTATGATGCTTTTGGTGAAAAAGTTAACGCTCTCTTCCAACAGCCTCATGGAGTAGATGATCCTCCTTCAGCTCAATCACCTCATGCAACTGATGATCTTCATGTTGACCCACCTGCTCCAAGATCAACTATCATTGTAGACAGATTTGAAAAAGAACCAGAAGGAAGCAGAGCTAGAATCACAATTAAACAAGGCAAAAGAGTTGTGACTGAAAACCAACGCTAGGGACTTGTGTTTATGAAAAATTCAAATGAAAATCGCAAAGCAAAAGAACCTGCCCTGACTGTAACAGATTTGAAAAAGAGAAAGTTTGGCGATAAGTATGGTGACAGATCTGGTATCCGTATGTGGGCTTTTGATCCAGAAACGAATTTGTGGGTGGTGAAGCGAAATTCAGGAACTTCTGAATGTTTCAAAAGCACCCATGATTTAAATTCTTGGACTAAGACTGATCTAGCAGAATTATCTAGAGATCCCTTTCACAATCCCTCGCAAGATCCTAGTGCATCAAATTTTAAAAGGTTCCTTGATAGGCAGGTCAAAGAAAATTTTCCCAGCATGAAGACTACCAAAGCCCTTTATCGAAAGGATAAGGATGTTATCGACCCAGAAACATGCAAACCTATGAAGATTATATTATGGCCTGCTACAAAGAAGCAAAAAGAAATTCAAATCCCTCAGCATTTCCAGGAGGGATATCTTGACAATACGGAATTTTAGGCATACGATGATGAAACTGCAACTGCTGCCATCAAATTCAAGGATCAAGAACGTGTTTTGAGGCTGATCAATGCAAAAGATCTTCTTCGTTTTCAAGAAAGGGACATACGGACTCTGACTCATCACCAGATAATCTGCAGAAAAGAAGTAATGGAAGTTGCCGCTAAAGAATACACCGCAATGGTTGCTACAATCATAAATGGAAGGTTATGGATGGATTCAATGGGGAGATCAGACCTGAGTCTGTTTGAGAAGCCTACTGAGGAGCCAAAGGAATGATGACAAGACTATGCTAGTCTCAAACCAAGGGGGAGACTGAAAGAACATAATTTGTGGTTTGAGCTATGAATCATCTTGTATAGTTAATTGAGTCATTTTGCAGTGTTTCGTTTATAGTCACGTAATGTGTGCTGCCATACATGTATGTGCGGCTGCACACTGTGTGTGCGGCCGCACACTCCTGTGATCGTAGGAGGAGTACTATAAATAGAAACTGAGGTGTGTTAGTCTGTACTTTTTTGGGCTAGAATTCTGTGACGTATGTGTTTTTTCCCAAGGTGTACCTGACATTTATATGATATAAATGTGTGCATGCTTGATTCAATTTCTTCTTCTTCTCAATCTAAATCTAATTGCAATTAACTTCATTGATTACTAAATTGGATCCTTAATCTTGGGGACTTACAGTAATCGTGAAGAACCGTTACCCACTCTTGAGGATTAATGATCTCTTTGACCAGCTTCAGGGGGCATCTTTGTTTTCCAATATAGATTTGCAGTCAGGCTACCTTCAGATGAGGGTAAGAGAGGAGGATATGCAGAAGGCTGCTTTTTGGACTCGCTATGGCCATTATGATTTCGTGGTGATGGCCTACGCGCTCACCAATGCTCCTGCCGCGTTGATGGATCTCATGAACCGCATGTGCAGACCGATGTTGGATCAATCTGTGATAGTTTTCATTGTTGACATCTTGGTCTATTCCAAGATATAGGAGCAGCATGAGTAGCACTTGCGAGAGGTGTTGGATACTCTGAAGGGGGAGAGCTTGTATGCCAAGTTCTCCAAGTGTGACATCTGGTTACGCGAGGTGCAGTTTCTTGGGCACCGTGTCAACCAAAACGTGATCTTGGTCGACCCGGCCAAAGTAGATGTCGTGTTGAGATGGGAGGTTCTGAGCTCTCCATCTGAGATTCGAAGTTTCCTGGGATTGGCGCGCTATTATCAGAGATTTATTCAAGACTTCTCCAGAATAGCCCTACCTTTGACTCGGTTGACGAAGAAAGTCAGGGTCTTTCGCTGGGGGCCTGAGCAGGAGACCGCATTTGAGACACAGAGGCAGAGATTGTGCGATGTGTCAATCTTAGCCCTGACAGAGGGCATGAGGATTTTTTTAGCATACTGTGATGCGTCCATCTCGAACTTGGGCATGGTATTGATGTAGAGGGGGGATGTTATTACTTATGCCTCAAGGCAGTTGAAGCCTCATGAGGCGAACTACCCGACGCTTGATTTGGAGTTGGGGGCAATTGTTTTCGTCCTTAAGATTTGGCGACATTACCTCTATGGGGTCTGTAATACCATTTACATGGACCATAAGACTTTGAGGTATCTCATGGATCAGCTGAATCTAAATATGAGGCAACGTCAATGGCTAGACGTGGTGAAGGATTACTATTGTGAGATCCTCTACCACCCGTGGAAGGCCAATGTCGTGGCCGATTCGCTTAGTCGCAAGGCAGCCCTAATCAAAGATATTTACTTGAGGATAACAGTGGTGACTCCGATGTTGGAGCAGATCCGAGACGCTTAGCAGGAAGCTATGAAGGAGGAACATCGTAAGAGTGAGCATATTGTGGTTCAGGTTTCCTCCTTCGATTATGATAGTCGTAGATTGTTGACACTACACAGTAGAGTGTAGGTCCTATATCATGGAGGTGTGCACCAGATATTGATGCAGGAGGAGCACAAATCCAGGTTATCTATTAGTCTCGGGGCGAAGAAGATGTACAAGGATCTTTGTCCTGATTATTGGTGGCCCTACATGATGCGGGATGTAGCTTGGTATGTTGAGAGATGCCTGACGTACAGGAAGGTCAAGGCCGAGCGCCAGAGGCCTCAAGACATGACCCAACTATCGAATATCTCGATGTGGAAATTGGAAGATATCACTATGGATTTCATCGCGAAGCTTCCCAGGATTGTGCGGGGAGTGGATTCAGTTTAGGTCATCATGGATCGACTGACCAAGAGCGCCTATTTCATTCCAATTCAGAAGAGCATTTCGTCCAAAAAGTTGGCCAACATCTAGATTAGAGAGGTAGTTGCTCAGCACAGGGTGCCAGTCTCGGTGGTTTTTGACAGATATGTGCGGTTCACTTCCAGGTTCTAGAAGGTGTTTCACGACGAGTTGGGTACTTGCCTACACATTAGCAACGCCTTTCACCTACAGACGTATGGTCAGAGTGAGCAGACCATCTAGACTTTGGAGGATATGCTTCAGGCATGCGTTTTAGACTTTGATGGTAGTTGGGATACCTACCTTCTTTTAGTAGAGTTCTCCTACAAGAATATCTATCACGCGAGTATCGACCGTCCTCCCTTCAATATATTGTATCGGAGGAAGTGCAAGACCCTAATATTTTGTGTTGAGGTTGGACAGAGTGTAATGGGGAGTACCGAAGTGGTACTCACGACTACGGAGAGGATCTAGCAGGTTCAGAGCAGACTTTACATTGCTCAAAGTCGACAGAAAAGTTATGCCGACAAGCGTCGTTCGAGCCTTGATTCCAGGTCGGAGATATGGTCTAACTAAAGGTGTCACCTTGGAAAGGTTTCATTCGGTTTAGGAAGCGGGGAAAATTGGGCCCCAGGTACATTGTACCTTTCAAGGTTATAGCTCGGGTGGTCAAGGTGGCATATAGGCTGGACCTGCTAGCCGAACTCAGTTAGATTCACAACACTTTTTAGGTGTCCCAACTACAGAAGTTCCTGGTAGACGATTCATGAGTGGTGCCCTTGGAGGATATTCAGGTGGATGATAGCTTGGACTACATCGAGCGGCCAGTAGCTATCCTCGACAGGAAGTCGAGGGACTTAAGGAAAAAAAGGTGGAACTGGTGAAGGTGCAATGGCAACACCGCAACGTATCAGAATGGACTTGGGAGCCGAAGGACAAGATGAGGGAGCACTACCCCGAGCTTTTCCCAGATTTAGCAGCAGACTTCGAGGACAAAGTCTAAAATAAGTGGGGGAGAATTGTAACACCCAGTTACTGTTATGTATTTAAATTTACGTAATTTCATGTGTTGTATTGGGACTCGGCGAGTTGGAGGCCAACTCGTCGAGTAGAATGGATTTTTAATCGCGGGGTTTAGTGACCTACTCCATGAGTCGGGAGCCCGACTCGACGAGTAGGGCTGCCTGGATGAAACCTTAATATTTAGGGTCTGCCCCATATTTAAACACTTTTTCTAGCCTCATTTCTGCCTCCATCGTCCCTCTCACTTCCAGAAAGCCCTAACTCGACACCCTAGAGTTAGTTGTGTGTTCTTGAGCCATTTTTGAGTATTTAGAGTTGTTTGAAGCTTGAAGGAGGAAGTGGAAGCTTGGAGGTTCTTAAAAAAGCAAGTGGATCCAGAGATTTTGCTTCATTTCTAGCTTATTCAATGTAAAAAAGCTTGAACCTTGACTTATCATTTGATAGATATTCTTTAAGGCATGGATCGTGCCATTTTGGGGCATTTCTAAGCCACCTTTGAGTTTAGATCATATTGTGGAGTGTAAACCTTAGATTTGGAACCATTAAGGGTTCCCATGGCAGAAAGGTGCCAAATTTATGCCCTTTGGGCCAAATACCCCATGAATGGATGTCATGTTTGAAGCTTTACATATAATATGGACCCTAGGAGCTCAGATCTATGGTTTGGATGCATTGAGACCAACTCAAATCGACTATATTGTTTTCGACAAAGAGAGACTCGACGAGTCGCTTATGCATCATGGCGAGTCGGGTTGCATTTTCGCCCCAAATGTCTTCTGGAAATGGTCATATGTTGAGTTGAAGGAAAACTCAGTGTGTTGGGGTTTGTTGTGGACCTGAAGATCGAAGGACTTGACGAGTTCATGGATGAACTCGGTGAGTTCCATGAAATGTGACAACTACATGAAGACGGACTCCAACGAGTTCAAGGATAACTCGATGAGTTCAAGGATGAACTTGGCGACTCAGCTGAAGAAGGTCCCGTTGTTTTGTTGAAGGAGAACTTCTCGTGCTCTTGCTAGAATCAACGAGTGGGGATGACGTTTTAGCATTTTGTGGACATGGGGACTCGACGAATTGGTGGACGAACTCGGCAAGTTGACTCAACCAGATGTTGACTTTGACCAAAGTTGACTTTGACCAGGGTTTTGACCATGACTTTGACTTGGACTTGAGTTGAACCTTGTTAAGGGTTGTTAGTACTATATGGCAATTTAGAAAGGTTTGTGTGTAGGAATTGAGGAGTTGAGAAGAGTTCATTTCCATACCGAGGACAGTTCAGACACTACACGACTTTGAGGTGAGTTACCTTCTAGTATAAGTAGGTCTACGGCCACAATGCCGACCCACAAGTAGGATATGGTGGATAGATCATTGTCTTTGTGGTAATTATCTAGTTTTGTTGCCATTTGATATGTTTATTCTGCTTGATATGTGTTAGTAGTACTAGGGGTGAAATAGTCCCCGATTACCGGTTGAAAGATACCAAAGGGGAGCGTAGCTCCCAGTTACCGGTTGAAAGATACCGAAGGGGAGGTTAGTTCCCGGTTACCGGTTAAAAGATAACGAAGGCGAGCCCAGCTCCCAGTTACGCCTGACAGTTACCGGTTGTAAGATACCAAGGAATATGCATTATGTGGTATGTGGTACGATGGGTAACTCACTAAGCTTTGTGCACATGATTCCCTATTTGAGATCCATGGGATTGTACTTTGACATTATGTCTATTTGATGATATGGTTTTTGGAGACATGTGATTTTGATTTTACGATTTGATATGATATAGATGATGTTTTTCCGTGAACTATTTTGTAAGTAATATAATTAAAAACAAAATTTTTGGTCTCGAATTTTGGGATGTTACAAAAACACCACATAAAACAACTATGGATTACCAGCAACCTTGGAGACTACCCAAAGTCTCAACACATATAATCAACGCAAACACAGTAATAACACTTAGACTTTGTTGTTCATCACATATATATACAACTATTCTACTACACATGTAAGAATAAGTGAGGAGACTCACTTGTTACTGATGATAGATAGAACTTACACCCGAACTATTGGAAGTAGACTCCACCTAATTAAATACACCAATTAATGTTAATTAATGACTAAGGCATCCCCCCATACACACACACACACACTAATAAGCCTAAGACAAGTCTAGTCCCTACTCAGAGTAGAAGATTGATTTTCCCTTACAAAACCCCTCACAATCCATCTAAGAGATAAATAATCAAAGTCAATGAAAGCCAATCTTTGGTCAGTACACACGACATACTCAACTCTACGATGGGCGTAGAGCAAAAATCAGGAAAGTCGGATTCGCATATGGCTACAATGGGTGTATCTAGGCTTACGATCAATGTACATAAGCTAGTCTACAATCCTTCCATAATAACGTCTTAATTATTAAGAATTCATCCCAAAGTCAGATCTAGCCCCTAAAGAACATCCTAACCCATAAAGTGAATTTAAGCGTTTTCATGTCTAAAGAGAGGTTAACCTCAAAAATCCTAAATTTATGATAACCAAAAGCTCTAAAACAGTTGCATGGGGGAAATGAGAAGGTTAAGCTATCATTATTATGAATCACAACACTCTAAGACCTCTAAAAGGACAACTTAAAACCCTTGGAGTACTCCATACTCACAAGGGGCAAAGTCTTGTGATAAAAGAAGCATAAAACCATGCAAACATGATCTAAAAAAACTCGTAAGGTAAGAAATTAGTACCTTCAAAAGATGGACAAGGAGGTATCGATTCTAGATCCCAAAGTTTGAAAGGACCAACACTTCTTGAATGATACTTCTTTCATAACCAAGAGCACAAAAATGTCACTCTCAACCTTCAAATCTCACTCGCAAGGCTAGGGTTTCATTCTAGGGTTTAGAGGGAATGGAGGCTGTATGAGAGGATGTGGAAAGGAGAGATAAGGTGATTAAATATGGGTCACACCCTAAAATTTAGTGTATATGAATTGCACGAGTACACCCAACGTACTCACATGTACACCCATCGTACTCCCTCCTCCGCCTTGACTCCTTTGAATACTTACACCCGACGTACATAACTAGTACGCCCAGCGTAAGTGGCCAAAATGCAAGCTACAATAACTTCAAGGGCTGAAAAGAAAACACCTAACAACGGGTGTTACAAATCTCCCCCACTAGAATCTGAATTCGTCCTCAAAGTTGGCCTCATGGAAAAAATTAGGGTAATGCTCAAACATCTCATCTTTGGGCTACCACATCCAATATGAGACCTTCTGGTGTTTCCACTGAACCTTGACCATGTTCACCACCTTGTTCCTTAGGGTCTTCAACTTCTTATCTAGAATTGCGACCGGCCTCTTGATGTAATTCAAACAATCATCAACCTGAATATTCTCCAAATGAACCACAACCGTCTCATCATCTATACACTTCCTCAACAGCGAAACCTGGTAGGTATCGTGAATCCGACAAAACTCCTTAGGAAGCTCCAACCCATAAGCCACCTTGACTACATGGGCTAACACTCTATAAGGGCCAACAAATTGGGGGCCCAAATTTCCCCACTTCCTGAATCGAATAACCCCTTTCCATGGTGATACTTTCAAGAGCACCAAGTCTCCAACCCAAAACTCAAAGCTTCGTCGGTCTGCAACAAATTTGTTTGTAGCAACAAAGAGAAGCAGATTTATTCTATATAATTCTTTTGGCGACTCTATCCTGTCTCCAACCTCTGTATGACTTGTTGAATATGCTCGGTCATCTTCAGCACTACCTCAGTGCTCCCCATAACTCTTTGCTCGCTCTTGCCCCAATAAATAGTTCGACACCTACTCCCATACAAAATCTCAAAGGGAGGCATACCAATACTAGCATGATGACTTTTGTAAGAATACTCAAGAAAAAGGAGGCAAGCATCCCAGCTCCCACCAAAATCAATGATACAGACAAGCAACATATCCTCAAGTATTTGAATAGTCTGCTCGCTCTACCCGTTAGTCTATAGGTGGTAAGCTGTACTAAAATGAAATCGGGTGCCCAGTTCTTCATGAAACATCTTCTAATATCTAGAAGTAAAACAAACATCTCGATCTCAGCTAGCTTCTTAACAGAAGAGCTCTCACTTACAGCTAAAAAGTGAGGACTCTTCGCCAATCGGCCAAGTGTCACCCATATAGCATCAAATCCGCTTACAGTCTTTGGAAATTTTGTGATGAAATCCATTGTAATCGGATCCCACTTCCATAGTGGAATGTCCAAAGGCTACAACTTGTCGTGGGGGCATTGGTGCTCGGCCTTGACCTTTCGGCAGGTCAAGCATCACTCTACAAAACAAGGCCAGATCGCTTTTCATACACGACCACTGATAATTATGCTTTAGGTCAAGGTACATCTTGGTAGGTCCCAGATGAATGAAGAATCTCGACTTGTGGGCCTCCTCCATCAATACACATTGAGCCTTACCTACAAATGGTACCCATACCCATCAATGAAGAGAAAAAAGCCCCTTTTTGTCGATATCAAAGGCTGAAACCTAACCGATCACTCGCTCACTCTTCTGATTCTCTTCCTTTATGGCCTCTAACTATGCTTCTTTGATCGTTTCTAGGACTGGGGTCATAACAGTCATCCTCAAACACACATCCTGAATCGGGGTACTGACCCTCCTCCAACACCAATCTCAAGTGTTGTCTGTGATCTTCCTCGCTTCTGGAATAGACAAGTATATCGTTGATAAACACGATTACGAACTTGTCCAGGAATGAACGGCACACCGCATTCATTAGATCCATGAATACCGACGGTGCGTTGATTAGACCGAAGGGAATTACTACAAACTCATAGCTGGCTCCCTGAAGTTGGTCAAAGAGGTCATCGATTCGAGGAAGTGGATAACGATTTTCCACGGTGAGCTTGTTCGGTTCGCGATAGTCAATGCACATCCAGAAAGATCCATCCTTCTTTTTCACAAATAAAATTGGGGCTCCCCAAGGTGAGGAACTCGGTCTGATGAATCCTATGTTAAGGAGATCAGTGAGCTGGCTGGATAGGTCTAGCATTTCAGCTGGTGCTAAACGGTATAGGGATTTGGATATGGGGGCAGCTTCGGGGATTAAGTTGATTTGGAACTCGACTTGGCGCTCGAGAGGGATTCCCGGGAGTTCTTTGGGAAATACATTAGCAAAATTGCAGAATTTGGGGATGCTCTCAAGGTCTTTAACTTCGTGTCTCTCATTAACCACATGGGCCAGGAATACATGGAACTCCTTTCACAGAAGTTTTTAGGCTTTGGTGCATAAAATAATGCGGAGGTTGGAGCTGAGTTTATCACCATAGATCATGAGGGTTTTTCCAAAGGGAAGATTCAGACGGATTGCTTTTTCGTAACAGAGGATGACTACATGATTGGGGGTTAACCAATCCATGCCGATGATGACATCAAAACTTTTTATAGAAAAAAGAATGAGGTCAATATGAAAGGATTGATCATTTAGTGTAAGGGTACAGCCGATGAATATATAGTTAGTGCTCTCTATCTCACCGTTAGCCATTTCAACGCTAAATGTGTAGGTTAAAGGTTGGGATTTATGTTTGAGAAGATGCTTGAATGCATGACTAACAAAACTTCTCTCTGCACCAGAATCGAAAAGAATGCATGCATAAGAGTTGTCGAGGAGGAACGTACCCGTAACAACGGTAGGATCTGTAACTGCTTCCTGCGGACCCATCACTAGCACTCTCCTCGTGCTGCCAGCTGTTGTTACCTTGGGGAAATTGCTCTTGTAGTGCCCGACTTCTCCACAACCATGATAGGCTTGACCAATGCCTGCTCCAGAGGCCTGCTTAGTGGGTTGGACTTGTGTTCTGCAACCTCGGGCTGTGTGACCCTTCTTTCCACAGTTGTTGCAGAGCATTTCGCGGCACGGGTCGGGTTTATGATGGTAATTGCACTTGTCACACCAAGGAAGACTACCCGAATATCCACTGGTAGGTGCTTGTGTGGCGGGAGCAGCGGCAGGAATAGTAGCAGCGTGAGCTACCACCGTTTGCTGTTTCTTGGAGGGCTCCTGCGAAGACTGGCCCTTACGCTGCTTCCAGAACTTTATTTTCTCACCACTCACCTTAGTTGTTTCGGGAGTGGCTACTGCTGCATCAAGATCAACTCCTTGATCTATGAGGGTCTACGCCAAGCACTTGGCACTATCAAAAGTGGTCAGCTTAGCAGCCAAGACATTCCTTTGCGTTGAGGGGCGTCAATCCCCAAATGAACCTCTCTATTTTGTTACTTTCCTGGGTGACCATTCTCGGACTGAGGAGAGCCAGATCGTATAATCTAGTTTTGTAGGAGGGAATGTCATAACCCTTCATCTTCAGGTTCTAGAGTTCATGCTCCAGTTTCTGCATCTCGCCTCTTGGGCAGTATTTAGCAAGCATGAGCTCTTTCAAGGTCTCCCAACCCATAGCATTTTCTACTGACAGGGTTACAGATTTGACCCGACCATTCCACCAGGTCAATGCTTTGTCAGTCAAAGTGCAAGCGTTGAACTTCACCTTGTTGGCTTCGGAATAAGAACAAATTTCGAAGATGGATGCGATCTTCTCAAACCATCGAGTCAGAGCAATAATACCTCCATTGCCATTGAAGGGTGTGGGTTTTGCGTTCATGAAGTCTTTATAGGAGCACTCCTTCTAGTGTCCTTGGCTTCCGTCAAGATTGAGGGGATGGGTACCACTTCCCGACCCGCCAGGGTTAATCTGTGACATCGCGGCAGCCACGGCGGCAATAACAGGTACCTGGAACATAGCGGGATCGAATTGAGGAGGTGGTGATGGGGGATCGTTATTCTTTGTACTGGGTATTTTCTTTGGAGGCGTCTCATTCTAAAAATAATCAGGAATAAGACGATGGTAGGTCCCCAAGATTTCGAACAATAGATACGAAACAAGTATATATCAACATGATAGATAGAGTGTTCTACTAAGCGATAAACAAGGAAAAGTTACTAATGTAAGTAAGCTATCGCTAAAATGAATGAGTAGCAATGCTTAGAAGTGAATTTCTGCAATGAATTTGACTGTAGTAAAATACTCCTTTTGTATTTTATATTTTGTTGTATCAATATCTTATTGTATGGACACTTGGTATGTTTTAGGCCTGTTGCAACACCACAGTCACTCCAAGCACATGTTGGTCACATATCGAATAAATATAGTTGATCAGGCTATGTTGACCATAGACATGATTACATAACTGCCCAGGTTTAACTACAGTGTCCAACATCCAAATACTTTTGCTTTGTTCTACTCACAATATTATTTCTGGTATGTAGGTATACTTATATACTTCTTGTAAAATACTTATATTTTAGAGTATACTTTTAGTTTAGAGCGCTTCGGCCCGTTAGTGTTTATAGTTTTATACCATGTAAGGTTTGGTATACTTAGTTCACTATAAACAATAACTCTGATACCAATATGTCACACCCTGAACCATAGGAACAAACGGCGGAAACATCCGGGGGTGGATGGCATCAAACGTAGTATCTTAACAATTGCATCATAGTAATCAAAGTAAACACAACCATTACATTGCAATATGAATATTTACATCTATTTGAAAACATAGTTGTATACATCAAAATGAAACAAAAGTAAAAGACAAGACTCCAAAATGCTTCGTCTTCTCCAAAAGACGATTTTATAATGAAAATTAGTCACTTAATTTGTGAAAATTAGTCACTTAATTTGTGAAAATAATTCATTTTCATTATAGGTAAATATCGTTTGTATCGGAACCCCGGTTACCACCGGTACGTGAAATGTATTATATTTGAAAACCCTAGCTACCGCTAGTATGTAGTGTATGTTCTGTTGAAAACCCTGGCTACCATCAGTATGTAATATATGTTCTATTGAAAACCTTGGTTACCAACAGTATGTAATGTATGTTCTGTTGAAAACCATGGTTACCACCACTATGTAATGTATGTTCTATTAAAAACCATGGCTACCACCAGTATGTATACTACTTTTATAACATAAAACTAATGAAGATATGAAATCTAGTAAACAAAGGTTAGTTTATAATATTGTGAGTTTGTATAACTATGCTAATATGATCGATGACCTCCGCAATTTTTCTTAAGGTGTCGTAAGTTATGATATTTGTCACCACGGGCATGCGTACCTAACTGTAGCTAACAGTTCAGGTGTGGGATTCTCAGTCCTGAATAGATCTACTCACAAATCTCATGCTTTCCCTCTAGGAGACTCTGGTTATACTAAGTGTATATCATTTTACCAGTACCTCGCAATGCTACTATTGAAGAGAGGTCTCACAATCCTATATTAACTAGTTTACATGTAGTTTTGTATCGTGTTCCCGTAGTTGAAATTGTTGTATAAATAATTATATGTAAAATAATTATTTACTATTATACTCTTGTTTTCTGAACGTAGCAATAAGTATCATATACTAAATATGTTATAGTTTATATGTTTGAATAGGTTGGTAGTGGTAAAACTCGTAATGAATTCCCTAAACTATACCTATTATAGTTTGACTGAAAAGTTGAGATTGTGAATGTTTCTGAAGACTATGCAATTATGTTAAGAAAATGTCCCTTATGTTCCGCATAATACAGAAGGGGTAAAAAATCTAAATATTTTATGAAACTCGTTAGTTGGTATAATTGCATAAGTTTAACTTGTTGAAAACTATTGTGTTTGGCTTGTATTCCCCCATGAAAACTTGTTAAAATCATAAAAGCTTAGGGGTACGAACTCACTATTGGTTGGATGTAAAGAAATTGAACTAGACGATCCTTGAGGTGATGCACGTTGCACTTAACGGAATCCTAATATCAATAAATACATATGTATGTAAATTAGCGATTTCGTTAGATAAAGTGCTAGAAAAACACTCGTTTTCGGTTAAGGAATGTTAGCAAGACTTAGTTGAATCAAGGGAACATGCTTTTAACCACTTAAAAGGTGTTTGCAACTGTGAATGAGGGTTTAGGGCTGTGAACTTGGTTTGAGGTCATGAACTGACTTTTTGGCCGTGAACTGACTTTTCGTCCAAGAATAGGGTTTGCGGCCGTGAACAGGGTTTACGGTCGTGAACTGTCTGTTGAAGGGGTTTACAACCTTTGAAGATCCAAAGGGTTTGCGGCCATAAACTACAGAAAAAAGGTGCTCGATTTTGGCAAAAATGTGTTCCAGAGGCTCCCAAACGGCTCCAAATGATGATTTATGGTGTTTTTCGGAAGAAATGAGAGCTTTTTGGTGTTTATGGTCAAGGAAGTTAGAGAGAGAAAGAATATGTTTTTGTCCAAGAAGGTTCAAATGAGGGTGGGGGTCCTGCATTTATAGGCTGGGGGTATAGTCAATGGTGGGGTCCACCTGATACCAACCATAAACGGGTTTACAGTTTTACACGAGTTTATGACCGTAAACTCGTCCTGGCCGTGAACTCGTTGTTTTTCAAGACAGTTCGAGTTTTTTGCGGGATTTCCGGTTTTATTCCGACTCGTATAAAATACATATTATTTATTTAAAATGTAAAGTCTTTCCGTAAACAAAGAAATTTGATGGAAATTCAAAAAAACTCAAATTTTATTAATGAAAACCGGGTAAAGATAATGGAAAAGTTTCTGTTTGTCACTATACATGCATACTATCTACCCCTTCGGTCTCTTTCAACTCGTAACCGAGGACTATTTCACCCCTCCTACCACTATCAAAAAATATCATATCACTCTAGCGCATAGAGCATAACAGATAGTGGCATACCAGACCATTATCACAAACACAATCATCTCAACTGCAAACAACTACTGGTGGGTCAACATTGATGCCTTCAACCAATTTCTACTAGAGGGTAACTTACCTCAATGTCGTGATGTAGTTGAAATGTCATCGGCTCTTGGAATCAACTCTTCTCAAATCCTACAAATAAATCTCCATAATTACTCTTTTATACACATAACCTCTCTAAGGGTCAACTCTAGTCAAAGTCAATATCCTGGTTGACTCAACTTGTCGAGTTGGTCCCTCAACTCAACGAGTTCCATGATCCATAAACCCTAGAAATCTCGATCCAAGTCATCGAGTCCCTCCTCGTAACATAGATGGGACATTTCACTCACAACTCACCGATTCTCTCCCTTAACTCATCGAGTTCCTCAATCTTCATAACTAAAAACCATGGCCAACTCACTGAGTCATCTCCTAGACTCAACGAGGTTGCTCAGTAACAGAAAAGGTTGGGGGACCACGACCCAAGTCGCCGATTTGTATGATCAACTCGTCGAGTCCACCATAGTCTAAACCCATTCAGTTGTTTCTAGTCAAGTTTAATGCTTCCAAACCATAAATATGGTCCCCTTGGACTAACTTACCACGTAAAGTTGCTAGCTTTAATTCATGCATGGTGTCATGAAGCTAAAAACACCAAAACTAAGTTATATAAGAGATGTAGGGCAAGGGGAATGGCCAAGGCATGATAAATTTGGCAAGTTTAAGCCTAATAAGCTCATGAGTGCCTACATCTGAAGTCAAAACCTCATGATGTACCCAAAGCTCGAAAATGACTTCAATTTGACCCAAAAGTAAGAAAATACAACCCTAAATGAAGATCTAAGCAATGGAAATCCAAGGTATAAACTTTATACCTCAGGTGACTCAGAAATACATCTCTTCTTTCGGATCTACTAGCTTCCTCTTGAATCTCCAAGCTTCTCTTTCTTTCTCAAGATTCAAAATCACCAAGAACACACAAAAAGGGCTCAAAAACACTCAAAGGTGGATTAGGGTTTCGTGGCTAGGTTTTGGATTGATGGAGGTTGCAAATAAGCCCAACCTCTGGAGGTTAAGGTGCTTAAATAAACTACAAACCCTGAAAATTAGGGCTTCAATCTGGCAACCCTACTCGTCGAGTTGAGGCTCTTAACACGTCGAGTAGACTTCAACTCCGTCGTCCAAGTTCCATTACTACTCGACGAGTTTGGGGCCTCCAACTCATCATGTCACTTTGCAAAAATGACTAATTTGGTTTAAAATACATACCATGATCCAGGCGTTACAGATGGGTGGCCCCTAAACTGGTCTAGCAACTAGTAAGGGACATTGGGCTTTCACGTAGCTCATGTGCGGACAATGATAGCAGATCCTACTACTCAGTGAAGGAGCCTACTGATGAGAGACCTTCATAAAACGTCCTTCCTAACTGTAATTGTAGAATACAAAGGAAGAAGACAAACAAATCACCCTCATGAACTTCACCACCCTTGCCACAAGTGCAGCCCATTGATCTCCCAGATCTCAAATCAGCGAGCTCGAACCGCTTTTATGTAGGCTGTGACTGCATAGGAGCCTACCTTAGCTCTTTCACCTGGAGCTCCATCTCAATCTCCTGCCTCCTTGCGGTCTCTTGTAGACTAGTGAGAGTACCATGTCGTTGGCAAGACACAAACTGTCAGATACCTATCTTGAGCATGCTCAAGTACGAAGTCATATGAGCTCGCTTAGAAGTGGAAAAATCAAGATCCAGATGCCAGTCTCTCCCTCTCAATGAACAGAACATAAATCATGGGAAATATCTTAGAGAACTGCTCCTAAGTCACAACAGCCCTCTGCTCAACATTTTACGAGATAGTTACCATTCTTTCAACCCTGACCGCAGAACGTTCCAGGTGCAGTTGACCTTCTGGTCAGCAGGGCAGGAGCATATAAAGAAACGCCCCTCAACATCAGGCAACCACCTCATCGTAACAATTGGGTTCTGTAATCCATCGAACATCGGGAGCTTTGTATTGGCGAAGTCCCGATATTAGAAAGCTCTCTCTCCACGGATTGCCGCAACCGCAACAGATACGGTGGCTACGACAACAGTTTCCTAAATAAGAGCAACATAACGATCGGTAAATAACTCAGTCATAGTTTTCTTGATAGACCCAAACATCTAAGGTATAAACCTTCGGATAGCAGCTTCCACCTTAGTGGCAATGATCTCTAGAATTTGTTCATTACTGAAACCAAGTCTATTCTGGACACCCGGTCCAGATCCTGATCCCCTCACCTCCACCATTATGAAATTAAACCAAAACTCATCAGACAAGCAAAAATACACATTACTACAATTAGGAGATGAGGCCAATACTAGGAATTTGTGACTTCAATGCTACATGTACGGGTCCTGTGTTGTTAGTAGTACAAGCCCATACTACCTTCCATGCCTACCCATATTTGTACCAATGATCATCATGCCCACAAAACATAATTTGAAAAGCTAAGATATGCATACTTCCTATCATATGTAACGCCAAGTAATTCTAAGGTATTTATTGATTTAAAATGGTTATTCGCTTAATTTTGGTTTGTGGGCGTTGAAAATATTGGACTTAATTTTTGGGCTTAGGGTGTGTCGTACGCAGGGCGTACCACCCCATGTACGTAGGACGTACCTGAGTAAGTGGTTCGCGGATACCATGCGCGTACGTGTGGTGTACGATTTGGGTAACATTAGAATTAATAACTTTAGAATTAATAACATTGGATTTAATTTTTGGGCTTAGGGTGTGTCGTACGCAGGGCGTACCACCCCATGTACGTAGGGTGTACACAAGTAAGTGGTTCGCAGATACCATGCACGTACGTGCGGTGTACGATTTGGGTAACATTAGAATTAATATATATATATATATATATATATATATATATATATATATATATATATATATATATATATATATATATATATATATTATAAGGTGATATAATTTCATGTATTTATTTAAATCATCGACTACAATTTTATATAACTAAAAAATATCTTTTAATTAATAATTTATTCTTAGATATATATTAAAGGGGGTTAGTTTTTAGGAATAGTAAACTTATCTGTTATTTGGCAAGAATCGTCATTCTGTTTTCTTTGTTGTTTTCAAGGGTGTTATTGTTCCTCATTAATTTTATTGAGGGTCTTCTTTGCTCTTTCTTCTCAACTAATCCCACGTCTATTTCTTTCATCTTTATCCGTATTTCCGAGCCTTGTGCATTAAGTACTCTTTCTTCTTATGTTTCCTTGCTTTCTCTGCATTACTCTTTTTTCCTTTTCGCCGTTCAGACGGCTCCATTTGCTTCTTCTGCTTCCTTCGTTTGTGTACAGGTAGAATGTTTGCTTTCTATTCCGTTTTCTTATCTTCTAATTATCATGTTGTGTATTTTCGTTCCCAGTGTAGTTTTTTTTATTTTATGTTCGTTACGTTTAAATTTTGTGATGTATGATCCGCAGAAATGACTTTGCTATGATGGTGGCCCCTCAGCTGTTGCTGGTGATGCCACCTCAACGTCGGTTGTCCCTTATGTTCAGGTTGCTCATGCTGCTCGCCGTGGTCGACGACCAGGTCGGATGAGGCTTCTGCCCGATCTTCCTCAGTATGTTGACCTAGGGGATAGTCGTTGTGTCTGCAAGTATTGTGGTGCCTTTTTTTGGTTTTCTGAAAGGAGTATGAAATTATCTATGCATAATCATCCGAGGTATAGTCATTGTTGCAGGTCTGGTGAAGTTGTCCTGCCCTATCCCTCTGCATTTCCACCTGAATACATCTCGCTTTTCGGTAATGACAGCAACCTGAGGGACATTAGGGCCTATAATAGTATGTTCTCTATGACATCTTTTGGCGCCACTGTAGACGATGAACTTAACAATGGTCGTGGTCCTTATGTTTTTAAGGTTTCAGGACAAATTAGTCATCAGATCGGTTCCCTCTGTCCTGATGCTGTAAAGGGGCCTAGATTTCTGCAGTTATATCTATTTGATATAGCTAACGAAGTTCAAAACAGGTTGAAATCGTTTAAAAATCATCAGAAAAACCTTCTGGATGAGGGCGTGGTTAGGTTTCTTGTGTCCTTTCTCACTGAAAATAACGAATACGTACGGACGTTTAAGACTGCAAAACAGTTTTGCAGATGAGATGAACATCCCATCATATTCAGTTCGTCTGTATAATAACATTGCTAATCGTAGGTATGATTTACCTACACCTGGATCTTTAGGTTGTATTGTTACAGGTGATGCGTATGCTGGTGATCGTTACGACATTGTCATTCATTCCAACACAGGTCGTCCTCAGCGTATTAGTAAGCTACACCCTACCTATATGCCTCTGAATTACCTGCTTTTGTTTCCGTACCGTGAGCCCGGTTGGTGTCCAGCCATGAGATTAGGAAACAGAACTGATGCTGGAGCTAAAAACCTCACGCTAAATATGTATTATGCATACCACCTTCACGGACGTCAGTACATATGGTATGCTATTTTTAATTCTTCTAGATTGGAAAACGTCTGTTCCTACCAACATCTTTTACTGGTGGTCCACGTTACATGTATTGAAGATAGTCATCTCCAGTTTTATGCAACACATCAGGAAACCCTTCGTTCCGAATATGTTGGAGGCCTTTATGATGCATTATCGAAAGGTGATAGAGGTTCCCGATCAGTTGGAAAACGTGTGTTCCTACCAACATCTTTTACTGGTGGTCCATGTTATATGTATAGCCACTATCAAGATGCTTTAGCGATCTGTAGGCTACACGGGAATCCACAGTATTTCATTACATTTACATGCAATGTCAAATGGCCGGAGATTACACGGTATATGGACATGCATGATCAGAGAGACTCGCAAAGCAGAACATATATCATTGCTAGAGTATTCCAGCTGAAAGTACAATCCCTCATAAATTACCTAAAGCAGGATAAACCTTTTGGAGAAATTGATGCATGTATGTATAAGCATTCTTTTTGTTTATCAATTATTACTTCACTTCTATAGTGTGCTCAACATTGTTTCCTAATAGTTTATAACTATTTGTTAATTCCCATTTCGATTTGTTTCCCTTTTCGTATATAACGGATTTCTATATCTGTGTAGATCGTGTTAGATATGTCATTCCAAAGGATGTAGGTGTGAATGATGTTGGACCAAGCAAGACTGTAAATGAACAACCGAATGTCATGTGTGAAGAAAAGCAACGCATCGATGAGATAAAACATATTTGGATGGTAGATATATTTGTCTACATGAAGCAGCATGGCGAATATTTGATTTCCCTATACATCACCGAAATCCAACGGTCCAGATACTCTCAGTTCATGAAGAAAATAATCAGTCAATTCTTTTCAAGGAAGACACAACAATAATACAAGTTCTCCGTAATCCATCTGCTACTAGGGCAACCCTTTTAGCATGGTTTGAAAGCAACGCAAAGGACCCGACGGGTCATGAGCACACATATATTGATTATCCAAAATACTACAAGTGGGATGCCCCTTCCAAATCGTGGGATAGGAGAGCAGCTGTTTGATCTAACATGGTTGGTCATCTTGTATTTGTGCATCCATCATCTGGTGAATTGTTCTATATGCGGTTGTTGTTGTGTCACCAAAAGGGTTGTGCCTCTTTTGAAGACCTCCAAACCGTATCTGGTTTTGTTCAACCTACATACAGATCTGCATGTAATGCGCCTGGAATCATAGGGGATGACATTGAGTGGCTTGCTGCGTTCAATGATGCTTCTACATGGGCAACACCATTCCAACTCCGTCTTCTTTTTTGTAGTTTGTTATTATTCTGTGAAGTTACAAATCCAAACCTTTTGTGGCAAAAGGCTTATGAAAAAATGTCAGATGACTACATTTATAGATTAAAATCAACATTACCTGATAAGGCTTTCTCTGCAATAGATGATGTAGTTCGTCAGCAACTACTTCATGATCTAGAAGACATGCTATCTTCTTCTATTCCAGCATGATCACTTGCTCATTTCAATTTGCCCATGCCATCACCTGTTATGCATAGAATTCTCCAAAATCGACTACTCCTGGAAGAGATGACTTACGAAAAAAGGGTTTTGGCAGATCAGCATGCATAGTTGCTTCCACAACTAAATACGCAGCAGATGGCGATCTATGGAAGTGTTGTTTCCTGTGTAGAAGCTAACAAACAGCATCTTATGTTCGTTTATGGCCATGGGGGTACCGGAAAGACATTCCTTTGGATAACTATTCTTTCTTTTTTTCGATCGCTCGGAAAGGTTGTTCTTGCAGTTGCCACTTCCGGAATAGCATCATTGCTTTTGCCTTCTGGAACCACAACGCATTCGAGATTTAAGATACCAATTGATCTCGCCAGCAACAGATCATGCGATATAAAAAAAAAAGAACATCACTAGCCGATCTTATGAAACATACATCACTCATCACATGGGATGAAGCCCCTATGAGTGATAGGCGATGCTTTAAATATCTTGATATATCTTTACGGGATGTACTTGATTGTGACGGGAAGCCATTCGGTGGTATTTCGGTCCTTCTTGGTGGTGACTTTCGACAAACACTACGCGTTTTACCAAAAGGCACACGATCCCAAATCATAGATCTTACACTGCCAAACTCATATCTATGGAAGTTTTTCGACATTCAAACGTTGACTCAAAACATGAGGCGCAGTTCCAATGAGGATAGGAATCTGCAGACAATGTCAACAGCCTTCTTTTCCGAATGGCTACTTCAAATTGGTGAGGGCATAGTTGGACGGCCTGATCCAGATGATCCACGCGACACGTCTTTGATTCAGATCCCTCATTCATTGCTGATACCTCCAGCTCATGACTCACTACAACAACTGATATGTTTTGTATATGACACAAAATTACTTAACGCTCCCACAGTAATTGATCTATCAACATGAGCGACTGTCTGTCCAACTAATGAAGCCACCGATAATATCAACAACATCATCCTCAGATCGGTTGAAACGGATCGGTGTTTATTAGTCTCAACCTGTTTTCTCACATGGGCAGTTGTATGTAGCACTTTCTAGAGCAACTTCCCCAGATTCATTGAAGATCCTTATAGAAAGAGATCATGATATGCCGTACAACGAAACAAAAAATGTTGTGTATAGAGACTTATTACAAAATATCACTGCAACTGAGGTGTCCCACATCATCACCGCATACTATCATCCCGTTGATATTGTCATTTGACTATAGTCATTCAATATTAGACACCAACGAATATTTATGTGTATTACAGATATGTAGTAAACTACAGAATAGATCATGATCTTTTACATAGGGTCATTATATAAATTTAAAATGGAATGTTACTAACACATTTCACCTACTGTCAGAAACGAACAGCAAACAATGACCAGCATATCCAAATTGAAGTGCGATGGAATTGGAAGTCCAATAGAATTGAGAATTGTTTGCAAATGGAAGCACGATGTCCGTCGATATGAAACCTGGTTTATTCGGGTTGACAGATTTGTAAGTGAACAAAAACCAAAGACACTACAGTCTTTTATTAAGCGTGACACATATTGGTTAATCAAAATTTCAACCATATTATTTTTCTTACACAGGGAGATGCAATACAGATCCTAGGACAACGTACGAACCAATCATACATAGAATCGGTACTTAATGTATCAGAATGTTACACCATATCAAAATACAGTTGTCCTAAATTACATAAATATCAAAAAGTATTGGAGAACGATTTTTACATAGATGTTGGCCTCAGCTCCATTATAAAACCACTTCCAAATACAATAACCATCCCCGCTACTTGGTTTCGTTTTGCTTCTAAATCGCAACTAACAGAACCTGGGGAACATCCACCATATGATCCAGGTAGCATCATAATATATGGAACTGGTTTCACTCATAGAAAGTAACCATTTATCTGTCCACCTTTTTAGATTTTGTTGGTATGCTGTCCAAGATCAGAGACTCCACAAAACATGTTGGCCAACCGTATGTTCTTCTTATTCTAACTGATGATAGGTACATCTAATAACACGTAATATATCACCCTAACAAAATCATCACAACACAGCTGAAAAAATGATTTCTCAATCTTTTAGAGGCAATGAGGTCCTAATAAATCTATGGAAAGAATGCTTTACGAATCCTAGGAAATTCAATCGGAGTCTAATCACGCCACCCCCTGCTATGACAGTTGTAGCAGTCACAAATCTAAAACCTTCACTTTTTGGAGGTATGTCACGCATTTTTTAATATATCATAACCACAATATGATATATGTTGCTTATTACAATTGAAATTGTTATTGTAGGAACATTACGTCACGGATCCTCACATGCTACGCATGTGTATGTAAATCCGCAAATCCCAAAAACCACAGAATTGATGAATCTGTAAACACTTAGAACCAACCAAAATATATAAATACATTTAACCCAAAAACAAGGATCACATTTACATCAACAACATTGCAGGTATAGTGGTCCACATCGACCATCAACAACACTAGCAGGGATACCAGCCAAGTTGAAAGAAATCATAGAAAAATCATGATCACAACTCCTGGTAAACCTACACAACCCTCAGCTGAAACATAACTTCATGTCTGTTATAAACACTAACAATGTTGGTTACATACAGGACAAAATGTTTTTAGTGAAAGAATCCATTGCAGACATTGTGTTCCAGGACAAATGGTATCAAATGATATGTCCAACCTGTAGGGATCCAATCTTCAAAAGGGGAACGCAATGGTACTACAGTGCACACTCAAAGATCGAAAAACCCATACTAACGTACGTACCAACCTCTAACCCTGCAACATCCTATTGTATTACAAAACATAATAACAGATAAAAACATCGTGTAGGCACAAGTTCCATGTCACGATAAGTGATCCAACTGCCACGATGTCAGCAGTCATATCTGAAACATCATTTCGGAAACTCATAAATTCAGACTCAGAGCATACAGTAGACGACATTATAGCTCTTCACAGAAAGACCTTACTAGTGATGATCAGTCAGCACAAGGGGAAACAAAGAACAATGTCTATTCAAATGCTAAAAACATCAACTGACGATAATGTACGGTTCATCATAATCGACATAGAGATACCAGTAACAAGCCAACAATCAGCTATTTCAGCAACTCCATCACAACCTCTAATAACAAGGTCCGCAGTGGAACACTGCCCCCCTTTGTCAGATACAACCAAAGGACATACTGCACGTACCCTCACTTTTACTGCAAACGGTACATACACATACATAAACACACATATCACTTTCATTAAATATCCATTTATGATATTGTTGGTTAACACCTTACAGATGAGTCGGCGCCTTCAGGAGATGTCAAACGCACCCTGAAAAAATAAACAGACACCCATAAAATGACACTCCGTTCTTTTGTAACCTGTTCAACTTTTGCTACGTTTAAAACCATCAACAACTAATATTGTCGTGGTGTCTTAACCATATGTTAGTATATGTTAAACATATTTGCTTTTTGGATTATTTAGTATTGTAATCGAATAGCAGCTTACCATATATGTCTTTAATCTAGATGGTTTCCCACATATAGTATGCTTTTCTATTAAACAAAAAAATATATACCTTTTGTTTATTTTCTATATACACCAAATACATAATTTAAGACAATCATGAATGATGACGACAGTGTTCACAAACAAAAATTTTATACACAAAAACAAATATCCTAGCTTCATTACAAAACAAAAATCATGCCATCACCCAATCACCCCAAGGTCCAAAGGTTAAACTACATGCTTATGGAACAGGTTTTCCAAATATATATTCAGACTCAACAAAAATCATATGAAAATTCATTACATGCTTTTTCCCTATTAAGACACTTCCAAAGAAAACGTCTATTATCACAGCTTTCAATTATAACACTACCTTTCCAAATATGAAATTACATAAAAAAAACCATACATTTTTTTTTATAATGGGTCCAATGTTTAAAAGTTAAATTACATCTTCCACTTTTAAAGAAACCATCAACTACAACAACTTTGTATACATATCATATAAAAATTAGTTAGATCGTTTATCCAATAACTAAATTGTGGGTTATCTTCTTTTCAAAATGAGAACAATCGTGATAAACGGACAGACCAACAAAATTTATAACATCTTTGCATAACAATGATATAAAAATATAAACCTTCACAAAAAAATTAGAATATGTAAACGATAAACATCAGCATTCCTACAACCAAACAATCACGTTAGTCCTAAATAGCCTTACATCACCTACAATAAATGCACATAGCAATCGATTGCAGCCGGTTACGCACACAAAAAAACCTTCGCCCTTTCGCATCCCATTTAATACCCCTCTTCAACAATCAACAGCTTCAACAATCCCTATAATCAATAAACCCCATAACATCTCCACACCACATCCAATCACACAACCCATCGGAAAACGAAAAGCAAAAACCTATTCCCACAAAATGAAACCGGCTGAAATGGAAAGCATCATTCATATGCTGATTGGCCAGGCGGAGGAAGAGTTGTCCGCTCTAACAAACCTGCAAAGCGATTTCTACTTCAACCAGGAGATGAAGAACGAACTGTTGGAGAACATGAGCCGCCGGCCAAAGTACACCAACTACCTACAGATGAAGGACCTCGTCAACAACAGTACGTACGTGGCATAAAAAAGAATCATGGTGATTTACAGTCTAAAGAAGGAAACCGAAACAACCATCGAGGAGCTCAAGAAACTACTCAAAACACTTCCAGAAGACGATCAACCTTACATAGACTAATCAACAACAACAAAATCACGAAATCTTTTGTCATCTTATTATCCATGATCTCTGTAAATCGTTTCCTCTTTTGATGCTATGCTTATGAACAGTTCCATGGTTCAGCCTTGTATTGATCTCTAAGAAATATAATCTATCATTTATGTCTATTTTCTCATTTCATATATAAACCTTAATGCTCGCACATAGCAAACCACATGTGAAGCACGTATATGAACATTTCTTCTCCTGGAAATTGTCTATTCCGTTGTCGGATACTAAACGGTATGGTCAACATTTAAACATAAAGTCAAAATTTTGTCACATTACTAACACTCTTCAACATAAAAATAGATAAGAAAGACCAATCATGTATGTACTCATCCTCAGTTGTAAAAAAAACCTATACCAGACAACATTCACATCTGTTTTATCCTCTCAACAAAGACAAATCAACAAATAAAAAACTTTTAATCCGACCCCCAACAACTTATATCAAGAGTTGAGTTCAAGTTTATAAAGTTTCGCATCAACTATTTTCTATATTTTTTTCCGTATGTTAATATGAAACTTACAACTCTCCTTGCAGAAAATGACTTAAACCCTTAAAAAGGATTTTTTTATACAAGGCCGTAGATGGAAACAAACCAAATCATGGTTCCAGTTTTGATGTAAGCTTTTGTTTCTTTCTTTATCTATAACCAGGTTAGTAAAATTTATTGTTGTGTTTCTAATTTATGATTATTTCAGCTATTTGTCAACATATTTTTACACATTCATAAACCATATTTGTTACAACTGTATGTTCATGTTCTTAATTCTTTAAATTTCCTTGCTTTCAAACTAAAATCTTTACATGTTAACTTCTAATTTATAATTTTATATATGTGTAGGTGATAGCTAACACAAATTGTGCATCCATTATCGCCGCATTAAAGTATAACTTTACGATTTAACACGGAAAACCTACTTTAGAAAGTTGTTGTATATGTAGCAGCTAATTCATATTCTAGGGTGGAGAAGACCATTTGGGATGTGCCGAAGAGTTTTACTACATGATTGGAAAAGAACACAGAGAAGGTGGTTCACGAAATCCTATCTTATGCACTCCAACTTTTTGAAGGGTATATTGGTCATTCTTCGTATATTATCTCATTCTCCTTCATTTGTAGATTCCGTCAAACGGGTTTGAGGCTGATTTCAAGCTTTAAATATCGGATTTAAGTTGTAACACAAATTGTTTACTTCAATAGCCTGCAATTTCATCTTTTATTATTTTAAACTTATAATCTTGGATTATTAAATTTGTCTTTATTGACTATAGAAGTAGGAAAATGTAGCATTTCAAAAAGAGATCAAAGATGTGTTTTACTGATTATAAAAGAGATCAAAGATGATTGGGAATGAAGGTACAAACTTGCAATGCAAAACAACATAAAGTATATATTTAAAGCTGCTTATTTATTGTTTTGGATCCGACCCCCGCAACGCGGGGGTTCCCGATCTAGTTTGAAATAGTTAGTTAATAATTTTAAGTTTTTTACTACGAAAGTTTAATTAACTTTATAATTGTGATTCTCATTGATTATAAACTAGTAAAGAATCAAAATTATACATGTGCAATCTCAATGGTATTTGTGAAATGGTAAGCGAAATTACTTTTTTCCCTTATATTCTATACGCATTCAGCATTCCTATATATTTGCAACGAAATATGGCAACTAATAACCTTTTTACGGTAAAATGATAAACATGATCCCGTGTAGTATATGAATACTAGGTTCAAAACCATAGAACTACGGTTGAAAATGAAAAAAAAAAAAAAAAAAAAAAAACTATGATAATTACAAACTATTGATTATTCCAAACAATTTATTAATTTAGAATGATAAAAGTTTAGTATGTATGTTTATAATGATTTGTTAAAATTAATTTATACATTGTTATGAATATCCAATCTAGGATCTTCATATGTAGATATTTGATAAAATCATGATTTTGTACAATACAATATAAATATGAATATATTAAAAAAACACAATAAATCATAAAAATTAGAAAATGACATTGTTATATTAGAAATCAAGAATGACGGTAATGAAATAAACATATATAAGGACAACACAATAAATTACAAATTAAAATGATGAATGAAATGTGATTATTAAAATAAAATAGAAAACAATATAAGAAATCTAAAAATAGGTACCAATGTTTTTAAGCATAGTGTACTTATCGCTATAATAACATCTTCGATAAAATTTTGGTAATTGCAAATTATATAGACAAATGCTCATAGAATATTAACCAATAAAGAATGCATAGAATATTACCCAAGAAAATTAGCCCATTCTAATAGTAGCAGCAAAATGAATGAATTTAGTAGGTCATTTAGCATAAGTATAACATTTATATTTTTTCTACCTCCCAAATTTCTTTATCAGTGTATTTTCTAGAGATTCCAGGTTGGTTCGAGTAGTTCCTTCAAGCATAAATCATGAAGTTTGGTTGCGCATATGTTGTTGTCGTCTATCAAAATCTATATAGAAGCTATTTTCATATTGCAAAAGAGTATTTGAATAAAGGCTCTCAGTTAACCTACCAACACACCACTAAGTGTAACACCCCGTTCTTAAAGTGTTTAATTATGAGTCCCTGAGATTTAAGAGGAAGGGTAATTCTGGTCCTTTTATGGGAAAGGGGTTTCATCCGAGAAGGTTTCGGGCTGGCGTATGTTGTTAGAAGCATTGGGCTTCTCGTCACCCTCGAATGAATGTAAAGTTATTTGGGAGCGGGTTTAGAGTAGAGGAGTTGCGGCGTTTGGAAGATGATTATTCTTTATACTTCTTCGTGGAATAAGTGGAAAAGGTCCCATGCATGCATGTCATGCATGCATAAGTTTTAGGTTTTGGCTGGGTACGCCCAGCGTAAGCTGGATGTACGCCCAGCGTAATGGTGAGAAAATGCGGGTTGGCTAAGTGAGTACGCCCAACGTACTAGAAGTACGCCCAGCTTACTCTCAGAAACCTCAAACCCTAATTTAGGGTCAGACACTATATAAGGAACATGTTGGTTCATAGCCTAGCCTCAATAAGCTCATCCTTAACCTCAGAATCCCTAGAAACTCGTATTCTCTCCATTGTTGGGTGCGTTTGACCTTGTAAAGCTCATTTTGACAAAAGAAAGGCTAGAAAGAGAAAGGAGAAGTTGTCAACAAAGAAGAGGAACGATTGGAGCTTGTAGATCTGAAGAGATACCATCCTTTGGAGCTTGTTTGAGGTATAAAGCTTCTTGCTTGCCATCTATTTTGCATAGATCTAAGTCTTGTGGAGTTTTTAGCATCTTTCTTATCCCAAAGCTCTCATCTTGATTCATGCTTTGTGTTGGCCGAGATTATCTGTCCTTTCAGACCTTTGGAGAGGTCTTTAGTGAGAAAAATAAGGTCCCAAGGGCTGTAGTTGTTCCATGTGTGAGAAAAATAGGTCTTAATGGATTAAGACCTTGGACTAAGAGCTTTATGGACGTCCCAAGTGATAAATTTTTAGACCTTATGAATCTTAGGCATATTTGGCCTAAGGATCTGAAGTTTGGGCTTAAGAGCTGAAGCCATTAAGAAGTTATCAGAACTTAATGAATAGCGCAGTTACGCCCCACGTAAACCCTGAGTATGCCCAGCGTAGCGGGCCAGTGCCCCTATTCCTTTTTGTGAACATTGCAGTAGAGAGAGTACTCCCCCTGATTAGATCTTAATATTAGGCCTTTGAGTTTGGGCCGTTTGTGGGTAGTTGGTTCTCGGGCCAAGTCTGGGAATTTATGGATAGAGTATTTTGGGCCCAATTATTGTTACAGACATTGGATCTAGGCCCATTTGGTGAGGTGGGCCCAGTTTGGTAAATTGGGCCAATATTGGACCTTGTATAAGATTTGGACTTTCATCTTAGCCCGATAAGTGAATGTATGCTTGGCCTAATGATTATTTTGTTATGATGGTTAGTTCGGGATTTTCGGTGAGTTGGTGATTCGAGAGTCTGCTTCTTCAGTTTAGTGTATCGGCATTCGTGAGGTGAGTTATCCTCACTATATCGACAGGGTCTAAGGCACCAAGGCCGGCCATTTATCAGATTGAGATTCGGATATTTGTTGTTATGTTATTGTTTTGATATGCCTGCATCCTAGTAGCTAGGATGGTATATGTTAGAGACCTAGTTAAGGTGGGTTTCTTGATATGTAGGGTGATGCTATGCTAGTGACCGGTTAGGTCGGTATCCTGGTTAGGATAATGATATGTTATGTGATCTGCTTGATCGGCTTGTTGACTATGAACTGTTATATGATTGTATGTTATGTGCACATGGTTGTTTGGACTAGAGTGGGGTTGAGGCGGGTCCTGCTTTGTATTGTAGGACAAGATACCCAAGGCGGACCGGTTGTTCCGAAGGCCCAATGAGCAGTTCGGATAGGCTGTAGGCCCCACGAGGGCGTACCAGACGTGTCGAGGCTCGGATAGTGGACCAGGCCGACTGAAGGCCCGATGCGGGCGGACCAATCATACAGTAGACTCAGAGAGTAGACCAGGTGGGTTGAAGGCCCGGTGCGGGCGGACCAACCACACTGCAGACTCGAAGGACATGACTAGACTCGGAGGATGGACCGGTGGACTGAAGGCCCAATATGGCGGACCAGTCACATAGTAGACCCGATATGCATGGCTGTTCTATGTTCTGTTATGTTATGTATGCTATTTATGTAATGGGCCGGAAGGCACTATGTTATGGGTCGGAAGGCATTATGATTTGGACCGGAAGGTTGTAGCCTGGAAGGGCGTATATGTGGTTGGTATTTTTGGGGTATCTCACTAAGCTTTCGCGCTTACAGTTGTGGTCTAAATGTTTTTCAGCTTCTTCAGGAGATCGTGGCAAGGCGGAGGCATGATCGTACCGCTCCTTGTGTTATGTTTATGACATGGTTCTGGGAATACTTTGATAATAAATGTATTGAAAACCTTTTTGTAGTAACATTATTAAAAAGGGTTGTTTTTGAAAAGTTTAAATATTGTTGAAATTTTTGGTCGCTACAAGTTGGTATCAGAGGCTTGGTTTAGGTGAATGGGAGGAACAATCGTGTGAATCAATTCTTAAATCAAGGAGAGTTTTTAAAAGAAAGATTAAAATGGTTTTCAAATTAAGTAAAAAGAGGATGCGGAGGTACGATCAGCCGGAGCCAGTAGGTAACCCCAAAATACCATACATGATATTTGTTTTCGAGCTTTAATAGAACAGCATGCTAGTACTAGGCTAGGGATAATGTTGCGTGTTTTATGATGCCTACTAGCCTAGGGTTTTCCTCTGTATGAGATTTCCAGTGTTCCTCTAGGAATGAGGATTGAGTGCTTGCTACATATATTAGTCACTAGGGTGTTGTGGTAGTACTTCATACAAATATGGGTACGTGTGGAAGGTAGTATGGGCCCGTACTACTGAAAGCATAGGACCCATACGCGTATCAGGGAAACCATGACCTCTACGGTTGGGTTGAGAGTTGGTTCCCGGGATAGTGGGAAGTGTCTGAGATTTTGTGGTTTATTTTCAGTATGGAGATTTCGAGGCATGCTGGGAATGGATCCGGGTCAGGAGAGGGAGTTCCGAGCGGGTCGGTACCGCCCAAGGTTATCGGACAGATGAGCACGTGCGAGTTGCTCCGGGCCAAGCTTCCGGAACTGTTTGGGTCAATCAAGACCGCCATGGTCGAGTATTTTAATGAGTGCTATGCGGCTCTCACTGAGACGGCTGCCGCCGCGGCTACAGCAGCTGTAACACCGGCAGGGGAGGAGCTAGTAGAGGTTTTCAGTATCGGGACTTTGATAATACGAAGCCTCCCACCTTTGATGGAGTTGAGGACCCGATCGTTGCTATGAGATGGTTATGGGACGTGGAGGGGTGTTTCTTCACGTGTTCATGCCCTACTGATCAGAGGGTGAGGTGTGCTTTGAACCTGTTAAGGCTCAGGGAAAAGGATTGGTGGAGATTGACCACGGGGTCATACTCGGATGTGCAGAGGGGTGCGGTTTCATAGGATCAGTTCAGAGAGATGTTCGGTACTCGTTATGTTACGCAGGTCGAGAGGGAGAGGTTGGCTCAGGAGTTCCTTGAGCTAAAGCAGGATTTGGAGTCAGTAACAGAGATCACTAGGATGTTTACTGAGAGGGCGATGTTTTGCCCTGAGTTGGCTTCGAAGCAGGCTCAGATGTCCCGATATCTGAGTATGTTGAAGAGAGATATCAGACAGTTTGTGTCCGCGCAGAGGTGCGAGACTTTGTTGGAGTTGCAGGAGGCCGCCAGGCGTCGTGAGTTAGAGATTGAGTTGCAGTTCTGTAAGCTGAGGCAAGATCCGGTGCAGTCGCAGCCGGCGTCGACACGGTCCAAGACCGTTGATTCCAGGGTGGGAGATCAAGGCAGCCACGTTTGTGGGAAGTGTGGGAGGGGTCACACCGGAGTTTGACGGTCCGGTGGTGCATGCCGCAAATTCGAAAAGGATGGGCACTATGCGAGCGATTGTCGTCAGTCAGCGATAGTTCGGGATTTGAGGATTTGTTATCATAGTCATTAGGTTGGGCACTTGATGGTCAACTGCCCATAGCTTGCTGCAGGACCGGTGCAGGCTCCAGCACCGGGCACTTTGAGGATCACAGGTGGAGTGTAACACCCCATTCTTTAAGTGTTTAATTATAAATTCCTGAGATTTAAGAGGAAGGGTAATTCTGGTCCTTTTGCGAGAAATGAGTTTCATCCGAGAAGGTTTCAGGCTGGTGTATGTGTTAGAAGCATTTGGGCTTGTCATCACCCCCGTATGAATGTACAGTTATTTGGGAGCGGGTTTAGATTAGAGGAGTTGCGGTGTTTTGAAGTTGATCATTGTTTATAGCTCTTTGTGGTATAAGTGGATAAAGGGTCCCATGCATGGATGGCATGCATGAAATTATTGGTGAAGTCAAACTGGGTACGCCCAATGTAAGCTGGACATACGCCCAGCATAAAGGGGCGAAATGTTGCAGGTGTCCGGTTGAGTACTCCCAACGTACCAGGGAGGTACGCCCAGCGTACTCTCAGAAACCCCAAACCCTATTTTAGTGTCAGCCAATATATAAGGAACATGTTGGTTCACCCCTTAGCCTCCTTATGCTCATCTTCAACCTCAGAGAAACCCTAGATCTCGTGTTCTCTCCATTATTGGGTGTGTTTGACCTTGGAAAGCTCTTTTTGGCAAAAGAAAGGCTTGAAGGAGAAAAGAGAAGTCGTCAAAGAAGAAGAAGAACGTGTGGAGCTTGTAGATCTGAAGAGATACCATCCGTTGGAGCTTGTTTGAGGTATAAAGCTTCTTGCTTGACCTTAGTATTGTATAGATCTATGTATTTTGAAGCTTTGTCACCATTTTTGTCCGAAAAGTCCTCACCTTGTTGCATATTTCGATTTGGTCAAGATTATCTATCCTTTCAGACATTTGGAGAGGTCTCGAGTGAGAAAAATGAGGTCCCAAGGGTTGTAGTTGTTCCATGTGTGAGATATATAGGTCTTAATGGATTAAGACCTTGGATTAAGAGCATAAGGACGTCCCAAGTGATATAGTCTGAGACTTTATGAATTCTAATCATATTTGGCCTATGGATCTAAAGTTTGGGCGTAAGAGCTTAAGCCATTAAGAGGTTAAAAGGAATTAATGAGCATTTCAGTTACGCCCCGTGTAACGTTTGAGTACGCCCTGCATAGCGGGGCAAAGCCCCGATCCTCAGTTGTGTTTCATTGCAGTACGCCCAGCGTACCAAGGAGGGTACGCCCAGTGTACTCCTCCTGTGGGACTTTCATTTTTGGGCTTTGAGTTTGGGCCGTTGATGGACAATTGGTTATTGGGCCAAGTGTGGGAATTTATGGATAAAGTATTTTTGGGCCCAATTGTTGTTATGGACATCGGTTCTAAGCCCATTTGGTGAAGTGGGCCTAATTTGGTAAATTGGGCCAACGTTGGACTTTGTATGAGATTTGGACTTTGGTCTTGGCCCGATGAGTGTAAGTATGGTTAACCTATTGCTTATTTTGTTATGTTGGTTAGTTCGGGATTTGCGGTGAGTTGGAGGTTCGAGAGTCTGCTTCTTCAGTTCGGAGTATCGGTATTCGCGTGGCGACTTATCCTCACTATATCGACAGGGTCTAAGGCACCAAGGCCGGCCCTTTATTGGATTGAGATTAAGATATGGTTGCTATTTTATCGCTGTGATATGTCTGCATCCTGGTAGCTAGGATGGTATATGCTAGAGACTTGGTTAAGGTCGATTTCCCGATATGTAGAGTGATGCTATGCTAGTGACCGGTTAGGTCGGTATCCTGGTTACGGTAATGATATGTTATGTGATCTGCTTGATCGGTTTGTGGACTATGAACTGTTATATGATTGTATGTTATGTGCACGTGGTTGTTTGGACTGGAGTTGGGATGAGGCGAGTCCTGCTTTGTGCTGTAGGCCAAGATACCCAGGGCGGACCGGTTGTTCCAAAGGCCCAGCGAGAGGTCCGGATAGGTTGTAGGCCCCGCGAGGGCGGACCAGACGTGCCGACGCTCGGAGAGTGCACCAGGCCAATTGAAGGCCCGATGCGGGCAGACCAGTCATATTATAGATTCAGAGAGTGGACCGGGTGGGTTGAAGGCCCGGTGCGGGCGGACCAACCACACTGCAGACTCGAACGACATGACTAGACACGGAGGGTGGACTGAAGGCCGATGCGGCGCACCAGTCACACAGTAGACCCGATATGCATGGCTGTTCTATGTTATGTTGTGTTATGGATGCTATTTATGTTATGGGCCGGAAGGCAATATGTTATGGGCCGGAAGGCAATATGTTTTGGACCGGAAGGTCGTAGCCTGGAAGGGCGTATATGTGATTGGTATTTTGGGGGTATCTCACTAAGCTTTCGGGCTTACAGTTGTGGTTTAAATGTTTTTCAGGTTCTTCACGAGACCGTGGCAAGGCGAAGGTGTGATCGTACCGCTCCTCGTGTTTATGTTTATGGCATGATTCTGGGAATACTCTGATAATAAATGTATTGAAAACCTTTTTGTAATAACGTTATTAAAATGGTTGTTTTTGAAAAGTTTAAATTGTGTTGAAATTTTTGGTCGTTACAAGTTGGTATCAGAGCCTTGGTTTGAGTGAATTGGAGGTACATTCGTGTGAATCCAGTCTCAAATCAAGGAGAGTTTTCAAAAAGAGAATTTCAAATGGTTATCAAATTAAGTAAAAAGAGGACGCGGAGTTACGATCAGCCGAAGCCAGTAAGTAGCCCCGAAATACCATATTTGTTTTCGAGCTTTGGTAGAACAACATGCTAGTTTTAGGCTAGGGATCTTCAGGATTTCATGATAATATTGCCTGTTTTATGATGCCTGCCAGCCTAGTGTTTCCTTCTGTATGAGATTTCCAGTGTTCCTGTAAGACTGAGGATCGAGCGCTTGCTATGTATATTAGTCACTAGGGTGTTGTGGTAGTACTTCATACAAATATGGGTAGGTGTGGAAGGTAGTATAGGCCCGTACTACTGAAAGCACAGGACCCATACGCGTATCAGGGAAACCATGACCTCTAGGGTTGGGTTGAGAGTTGGTTCCCAGGATAGTGAGAAGTGTCTGAGGTTTTGTAGTTTATTTTCAGTATGGAGATTTTGAGACATGCTGGGAGTGGATCCGGATCAGGATCGGATGCAGGAGAGGGAATTCCGGATGGGTCTGTACCGCCCGCAATTATTGGTCAGATGAGTACGCGCGAGTTGGATGCGAGGATTCGTGAGACCCTGTATGATGAGGTTGCTGTATTGTTCCGGGCCGAGCTGCCAGAACTGTTTAGGTCGATCAAGACCACCATGGTGCAGTATTTTGATGAGCGCTATACGGCTCTCACTGAGACGCCTGCCGCCGCGGCTATAGCGGCTATAGCAGCGGCAAGGGGAGGAGCTAGTATAGGTTTTCAGTATCGGGACTTCCATAATACAAAGCCTCCCACCTTTGATGGAGTTCAAGATCTGATCGTTTCTATGAGATGGTTATCGGGCGTGGAGGGATGTTTCTTCATGTGTTCATGCCCTGCTGATCAGAGGGTGAGGTGTGCTCTAAACCTGTTAAGGCTCGGGGAAAAGGATTGGTGGAGATTGACCACGGGGTCATATTCGGATGCGTAGAGGGCTGCGGTTTCATGGGAGCAGTTTAGAGTGATGTTCAACACTCGCTATGTTCCGCAGGTCGAGAGGAAGAGGTTGGCTCAGAAGTTCCTTGAGCTGAAGCAGGATTCGGAGTCGGTGACAGAAATCACCAGAATGTTTACTGAGAGGGCTATGTTTTGCCCTGAGTTCGCTTCGGAGCAGGTTCAAATGTCCCGATATCTGAGTATGCTAAAGAGAGACATCAGACAGTTTGTGTCCGTGCAGAGGTGTGGACCTCGTTGGAGTTGCAGGAGGCTGCAAGGCGGCGTGAGTTAGAGATTGAGTTGTAGTTGCGTGAGCTGAGGCAAGCTACGGTGCAGTCGCAGCCGGCGATGAAACGGTCTAAGACCGTTGATTCTAGGATGGGAGATCAGGGCAGCCACGTTTGTGGAAAATGTGGGAGGGGTCACACCAGAGTTTGTCAGTCTGGTGGTGCACGCCGCAAGTGCAGAAAGGAGGGGCACTATGCGAGGGATTGTCGGCAGTCGATGCCGGTTCGGGATTTGAGAATTTGTTATCATTGTCATCAGGTTGGGCACTTGAGGTTCAACTGCCCACAGCTTGTTGCAGGACCGGTGCAGGCTCCAGCACTGGCCACTTTGACGATCACAGGTTTAGGTTAGGGTGGAGCGGAGCCCCCAACGGCTCAGGGTCATGCTTTTCAAGTTTCACCAGAGGAGGTCAGAGCAGTGCCGGATGTAGCTGCGGGTATGTTCCGTTCTTGATATCTTGTTATCTTGTGATTATTGTGGTGTGTCATTCTCTGCTGGTCGTGTTATATGGGTTTTTTGTTTTGGTATCCGTTGTTCCTTGAGGGTTTGGTATGGTTATGGGTTAGTGTTTCGGGTTTTCATTGGTTATCATTTGTGAGGGTTACTAGTGGATATGGCGTTGGTTTGAATGTCGGGTAGCATCTGCAGTTTGAGGAGTGGATAATTGAAGATTGGGTTCCTTTAGAGCAGGATGATCAGTATAGAAATGTGTTTTTGCGAAGGTTGCTAGTGATAGTGGGAATCAGTCCGCGTGTAAGTGTTAGGTTTTGTGCAAGGTTATCTTGGGAGGTCGGTGATATCGACCGGTGGTTGATAGTCAGTGCCCTAAGTGGGGGAGAATTGGAAATTTTCCGGATGATCGATAGGCTTGAGAGATTGTTTAGCTGCTTGGGATTTGGTGGTATTTCTTTTGGCCAAGAGCAGGCTGGTATGGGTGAGTAGCAGGCGTGCGGGGCGGGATATAGACCTATGGCATTGATTGTGAAGTGCTTGGGATCAGGCTGGGATCGAGTATGTATGATGGAGATTGAGTTCGGAACCCCTAGAGGGCTAGAACCGTATGCATGGGAGGATTTCACGAAGAGATAACTCGGGGTGATGGATGCTATTCGAGCGGTCCGGATAGACTGAAGGTCGGTAGGCGTACCTATCAGGCCGAAGGCTCGAGGGATGGTCCAGCCAGACTAAAGGTCCTAAAGGGCATCCCAGATTGGCTGAAGGTTTTGAGAGTGGTCCAGATTGACTGAAGACCTGGTGAGGTGGTCCAGTCATGCTGAAGACTCTGCAGGTATTATCGGATCGGTTCGAGGAAATGGGTTGGGTATGTTGTTATGTGTTAGCATTAGAAGGTCTGGCCCCGGGTATTGATTGTGATTAGTGGAGGTGGTGCATGGACTCGAGAGTCCTTGCGAGCAGGTTCAGTACATGTATGGCGCATGGTTAGCGGTCATGCTAAGGGAATGTAAATCCAAGGAAGTGGAAGTAGCAGTATAGGGTTATGATGGGAGTAGTCCAATTATGGGCATTGAGCAGCGAGATTACGGTAGTGGTATGGGAGCACATCCGGGTTGGATGGTTGCTGAGGCTCGGCAGGAATGCATGGATGGAATTTTGGAATTCCCGATACATTTGTTTATGTGGTCAAAATGCATCCGGAAGGGTGTTTGGAAGAGTCAACAGTGTATCGGGGTTTTCCTAACCCAAGGACACTAGATCCAGTTTGGTGCGGTTATGAGATTGCAGTGGAGAACTTGTGGGAGTAGCTCTAGGGCTGAAGCTTGTGTCATCCTGTCAGCATGAAAGATAAAGTTGGGTGTCGTATTTCGATGGTTGAGTCTTGGTTAGCCTTGTTTGGTGAATGCCAGGCGGTGCATTGCAGGCATAGTTTCGGAGTAGAGTTGTCGCAGGCTTCGAGGACGACGCCTAATTTTAGTGGGGGAGAATTGTAACACCCCATTCTTTAAGTGTTTAATTATAAGTCCTTGAGATTTAAGAGGAAGGGTAATTGTGGTACTTTTGTGAGAAATGAGTTTCATCCGAGAAGGTTTCGGGCTGGTGTATGTGTTAGAAGCATTTGGGCTTCTCGTCAACCCCGTATGAATGTAAAGTTATTCAGGAGCAGGTTTAGATTAGAGGAGTCACAGTGTTTGGAAGTTGATCATTGTTTATAGCTCTTTATGGTACATGTGGATAAAGGTTCCCATGCATGCATGGCAAGCATGCAATTATTGGTGAAGTATGGCTGGGTACGCCCAGCGTAAGTTGGATGTACGCCCAGCGTAAAGGGGCGAAATGTTGTGGGTGTCCGGATGAGTACACCCAGTGTACCAGGGAGGTACGCCTAGCGTACTCTCAGAAACCCCAAACCCTATTTTAGGGTCAGCCACTATATAAGGAACATGTTGGTTCACCCCTTAGCCTCCTTATGCTCATTTTCAACCTCAGAGAAACCCTAGATCTCATGCTCTCCATTATTGCGTGTGTTTGACCTTGGAAAGATCTTTTTGGCAAAAGAAAGGCTAGAAGTAGAAAACAGAGGTTGTCAAAGAAGAAGAAGAACGTGTGGAGCTTATAGATCTGAAGAGATACCATCCTTTGGACCTTGTTTGAGTTATAAAGCTTCTTGCTTGATCTTCATATTGTATAGATCTATGTATTTTGAAGCTTTTTCACCATTCTTTTCCCAAAAGTCCTCACCTTGTTGCATATTTCGATTTGGTCAAGATTATTTGTCCTTTCAGACCTTTGGAGAGGTCTTGAGTGAGAAAAATGAGGTCCCAAGGGCCGTAGTTGTTCCATGTGTGAGATATATAGGTCTTAATGGATTAAGACCATGGATTAAGAGCTTAAGGACATCCCAAGTGATAAAGTCTAAGATTTATGAATTCTAATCATATTTGGCCTACGGATCTTAAGTTTGGGCTTAAGAGCTTAAGCCATTAAGAGGTTAAAAGGACTTAATGAGCATTGCAGTTACGCCCCACGTAACCACTAAGTATGCCCCGTATAGCGGGCCAAAGCCCCGATCCTCATTTACGTTTCATTGCAGTACACCCAACATACCAAGGAGGGTACGCCCAACATACTTCTCCTGTGGGACTTTCATTTTTAGGCTTTGAGTTTGGGCCGTTGATGGACAATTGGTTATTGGGCCACGTCTGGGAATTTATGGATAGAGTATTTTTGGGCCCAATTATTGTTATGGACATTGGTTCTAGGCCCATTTGGTGAAGTGAGCCCAATTTGGTTAATTGGGCTAATGTTGGACTTTGTATGAGATTTGGACTTTGGTCTTGGCCCGATGAGTGGAAGTATGATTGGCCTAATGCTTATTTTGTTATCTTGGTTAGTTCGGGATTTGCGGTGAGTTGGTGCTTCGAGAGTCTGCTTCTTCAGTTCAGAGTATCGACATTCGCGAGGTGAGTTATCCTTACTATATCGACAGGGTCTAAGGCAACAAGGCCGGCCCTTTATTGGATTGAGATTCAGATATGGTTGTTATGTTATCACTTTGATATGTCTGCATCCTGGTAGCTAGGATAGTATATGCTAGAGACCTGGTTAAGGTCGATTTCCCGATATGTAGAGTGATATTATGCTAGTGACCGGTTAGGTCGGTATCCTGGTTAGGGTAATGATATGTTATGTGATCTGCTTGATCGGTTTGTGGACTATGAACTGTTATATGATTGTATGTTATGTGGACATGGTTGTTTGGAATGGAGTTGGGTTGAGGCGGGTCCTACTTTGTGCTGTAGGCCAAGATACCTAGGGCGGATCGGTTGTTCTTAAGGCCCAGCGAGTGGTCAGGATAGGCTGTAGGCCCCGTGAGGGCAGACCAGACATGCCGAGGCTCGGCGAGTGGACCACACCGACTGAAGGCCCGATGCGGGCGGACCATTCATACTGTAGACTCAGAGAGTGGACTAGGTGGATTGAAGGCCCAGTACGGGAGGACCAACCACACTGCAGACTCGATGGACATGACTAGACATGGAGGGTGGACTGAAGGCCGATATGGCGGACCAGTCACACAGTAGAACCGATATGCATGGTTGTTCTATGTTCTGTTATGTTATGTATGTTATTTATGTTATGGGCCGGAAGGCAATATGTTATGGGTCGGAAGGCAATATGTTTTGGACTGGAAGGTCGTAGCCTGGAAGGGCGTATATGTGGTTGGTATTTTTGGGGTATCTCACTAAGCTTTCAGGCTTACAGTTGTGGTTTAAATGTTTTTCAGGTTCTTCAGGAGACCGTGGCAAGGCGAAGGCGTGATCGTACCACTCCTCGTGTTTATGTTTATGGCATGATTCTGGGAATATTCTGATAATATATATATTGAAAACCTTTTTGTAATAACATTATTAAAAATGGGTTGTTGGAGTTGCACGAGGCCGCCAGGCGGTGTGAGTTAGAGACTGAGTTGCAGTTGCGTAAGCAGAGGCAAGCTCCGGTGCAGTTGCACCCGACGTCGAAATGGTCCAAGATCGTTGATTCCAGGGTGGGAGATCAGGGCAGCCACGTTTGTGGGAAGTGTGGGAGGGGTAACACCGGAGTTTTGTCGGTTCAGTGGTGCATGGCGCAAGTACGGAAAGGTGGGGCACTATGCGAGGGATTGTCGGCAGTCAGCACCGGTTCAGGATTTGAGGATTTGTTATCATTGTTATCAGGTTGGGCTCTTGAGGATCACTGGTGGAGGTCAGGATGGAGCGGAGCCCCCAAGCGCTTAGGGTCGTGCTTTTCTGCTTACGGCAGAGGAGGTCAGAGCAGTGTTGGATGCAGCTGCGCGTATGTTCCTTTCTTGATATGTTGTTATCTTGTGATTATTGTGGAGTATTATTATCTGCTAGTCTCATTCTATGGTTTTTCATTCTGGTATCCGTTGTTCCTTGAGGGTTTGGTATGGTTATGGGTTAGAGTTTGGGTTTTGTTGGTTATCATTCATGAGGGTCATTAGTGGAAATACATCATTGGTTTGAATGTCGGGTAGCATCTGCAGTCTGAGGACTGGATAGTTGAAGATTGAGTTTCTTTCAAGCGGGATGATCGGTGTGGAAATGTGTTTTTGCGAAGGTTGCTAGTGCTAGTGGGAATCATTCCGTGTGTAAGTGTTGGGTTTTGTGCAAGGTCGTTTTGGGAGCTCGGTGATAGCGACCGGTGGTTGATAGTCAGTGCCCTAAGTGGGGGATAATTAGAACTTCTCCGGATGGTCGATAGGCTTGAGAGATTGTTTAGCTGGTTAGGATTCAGCAGTATTTCAATCAGCCGAGAGCAGGCTGGTATGGGTGAGTTGCAGGCGTGCGGGGCGGGATACATACCTATGGCATTGATTGTGGAGGGCCTGGGATCAGGCTGGGATGGAGTATGTATGATGGAGATAGAGTTCGGAACCCTTAGAAGGCTATAACAGTATGCATGGGAGGATTTCCCGGACAGATAACTCAGAATGATGGATGCTAGTCGAGTGGTCCAGATACTCTGATGGCCGGTAGGCGTACCAGTCAGGCCGAAGGCTCGGGGGATGGTCCAACCAGACTGAAGGCCCTGGAGGGCGGTCCAGATTGGCTGAAGGTTTTGAGAGTGGTTCAGATTGGCTGAAGACCTGGTAAGGTGGTTCAGTCATGCTCAAGACTCTGTAGGTATTATTGGGTCGGTTCGAGGAAATGGGTTGAGTATGTTGTGATGTGTTAGCATTAGAAGGTGTGGCCCCGGTTATTGATCTTGATTGGTGGAGGTAGTACATGGACTCGAGATTCCTTGAGAGCAGATTCAGGACATGTGTGTTACATGTATAGCGGTTATGCTATCAGGGAATGTAAATTCACGGAAGTGGAAGTAGCAACGCAGGGTTATGATTGGAGTGGTCAAATTATGGTCATTGAGCAGAGTGACTGTGGCAGTGGTATGGGATCACATCCGGGTTGGATGGTTGTTGAGGCTCGGCAGGAATCCACGGATGGGGTCTCGGATTTCCAGATAGATTTTGTTTTAAGTGGTGAAAATTCATCCGGAAGGATGTTTGGAAGTGTCATCAGTGTATCGGGGTTTTCCTAACCCGAGGACACTAGAGCCAGTTCGGTGTGGTTATGAGATTGTGGTGGAGAACTCACAGGAGTTTCTCTGAGGCTGAATCATGTGTCGTCCTGTCAGCAAGAAAGGTAAAGTTGGGTTTCGGATTTCGATGCTTGTGTCTTGAGTAGCCTGGTCCGGTGAATGCCAGACGGTGCATTGCAGCGGTAGTTTCGGAGTAGAATTGTCGCAAGCTTCGAGGATGAAGCCTAATTTAAGTGGGGGAGAATTGTAACACCCCGTTCTTGAAGTGTTTAATTATGAGTCCCTGAGATTTAAGAGGCAGGGTAATTCTATTCGTTTTACGGGAAATGGGTTTCATCCGAGAAGGTTTCAGGCTGGTGTATGTTGTTAGAAGCATGGGGCTTCTCGGCACCCTCGCATGAATGTTAAGTTATTTGGGAGTGGGTTTAGAGTAGAGGAGTTGCGGCGTTTGGAAGATGGTTATTGTTTATAGTTCTTTGTGGAATAAGTGGAAAAGGTCTTATGCATGCATGGCATGCATGCATACGTTTTAGGTTTTGGCTGGGTACGCCCAGCATAAGCTGGACATACGCCCAACGTAATAGTGAGAAAGATGCGGGTTGGCTGAGTGAGTACACCCAGCCTACTAGAAGTATGCCCAACGTACTCGCAGAAACCCCAAACCCAAATTTAGGGTCAGCTACTATATAAGGAACATGTTGGTTCATACCCTAGCCTCCATAAGCTCACCGTTAACCTCAGAAACCATAGAAACTCGTATTCCCTCCATTTTTGGCGATGTTTGACCTTGGAAAGCTCATTTTGAGAAAAGAAAAGCTAGAAGGAGAAAGGAGAAGTTGTCGAAGAAGAAGAGGAACGATTGAAGCTTGTAGATCTGAAGAGATACCATCCTTTAGAGCTTGTTTGAGGTATAAAGCCCTTTGCTTGCCATCTATTTTTCATAGATCTAATTCTTGTGGAGTTTTTAGCATCTTTCTTATCCCAAAGTTCTCATCTTGATTCATGCTTTGTGTTGGCCAAGATTATCTGTCCTTTCAGACCTTTGGAGATGTCTTGAGTGAGAAAAATGAGGTACGAAGGGCTGTAGTTGTTCCATGTGTGAGAAACATAGGTCTTACTGGATTAAGACCTTGGATTAATAGCTTTATGGACGTCCCAAGTGATAATGTTTGAGACTTTATGAATCTTAGGCATATTTGGCCGAAGGATCTGAAGTTTGGGCTTAAGAGCTTAAGCCATTAAGAAGTTATAAGAACTTAATGAATAGCGCAGTTACGCCCGCGTAAACCCTGAGTACGCCCCGCATAGTGGGCCAGTGCCCCGATTCCTTTTTGTGAGCATTGCAGTATGCCCAGCGTACCAGAGAGAGTACGCCCACCGTACTCCCCTTATTGGATCTTAATATTTGGCCTTTGAGTTTGGGCCGTTTCTGGTAGTTGGTTATTGGGCCAAGTCTGGGAATTTATGGATAGAGTATTTTCGGCCCAATTATTGTTATGGACATTGGATCTAGGCCCATTTGGTGGGTTGGCCCAATTTGGTAAATTGGGACAATATTGGACCGTGTATAAGATTTGGACTTTGGTCTTGGCCCGATAAGTGAATGTATGCTTGGCCTAAAGATTATTTTGTTATGATGGTTAGTTCAGGATTTTCGGTGAGTTGGTGATTCGAGATTCTGCTTCTTCAGTTCAGAGTATCGGCATTCGCGAGGTGAGTTATCCTCACTATATCGACAAGGTCTAAGGCACCAAGGCCGGCCCTTTATCGGATTGAGATTCGGATATTTGTTTTTCTGTTATTGCTTTGATATGTCTGCATCCTGGTAGCTAGGATGGTATATGTTACAGACCTAGTTAAGGTCGGTTTCCTGATATGTAGGGTGATGCTATGCTAGTGACCGGTTAGGTCGGTATCCTGGTTAGGGTAATGATATGTTATGTGATCTGCTTGATCGACTTGTTGACTATGAACTGTTATATAATTGTATGTTATGTGCACATGGTTGTTTGGACTGGAGTTGGGTTGAGGCGGGTCCTGCTTTGTGCTGTAGGCCAAGATACCCAGGGCGGACCGGTTGTTCCAAAGGCCCAACGAGCGGTTCGGATAGGTTGTAGGCCCCACGAGCACGGACCAGATGTGCCGAGGCTTAGAGAGTGGACCAGGCCGACTGAAGGCCCGATGCGGGCGGACCAGCCATACTGTAGACTCAGAGAGTGGACCAGGTGCGTTGAAGGCCCGATGCGGGCGGACCAACCACACTGCAGACTTGAAGGACATGACTAGACTCGGAGGATGGACCCGGTGGGCTGAAGGCCCGATACGGCAGACCAGTCACATAGTAGACCCTATATGCATGGCTGTTCTATGTTCTGTTATGTTATGTATGCTATTTATGTAAGGGGCCGGAAGGCACTAGGTTATGGGCCGGAAGGCATTATGATTCAGACCGGAAGGTTGTAGACTGGAAGGGTGTATATGTGGTTGTTATTTTGGGGGTATCTCACTAAGCTTTCGGGCTTACAGTTGTGGTTTAAATGTTTTTCAGGTTCTTCAGGCGACCGTGGCTAGGCGAAGGCGTGATCGTACCGCTCCTCGTGGTTATGTTTATGACATGGTTCTGGGAATACTCTGACAATAAATGTATGAAAACCTTTTTGTAATAACATTATTAAAATGGGTTGTTTTTGAAAAGTTTAAATTTTGTTGAAATTTTTGGTCGTTACAAGTTGGTATCAGAGCCTTAGTTTGAGTGAATTGGAGGAACATTCGTGTGAATCCAGTCTCAAATCAAGGAGAGTTTTTAAAAGAGAAATTAAAATGGTTTTCAAATCAAATAAAAAGAGGACGCGGAGGTACGATCAGCCGGATCCAGTAAGTTACCCCAAAATACCATACATGATATTTGTTTTCGAGCTTTGATAGAACAACATGCTAGTATCTTCAGGATTTCATGCTAATGTTGCCTGTTTTATGATGCCTGCTAGCCTAGGGTTTTCCTCTGTATGAGATTTCCAGTGTTCCTCTAGGAGTGAGGATTGAGCGCTTGGTACGTATATTTTTCACTAGGGTGTTGTGGTTGTACTTTATACAAATATGGGTAGGTGTGGAAGGTAGTATGGGCCCGTACTACTAAAAGCACAGGACCCATATGTGTATCAGGGAAACCATGAACTCTAGGGTTGGGTTGCGAGTTGGTTCCCGGGATAGTGGGAAGTGTCTGAGATTTTGTGGTTTATTTTCAGTATGGAGATTTCGATGCATGCTGGGAGTGGATCCGGGTCAGGATCGGGAGCAAGAGAGGGAGTTTCGGGCGGGTCAGTACCGCCTGAGGTTATCGGACACATGAGCACGTGCAAGTTGGATGCGAGGATTCGTGAGATCCTGAATGATGAGGTTGTTGCGTTGTTCCGGGCCAAGCTGCCGGAACTGTTTGGGTCGATCAAGACCGCCATGGTGGAGTATTTTGATGAGCGCTATGCGGTGCTCATTGAGACGGCTGCCACGACGGCTACAGCGGCTGTAGCAGCAGTAGGGGGAGGAGCTAGTAGAGATTATCAGTATCGGGACTTCGATAATACGAAGCCTCCCACCTTTGATGGACTTCAGGACCCGATCGTTGCTATGAGATGGTTATCGGGCGTGGAGGGGTGTTTCTTCACGTGTTCTGTAACGTCATAAAATTGCAAACCAAAAATTTTCATTTTTACAATCATCAAAACATAAGTAATAAGTTTAGGTTCCAATGTAACAATTTAGTCACAACCGATTACATAACAAAAGATCACAAAATGGTTTCCCCGAGTGTGTGTACGATCACGCCGGCGCCTTCCCACAGTCCTCGCTATTACCTGAAATACATAACACAACATCTGTAAGCATAAACGCTTAGTGAGTTCCCCAAAATACAACCTACGCACGTACGCCTTTCCAGGCCTTGACCTTCCAGTCCATGTGTCTCAGGGGACTTCCGTCCCGACTGGGTAAACCTTCCGGTCCTACCCACATCAACCTTACAGTCCATATGACCACGCCTTCCGGCCCATAACATGTTGCCTTCCGGCCCAAATCAAGCATATCATACATGGCACATATAACAAATAACTTAACACACATAAGGCATATATCTCATATCATATTCGACCTTCTGGTCACACAGTCAAAACCCTTATGGGTACAGTATAGTGAGAAGACTCACCTCGTATGCCTCGCTAAGTCGCTAATCGTGAATCCTAGAATCACTCGTGCTCGAACCCTCGAGCTGCAATCCTCCTATGATATTATAAATCTATAATTATTACTTGTACCACTAAGGTTGACCATCCAAATCAAGTCAACACAGGTTGACTTGGTCAACAGTCTTTAGTCAATTTGGACCGGACTCGGCGAGTGCACTATGGTGACTCGGCGAGTCTATGCGTTTTAACCAACTCTCAAGGATTTTCCCTTTGACTTGTCGAGTACTCCCCCGACTCGACGAGTTCCACCTGGGCCTGAATCACAGGGCCACCGCGACTCAACTCGCCGAGTCGCAAGGTCAACTCGGCGAGTCGCAACTTGACTCGGTCCACCTGTCAAAACCTTTCCAACTCTCTACGACTCACTGAGTCGCCCACAACTCGGTCAGGACTACACACTGGGTGGTCTCAAGGACAATCTTCAAGCGACTCGTCGAGTCTGTTCTTCAGACTCGGTGAGTCCATGCCATGCACCAGCTAAAACTGGCTTTTGCGGTCAGATTCGTTCCATACATACATAGATCTGGCCTTCCCAAGCTTATTTGTCACGTAAAGTCTCAGTCTTGGTCGCCATGCAATGCATACAAGGCTTATTTTGGAGAAACAACCTCTAATATGGTAACCTTAGCTTCTAACTCAAAAGAATGGACATAAAGCTTGTCATATGGGGTCTCCTGGACCTGCTAAGGTCCAGATCTAGGATCCATATCTCCATGGGACCTTTCATACTTCCAATTCAATCTAAGAAATGCAAGAAGAAACCCTAGATTTGACACATCAACCCAAAACACGAAGTTTGGCTCTGAAAGTTACCTCAAGAAGGCTCCCTTGATGAAATAGCAACAGATCCAAGCTCCCCAACTCTTCAAGCTTGATCCTCTCCCTCCTTTCTTGCAATAACACACAAAATGATGAACAAATGGCCTCCAAACACACTCACAGGGGCTCACAGTCGTATGGGGGCTCTTAGGGTTCAAGTTGGCCGCAAATGAGGGCCATAAGGTCCTTTGAATATGGCTTAGGACCGGGAAATTAGGATTTCATTAAACAGCGCGGACTCGCCGAGTCCATCCCTTGGAATCGCCGAGTCCGTATGCGAAGCTCCGCCTAAAACCGCGACTCGACTCAGCAAGTTCGACCTCCAACTCGCCGAGTCCCCTCACAGAATATCAAAAATATGAAAATGAAGGTACTTGGGGATCCGGGCTGTTACAATTCTCCCCCACTAGAATAAGACTTCGCCCTCGAAGTTCCGCTAGGCAAATAGCTCCGGATGCTGCTCCCGCATCTCACGTTCTGGCTCCCAGGTCATCTCTGATCCCTTCCGATGCTACCACTAAACCAATACCAGGGGTACCTCCTTGTTTCTCAAAACCTTGATCTTCCGATCTCTAATGGCTACAGGTCTTTCAGCATAATTCAGGCTTGCATCACCTGAATATCCCCTAATGGAACCACCGCCGATTCGTCGGCTATACACTTCCTCAACTGCGACACATGGAAAGTGTCGTGAATCTGTCCCAACTCTGCTGGCAAGTCTAAACGGTAGGCTACACGGCCCACCCGCGCGATCACATATAAAGGACCAATATATTGTTGGATTAATGTCTAAGTCCATAACTATAATTGGTAAGACTTGACCCGACCCGGCATGGTCCATTTGGGTTGCATGGCATCATGCACTTGGATAGACTATAATGAGAGAAATAAGACACTTACGGTTATTAATATATTATAAGTTCTAGTATATTAATAATAAGAATAATGAGATTATTTAATTAGTATTGATCAAGAATTAATCTAGAATTAATTAAGTGATCAAAAGAAGACTAATTAAATATATGGGTTGATTGTGTAAATCATTCATTCTTATATATGTGGGCTTGTGATCCAAGATTCCTTATGTTGGACTAAGTCCATGGGGTGACCCATGGATACTCCATGGAGGTTAAAATCCATGGAGCATAAGGAATGGGTAAAGTCATGAGTTACATGGTGTAACCCTAATAGCCACCATATAAAAGAAACCCATGGCTCAAGAAATCGTGACTAACACTATGTGTGTGTATGAGGGCTAGACGATTTCATGAAGTGTTCTAATTTCTCTCTAAGTTAGTCCAAGTGCTTATGGTGTTGTGTGAACCATTTGAGGTGTCACACTTGGGGCACTAAGCACTCAAGCTTCATGAAGACAAGCACTATCAAAGAGGTATGTATTCTATCTTGTTATATCCATTAGTTTGTATGCTAGATTAGGATAATACCTTGGATGTTCATATTTGCATGTATAATAGAGAAAACATAGATCCAAGGTATTTAGGGTTGCATGTACACTTAGGAGTGTTAGAATGCTCAAAACCCAACAGTGGTATCAGAGCCTAGGCTTGTTTTCTTGTTATACCTGCAATAGAAGCTGAAAAAATCGAGTTTTGATGCTGTCAGCCCAGCTGACTCGCCGAGTCCATGAAGGGACTCGACGAGTCCAAGGCAAAATGCATCCAACTCGCCGAGTTGTGTTCATGCACTCGACGAGTTGGACCCCAGACAGCATATCTTCGAGGTTTTTGGCTAGAAATGGACTAGGAACATTACCCTAAGTTGTTTTGAACTTATAAACTTGTTTTTAAATATGGTAATGTTCATGCTAATCCATTTTCAAGATAATTGTCAATAGATTCATGTTTTGTATTAGTTTAAAGGTTAGACTAATTACATGAAAAAGTTTGATTTGAATTATCTTGTTCTTATGAGTTGCTTAGATTAATAGAAAAGTTGAGTGAAAAAGTTGTTTTCAATCCAAATTAATCTAAGAGTTGAGTATAAAATGTGTTTGTGTAACTTATCCTTAAGTTACATGAAGAGTCACATTAAAGACTCATAAAACTCATAAAGTTGGCAAAGGTTACAAAAAAGATGAAGAGTCTTGTCCTTAAGTTATGGAGGTTCAAGAGTCACTTCATTAATAAATAAATAAATAAAATATGTAACCTTAATTAATTCCATAAGTTATAAAATAAAGAAAAAGATTAATTCTTTATTAGTTTAAAGTCTTCCATAATTTGTCCACAAGTTATGGAACTTGAAGAGTTTTTGGATTAAAACTACTTTAAATACATCAGTTATGGAATTAATTAGTTTTGAATAGTTTCAAAACTTGCCCTCAAGTTTTGGAATTTGTAAAGTTTTCTCTTATGAATACTTTAATTCCAAGTTAGCCCTTAGAATTTTAAAAGTTAAAATTCAACCCTTATACTTTATAATATTATAAGTTAATAATATTTATATGTATAAGAGTAAAGTCGGTCTTACCGCTAGTACGCCTCATTCACGAAGCCGGTCTATAAGGTGGGTATAAGGTTGTTGCCTATAAAATGGCAACTTAATGGGTGTTCACTCTCACCCACCGCTTGCTTGACTGGTGGAGGGTCGTTAGCCGAACGGGTTTGACATGACTTTAATTCTCCCTTCATTAAAAGTATTAATGATAAATACTAAGTAACTAAACTCTTTAAAAATACCCAATCTTAGTTACTTAGGAAAATGTGAATAAGGTGCTAATCCATGAAATTACACTTTGCACTTTGTTTAAGTCGGTTAGTGGAGCGTGTGTGGTTAACCGGCACACTAACTCGTATTTAACAAGGTAGGCAAAGGGTAACTTAATGTTTATCATAGTATCGATGGAGCGTGTGTGGTTAACCGGCACATCGATTGAGGGATAAACACTTAAGGGTACCCAATAATTTGCATGGTTACTTCACACCTTGTTTTGTGATCCTCGGCATCCCAGTCACAAAACCTGAAGGGCACACTCGAGATTGAAACATGCCATTGAACAGTTCAATGAATCTCAAAAGATCTAGGAGTTTCAAAACCAATTAAAACCTAATAATACATTTCGTTTATCTTGGTGGAAATTGGTGAATCGTCATTCACCTACCTTCAAATTGTTTTATAGCTTGGATTACGGCATACCTCTTCTAAGTTATAAAATAGTTTGTTGGGTCCTAGCCTTAATATTTTCATATTGGGTGTCATATTAAGGACTCAAAGATCAACTATCTTGAATATCTCCCATAACATGTCTGGATTAGACATTTATGATCTTCCCAAATCTCTTGAAACAAGCTTTCCTAAATGAATATGATGTCCCATGGATATCATACTTCTCTCTCCTCTTCCAATTATTCTCCCTAACCCACAAGTTCTTGAAAAATTTAAAGTCACTCGAACCCTATTGGCAAGACAAGGTCTAGGTGTGATCACATCTTGGAGATGTAGTCACACATTGACAAGCCGGGAGAGTTGGGTGTCAATGTCTTGAGAAAGTTGGTGGTTCAATCACTTTCTAAGTTACATAGTGAGTTCCTTTGGGACACCTATGACATAGACTATGACAAGACCCTTAATGATCTTATTTATTGTTAAGATCAACTTCCTGAAACTTTATGGACATTGACAATGGTGACACTGGAAATACAGAAAAAGCATTCTCTTCCCAATGGAAAGGGATCGGCCATAGTCAACTCGGTTGAACAAATGGTAAAGAGAAAAACTAAGTCTGTGATAGTCCTGTGTACCATTATCAAAGGGTCCATATGTTTATATTGCCAAAGGAAAGGTCATTAGTTGCGAAGCTGCCTAATTTACCTAAGGATGTTAAAGTCAATAAGTTTGACTCTACTTCAGGTAAAGTCCACTATCTGACTCTGTTAAGTTTCTATTCTGAGATTCTTGATGCATGATGTGACTGGGTCACATGGTAATGTTTTAAGAATCAAAGAAAAGTAAAGGAACTTAAAGAAAGAATATGCTGAATCTGATCGCATAGATGGATTTCTATCGCGTAATTTGAAAAATCGGATTCTTGAGCTACTTCTTAGGAGTTATGAGATATTGCTTCGGAATAGATAACAACAAGTTTTCATATGGATTGTAAGGATAAGTTTTTCCGCATAGTTTTAAAATAAAAGGAAAAATTTTGATTTTATTTATTTTAAAATATCCTTACAATGGCATTTGAGGAAAAATTGTTGCTTATATGATTCCATTAATAGCAAGAGTGGAAATATGAAATTGATTCTTTCGTTTGTGGTAATGTCTAAATTTACCAAACAAGGAAAGATTCTCATCATCCAAAGTCTCAATTGGACCGGGACTTGGAATCATGCAAGTTGTATAGCATGATGAATGAGAACTTTCAAGTATTGGAAAATTAAGACTAATTACTTATTCACATGGATGTGTGAGTCAAGTAATGGACTAAGGGATCGAGTACATAGGCATGTGCACTGATTAAGTCCACCACAAAAGATATAAGGCTATTCGTCATAGTTTACTAAAGCTCAGTAAATATGATTATACTTACAAGCTTAAGTGTAACTCTGAGACATTGGAAAAGGTTCCAATGTAAGGCAGAGCGAATAAGAAGAATCAAATTAGGCAGAAGGATAAAAGTTTCTCAAATCTGAAAAAATGGGAGAGTACTTTAGTATCAGTTTTGTGATCATCTTAATGATTAAGAAACCATATCAAAAATTATTTCTCTAAGGAAGTCTTAGTTCATTCTTATGACTAAGAAGAAGGGATCTTGAATTGTTGAAATGGTTAAATCAAGAAGATGAGTCATACTTCGTTCCAATACAAGTGTTAGAGTCATACTCCAAGATTGTAACTTGAGTGACATGTCTTAAAGAAGGTTTAAAAACACTTATCAAATGTAAGAGTAAAAGTTTTCTACTCTTGTACATTTGAAATTGGTAAGTTGTGATGTTTTGGATAAAACAAAGACCAACTTAGGCCAATTGTGTGAAGTGTTTGTCTTGGTTAGAACCCACACTATCTCTTGGATGTTTGATAAGGGAGTCTTATAGGTCAAGAGGACAGTGGGAGTCTTAAGGGTCTTGAAAGTCTCAAGAACTAATCAAGAATAAAACCTGAAGTTCTTCACTAGCACACGACTTGAGGTTTATAACCTATCGTGTTGACATATTCTGTGCCCATTCTAGTTAAAGTTGGATTTGCATATGAGTTCTTAGAGTTCTCAATGTGTTGCACAACAACTTGGAAGCAATGGTAGGCCCTTGAGCTACCGGGTGGCAAGAAATCAAGATTGAGTTCAATCCATATGGTTTTGGATTTGTCATTACCCTTGTCTTGTGATTATGGTTTTGACAAATTCATATGGGTAGGAACTCATACACCAATAAATCTAAGTGTCATAAGGTTTCTCTCTGATTCATGAAAATGATGGTGAGGAAACACTTTGACTAAGTAGATTTTAGTTAGATAGCAATTGTGATATTTGCATTCTCAAAGTCGTTAGTGGAGCGTGTGTGGTTTACCGGCACACTAACTTGGACTTGTGAGAAATGACAAAGGTCAAAACGATCAAGACTATGATTACGGCATCCCTTTTCATAGTTCTTAAAATTGTTTTGACACACCCATGAGCTATCTAAGGGAAGGTGTATGTTTTTGATAAAGTCTTATCAAAACAATCTAGTATCAGAAATCTGAACTTTGGTAACAAAGTCAATAAAGTATTGATTTCTAGAAATCAAGCTTTCCGAGTATATGTCAAAGCTAGTGGGAGCATAAGTGTTATGCTAATAATCATCATGTTAGTGGGAGCATGATAATTATGATAAGTATTGCAAGTTAGCAATGTTAATTATAGAAAAACAAAAGGTTTCGATTGGGAAAAAGTTGTTTTGCTATAATTAAGGGAGAGGAAATTCTACTTCATCTCAAATCTATAAGCTTAGATGGTAAGGTTTTAATCATTTAGTCAAGGATATATATGAATTTCATGTTGGAATGGCTCAACATAAGGAAATTCTGTATATGGGTCCATTATTTGCGTTCTTAAATTCGATTATGATTACGGCATCCCTTTTCATAATCTGAATTATGAGAACTTGGCAAATTGAAATGGAAATGTTATAGCAAAAGACTGGTTTAGTCTTTATGTGAGACATCATCAATCGTGTCCCATATGCTTCGGATATAGGATCGATTACATGTGCTATATTCATCCTTTCTAAAAATTTCCAAATGCCTGGGGCATTAAGAAGGGAAAAGGTTTAGAACTGGATATGACTAAAAAGGATTAAACAATTGTCGAGGACAATCTAAGGTTTACCAAAGACTGGTTTCTCAAGGACAATTGGAAGTATAGTGATAATTCTGGAAGGACCATATTGACATAATCTGTAAGGAGGCAACTCTTGTTCAGAAGTGATAGTCGAAATGGAATCTGGAAATGTTTCAAAGTTAGAATTTTCAATCTGTGTAAGATTAAGGAAACTTAATGCAAGAAGGATGGTTCCAAGGACTTGATCTCCTTTGGAATGCTCTGTAATGATTTTTGTTAAGTCTTTCTGACTTTGTGCATAATCATTACAAGAGGATCGATGCATATAAGTTTAGAATCTAACAGATTTCAGTAAATGACATGAATTTGGAATTCTTGCATTTGCAGTAAGGATTTGGGAGTGTGAAAAGAGAATCATTGAAGTTATGTTCATTTGATCTAGTTCACAAAATAAATATCATAGACAAACATATTATGCATACTTGGTGTATGGCATGACTAGTGTTTAGAAAACATAGTGTGCATGCTTGGAGCATGGGACAACTATTGTTTTAAATTCAAGAATAAAGTTGATAGCTGAAACAATATACAATGAATAATGTGTAATCATATGGTGATAAATAAAAAGTGTTTTATTTATATTCATAAGTTCTGAGACCATATTGGATTCAATTATTATTGTGTTTCACTTTGCATGTTTTGACTTCCCGAATAAACTAGGTTATTCTTCCGGAATGACTAAGTTATTCAAACCATCCACAGTCGGTCATATGTTGGAAGTAGATATGAATTAAGACTGTCATGGGTTGGCTTGTAGAGGTCTAAGTTGTTGGACAAAGGGCTACAACACTCATGAGTGCTCATAAGTTCTAAGTATGGATTCAACCCGCGCTCATTGGAATCACTTCATGGATTTTATCACGAGTGATCATGAGACTATAATATCTTATATTCTTCAAACCTAGAGATATGAGTTGTTACTATGAGTTGGTTGTACATTGATTGCACGAAACGCATTGGTAACTCGATGTTATAAAACGTGTGTTTGTGTATGATTCAATAAGTAGTAGAACAAGCCATATGCGTCGAAGTTTATCCATTCCTTTTACCTTCGGGATAAAAGCGATATCTGTGGGCCCCTCGATGATTTGATGATGACAAATGGAAGTGCTCGGCCGGGCTAGGACTGATTTGATTTGTTCAATTAGTCAGTCGTCATAAATCGGAAATCGGGAAACAACTAATGGACAGAGAGAATGATTATAATCCATGTCTCAGTCCATATGATATCTAGAATGGAGGAATATATGATCCCTTATCTAATGGACAAGTCGTTGACAAAGATCAGAGTTCATCTACAAGGTCAGAGTTCGACAGAAGCTTTTGAGAGCTACGATTGCCAGTTGGTTCCTGAAGTCATACGCAAAAATAGTTTTAGACTTATCCAAGTGGGAGACTGTTGGATTAATGTCTAAGTCCATAACTATAATTGGTAAGACTTGACCCGACCCGGCATGGTCCATTTGGGTTGCATGGCATCATGCACTTGGATAGACTATAATGAGAGAAATAAGACACTTACGGTTATTAATATATTATAAGTTCTAGTATATTAATAATAAGAATAATGAGATTATTTAATTAGTATTGATCAAGAATTAATCTAGAATTAATTAAGTGATCAAAAGAAGACTAATTAAATATATGGGTTGATTGTGTAAATCATTCATTCTTATATATGTGGGCTTGTGATCCAAGATTCCTTATGTTGGACTAAGTCCATGGGGTGACCCATGGATACTCCATGGAGGTTAAAATCCATGGAGCATAAGGAATGGGTAAAGTCATGAGTTACATGGTGTAACCCTAATAGCCACCATATAAAAGAAACCCATGGCTCAAGAAATCGTGATTAACACTATGTTTGTGTATGAGGGCTAGACGATTTCATGAAGTGTTCTAATTTCTCTCTAAGTTATTCCAAGTGCTTATGGTGTTGTGTGAACCATTTGAGGTGTCACACTTGGGGCACTAAGCACTCAAGCTTCATGAAGACAAGCACTATCAAAGAGGTATGTATTCTATCTTGTTATATCCATTATTTTGTATGCTAGATTAGGATAATACCTTGGATGTTCATATTTGCATGTATAATAGAGAAAACATAGATCCAAGGTATTTAGGGTTGCATGTACACTTAGGAGTGTTAGAATGCTCAAAATCCAACATATATCGGGGCCCCAACTTGCCCCTCTTCCTGAACCGAAACACTCCTTTCGAAGGAGAGACCTTCAGGAGTACGAGATCACCAACTTGGAACTCAAGCTCGGACCGTCGCCTTTCTGCATAACTCTTCTGTCGGCTCTGAGCGGTCAACAACCTCTGCCTGACCATCTGAATTTGCTCGGTCGTCTGAAGCACGATCTCCGTGCTACCTATAACCTGCTGTCCCACCTCACCCCAACAGATGGGGGTGCGAGATCTCCGCCCATACAACAGCTCAAAGGGCGGCATACCAATGCTCGAGTGATGGTTGTTGTTATACGAGAACTCTGCTAAAGGTAGATAAGTGTCCCAGCTCCCTCCAAAGTCCAACACACATGCCCGAAGCATGTCCTCGAGTGTCTGAATTGTCCGCTCACTCTGACCGTCTGTCTGCGGATGATATGCCGTACTGAAATGTAACCTAGTACCCAACTCCTCATGGAACTTCTTCCAGAACCTGGAAGTGAAACGCACGTCACGGTCCGAAATAATCGAGATCGGCACCCTGTGCTGAGATACTACTTCACTCACATATAACTCGGCCAACTTCTCCGCAGAAGAGCTCTCGCTAATGGCTAGAAAATGAGCGCTCTTTGTCAGCCGATCCACGATCACCCAAATCGCATCGACTCCTCTCGCCGTTCGCGGTAACTTGGTGATGAAATCCATAGAGATTTGTTCCCACTTCCATTCGGGAATCTCTAGCGGTTGCAGCTTACCGTGCGGTCGCTGGTGCTCGGCCTTGACCTGCCGACAAGTCAAGCACCTCTCGACAAACCAAGCGACATCCCTTTTCATACATGGCCACCAGTACTCCTTCTTGAGATCCAAATACATTTTCGTAGCAGCAGGATGAATCGAGAATTTCGATCGATGTGCTTCCTCCATCAAAATAGTGCGCGCACCGCCCACAAACGGCACCCAAATCCGACCCTGAAAAGTCATAAGCCCTCGACCATCCGTAACAAATCCTGATACCTGACCTACAACCCGTTGCTTCTTCTGATGTTCCAGCTTTGCAGCCTCCACCTGAGCCCCTCAAATAATATCTAGAATCGGGGTCAAAACCGTCAATCTCATACAAATATCTCGGATCGGGGCGCTATAGACCCTACGTCTCAATGCGTCGGCTACCACATTAGCCTTGCCCGGGTGGTACAGGATCTCACAATCATAATCCTTCACCACATCCAACCACCTCCTCTGTCGCATATTTAGATTTGGCTGATCCATCAAGTACTTCAAGCTCTTATGGTCCGTGTAAATCGTACACTGAACCTCGTACAAATAGTGTTGCCAAATCTTGAGGGAAAACACCACCGCCCCCAATTCCAGGTCGTGCGTGGGATACCTCGACTCATGAGGCTTCAACTGCCTCGTAGCGTACGCTATCACATGACCCCTCTGCATAAGCACCACCCCCAAACCCGATATAGAGGCATCACAGTATACCACAAAATCCTCCATCCCTTCCGAGAGTGCAAGCACTGGAGCCTCGCACAATTTCTGTCACAACTAGAAATTTTATGTCTTGTAATCACTATACTCAAGTAAATGTTGAATTCAAAAACTCAAGAGCATGTATGATGCTTACTCAATGGAAAACTAAACCCCAATTCACTACATCATGCAATTGGAAAACCCTAGAAGTTCTTGATTTGGTCCATTTTGGGACTAGGACTTCCTTATTGGACCTAAATGGACCAATAAGCTTCCAATTTGACTATTATGGGCTTAGAACCCTTAAATGGGCTCTAATTGGACCCACATCTATTTATTTCAACATATTGGGCCTAGAATGAAATAAATTTAAAATTTTGAACCATGATTAGCCTAAACTAGCCCAACAAAGTGTAAAAATCATATTATATTTTTTTTAGGTTAACACTCATCCAACTTAATATGCACATGGGCTTGTGGGCATTAAAGCCCAAATTTTCCCTTTCCTTCCAAAAATCTCGACCCAATGCACAAGCCCAAGAGGATGGAAGAGTTGACTTGTTGTGCCACACCATTATTTTCTATTGGATACCCATGCAAATCATCTCATTCTTCCATGCATGTCACTTCAAAAATCACTCTCTTCTCTCCTCCCTCTCACTCTCGGCCGAACACAACACACACACACTCATACAAATCCATCCCATTCTCTCTAGATCACTCAAGAACACTCCTCCCTCCCCACTCCAAGAATCTCGAAATTTAGGAGCTTTCAAGAGGATTTTGCAAGTTAATCATCATTTTAGGTAAGTTTTTATTTATATCCATGATCTAGCTACTTTACTCCATCAAAAACCTCTTCTAAATCTATTCCAACTTGTGATCATGCACCTTAGAAGTCACCAAACTCGAGATCTACCAAGGAAAGGTGCTAAGGCCGAAAAATCACTCCATTTTCTTCCATCTTTTCTTCCAAAAATCGAAAGCTTCAAACAAGGTGAGCTTCATACCCCCTTGTTTTCGGTTTTTATAAGTTTTTGTGGGGGAGAATATAAGCAAAGGTGTAGATCCATCATTATGTGTATGTTTTGGTTGATTTCTATGCTTATATGTATGTTTTGTATGATTTTGATGCTAGATCTAGTTATGAATTGCTAAAAACCGAGATATATCTTATACTAGCATGAAATATACTACTACATACAAAGTATGCCAAGAAAAATAGCTAACTGGCTTAACAATACATACTTTGGGCTAAAAACTCATTTTTTTGACATAAATGTTAAAAATACAAAGTTAAAGGGCCCAAAAGGAAATATTTCGAAATATGATGGGTGAGATGAGTCGAAACAGATTCCATAATGTATTTTCTGAAAATATACCCTTTTGGAAGATCAAAAACCTAAATTTCAAGCTTAATGGGCTAAAAATGACAATTTCGGCCCAATAGGGCCCATTATGCGAAATTTTCTGTTTTGGAGGGCCAAAACTGTGTTTTTATGTAAAACAGTGGACTATTAGTGTTACAAGTACTTTTCAAAGGTTTAAAATGCTTTTAAAATTTAAAAAGGACCAAAGTTGCAAAAATTTTCCAAATTGGGCCAAAAATGTAAAAATTGCGAAAAAGAGGGGTTATAACCGAGAAAACTGCAATTTCAAGGACTTAAACTGTTTTAAATGAAAAATATTCTGAAAAACATTAATTTCAATAATTTTTGGTGTTAAAACGTCAAGAAAAATGGTTTAAGGGCTAAACCGGAAATTATTTTACCTAAAGGGGTGAAAAAGTAAATTTACAAAATTAAGAGGGGTTGTAAACAGAAAATTTTCAATGATAATTCAATACACTCGTTGTGAACAAAGATTGACACTACGACTCTCGATAAATTACAATACACAATATCACCAACAATCGTTATCCAACGAATTGATTCGGTCTCGAATCGGTTACAAATCCAAAACTACTAACACTACAACGCTCAATACACATATGGAACTCTCGGAACTCTTTACTCTCGTGGAATTACTCAATACGTCGACGTACACTCCTTAGGCCCAAAAGTTGCAAATCATGCTTGTCAAGCCTAGCTAGCCCGATGACATGATCTTTAGGCCCAAAGGACACTTGCTTACATGTAGTTGGGTCTAATACGACTCGACCGCGTGTAAAAGGACTTTCAATGGCAAACGTGCTGCTGGTCCCCAAGGGTCCTTCAGTGCTGCTAGTAAATTCGGGAACTCACGATTGCAGGTTGGGCTTCGGGACCTTCGCAATTGCAATGGTCTTGAACGACGCGGGGAAATACCGAGGGTTTCGCACCTTCTCTCCTTCCCTCCGGTCGTGGGACTACACAAGTCCGGGAGGATTGAGTTGTGTGAATAACTGCGAGTGACACCTAAGGGATCGCTTGTAAGGTTGTCGACTGGACGTTTTCATTAACGGACGTCACAACAATTCACCACCCACTGTATACTCAATGCCTCCGGAGCTCAACGAATACCTCTAACGCAACGAAATAACAGTTCACAAACTAAGTAAAGGAAAGTGATAGGAAAACGTCGGGTTTTCCTAGGGTTTTTAACTAATACACTTACGAATTACATGCCGAATTTTACAACTCATACGCTTACATCAATAGAAAACAAACAAGCATACTTACGGATCTTCGCATTTTTTTTTACTATACTATTTTCAGAAAATATCGGATTTTCTGGTGGTTTTCGAAACAATACAAACATTGGATTTCAAACATTACTTATGAACTCACCAACATTTCATATGTTGACGTTTTTTTAAAATACTTGTATTCTCAGGTAACAGATAAAGTGGAGGATGAATTGTACTCTAAGAAGTTTTGCTGTGGTCTAATTTAGTATCAAACAGTTATTTTTGAGAATGTAATGTTTTGGAAACAATGTAATGAATGTAAACGCTACCAGTTGTATCATTCCAAATGTTGGTGATGTATAATGTTATGTTTCATGTATATGCATTGTGATGGTATTCAATGAGTCACGATAGCCCTCGGACGTTTCCGCCGTCTGGTTCGGGGGTGCGACAGGTTGGTATCAGAGCTTTGTTTATAGTGAACTAGCATATCTAGCCACACATGGATATGCAACTATAAACCAAAAAGAGGGACTAACATAACTCTGAACAAAACAAGTAAGTAAAACACCCTTGTTTGCACTAGGAATAGGAACATAACGCCGAACCGAACAAAAATAATACTAGTGTCTCGGTTAATTCGGGACTGTTCTTAATGATACCAAGGAGTGAATGCAGCCTGATCAACTACATTCTCTCCAAAGTAAAACTAACACACGTCCTGATGAGATCGGGATTTCTAGGGAATCTAAAACTATACCCCTACCACCGAAAAGAGAACGTCTGTTTAGCTTGTGCCATAGCGTTAGAATCATAGGAAAGTGATAGCTTATTCGTATACTTTCTCCCAGTCTTCATGGAGGGAGAGCATCAGGGCATTCAGTTCCTCCAAGCCCCAGGGGCACATGGGGTACTCGAAGACGAACCAGAGGGGAATCAAGAGGGAGTCCACGGCATTGAATCTGACGAGTACATGGACACCGACTACGAGTTCCTGGAGACCGACGATGACATGGAGGAGGATCAGGCCCCGGACATGGGTCACGTCGCATCTCCTGATAGCGAAGTGCAACAGGATCCCCACGTCCCACCAGTGAACCCCGCGAGGGAGAATCGCTCCCCGGAAGCCGTGATTACCGACTTACGGCAACAACTGTTCGCCATGGAAGCACGAGCCATGCAAGCAGAGCTTGAGAGGGATGAGGTCATTGTAGACATGACAGAGATGGCGCAGCTGTTGGCTCAGCACTTCGGCATATGATTTCACCGTTATAGTAGGACGCAGTTCATCACGGTTAGGGATAGACTTATCTTAGTAGGTCGTTAAGAAATATGCTATGTACTCCGACTCTATGTTTAAGTGACTACACTACTCATAGAGTCGTTATGTTGTCAAACTAGTGTCACTCATGTATGCTCTTACAAGCAAAATTTTCATGTATCAAATGTGGATAATATTAATAAAATTTTTACGTGTTTTGTTACGATATTACAAATTGCTATGTGTTGAGAAATTTTGATTGATTGGTCAATGGTAGTAGTGTTTAAGTTCGTACCATGCACCTAGTCAGTAGGATCACGACCTCACAGAAACAACATACCCTCAACATCTTTCCGTTTTGTGACAGAAAGACGCCTCCCCGACCTGCTCGCGGAAACCCAGGACCAACCCCACCTGAAGTTGACTCAGCCGCTTTCCAGGCAGCTGTATCTGCAGCAGTCACTGCAGCGATTGCACAAATTCAACAAGGGAACAATGGAGGAGTCAATGGGCAAGGAGCCGGAAGTTCGAACAACGGAATGAATCAAGGACCCACCAAGACATGTACCTACAAGGACTTCACAAATGCCAAACCACGAACTTTTAATGGCACTGGAGGGGTGATCACTCTGAAGCGATGGATCGAAAGGGTGGAGTCGGTATTCGAGATATGCGACTGCCCTGAGCACATGAAGGTGAAGTTTGAGGCCTGCACTTTTGTGGATCAAGCGCTCACCTGGTGGAACGGACATGTAGAATCCATGACGCTCCCTGTAGCCAACTCTATGCCGTGGACAGAGATGAAAGAAATGTTAATGGCTGAGTACTGCCCACGAGGCGAAATACAGAAGATGGAGCAAGAGCTATGGAACCTCACTGTGCAGAACGCGAATATCGATGCCTACATATCGAGATTTAGCGAACTATCTCTGATGTGCCCGGGTATGATCACCTCGGAAGGAAAGAAGATTGAGTGATTCATCTGGGGACTAACATCACCAATTCAAGGGAATGTGATAGCTGCAAACCCCGAAACATTTGACAGCACGAAAAGATTGGCAAAAAGGTTGTATGACCATAACAACAAGAAGGGAGAGAAGCCAGTGGAGGCTGAGAAGACGAAGGAAGGAGATGGCAAGAGGGGAAAGAACAATAAGAGGAAGGGGCGCTAGGGCCCCGACACCTCCAAGAAGCAGCAGACGGTGGCGGTTAATGCTGTTACCGCATCGGTTCCAGCCGCACCACATGCTCCAACCTCAGCCACTTCAAATGCTTCCAAACCTTATTCCGGTAATCTTCCCAAATGCAACAAGTGCGGTTTCCATCACTATGGAGAATGCAAGGATTTTCAGTGCACCAGTTGCAACCAAATGGGTCACACCGCAAAGTACTGCAAGTCTTACCCTCCCCATAACCAAAATCAGGGAACCAACAGCAACAAACCTCACAACAACAACAACACACATGCCAGCGGCAATAACGCAGGGCCTAGCTACACCTGCTTCGGATGTGAAAAGACTGGACACATCCGCCGAGACTGTCCCAACAACAGCAATTTAAGAAATGGAGGAACAGGAAGGATGTTGACCATGGGTCAGAGTGAGGCTATTCAAGACCCCTCTGTTGTTACCGGTACGTTTCCCTTAAACCACGCTTATGCATGCATCTTCTTTGACACCGGAGCGGAGCGAAGTTTCGTAAGCAATAAGTTTAAGCACTTATTAAAACAACTGCCCCAAAAGCTAAATGAAACCTATACGGTGGAAATGGCCAATGGGAAAACCGAATCCACTGGGGAAATCTACACCGGATGTACCCTAACTCTTAATCAACACGTTTTTCGAATAGATCTAATGCCAGTGTCAATTAGGAGCTTTGATGTGATCATCGGCATGGACTGGTTAAGCCCCCACCATGCCGAAATTATGTGCCATGAGAAGGCCGTCCGTCTTCTTCTTCCAAATCACGAAACCCTAGTAATTTACGGAGACAAATCTAGCATGAACCTTCGCCTCGTTTCGTGCATCAAAGCACAAAAATATCTACGAAGGAACAATCTGGCGTTCCTGGCTCAAGTGGTGGATAGAACCAAGGAGGAGATTAACGTTCGAGACATTCCCGTAGCATGTGAATTTCCGGACGTGTTTCCTGAAGATCTTCCGGGAGTACCCCCAGAGAGACAGGTTGAGTTTCGAATCGACCTTATTCCAGGAGCAACTCCTCTTGCCAAATCACCCTACCGGTTGGCTCCTGCCGAGATGCAGGAATTATCCAGCCAACTTAGCGAACTTTTGGACAAGGGATTTATTCGACCTAGTTACTTGCCATGGGGAGCTCCGGTGCTCTTTGTCAAAAAGAAAGACGGATCTTTTAGAATGTGTATCGATTACAGAGAGTTAAATAAACTCACAATCAAGAACCGCTACCCACTCCCACGAATCGACGACCTATTTGTCCAGCTCCAAGGAGCTAGTTATTTTTCTAAAATAGATCTACGGTCCGGATACCACCAACTCAAAGTCCGGGAAGAGGATATTCCAAAAACCGCTTTCCGAACTCGCTACGGACATTATGAATTTGTCGTAATGCCCTTCGGTCTAACGAATGCCCCTGCCGCATTTATGGACCTAATGAATCGAATCTACCGACCGTTTCTCGACAACTTTGTCATTGTTTTTATCGATGACATCCTCGTCTATTCTCGAAGCAAGGAAGAGCATGGCCAACATCTTCGACAAGTCTTAGAAACTCTGCGATCAGAAAAGCTTTATGCCAAACTCTCCAAGTATGAGTTCTGGCTGCGGAGCGTGAACTTCCTAGGTCATGTAGTCAGCCAAGATGGAATCCATGTGGATCCCTCTAAGGTCAAAGCTGTAGAAGGATGGGCAATCCCGACAACGCCCACGGAAATTCGTCAATTCTTGGGTTTAGCAGGCTACTATAGGAGGTTCATTCAAAACTTCTCTAAGATCGCCAAGCCACTTACCTCGCTTACGCAAAAGGGCGTACCATTCAAATGGACAGACAAACAAGAGATTGCGTTTCGAACCTTGAAACAAGCTCTCTGTAGCGCACCTGTACTATCTCTGCCTGAAGGAACGGAAGATTTTGTAGTCTACTGCAACGCGTCAAATCAGGGCTTAGGTTGCGTTCTCATGCAACGTGGGAGAGTGATAGCCTATGCATCCCGCCAGCTAAAGACGCATGAAGTAAACTACACGACCCATGACCTAGAGTTGGGAGCTGTGGTCTTTGCCCTAAAAATTTGGAGGCATTACCTTTACGGTACAAAGTGCACCGTCTTCACGGATCACAAGAGTCTCCAACGCATCTTAAACCAAAAGGAGTTAAACATGAGGCAACGAAGATGGGTTGAGTTGCTAAACGATTATGAGTGTGAGATTAAGTACCACCCAGGCAAGACCAACGTGGTAGCTGATGCATTAAGTCAGAAGGAGTACTCTAATCGTTGTACGAAAACTCTCTCGATAACCACTCAATCACACCTGGCCACTCAAATTGCAGTAGCCTAGTCAGAGGCCATGAAGACGGAAAATAGAGCAAGCCAAGTATTGTGCGGAATGGAAAAGGACCTGGAGGCAAAGGAGAATGGAGTATACTATTTCATGAACCGTATTTGGGTCCCTAAATTTGGAGGGTTTAGAGATGTTTTCATGAAGGAAGCCCACAAGACGCGATACTCCATTCATCCCGGTTCCGATAAGATGTATTTAGATATTAAACAACACTATTGGTGGCCTAACATGAAGGCGGAAATCGCGACCTACGTCAGTAAGTGCCTTACGTGCGCCAAAGTAAAGGTGGAATACCAAAAACCCTCAGGATTGTTACAGCAACCGGCAATCCCTGAGTGGAAATGGGAGGGGATTTCTATGGATTTCGTGACCAAGCTACCCAAAACGTCGGATGGATTAGACACCATATGGGTAATAATCGACCGACTGACGAAATCTGCCCATTTCCTACCAATTAAAGAATCGTACAAGATGGAGAGATTGACGCGTTTATACATTCGAGAGATCGTGAGACTCCACGGAATACCAACATCTATCATCTCGGATAGGGACAATAGGTTCACGTCCCGATTTTGGCAATCACTCCATAAGGCGATGGGAACAAACCTCGATATGAGCACCGCTTATCATCCATAAACGGATGGTCAAAGCGAGCGAACCATCCAAACGCTCGAAGATATGCTCCGCGCATGCGTGATAGACTTTGGAAAGTCTTGGGATACCCACCTACCCTTAATCGAGTTCTCATACAACAATAGTTACCATTCGAGCATCAAGGTGGCTCCTTTCGAAGCACTGTACGGGCGTAAATGTAGATCACCGTTATGTTGGGCTGAAGTAGGTGAGACCCAGCTAGCAAAAACCCATACGTCGAACAAAGCACTAACAGGACCGGAGATCATCCGTGAAACCACGGAAAAGATCATTCAAATCAGAGCTCGATTGCCAGCATCGCGTGACCGACAAAAGAGCTACGTTGATAAACGGCGAAAGCCCTTAGAATTTCAGGTCGGTGATCGAGTACTGTTAAAAGTCTCGCCTTGGAAAGGAGTCATTCGTTTTGGGAAGTGGGGAAAACTAAATCCACGATACATTGGACCTTTCGAAATCGTCGCCCGAATTGGTCCAGTAGCATACAGACTGCAACTACCCGCAGAGCTAAACGGTGTACACTCCGTGTTTCACGTCTCTAATCTGAAGAAGTGTCTCTCAGATGAAACACTCATCATTCCTCTTGACGAAATCGAAATCAATGAGAAACTCCTGTTCGTTGAGGAACCAATTGAAATCATGGACAGAGAGGTGAAGCGTACTAAACAGAGCCGCATCCCGATCATGAAGGTACGGTGGAACGCAAAGCATGGGCCAGAATTCACTTGGGAACGCGAAGACCAAATGAAGCAAAAGTACCCTCACCTATTCTAGCATTCTCAAATCTAGCTTTCAAACAGAATTTCGGGAAGAAATTCCCTCTAACGGCGGGATGATGTCACAACTAGAAATTTTATATCTTGTAATCACTATACTCAAGTAAATGTTGAATTCAAAAACTCAAGAGCATGTATGATGCTTACTCAATGGAAAACTAAACCCCAATTCACTACATCAAGTAATTGGAAAACCCTAGAAGTTCTTGATTTGGTCCATTTTGGGACTAGGACTTCCTTATTGGACCTAAATGGACCAATAAGCTTCCAATTTGACTATTATGGGCTTAGAACCCTTAAATGGGCTCTAATTGGACCCACATCTATTTATTTCAACATTTTGGGCCATATTGGGCCTAGAATGAAATAAATTCAAAATTTTGAACCATGATTAGCCTAAACTAGCCCAATAAAGTGTAAAAATCATATTATATTTTTTTTAGGTTAACACTCATCCAACTTAATATGCACATGGGCTTGTGGGCATTAAAGCCCAAATTTTCCCTTTCCTTCCAAAAATCTCAGCCCAATGCACAAGCCCAAGAGGATGGAAGAGTTGACTTGTTGTGCCACATCATTATTATCTATTGGATACCCATGCAAATCATCTCATTCTTCCATGCATGTCACTTCAAAAATCACTCTCTTCTCTCCTCCCTCTCACTCTCGGCCGAACACAACACACACACACTCACACAAATCCATCCCATTCTCTCTAGATCACTCAAGAACACTCCTCCCTCCCCACTCCAAGAATCTCGAAATTTAGGAGCTTTCAAGAGGATTTTCCAAGTTAATCATCATTTTAGGTAAGTTTTTACTTATATCCATGATCTAGCTACTTTACTCCATCAAAAACCTCTTCTAAATCTATTCCAACTTGTGATCATGCACCTTAGAAGTCACCAAACTCGAGATCTACCAAGGAAAGGTGCTAAGGCCGAAAAATCACTCCATTTTCTTCCATCTTTTCTTCCAAAAACCGAAAGCTTCAAACAAGGTGAGCTTCATACCCCCTTGTTTTCGGTTTTTATAAGTTTTTGTGGGGGAGAATACAAGCAAAGGTGTAGATCCATCATTATGTGTATGTTTTGGTTGATTTCTATGCTTATATGTATGTTTTGTATGATTTTGATGCTAGATCTAGTTATGAATTGCTAAAAACCGAGATATATCTTATACTAGCATGAAATATACTACTACATACAAAGTATGCCAAGAAAAATAGCTAAGTGGCTTAACAATACATACTTTGGGCTAAAAACTCATTTTTTTTTACATAAATGTTAAAAATACAAAGTTAAAGGGCCCAAAAGGAAATATTTCGAAATCTGATGGGTGAGATGAGTCAAAACAGATTCCTTAATGTATTTTCTGAAAATATACCCTTTTGGAAGATCAAAAACCTAAATTTCAAGCTTAATAGGCTAAAAATGACAATTTCGGCCCAATAGGGCCCATTATGCGAAATTTTCTGTTTTGGAGGGCCAAAACTGTGTTTTTCTGTAAAACAGTGGACTATTAGTGTTACAAGTACTTTTCAAAGGTTTAAAATGCTTTTAAAATTTAAAAAGGACCAAAGTTGCAAAAATTTTCCAAATTGGGCCAAAAATGTAAAAATTGCGAAAAGAGGGGTTATAACCGAGAAAACTGCAATTTCAAGGACTTAAACTGTTTTAAATGAAAAATATGCTGAAAAACATTAATTTCAATAATTTTTGGTGTTAAAACGTCAAGAAAAATGGTTTAAGGGATAAACCGGAAATTATTTTACCTAAAGGGGTGAAAAAGTAAATTTACAAAATTAAGAGGGGTTGTAAACAGAAAATTTTCAATGATAATTCAATACACTCGTTGTGAACAAAGATTGACACTACGACTCTCGATAAATTACAATACACAATATCACCAACAATCGTTATCCAACGAATTGATTCGGTCTCGAATCGATAACAAATCCAAAACTACTAACACTACAACGCTCAATACACATATGGAACTCTCGGAACTCTTTACTCTCGTGGAATTACTCAATACGTCGACGTACACTCCTTAGGCCCAAAAGTTGCAAATCATGCTTGTCAAGCCTATCTAGCCCGATGACATGATCTTTAGGCCCAAAGGACACTTGCTTACATGTAGTTGGGTCTAATACAACTCGACCACGTGTAAAAGGACTTTCAATGGCAAACGTGTTGCTGGTCCCCAAGGGTCCTTCAGTGCTGCTAGTAAAGTCGGGAACTCACGATTGCGGGTTGGGCTTCGGGCCCTTCGCAATTGCAATGGTCTTGAACGACGCGGGGAAATACCGATGGTTTCGCACCTTCTCTCCTTCCCTCCGGTCGTGGGACTACACAAGTCCGGGAGGATTGAGTTGTGTGAATAACTGCGAGTGACGCCTAAGGGATCGCTTGTAAGGTTGTCGACTGGACGTTTTCATTAACGGACGTCACAACAATTCACCACCCACTGTATACTCAATGCCTCCGGAGCTCAACGAATACCTCTAACGCAACGAAATAACAGTTCACAAACTAAGTAAAGCAAAGTGATAGGAAAACGTCGGGTTTTCCTAGGGTTTTCAACTAATACACTTACGAATTACCTGCCGAATTTTACAACTCGTACGCTTACATCAATAGAAAACAAACAAGCATACTTACGGATCTTCGCATTTTTTTTACCATACTATTTTCAGAAAATATCGGATTTTCTGGTGGTTTTCGAAACAATACAAACATTGGATTTCAAACATTACTTATGAACTCACCAACATTTCATATGTTGACGTTTTTTTAAAATACTTGTATTCTCAGGTAACAGATAAAGTGGAGGATGAATTGTACTCTATGACGTTTTGCTGTGGTCTAATTTAGTATCAAACAGTTATTTTTTAGAATGTAATGTTTTGGAAACAATGTAATGAATGTAAACGCTACCAGTTGTATCATTCCAAATGTTGGTGATCTATAATGTTATGTTTCATGTATATGCATTGTGATGGTATTCAATGAGTCACGATAGCCCTCGGACGTTTCCGCCGTCTGGTTCGGGGGTGTGACAATTTCTGACGAAGCATCTCGAATGAGGACTGCTGCTCCGGTCCCCATGAAAACGTAACACCCTTCCGGGTCATCCTAGTAAGTGGCACAGCGATCTTGGAGAAATCCTTGATAAATCTGCGATAATATCCAGCCAAAACTATAAAACTCCTGATCTCGGTGGGCGATCTCGGCACCTCCCACCTTAACACCGCCTCAATCTTGGCCGGGTCGACCAATATCCATTTCTGGTTCACAAGATGCCCGAGGAACTGGACTTCTCGTAACCAGAAATCACACTTGGAGAACTTGGCATACAGTCTCTCCGATCTCAAAACCCCAAGAATCTCCCTCGAATGTTCCTCATGCTGATCCCTAGTCCTCGAATACACCAAAATATCATCGATGAATACGATCACCGACCGATCCAGCATCGGTCGGCACACCCGGTTCATGAGATCCATGAATGCGGCCGAGGCATTGGTGAGCCCAAAAGGCATCACCACAAACTCATAGTGTCCATAACGAGTCCTGAAAGCAGTCTTTTGGATATCCTCCTCGCGAACCCTCATCTGATGATATCCCGACCTCAAGTCAATCTTGGAAAACCAAGATGCCCCCTGCAACTAATCGAACAGATCGTCGATCCTAGGTAACGGATATCGGTTCTTAACCGTCAACTTGTTCAACTCCCGATAATCGATACACATCCGATGTGAAACATCCTTTTTCTTGACGAACAAAATCGGCGCTCCACAAGGCTAGCTACTCGGTCGAATGAATCCCTTTCCCAACAGCTCCTGAAGCTGTGAGGATAATTCCTTCATTTCCGGCAGAGCGAGACGATAAGGCGCCTTGGCGATGGGCGCCGCTCCCGGAACCAAATCGATACGAAACTCCACTTGCCTCTCCGGAGGCACACCTGGTAACTCTTCGGGGAACACATCCGAAAACTCGCATACAACCGGAACGTCATCAATCGAATTGGGCCTCTCCGTGGTCACACGAGTATCCATCACATAGGCTATGAATCCATCACTGCCCTGCTGCAAACTCTGCCTTGCCCTGGCAACCGAACAAAACACCGACCCATACCGGGTCCCCTCGCCATAAACCGTGAGGACTCCCCCACTAGGGTCTCGAATCATCACCAGCTGTCTCTCGCAGTCAATGACTGCTCCAAACTTGCTCAACCAATCCATGCCCACGATAACGCAAACATCCCCCATAGCTATAGGGACCAAGTCTATAGGAAACTCGACCCCAAAAATCTCGAGCACGCATCCTCGAATCACCTCAGTGGCATATACCGCTTTCTCGTTTGCAATAGCAACTCGCAAGGAATGACTCATCGCCTCCCGATCGATATCGATGTGCTGGCTAAAAGCCAATGAAACAAAGGACCAAGTCGCACCCGAGTCGAATAATACCAAAGAAGGCACATGATTCACAAGAAAAGTACCTACGCATATAATAATATAAGCACAATATCTCAGTATAAATGTAAATACATGAAAGAATACATACCAGCCACAACATCAGGCGCCGCGCGGACCTCCTCCGCAGTCAACTAGAAAGCTCTCCCACGAGCCTTCGGAGCCTCGGCCTTTACTGGCCGAACCTCGGGAACCCTGGCAGCAGGCGTAGATCCCTGGCGAAGCTGGGGGAACTCGGCCTTCCGATGGCCATTCTGGTTGCAATGGAAGCAAACCATGAATCCCTTGGGGCAATCTCTAGCAATGTGCCCCTCCTTGCCACACTTGTAGCAAGCACCCGATCGACACGCCCCCTTGTGACCCTTGCCGCACTTCCCGCAAGTGCGGCTCTTGACGAACAAAATCGGCACTCCACAAGGCGAGCTACTCGGTCGAATGAATCCCTTTCCCAACAGCTCCTGAAGCTGCAAGGATAATTCCTGCATTTCCGGCGGAGCGAGACGATAAGGCGCCTTGGCGATGGGCGCCACTCCCAGAACCAAATCGATACGAAACTCCAATTGCCTCTCCGGAGGCACACCTGGTAACTCTTCGGGGAACACATCCGAAAACTCGCATACAACCGGAATGTCATCAATCGAATTGGGCCTCTCCGCGGTCACACGAGTATCCATCACATAGGCTATGAATCCATCACAGCCCTCCTGCAAACTCTGCCTTGCCCTGGCAGCCGAACAAAACGCCGACCCATACCGGGTCCCCTCGCCATAAACCGTGAGGACTCCCCCACTAGGGTCTCGAATCATCACCAGCTGTCTCTCGCAGTCAACGACTGCTCCAAACTTGCTCAACCAATCCATGCCCACGATAATGCAAACATCCCCCATATCTATAGGGACCAAGTCTATAGGAAACTCGACCCCAAAAATCTCGAGCACGCATCCTCGAATCACCTCGGTGGCGTATACCGCTTTCTCGTTTGCTATAGCAACTCGCAGGGAACGACTCATCGCCTCCCGATCGATATCGATGTGCTGGCTAAAAGCCAACGAAACAAAGGACCAACTCGCACCCGAGTTGAATAATACCAAAGAAGGCACATGATTCACAAGAAAAGTACCTACGCATATAATAGTATAAGCACAATATCTCAGTATAAATGTAAATACATGAAAGGATACATACCGGCCACAACATCAGGCGCCGCGCGGACCTCCTCCGCAGTCAACTAGAAAGCTCTCCCACGAGCCTTCGGAGCCTCGGCCTTTACTGGCCGAACCTCGGGAACCCTGGCAGCAGGCGTAGATACCTGGCGAAGCTGGGGGCAATCGGCCTTCCGATAGCCAGTCTGGTTGCAATGGAAGCAAACCATGAATCCCTTGGGGCAATCTCTAGCAATATGCCCCTCCTTGCCACACTTGTAGTAAGCACCCGATCGACACGCCCCCTTGTGACCCTTGCCGCACTTCCCGCAAGTGCGGCTCTTCTGACCTCCGGATCTCAAATCAGCGGACTTGATCCGCTTGGCTGCCGGCTGAGACTGAGCCGGCCGCTGATCCACCCGTTGAGACTCGGCCTCCTCCCTGGCCTGGGTCTCCAACTCGATCTCACGCTTCGTGGCTTTCGCCTGAAGCTCAGCAAAAGTCTGATATGACGAGTTCGATACGAACTCCCGGATATCCCTCCTCAGCACTCCCAAATACCTACTCATCTGAGCCTACTCCGAAGACACCTGCTTGGGGCAGAACATCGCCCTCTCATGAAACTTCCGCATGATCACCGTAACAGAATCGTTACCCTGCTTGAGGGTCAAGAACTCCTGAACCAACCGTTCCCTCTCCACCGGGGGAACATACTCGTCTCTGAACATATCAGTAAACCTCTCCCAAGTCACAGCTGAGACCTCCGCCAGAGTGAAGTTCGCTGTCACGAACTTCCACCAGTCCATTGCTCCCAGGCGGAGCTGGTTCAGGGCGAACCGAACCCTCAGATGCTCCGGACATGAACAAGTATAGAAGCATGCCTCGATATCAGCAATCCATCTCATCGCAGCAATCGGATCCTGCGTCCCGTCAAACTCTGGCGGCTTCGTGTTGCTGAACTCCCGGAACAACAACGAGTCACTCCCCCTGTGGTCTGGCAACGGCCACAACTGTGGTAGCTGTAGCGGCGACAACCTCAGTCAACGCGGCGTACCGCTCATCAAATGTCTCCATCAGCGTGGTCATAATAGACCCAAACATCTCCGGAATCTTGGCCCGGATTGCTGCAGCTACCTCCTCATGAATCATTTGACGAAGCTCCTCGTCAGTCACACCACTCGTACCAGGTCTATGTCGTGGTCCAACCATGATGTCTCTGAAATACAACATAAAAATATCAGAGACTCTATCGGGTATAATCTCACTCGATAACGTAGTCCTACTCCGTCTCTGTTGCCCAGGGATTCTTACTTGGGTTGTCCACTGACTCGGTGTCCTTGGTAGTACGAGCCCAATACTACTAATTACACCGCGTCGGTATTCACCCCAAGTCCTCCTCCCCAATCCCCGAATCATGAGTACTCTATTCCTGCCATACACTAGTTACCCACTCGCTCTCAAGCACCTCATAGAAGCAGGTTTCCCTAGACTAAGGCATCACAAAATCAGGCCACTCTAGTCCTAATATGTATACCTAGTCCACTAGCATGCGTATCATATCATATCATATCTCATAACACATATTGTAAGATTATTTTGGGGATTTACCATTCGGGCGCTGGCTGACTGTACACACTCTTTCTTCTTTGGTTGTCTCAAAATCACTTATCAAATTTCTTTTTTTTTTTTGATTTATCAGTTAAAATTTTCTCAAATCCCCAGTTTGTGTTCAGTTACACCCGAAGGTGTACCTGAATCCCTCAAACCATGGCTCTGATACCAACTTGTAACGTCATAAAATTCCAAGCCAAAAATTTTCATTTTTACAATCATCAAAACATCAGTAATAAGTTTAGGTTCCAATGTAACAATTTAGTCACAACCAATTACATAACAAAAGATCACAAAATGGTTTCCCCGAATGTGTGTACGATCACGCTGGCGCCTTCCCACGGTCCTCGCTAGTACCTGAAACACATAACACAACATCTGTAAGCATAAACACTTAGTGAGTTCCCCAAAATACAACCTACGTACGTACGCCTTTCCAGGCCTTGACCTTCCGGTCCATGTGTCTCAGGGGACTTCCGTCCCGACTGGGTAAACCTTCCGGTCCATGTGTCTCAGGGGACTTCCGTCCCGACTGGGTAAACCTTCCGGTCCTACCCACGTCAACCTTACAGTCCATATGACCACGCCTTCCGGCCCATAACATGATGCTTTCCGGCCCAAATCAAACATATCATACATGGCACATATAACGAATAACTTAACACACATAAGGCATATATCTCATATCATATTCGACCTTCCAGTCAGACAGTCAAAACCCTTCCGGGTACAATATAGTGAGAAGACTCACCTCGTATGCCTTGCTAAGTCGCTAATCGTGAATCCTGGAATCACTCGTGCTCGAACCCTAGAACTGCAATCCTCCTATGATATTATAAATCTATAATTATTACTTGTACCACTAAGGTTGACCATCCATATCAAGTCAACACAGGTTGACTGGGTCAACTGTCTTTAGTCAATTTGGACCGGACTCGGCGAGTGCACTATAGTGACTCGGTGAGTCTACGCGTTTTAACCAACTCTCAAGGATTTTCCCTTTGACTCTTCGAGTACTCCCCCGACTCAACGAGTTCCACCTGGGCCTGAATCACAGGGCCACCGCGACTCAACTCGCCGAGTCGCAAGGTCAACTTGGCGAGTCCCAACTTGACTCGGTCCACCAGTCAAAACCTTTCCAACTCTCTGCGACTCACTGAGTCGCCCACAACTCGGTCAGGACTACACACTGGGTGGTCTCAAGGACAATCTTCAAGCGACTCGTCGAGTCTGTTCTTCAGACTTGGCGAGTCCATGCCATGCACCAGCTAAAACTGGCTTTTGCGTTCAGATCCGTTCCATACATACATAGATCTGGCCTTCCCAATCTTATTTGTCACGTAAAGTCTCAGTATTGGTCGCCATGCAATGCATATAAGGCTTATTTTGGAGAAAAAACCTCTAATATGGCAACCTTAGCTTCTAACTCAAAAGAATGGACATAAAGCTTGTCATATGGGGTCTCCTGGACCTGCTAAGGTCCAGATCTAGGTTCCATATCTCCATGGGACCTTTCATACTTCCAATTCAAGCCAAGAAATGCATGAAGAAACCCTAGATTTGACACATCAACCCAAAACACGAAGGTTGGCTCTGAAAGTTACCTCAAGAAGGTTCTCTTGATGAAATAGCAACAGATCCAAGCTCCCCAACTCTTTAAGCTTGATCCTCTCCTTCCTTTCTTGCAATAACACACAAAATGATGAACAAATGGCCTCCAAACACACTCACAAGGGCTCACAGTCGTATGGGGGCTCTTAGGGTTCAAGTTGGCCGCAAATGAGGGCCATAAGGTCCTTCAAATAGGGCTTAGGACCGAGAAATTAGGGTTTCATAAACAGCGCGGACTCGCCAAGTCCATCCCTTGGACTCGCCGAGTCCGGATGCGAACCTCCGCCCAAAACCGCGACCCGACTCGGCGAGTTCGACCTCCAACTCGCCGAGTCCCCTCACAGAATATCAAAAATATGAAAATGAAGGTACCTGGGGATCCGGGCTGTTACATGTTCATGCCCTGGTGATCAGAGGGTGAGGTGTGCTCTGAACTTGTTAAGGCTCGGGGTAAAGGATTGGTGGAGATTGACTACGGGGTCATACTCGGATGCGCAGAGGGCTGCGGTTTAATGGGATCAGTTCAGAGAGATGTTCAGCACTCGTTATCTTCCGCAGGTCGAGAGGGAGAGGTTGGCTCAGCAGTTCCTTGAGCTGAAGCAGGATTCAAAGTCGGTGATGGAGATCACGAGGATGTTTACTGAGAGGGCGATGTTTTACCCTGAGTTCGCTTCGGAGCATGCTCAGATGTCCCAATATCTGAGTATGCTGAAGAGAGATATCAGACAGTTTGTGTCCGCGTAGAGGTGAAAGACTTTGTTGGAGGTGCAGGAGGCCGCCAGGCGGCATGAGTTAGAGATTGAGTTGCAGTTGCGTGAGCTGAGGCAAGCTCCGATGCAGTCGCAGCCGGCATCGAAACGGTCCAAGACCGTTGATTCCAGGGTGGGAGATAAGGGTAGCCATGTTTGTAGGAAGTGTGGGAGGGGTCACACCAGAGTTTTGTCGGTCCGGTGGTTCATGCTGCATGTGCGGAAAGGAGGGGCACTGTGCGAGGGATTGTCGGCAGTCAGCACCGATTTAGGATTTGAGGATTTGTTATCATTGTCATCAGGTTGGGCACTTGAGGGTCAACTGTGCACAGCTTGGTGAAGGACCGATGCAGGCTCCAACACCGGCCACTTTGAGGATCACACGTGGAGGTCAGGATGGAGCGGAGCCCCCAAGGGCTTAGGGTCGTGCTTTTCAGCCAATAGCAGAGGAGGTCAAAGCATTGCCGGATGCATCTGCGGGTATGTTCCTTTCTTGATATCTTTTTATCTTGTGATTATTGTGGAGTATTATTATCTGCTAGTCTCATTGTATGGTTTTTCGTTCTGGTATCCGTTGTTCCTTGAGGGTTTGGTATGGTTATGGGTTAGAGTTTGGGTTTTCGTTGGTTATCATTCATGAGGGTCATTAGTGGAAATATGGCGTTGCTGTAAATGTCGGGTAGCATCTGCAGTCTGAGGAGTGGATAGTTGAAGATTGAGTTTCTTTCGAGGGGGATGATCAGTGTGGAAATGTGTTTTTGCGAAGGTTGCTAGTGCTAGTGGGAATCAGTTCGTGTGTAAATGTTGAGTTTTGTGAAAGGTTGTTTTGGGAGGTAGGTGATAGCGACCGGTGGTTGATAGTTAGTGCCCTAAGTGGGGGGAGAATTGTAAATTCTTCGGATGGTCGATAGGCTTGAGAGATTGTTTAGCTGCTTGGGATTCAACGGTATTTCTATCAGCCGAGAGTAGGCTGGTATGGGAGAGTAGCAGGCGTGTGGGGCGGGATACAGACCTATGGCATTGATTGTAGAGTGCCTGGGATCAGGCTGGGATCGAGTATGTATAATGGAGATAGAGTTCGGAACCCCTATAAGGCTATAACAGTATTCATGGGAGGATTTCCCGGAGAGATAATGTAACAACCCGAAGTCTGTTCATCGCCAAAACCCGTTCTACCCGGAAAGTCTCCGTTATCGGATTTTTGTTCCGATTTCTCTTTGGAATTTATTTGTATAAATTATATGTTTATTTTATCCTAATAAGTGTCTAAAGCACTCAGGAACTTATGTTATTCGCCCAAAATCATTATTTCATAAGTTTTTAAAATGTTCCCGTCGGATGACGGAAACTCAATCGGGTGCGACCAAAAGCCACGGTTAGCGTCGGTATCGGATAGAATTCCATCGTGTGCAAATTTTGGGAACTATATAAACGAGTTTCAGCCTTCATTTGAAGCTTTTCCCCTCTCTCACTACTCTCTCTCTAACCTCTCTCCTAAATCCAAAGATTAAGGGTCCAAAACTCAATTTTAAGGCTTCAAATCCTTAAGGTACCTCCCTAGCCTTAAACTATAGCATCTTTAGCTTCCAAATCCGAGATTTAAACATGAAATTGGACAAAATGCATGAGTTTACGGCCTAAGAAGGTGTTTAGGCCGTAAACACCCAAGATGGTGGGTTTTGAGCCTTTAAACCCTTCCTTGACTAGTTTGGACCTTGGATATGGCTATGAGACTTTAAAATATGGAATCTAAACATGTAAAACTTGCATTTTGTGATGATTGGAGGAGTTTACGGCCAAGGATCATTCTTGGGCCGTAAACTCACATAATGAGGGTTTTCATGCCCTTAAACCCTTCCAAATCACCCCTATAGCTTAGATATGAATTATGGGACTTTGATTCTTGCATTTGGACACTTGAAACATGACTTTTGGGAGACTTAGATGAGTTTACGGCCAAGGAGAGTGCTTGGGCCGTAAACTCCCCAAAACCTTGGCATAAATCCCATTCTAAGGTGTTAGAAAGCCATCCAACACCACCAAAAGCCTTGGAATAAATCATGGGACCAACCAAAAATACTTTGAGGGCCAAAAACACATCATTCATGGGGTTTCTAAGGGTTTACGGCCAAGACATATTCTTGGGCCGTAAACTCCAAAATATTTGGTGTTAAGATGCAAACTACACACCCCTAAGGCCTTTAGATAAATTTTAGAAGTCCATTCATGCATGTTCTAGACCTTGAAACACCTTGTAGCATCACACACTAGAGTTTACGGCCATGAACAGGGTTTCATTGGTCGTAAACTCCAGAAACACCTCATAAGTCCCTTACAAACTCATGTTAGGCCTTGAATTAATTTTACCAATCACATGTGATTTGTTCTAGCACCATTAAACATCATTTTCTTGGGTAAATAAGGGTTTACGGCCTTGGAGCCATGCTAGGCCGTAAAATCCCTTAAAGGGGGTCAAATTGATGTTATGAATCATTCCAAGTCCTTAAACCAAGTCTGGAAATTATCCCCTAAGTGTTGGAAGTCCAAAAGGCACCATAAAACACCCATCATGAGTTTACGGCCGTAAACTCATGGGGAAGGGTGTTTTGGCCGTAAACTCCCTTAAGGGGAGTGTTCTTATGATGTCCCAACTCATTTCCCAAGTGCCTTGTGCCATTCATGTCCCTAAACGGCACCCGGGTCCCACCAAACGCTCGTATCAGAGTGTTTTCGCGACTTGAAGCAAGTGTCCCTATCATATGAATAAACTGAGTCCTAATTAGATACAAATGTGTATCTTTACTTCATAATTAGGAACCTCGTGCATTTACAAGTTCCGGATCAACTCTTAGCATCCAAACTGTCTCATACCTCGCCCGGTGAGTTCATACCCCTACGACTTTTTCACTGTTTTAAATGTTTTCAGGGGGGAATACAAGCAAATTATAACTGTTTTCCAATCACAACATTGATGTGTTTCAAACAATATTTGACAAATCTATAAACTCTTTTACTCCTTATGTATTATGCTGAGCATAAGGAATGACTACTCGATTTCAACTAAATGGATTTTAGTTAAGAAACAATCAAACTAATCAAATTATTATGGGAATAATTTGGGGGTCTTTACTGTGCTTTCTATCGTATACTGATATCTATACTAAATTATTAGATAAACTATGTTTGTTCAGTTTATCTCCGTATCATTTGAATGTATTATCCGATGATTTCATGTATGTATCTATACTTTACTGTACTATGTTTCATAACTTTCTGTATGTCAATATCTTATAAGAACCCTGTGAATAGTTTAGTACTAGCTTGTGAGATAGTCACTACCCTTTATGGATGATCAGTAAATCCTCTCCGGAAGTGTAACCAGAGTCTCCTGGAGGGAGAGCACGGAATTTGTGAATAGATCTATTCGGGACTGACAATCCCACACCTTAACTGCTAGCTACAGTTAGGCGGGCACACCTAGGGTGACAAATTTCTGGATATCGTTCGACGTCTGACAAACGTCAAGGAGGTCACGTTGTCGTATCAGTATGGTTACCCGACTCACAATATGTATTAATACCAGCTTATTCACATTTTGGGTTCAGGATCTTTATTTTGTTCGGGATAGTGATCCCATGGTTTTGTATCTATATTCTAGTTCTCTTTCAGGATTGTGATCCCATGGTATTGTTTCTATGTCTCTTTCGGGATAGTGATCCCATGGTATTATCAAACTATTCTATATCTATGTCCTATACGGGATAATGATCCCATGGTTTATTCTTATATTTCTTTCGTGATAGTGATCCCATGGTATTAACTAAACTATTTGGTATCTAGTTCGGGATAGCGATCCCATGGTTTTATGTCTTCTATCTGTACGGGATGTCTTTCCCCATGATCTTTAACTATATCTTATACGGGATAGTGATCCCAAGGTTTCATATCGATAACTTATTCGGGATAGTGATCCCAAGGTTTCATATCTATATCTTATACGGGATAGTGATCCCATGGCTTCTAAAAATTTGTATCTTATTCGGGATAGTAATCCCATGGTTTCAAATCTATATTTACATACATACATTAATTTATCTCGTGTTAGTTCGGGATGATAGTCCCATGATCTTGAACCGTACTTTCGAATATCTCAAACTAACTTATATGTCTTTCGGGATAGTGATCCCAAGATTTTCATTATATAGTTTTTTGTGCTAAACTATACTTTGTGATATACTATTGATCTTACAATTAGGAAAATATGGGATTTTCCTGGGGTAAATACAATACATAATCGAATTGGTAACAAACGATAACTTAACGAACTTCACATAAGAAAATATGGGATTTTCTTGGATAACAAATCTTTTCGGAAACTAAAGGAAACCGATACATTTTCACAAAACAAAACCGCTTATGAACTCACCAGCTTTATGCAGATTTTCAAACCGCTTGTATTCTCAGGTCCAAGTTAGACAGGTACCCGGTGATCTCTTTTGGCGAAGACGGAGTGCGTAGAAGACTCGTCTCAACTCTTGTTAATATGATGCATATGTATATTTGTATAACTATACTTTTGAAACACATGTAAACTTTCATATATATGTAATGTAATGTTTGTTTACTGTGAATACTATGTACATTGGATTTGATACACAACGTGGTAGTCAACCCCGGAGACGTTTCCGCCTTTGGTTTTCGGGGTGTGACAGATTGGTATCAGAGCCCTTGTTTATAGTGAACAGAGTATACCAAACCTTACATGGTATAAAACTATAAACACTAAAGGGCCTCAGTGCTCTGAATTAAAAGTATCTTCAAAACTACAAGTATTTTCAAAAGTATACAAGTATACCGAACTGTCGGAATCCGTAACCACAAGTAGAACAAAACATAAGTAAATGGGTGTTGTACACTGCGGTTAAACCTGAGCAGTTATGTAGTCGTGTCTAGGGTCAATATAGCCTGGCCAACTATATTCATTCGAGACACGGCCAACATGTACTTGGGAGTGACTGTGGTTCGCAGCATGCCTAAAACTTACCTAATATCTCAAACAACGAATCGCCGCTGCAGCGCAACCATGAAATACTATGGGAGTATTTCTTGAGCCAATTCTTCGTAGAAAACCCTCGTATACGCGATGTTACTTGATCATTCCGCTAGCGATAAAATGTTCTGTCTTGATAACTCCTTCCTGCTTTATCGCTTAGTATGATACTATATCTGCCTTGATGAGATATCCCCTGTTCAGTATCTCTTGATTCAATTCAGAGGACTTATAATCCTCTCTTTCCTGATCTTTTTAGATCAAGATACCTCCGAGGAAGAGACCCAGCTCGAAGAACAACAATAATCCTCCTCCGCCAACACCTTCTCCCCAATTTGATCTAGCATCACTTCAAACAGTTCTGACTGCTGCAATGGTGGCAGCTATGTCTCAAATGAATCCCTGTGGCTCCGGAGGTGGTCCCCAACCTCAAAACCCAGAAGGCAGCCAGGAACACCGAAGAGGGGTTCCTACAAAGACTTCATGAATGCGAAACCCACAACCTTTGATGGCACTGGAGGTGTCATTTGCTTGACTCGATGGTTCGAGAAGATCGAGTCAATCTTCGAAATATGTGCCTGTTCGGATTCTGATAAAGTCAAGTTTGCTGCCTGTACCTTCCTTGACAAAGCCCTGACTTGGTGGAACGGCCGAGTCAAATCGTTAACTTTACCTGTAGCGAATGCCATGGGTTGGGAAGCTATGAAGGAGCTTCTACTTGCAGAATACTGCCCTCGGGGCGAAATTCAGAAACTGGAACACGAACTCTGGAACCTTAAGATGAAGGGTTCCAACATAGCAGCTTATACTTCAAGATTCGATGACCTGGCTTTACTCTGTTCGGGAATGGTTACCCCGGAAAGTAAAAAGATCGAAAGATTCATCTGGGGATTGACCCAGCCAACCAAGGGGAATGTCTTGGCTGCGAAGCCAGACACGTACGACAGTGCTAAATGCCTTGCAAAAATCTTGATCGATCATGAAGATAACTATGATGAAGAAACTACCACTCCCGAGTCGGACACAAGTGGAGGTGAAAGTAGAAAGAAATCTCGGAACAAGCGAAAGGCCCACAGTACGAGGGGGTCTTCCAAGAAACAGCAAACGGTAGCAGTCCATGCTGCTACTACCCCTATTGTTGTCTCAGCTGTCGGTTCTACAGCCCAAACTCCCACCAGTGGATACACTGGCAATCTTCCTTGGTGTGGTAAGTGCAACTACCATCACCGCATCCCCGGTCCATGTCGCGAAAAGAGCTGCGACAACTGTGGCAAGAAGGGCCATCTGTCTCGAACCTGCAGGAAACCAGCCAAATCGACGAACCAATCATCGGGAGCAGGAATCAGTCCAGCCTGCTACAATTGTGGTGAAGCAGGGCATTTCAAAAGGAATTTCCCCAAGGCAACCACCACCACTGATCCCTCTGTCGCCGCAGGTATACTTCTCTTTGATAACTCTTATACCTACAACTCTTTTCGATTCCCGTGATTGAAGGGAAACCTGTTATGCATCTATTCGAACGTTTTCTAAGCCCGATTCCTCGTGTGTGATCGAGATGTGCATCATCGAGACGACTAACCAATGAGATGGAGAACACTAACTTCGTACCTATAGATTGAATCCTCGGTCCGGAGGACTATTCTATTCCGTTTGGTTAATTGAGAAACCTTTTGCGATAATACCTTGATGCTATGTTTAACATGGAATGACGGAGTCCCATTCATGTTGTCATCTTAGTTTCGAGAGGTTCGCTTGTCTATATCCTTTCCTCAACCTAACTCTCATGATTTTCGGCATCAAGCTTTCGTATTGTGTCATGCTTTACGACTCCAGAGTTTTCTTGGTACGAATTACCGCATTCCTCGTTTCTGTGGTCATTTAGAAACGAGAAGTTAGTAGCTCTTTCTACTAAATGTCTGTCCCGAAGTGTTTCCGGGAATTTCATTCGAACGTCTAAAGATTAATTCCATATCGTATGTTTCGAAATCTTCATAGAGACCCGATTCCACTTGAGAAAGTGATGATCCAAAATATCGAATCCATTCGAGTTTCATTTCAAACTCATGATCTATATCCTATTCTTTGAATTTCGGGACGAAATTCCCTCTAACGGGGGGATAATGTAACAACCCGAAGTCTGTTCGTCGCCAAAACCCGTTCTACCCGGAAAGTCTCCGTTATCGGATTTGTTCCGATTTCTCTTTGGAATTTATTTGTATAAATTATATGTTTATTTTATCCTAATGAGTGTCTAAAGGACTCAGGAACTTATGTTATTCGCCCAAAATCATTATTTCATAAGTTTTTAAAATGTTCCCGTTGGATGACGGAAACTCAATCGGGTGCGACCAAAAGCCACGGTTAGCGTCGGTATCGGGTAGAATTCCACCATGTGCAAATTTTGGGAACTATATAAACGAGTTTCAGCCTTCATTTGAAGCTTTTCCCCTCTCTCACTACTCTCTCTCTAACCTCTCTCCTAAATCCAAAGATTAAGGGTCCAAAACTCAATTTTAAGGCTTCAAATCCTTAAGGTACCTCCCTAGCCTTAAACTATAGCATCTTTAGCTTCCAAATCCGAGATTTAAACATGAAATTGGACAAAATGCATGAGTTTACGGCCTAAGAAGGTGTTTAGGCCGTAAACACCCAAGATGGTGGGTTTTGAGCCTTTAAACCCTTCCTTGACTAGTTTGGACCTTGGATATGGCTATGAGACTTTAAAATATGGAATCTAAACATGTAAAACTTGCATTTTGTGATGATTGGAGGAGTTTACGGCCAAGGATCATTCTTGGGCCGTAAACTCACATAATGAGGGTTTTCATGCCCATAAACCCTTCCAAATCACCCCTATAGCTTAGATATGAATTATGGGACTTTGATTCTTGCATTTGGACACTTGAAACATGACTTTTGGGAGACTTAGATGAGTTTACGGCCAAGGAGAGTGCTTGGGCCGTAAACTCCCCAAAACCTTGGCATAAATCCCATTCTAAGGTGTTAGAAAGCCATCCAACACCACCAAAAGCCTTGGAATAAATCATGGGACCAACCAAAAATACTTTGAGGGCCAAAAACACATCATTCATGGGGTTTCTAAGGGTTTACGGCCAAGACATATTCTTGGGCCGTAAACTCCAAAATATTTGGTGTTAAGATGCAAACTACACACCCCTAAGGCCTTTAGATAAATTTTAGAAGTCCATTCATGCATGTTCTAGACCTTGAAACACCTTGTAGCATCACACACTAGAGTTTACGGCCATGAACAGGGTTTCATTGGTCGTAAACTCCAGAAACACCTCATAAGTCCCTTACAAACTCATGTTAGGCCTTGAATTAATTTTACCAATCACATGTGATTTGTTCTAGCACCATTAAACATCATTTTCTTGGGTAAATAAGGGTTTACGGCCTTGGAGCCATGCTAGGCCGTAAACTCCCTTAAAGGGGGTCAAATTGATGTTATGAATCATTCCAAGTCCTTAAACCAAGTCTAGAAATTATCCCCTAAGTGTTGGAAGTCCAAAAGGCACCATAAAACACCCATCATGAGTTTACGGCCGTAAACTCATGGGGAAGGGTGTTTTGGCCGTAAACTCCCTTAAGGGGAGTGTTCTTATGATGTCCCAACTCATTTCCCAAGTGCCTTGTGCCATTCATGTCCCTAAACGGCACCCGGGTCCCACCAAACGCTCGTATCAGAGTGTTTTCGCGACTTGAAGCAAGTGTCCCTATCATATGAATAAACTAAGTCCTAATTAGATACAAATGTGTATCTTTACTTCATAATTAGGAACCTCGTGCGTTTACAAGTTCTGGATCAACTCTTAGCATCCAAACCGTCTCATACCTCGCCCGATGAGTTCATACCCCTCCGGCTTTTTCACTGTTTTCAATGTTTTCAGGGGGGAATACAAGCAAATTATAACTGTTTTCCAATCACAACATTGATGTGTTTCAAACAATATTTGACAAATCTATAAACTCTTTTACTCCTTATGTATTATGCTGAGCATAAGGAATGACTACTCGATTTCAACTAAATGGATTTTAGTTAAGAAACAATCAAACTAATCAAATTATTATTGGAATAATTTGGGGGTCTTTACTGTGCTTTCTATCGTATACTGATATCTATACTAAATTATTAAATAAACTATGTCTGTTCAGTTTATCTCCGTATCATTTGAATGTATTATCCGATGATTTCATGTATGTATCTATACTTTACTGTACTATGTTTCATAACTTTCTGTATGTCAATATCTTATAAGAACCCTGTGAATAGTTTAGTACTAGCTTGTGAGATAGTCACTACCCTTTATGGATGATCAGTAAATCTTCTCCGGAAGTGTAACCAGAGTCTCCTGGAGGGAGAGCGCGGAATTTGTGAATAGATCTATTCGGGATTGACAATCCCACACCTTAACTGCTAGCTACAGTTAGGCGGGCACACCTAGGGTGACAAATTTCTGGATATCGTTCGACGTCTGACAAACGTCAAGGAGGTCACGTTGTCGTATCAGTATGGTTACCCGACTCACAATATGTATTAATACCAGCTTATTCACAGTTTGGGTTCAGGATCTTTATTTCGTTAGGCGGGCACACCTAGGGTGATCCCATGGTTTTGTATCTATATTCTAGTTCTCTTTCGGGATTGAGATCCCATGGTATTGTTTCTATGTCTCTTTCGGGATAGTGATCCCATGGTATTATCAAACTATTCTATATCTATGTCCTATACGGGATAATGATCCCATGGTTTATTCTTATATTTCTTTCGGGATAGTGATCCCATGGTATTAACTAAACTATTTGGTATCTAGTTCGGGATAGCGATCCCATGGTTTTATGTCTTCTATCTGTACGGGATGTCTTTCCCCATGATCTTTAACTATATCTTATACAGGATAGTGATCCCAAGGTTTCATATCGATAACTTATTCGGGATAGTGATCCCAAGGTTTCATATCTATATCTTATACGGGATAGTGATCCCATGGCTTCTAATAATTTGTATCTTATTCGGGATAGTAATCCCATGGTTTCAAATCTATATTTACATACATACATTAATTTATCTCGTGTTAGTTCGGGATGATAGTCCCATGATCTTGAACCGTACTTTCGAATATCTCAAACTAACTTATATGTCTTTCGGGATAGTGATCCCAAGATTTTCATTATATAGTTTTGTGTGCTAAACTATACTTTGTGATATACTATTGATCTTACAATTAGGAAAATATGGGATTTTCCTGGGGTAAATACAATACATAATCGAATTGGTAACAAACGATAACTTAACGAACTTCACATAAGAAAATATGGGATTTTCTTGGATAACAAATCTTTTCGGAAACTAAAGGAAACCGATACATTTTCACAAAACAAAACCGCTTATGAACTCACCAGCTTTATGCAGATTTTCAAACTGCTTGTATTCTCAGGTCCAAGTTAGACAGGTACCCGGTGATCTCTTTTGGCGAAGACGGAGTGCGTAGAAGACTCGTCTCAACTTTTCTTAATATGATGCATATATATATTTGTATAACTATACTTTTGAAACACATGTAAACTTTCATATATATATATGTAATGTAATGTTTGTTTACTGTGAATACTATGTACATTGGATTTGATACACAACGTGGTAGTCAACCCCAGAGACGTTTCCGCCTTTGGTTTTCGGGGTGTGACAGATAACTCGGAATGATGGATGCAAGTCGAGTGGTCTGGATAAACTGAAGTCCAGTAGGCGTATTAGTCAGGCCGAAGGCTCGGAGGACGGTCCAGCCAGACTGATAGCCCTGGAGGGCGGTCCAGATTGGCTGAAGGCTTTCTGAGTGGTCCAGTAATGCTGAAGATTCTGCAGGTATTATTGGATCGGTTCGAGGAAATGGGTTGGGTATGTTGTGGTGTGTTAACATTAGAAGGTCTGGCCCCGACTATTGATCTTGATTGGTGGAGGTGGTGCATGGTCTCGAGAGTCCTTGCGAGCGGATTCAGGACATGTGTATTGCATGGATAGCGGTTATGCTGTAAGGGAATGTAAATTCACGGAAGTGGAAGTATCAGCGCAGGGTTATGATTGGAGTGGTCAAATTATGGTCATTGAGCAGAGTGACTGCGGCAGTGGTATGGGATCACATCCGGGTTGGATGGTTGCTGAGGCTCGGCAGGAAAGCATGGTTGAGGCGGGTCCTGCTTTGTGCTGTAGGCCAAGATATCCAGGGCGGACCGGTTGTTTCGAAGGCCCAGCGAGCGGTCCAGATAAGCTGTAGGCCCCACGAGGGCGGAGCAGACGTGCCGAGGCTCGGAGAGTGGACCAGGCCGACTGGAGGCCCGACGCGGGCGGACTAGTCACACTGTAGACTCAGAGAGTGGACCAGGTGGGTTGAAGCCCCGGTGCGGTTGGACCAACCACACTGCAGACTCGAAGGACATGACTAGACTCGGAGGATGGACCCGGTGGACTGAAGGCCCGATACGGCGAACCTGTAACATAGTAGAGCCGATATGCATGGATGTTCTATGTTCTATTATGTTATGTATGCTATTTATGTAATGGGCCGGAAGGCACTATGTTATGGACCAGAAGGCATTATGATTTGGATCGGAAGGTCGTAGCCTGGAAGGGCGTATATGTAGTTGGTATTTTGGGGGTATATCACTAAGCTTTTGGGCTTACATTTGTGGTTTAAATGTTTTTGAGGTTCTTCAAGAGACCGTGGCAAAGCGAAGGTGTGATCGTACTGCTCCTCATGTTTATGTTTATGACATGCTTCTGGGAATACTCTGATAATAAATGTATTGAAAATCTTTTTGTAATAACATTATTAAAATGAATTGTTTTTGAAAAGTTTAAATTTTGTTGATATTTTTGCTCGTTACACTAAGGATGTGAATCGGTTCGGTTTACAAGTTCTTCAGTTTTTTCGAATTGGTTTCCTCGGTTTGAAATTTTTTTAGTCCAATTCGAAAACCAAACCAAATCGAATTCATGTTATTTAGACCCAACTGAAAACTGAATTCTAATTCGGTTATTTCGATTTGAAAACCAAGGAAATCAAATATTAACAAACAAAATTTAGTGTTCCAATTTCCAAAAATAAATTATAATGTTTTTAACATAGGAACCTAAAGTTGCAAATACAAATACCTAAAGTTTTATACAAAAAATCCAATGTTTGATAAATAAAATGATAATATTACACTAGTACTAGATAATTAAATTGATTTTTATTTTATAATTAATATTTTTATATAATATATAAAATATTGATGCTTCCAAAACGAAATGATATATGCGAAATAAGAATTAGAATCTTGAATCAAACTATAAAGTATATAATATATTTTTTGATTAATTAATTTATAAAAAAAAAAAAATTTGCGGATTCGGTTTGGTTTAAACTTAATGAGACAGAAACTCAAACAAAAAACAAGATTCACAATTTGGTTTGGTCTTGAACCAAACCAAAAACATAATTTGAATATTATTTGGTCTGAAAACCATTTCGGTTCGATTTAGTTTAACGTTTTTTGGTTCCGGACCAAATAATCCCATACCTACACACCACTAGAAAAAAAATTAACAAATGAACATAATACACAGTTCAGAGTTCTACCGTAGACGAGGTGGACCAAACGTAAAACTAAAGTTGTACGATTAACAAATCTTAAAAGATTTTTCAAAAGTTTTATTATTTCGTTGTAGACGATTAACAAATCTAGATCGACTTTTATGTATTACTATACAAAAAGTGAAACTAAAATTGTACGAATTAATGCATATATTTTATAAAAGCCAACAAGTTTTGGTTTTAAGTTATACATAAACATTGTAATTAAGGCTAAAAGAATTTGACACATAAAATGGAGGAAAATAAACTTCCAATTCCTTGATTTTAAAATGAAAATTTTCAGTTTTCTTTTTCAATTAAATCAATAAAAGACTTACTACAATTTGTTTTTTTTCAAAAATTGATGATCCTACATTAATTAATGTATTATAAAATTTAACATAAAAAATATAAAATATTATTAGGATATTTTATATCTAAATAAACAGTTACAACAATCATTATTGTAAGTAAATTCTTATTTATAAAGTTGTCACAAAGTTCATGTTTGTTTTTTTTAAATGTTGTAGTTTCTTATTTTTCAAAATTGTTTATCATAGATAAATGTTAAATAAATCTAAGTTAAAAAAACAAAAACAAAGATATATATGTCACTACAAGAAACAAAAACCTAGTGACCAATTTTTTAACGACGACCGGAAATCTGGCCACTAAGAGCATTATTTAGTCACCATATATTAAGTGGTCACTGAATTTTGGTCGTTGTAGACATTTAGTGACCGAATCGGAGATGGTTGTCACTAAGTAGTCACTAAAAGATATCATTATTATTTAATTTTATAACAAGTATTAGGGACTAAAATTAGCGGCCACTGATTTGAGGTTTAATGACCAAAGAATAGTTGCCACTGCATTGAAAATTTAATGACCAAAAATAGTGGTTTCTAATTGATATTCGTTTTTTCAAACCCACACATAACGTAATGGTGGTTACTGCATGGAAAAAAACTAATGACCACGAAATAGTGGTAGCACTATTGATTTTTCTACTTGAAATTTAACATACTATCTTTTATTGGTGATTTTAGTGTCACTATGTCATTTAAGTAACTGGAACAAACATGTGAGCTAAGGGGCTTCATAATTTGTACTCTAATATATGTATGGGATTGTGCGGAGTGTAGCATGTATAAGATCGAATTAGAAGCCGTTTCGACTACTGGTCGGGGGTTTGAGGGCAGCGCTGCTTTGGCGGGTGTAGGGGCAGCGCCCTTAGCGGGGTCCAAGGGGCAGAGCCCCTGGTTGGGGTCCCGCTGAATTTTACATATGGGAACATAGTGGAAAATTCAATTTCTTGAGGGTGATGATCGTAAAACTAACGAAACTCGTTAGTTTTGGTAACCCTAAATCCTCATTAAATCTGGATTATCATGACTTACTTCCAAAGCAACTAATGATGGCCCGACCTTAATGAAACGCTAATCTCGTTTAATATATAAACATCTCTTCCTCTTTAGAAGCGGGTTACGATCTTAAGCTCTCATTTTTCATTATATACTTTCGCAGAATCCTCTAGCACATTGGCTTACGATTTCAGTGCATAGAATTGTAAGTGTCCACTTGGATTATCCTAGGCTGAATTTCTTGTAACCTAGGCATAGGGTAGAAATATTATTTCGGAAAGTGATATCACGATCCAAGTTGGTAGCCAAATCTCGACCACAAACCCTAAGTTTCCCTACAATCGAACCGATATCTCTATTTATGGTGATAGGTGACTCAATCTGCGAGATGACCACTAACATTGCCAAGCTGGAGAAGTTTGAAGGCGTCGACTTCAGGCGTTGGAAGAAAAAGATGCACTTCATGGTGACCACTCTAAAAGCAACATACATGTTGACTACTCCATGACCAGTTGAACCTGCAGAAGGTGTTGCTGAGACGGCTGAAGAGACAAGAAAGAGACAAAATTGGGACAATGATGACTACATCTGCAAAGGTCACATTCTGAACGATTAGGTCATGTCAACTTTAGAAGGATGCATGGGATGTGAAAATATGGATTAATTCCAGCCATTGATATGGCATCTGATAAATGTAAAACATGCATGCTTACAAAGGTAACAAAACAACGCTTTCCTAGTGTTACTAGAAATTTAGCTGTTTTAGAACTTGTACGCAGTGATCTGTGTGATTTTCACTCCACTTCTTCTTTAGGAAATAGAAAGTATGCAGTCACCTCTAATAATGACTGCACTCGGTTTTGCCATATGTATTTGTTATATTCCAAGGATGAAGCCTTATATAAATTCAAAATATACAAAACTAAGGCGGAATTCCAATTGGGCATTCCGGTTAAACGTCTCCGGACTGATATGGGAGGTGAATATATGGATCCCATATATTTTCAATTAGTGGGTATCATTCATGAGACCACAACACCTTACACACTCCAACAGAATGGTATTGTTGAACACAAAAATCGAGTTTCAAAGGAAATGATAAACTCGATGTTATAATACTCGAGATTGAGTGAAGGATTTTGGGGAGTGGCCATGGTAACGGCCCGCTATTTCTTAAATATGGTTCCAAATAAAAGGAAAAAAATAGTCCGATACGAACTTTGGTTCAAGAAAAATCCGAATTTGAGTTATTTTTGGGTTTGGGGATGTCAGGAAGTTGTAAAAGTTACCAAGCCCAAAAATAAAAATTTGGGAGAATGTGGAATTGATTCCATATTCATTAGATATTCTGAACATTCAAAGGCATATAGGTTTTATGTAATAGAACCTACTGATGTGGTACTAATAAAGAGCAAAATTTAGAAAGTCAAGATGGTGGTATTGTGCAAGAACCACAAGATCTTCGTAAAAGGAAAAGAGTACAAATTGCGAAAATTTTTGGGATCTATGTCACAACTAGAAATTTTGTGCCTTGTAACTACAACACTTAAGTAAAAATTTTGAATCAAAAACTTAAGAGCATGTAAGATGCTTACTTTATGACAACAAAATTTATATCAAATACACCATACAAGCATTACAAATAGTCAACAAGTAATTGAAAACCCTAGAAGTTCTTGTTTAAGTCCATTTTGGAGTAGGACTTCCTTATTGGGCCCAATGGACCAATAAGCTTCCAATTTGACTATCTTGGGCTTAGAACCCTTAAATGGGCTCTAATTGGACCCACTTCCATCTATTTCAACATTTTGGGCCATATTGGGCCTAGAATGAAATAAATTAAATATTATGAACCATTATGGACCATAATTAAGCTAATCTAGCCTAATAAAGTATAAAAATCAAACTTATATTTTATAGGGCCAACAATCATTCAACCTAACGCTAATATGGGCTTAGGGGCAATAAAGCCCAAAAATCTCCTTTTTCCTCTCCAAATCTCGGCCCACGCCCAAACCCAAGGGATGAAGAGTTGACTTGTGAGATTGCCACCTCATTTATACATCCCATACCTCCATGCATGGACCAACATGCATCTAGGTTAGTCATCTCAACTCTCTCTCTCTTCTTCATCTTGATTCTCGGCCGCGAGCTCCCAAATACACACACTTCATCCACTTTTTGTTTAGTAAACTCTCTCAAGGAACACCCTCACCTTTCTTCATCAAATTTTCGAGACCTAAGAGCTTTTTAAAGAGATTTTCCACAAGAATCATCATCCAAGGTAAGTTTATACTTAAATCTATGATCTAGGTTACTTTTTATATCAAACATCTCATCTTAGCTTATAAAAAATTTGTGGTCTAACTCCCTAGAACCATCTAAGCTCGAAAACCTCCTCAAGAAGTTGCTAGAGCCGAAAACAACATCAAACTTCTTCCAATCTCCTCAAAAACCGAAACCCAACTCAAGGTGACCTTCATACCCCCTATTTTTCGGTTTTATAAGTTTTATGGGGGTGGGGGATACAAGAAAAGGTGTAGATCTATGTATATATGTATGCTTTGTGTGATTTCTATGTTTATATTTATGTTCTTATGTGATTGTGGTGTTGGATCTAGTCAAAAAGCCCTTAAAACCGAGATTTACATTAGATTGTATGAAACTAGTATAAATGATATTATTACATACAAATCATTTCTAGAAAAATAACCAAGTTGGTTAATATGAACTTATTTGGGCTAAAAACCCATTTTTGGACTCAAAATGTTAACCATATAAAGTTAAAGGGCCCAAAATGACAAAATACAAATTCTTATGGTTGAAATGAGTCAAAACAGTTTCAACAATGTATTTTCTGGAAATATACTCTTTTGAAGGATTAAAATGTGAAATTTTAAGCATAATGGGCCAAAAATGAACTTTCCGGCCCAATAAAGCCCAAATTGTGAGATTTTCAAATTAGACGGGCTGAAACTGTATTTTTTTTGTAAAACAGGGGATTACTAGTGCTCGAAGTCCATTTCAACGGTTAAAAATACTTTTCATATATAAAAAGGACCAAAGATGCAAAAAATTTCTATTTTGGGCAAAAAGTGTAAAAATTGCGAAAAATGAGGTTTCAGCAGAGAAAACTTCATTTTGAGGGACTAAAACTGTTTATCAAATAAATTTGAGCTGAAAAATACCTTTTCAACAAGTTTTGATACTAAAGTGTCAAGAAAAATGGTTTAAGGACTAAAATGGAAATTCTTTTATACAGAGGGTCAAAATTGTAAATTTATCCAATAGAAAGGGGCTGCAAAAAGAAAATGCTAGTGTTTTTAAACAATAAATCTGTTATGAGGAAATACTAGTACCACGACTATCGGTCAAATATAATACACCTTCAACACCAAAATCGTTATCAAACGAACTGATTCGGTCCCGAATCAATAACGAATCCGAAATTAATAACACGACGATACTTCAATACACACGCGGAAATTTCGGCAAGTGAATACATACGTGGGAATACACCAGACGTCGATACACCATCTTTGGGCCCGAAAGTTTCAAATCGTGCTTGTTGGGCCTAGCTAGCCCAATGACATGATCTTTAGGCCCGAAGGAAACTCGCTTACATGTTGTTGGGTCTTATATGACCTAATTCTGTGTAAAAGGACTTTCAATGGCTTTTGTGTTGTTGAGCCCCAGGGGTCCTTTGGTACTGCTAGTAAAGTCGAGAATTCACAAATGCGGGTCGGGCAAAGGGCCCTTCGCATTCACGATAGCCTTGAACGACTTATGGAATTATCGGGGGCTTCGTACCCTCTTCTCTCCTCAGTTGTGGAACTATGAGAAGTCAGGGTGGTTGGATTAAGTGAATAGTACGGACAACGCCTAAGGGATCGTTTGTATAGTTGTAAACCAGTCATTTTCATCAATGCGTGTTTATAACAATTCACAACCCATAATTAATCCGATGTCACCTAGAATTATAGAGTACACACGTCGCAACGGTATAACAACCATATAAAATGCGTAATTCAAAGTATTAGGAAAACATCGGGTTTTCCTAGGGTTTTCAATTCATACACCTACGAGATGCATACCAAGTATAACAATTCTTTTTACATTTATAGAAACAAACAAGCATACTTACGGATCTTCACACTTTTTATACAATACTCTTTTCAGAAAATATCGGATTTTCTGGTGGTTTTCAAAACAATACAAAACATTATATTGCAAACGTTACTTATGAAATCACCAACATTTCATATGTTGACGTTTCTCAAAATGCTTGTATTCTCAGGTAACAGGTAAATCGAAAGGAAAAATGTACTCAGTGATATCTTGTTGTTTGTTTAACTAGTATCGAACAATCTACTTTTTAGGAATGTAATGTTTTGAAACAATGTACTAAATGTAAACACTACCAGTTGTACTATTCCAATGCATGGTGATGGATGATGTTATGTTTCATGTATATTCACTGTGATGGTATTCAATTAAGTCACAACAGCCCTCAGACGTTTCGGCCGTCTGGTTCAGGGGTGTGACAGGTTGCTATCAGAGCTTTGTTTATAGTGAACTAGCATATCTAGTCACACATTGATATGCATCTATAAACCAAAAGAGGGACTAACACCACTCTGAACAAAACAAGTAAAACACAACAATAAAACACCCTTGCTTGCATGAGGAATAAAAACATAACACCGAACCAAACAAGATAATGCTAGTATCCCGGTTAATTTAGGACTGTTCTTAGTGGTATCAAGGAGTGGATGTAGCCTGATCAACTACATTCTCTCCAAGGTATGACTAACATGTGTCCTGATGAGATCGTGATAGCTAGGGAACCTAAAACTATACCCCTTTAGTACCAAAAAGAGAACATTTGTTTAGTCTATACAATAGTGGTAGGGTCATAGGATAATGATAGTTTCTTCGTATACCTTCTCCCAATCTACATGGAAGGAGAGCAGCAGGGAATTTAGTTTCATCAAGTCCTAGTGGCACACGGGATGCTTGAAGATGAACCAGAAGGGAATCAAGAGGGAGCCCACGACGTCGGACCTGACGAGTACATTGACACCGACTATGAGTTTGAGAACACCGATAATGACACGGAGGAAGAACAAGACTCGGGAAAAGATCATGCCACATCCCCTGTTAGCGAGGTGCAGCAGGACCACCCCACCCCACCAGTGAACCCCACAAGGGAGAATCGCTCTCCAGAAGCTGAGATTGGCGCCCTGCAGCAAAAACTGTTCGCCATGGAAGCACGTGCAGTGCAAGCAGAGCATGAGAGGGATGAGGCCATTGGAGACATGACTGAGATGGCTCAGTTGTTGGCCCAACACTTTGGCATATGATTATGCCGCTATATTAGGACACAACTTATCGCTGTTAGGGATAGACTTATCTTACTAGATCATTAGGAAGTATGCTATGTACCTCGACTCTATGTTTAGGTGACTACACTTCTCATAGAGCCGTTATACTATCGAAATAGTGTCACTCATGTATGCTCTCACGAGCAAAATTTTCATGTATCAAATGCGGATAATATTAGTGAACTTTTGCGTGTTTTATTATGACGTTATAATTTGCTATGTGTTGAGAATCTATGATTGTATGCTAAATGGTAGAAGTGTTTAAGTTTGTAACATGCACCTAGTTAGTAGGATCACAACCTCACAGAAACCACATACACTCAACATCTTTTCGTTTCATGACAGAAAGATGCCTCACCGACCTACTCGCGGAAACCCTGGACCAACCCTACCCGAAGTTGACCCAGCCGCATTCCAGGAAGCTGTATCTGCTGCAGTCACTGCAGCAATAGCGCAAATTCATCTAGGGAACAATGGAGGAGTCAACGGGCAAGGGGCCGAGAGTTCGAACAATGGAATGAATCATGGACCCACCAAAACATGTACCTATAAGGACTTCACAAACGCCAAACCACGAACTTTTAACGGTACAGGAGGAGTGATCGCTTTGAAACAATGGATCGAGAAGATGGAATCGATATTTGAGATATGTGATTGTCCTGAGGAGATGAAGGTGAAGTTTGCAGCATGTACTTTTGTTGATCAAGCACTCACCTAGTGGAACGGACACGTGGAATCCATGACACTCCCTGTAGCCAACTCCATGTCGTGGGCAGAAATGAAAGAGATGCTGATGGCTGAATACTGCCCACGAGGTGAGATTTAGAAAATCGAGCAAGAGCTGTGGAACCTCACTGTGCGGAATGCGGACATCGATGCCTACATATCAAGATTTAGTGAACTATCTCTGTTATGTCAATGTATGATCACCTCAGAAGGAAAGAAGATCGAGCAATTTATCTGGGTACTTACATATCCGATCCAAGGAAACGTGATAGCTGCAAATCCTGAAACTTTCGATAGTGCTAAGAGATTGGCGAAGAAGCTGTATGACCACAAAAACAAGAAGGGTGACAAGCCAGCGGAGACTGAGGCCAAGAAGGAAGCTGATAACAAGAAGGGGAAGAACAACAAAAGAAAGGGGCATCAAGGCTACAAGGCTTCCAAGAAGCAGCGGACAATAGCGGTTAATGCTGCCACCGTGCAAGTTATAGCTACACCACATGCTCCAACCCCAGCTGTTCCAAATGCTCCTAGACCATATTCCGGTAATCTTCCCAAGTGTAACAAATGTGGATTCCATCACAACGGAGAATGCAAGGAAATACAGTGCACCAGTTGCAATCAAAAGGGACACACTGCAAGGTACTTCAGGGCTTACCCTCTTCAGAATCAACAACAGGAAAGCAACAACAACAACAACTGTAACAACAACAACATCAATGTTAGTGGCAACAACGTCGGGCCTAGTCACACCTGTTGTGGGTGTGTAAGGACTGGGCATTTTCGTCGCAATTGCCCTAACAACAACAATCCTGGAAATGGAGGAACGACAAGAGTGCTGGCCATGGGATAGGGAGAGGCAATTCAGGATCCTACTATGGTTACCGGTACGTTTCCCCTAAACCACACTTATGCATGCATCCTATTTGATACCGGAGCTGAGCGAAGCTTTGTAAGCAATAAGTTTAAACACTAACTAGAATGATGACCCCATAAGCTCAACGAAACCTTTACGGTGGAAATGGCCAATGGGAAAACCGAATCCACGAGGGAAATCTGCATCCGATGTACCTTAACCCTGAACCAACACGTCTTTCGAATAGACTTAATGCCTGTATCCATTAGGAGTTTCGATGCGATTATCGGCATGGACTGGTTTAGCCTCTACCATGCTGAAATTATGTGTCACAAGAAGGTCGTTTGTCTTCACCTTCCCAATCACGAAACCCTAGTTATTTACAGAGACAAACCTAGCACGAACCTTCATCTCATCTCATGCATCTAGGCACAAAAGCATCTGCGAAATAAAGATTTGACATTTCTGGCTCATATAGTGGATAAAACCAAGGAAGAGACTAACATTCAAGATATTCCAGTAGCACGTGAATTTCTAGACGTATTTCCTGAAGATCTTCCGAGAGTACCCCCAGAGAGACAAGTTGAGTTCCGAATGGACGTCGTTCCAGGAGCAACCCCTCTCGCCAAATCGCCCTACCGGCTAGCTCCAGCTGAAATGTAAGAATTGTCCAGTCAACTCAGCGAACTCCTGGACAAGGGATTCATCCGACCTAGTTACTCACCATGGGGAGCTCCGGTCCTATTTCTCAAAAAGAAGGATAGATCTTTTAGGATGTGCATCGATTACAGAGAGTTAAATAAACTCACTGTTAAAAATCGCTATCCACTCCCACGAATCGACGATCTATTTGTCCAGCTCCAAGGAGCTAGTTACTTTTCCAAGATAGATCTATGGTCTGGATACCATCAACTCAAAGTCCGGGAAGAGGATATTCCTAAAACCACTTTCCGAACTCGTTACGGACGTTATCAATTCATCGTAATGCCCTTCGGTCTTACAAATGCCCCTGCCGCATTTATGGATCTGATGAATCGAATCTGTCAACCATTCCTCGACAACTTTGTTATCGTCTTCATTGTAGACATCCTAGTCTATTCCCGAAGCAAAGAAGAGCATGGCCAACATCTCCAACACATCCTAGAAACCCTGCGAACGGAAAAGCTATATGCAAAACTCTCTAAGTGTGAGTTTTGGCTCCGTAGCGTGAACTTCTTAGGTCATGTTGTTATTCAGGATGGAATTCATGTGGATCCTTCCAAGGTCAAAGCCATCGAAGGGTGGGCAATCCCGACAATACCCACAGAAATCCGCCAATTCCTAGGTCTAGCAGGCTGTTACAGGAAATTCACTCAAAACTTCTCTAAGATCGCCAAGCCACTTACCTCACATACACAAAAGGGAGTACCATTCAAATGGACGGACAAACAAGAGATTGCGTTCCGAACCCTAAAGCAAGCCCTCTGTAGCGCCCCGGTACTATCTCTATCAGAGGGAATGGAAGATTTCATAGTCAACTGTGATGCGTCAAATCAGGGCTTAGGTTGCATTCTCATGCAGTGTGGATGGGTGATGGCTTACGCATCCCGCCAACTAAAGACGCACGAAGTGAATTACACAACCCATGATCTGGAATTAGGAGCAGTGTTCTTTGCTCTGAAGATTTGGAGGCATTACCTTTATGGTGCAAAGTGCACCATCTTCACGGACTACAAAAGTCTCCAACACATCTTGAACCAGAAAGAGTTGAACATGAGGCAACGAAGATGGGTTGAATTATTAAACGATTACGAGTGTGAAATCAAGTACCACCCAGGCAAGGCCAACGCGGTAGCTGATGCATTGAGCCGGAAGGAGTACTCTAATCGTCGTGCGAAAGCTCTCTCAACAACCATCCAATCCCACCTAACCACTCGGATTGGGGTAGCCCAGTCAGAGGCCATGAAGACGGAAAACAGAGCCAGCAAAGCATTATGCGGAATGGAGAAGAATCTAGAGGCAAAAGAGCATGGAGTATACTATTTCATGATCCATATTTGGGTCCCTAAACATGGAGGATTTAGGGAGGTAGTCATGAAGGACGCCCACAAGACGCGATACTCCATCCATCTTGGCTCAGACAAGATGTATTTGGATATTAAACAACACTATTGGTGGCCTAACATGAAGGCGGAAATTGCCACCTATGTTAGTAAGTGCTATACTTGTGCCAAGGTAAAGGTGGAGTACCAGAAGCCCTCAGGGTTATTACAGCAACCGGTAATCCCTGAGTGGAAATGGGAAGGGATTTCTATGGATTTCGTGACCAAGCTACCCAAGACATCGGATGGACTAGACACCATATGGGTAATAGTCGACCGACTGACGAAATCTGTCCATTTCCTGCCAATAAAAGAATCCTACAAGACGGAGAGATTGACACGTTTATACATTCGAGAAATCGTGAGACTCCACGGAGTACCAGCGTCTATTATCTTGGATAGAGATAGTAGGTTCACTTCACGTTTTTGGCAATCACTCCAGAAAGCACTTGGAACTCATCTCGACATGAGCACCGTTGATCATCTACAAACGGATGGTCAAAGTGAACGAACCATTCAAACGCTCGAAGACATGCTTCGCGCATGTGTGATAGACTTTGGGAAGTCTTGGGATACCCATTTCCCTTTAGTCGAATTCTCGTAAAATAACAGTTACCATTCGAGCATGAAGGTCGCTCCTTTCGAAGCACTATACGGGCGTAAGTGTAGATCACCATTATGTTGGGATGAGGTGGGCGACACCCAGCTAGCAAGAGCACTCACATCGGACAAGGTGCTAACGGGACTGGAGATCATGTGTGAAACCACTGAAAAGATCGTTCAAATCAGAGCTCGATTACAAGCATCGCGCGACCGACAAAAGAGCTATGCCGATAAACGGCGAAAGCCCTTAGAATTTCAGGTCGGGGATCGAGTACTGTTAAAAGTCTCGACTTGGAAAGGAGTCATTCTTTTCGGGAAACAGGGAAAACTGAACCCACGATACACTGGACCTTTCTAAATCGTCGCCCGAATAGGTCCAGTGGCATATAAACTGCAACTACCCGTAAAGCTAAACAGTCTACACCCCGTGTTCCATGTCTCTAATCTAAAGAAGTGTCTATCGGATGAAACACTCGTCATTCCCCTTGACGAGATTGAAATCAATGAGAATCTCCTGTTCGTTGAAGAACCAGTTGAAATCATGGACAGGGAGGTGAAGCGTACTAAGCAAAGTCGCATCCCAATAGTGAAAGTACGGTGGAACGCGTGGCGTGGGCCAGAATTCACGTGGGAATGTGAAGATCAAATGAAGCGAAAGTACCCTCACCTGTTCTAGTATTCTCAAATCTAGCTTTCAAACAGAATTTCGGGATGAAATTCCCTCTAACGGGGGGATGATGTCACAACTATAAATTTTGTTCCTTGTAACTACAACACTTAAGTAAAAAATTTTAATAAAAAACTTAAGAGCATGTAAGACGCTTACTTTATGACAGTAAAATTTCAATCAAATACACCATACAAGCATTACAAATAGTCAACAAGTAATTGGAAACCCTAGAAGTTCTTGTTTAGGTCCATTTTGGACTAGGACTTCCTTATTGGGTCCAATGGACCAATAAGCTTCCAATTTGACTATCTTGGGCTTAGAACCCTTAAATGGGCTCTAATTGGACCCACTTCCATCTATTTCAACATTTTGGGTCATATTGGGCCTAGAATGAAATAAATTAAATATTATGAACCATTATGGACCATAATTAACCTAATCTAGCCTAATAAAGTATAAAAGTCACACTTACATTTTATAGGGCCAACAATCATTCAACCTAACTCTAATATGGGCTTAGGGGCAATAAAGCCCAAAAATCTCCTTTTTCTTCTCCAAATCTCGACACAAGCCCAAACCCAAGGGATGAAGAGTTGAATTGTGAGATTTCCACCTCATTTATACATCTCATACCTCCATGCATGGACCAACATGCATCTAGGTTAGTCATCTCAACTATCTCTCTCTTCTTCTTCTTGATTCTCGGCCGCGAGCTCCCAAACACACACACTTCATCCACTTTTTGTTTAGCAAACTCTCTCAAGGAACACCCTCACCTTTCTTCACCAAATTTTCGAGACCTAAGGATTTTTCAAAGAGATTTTCCACAAGAATCATCATCCAGGGTAAGTTTATACTTAAATGTATGATCTAGGTTCCTTGTTATATCAAACATCTCATCTTAACTCATGCAAATTTATTGTCTAACTCCCTAGAACCATCTAAGCTCGAAAACCTCCTGAAGAAGTTGCTAGAGCAGAAAACAACATCAAACTTCTTCCAATCTCCTAAAAAACCGAAACCCAACTCAAGGTGAGCTTCATACCCCCTATTTTTCGGTTTTATAAGTTTTGTGGGGGGGGGGGGGGAATATAAGCAAATGTGTAGATCTATGTGTATATGTATGCTTTGTGTGATTTGTATGTTTATATTTATGTTCTTATGTGATTGTGGTGTTGGATCTAGTCAAAAAGTCCTTAAAAGTGTGATTTACATTAGGTTGTATGAAGCTAGTATAAATGATATTATTACATACAAATCATTTCTAGAAAAATAACCAAGTTGGTTAATATGAACTTATTTGGGCTAAAAACCCATTTTTGGACCCAAAATGTTAAACATATAAAGTTAAAGGGCCCAAAATGACAAAATACAAATTCTGATGGTTGAAATGAGTCAAAACAGTTTCGACAATGTATTTTCTGGAAATATACTCTTTTGAAGGATTAAAATGTAAAATTTTAAGCATAATGGGCCAAAACTGAACTTTTAGGCCCACTAAAGCCCAAATTGCGGAATTTTCAAATTAGAGGGGCTGAAACTGTATTTATTTGTAAAACAGGGGATTACTAGTGCTCCAAGTCCATTTCAAGGGTTAAAAATACTTTTCATATATAAAAAGGACCAAAGATGCACAAAATTTCTATTTTGGGCAAAAAGTGTAAAAATTGCGAAAAATGAGGTTTCAGCCGAGAAAACTTGATTTTGAGGGACTAAAACTGTTTTTCAAATAAATTTGAGCTGAAAAATACCTTTTCAACAAGTTTTATACTAAAGTGTCAAGAAAAATGGTTGAAGGACTAAAATGGAAATTCTTTTATACAAAGGGTCAAAATTGTAAATTTATCAAAAAGAAAGGAGCTGAAAAAAGAAAATTCTGGTGCTTTTAAACAATAAATCTGTAATGATGAAATACTAGTACCACGACTACAGGCGAAATATAATACACCTTCAACACCAAAATCGTTATCAAACAAACTGATTCGGTCTAGAATAAATAACGAATCCGAAATTAATAACACGACGATACTTCAATACACACGCGGAAATTTCGGGAAGTCAATACATACGTGGGAATACACCAGATGTCGACACACCATCTTTGGGCCCGAAAGTTTCAAATCGTGCTTGTTGGGCCTAGCTAGCCCAATGACATGATTTTTAGGCCCGAAGGAAACTCGCTTACATGTTGTTGGGTCTTATATGACCTAATTCCATCTAAAAGGACTTTCAATGGCTTTTGTGTTGTTGGGCCCCAAGGGTCCTTTGGTACTGCTAGTAAAGTTGAGAATTCACAAATGCGGGTCGGGCCAAGGGCCCTTTGCATTCACGATAGCCTTGAACGACTTATGAAATTATCAGGGGCTTCGTACCCTCTTTTCTCCTCGGTTGTGGGGCTTTGAGAAGTTAGGGTGGTTGGATTAAGTGAATAGTACGGACGATGCCTAAGGGATCATTTGTATAGTTGTAAACCAGTCGTTTTCATCAATGCGTGTTTTTAACAATTCATAACCCATAATTAATCCGTCGCAACAGTATAACAACCATATAAAATGGGTAATTCAAAGTATTAGGAAAACATCAGGTTTTCCTAGGGTTTTCAATTCATACACCTACGAGATGCATACCAAGTATAACAATTCTTTTTACATTTATAGAAAAAACAAGCATACTTACGGATCTTCACACTTTTTATACAATACTCTTTTCAGAAAATATCGGATTTTCTGGTGGTTTTCAAAACAATACAATACATTATATTTCAAACATTACTTATGAACTCACCAACATTTCATATGTTGACATTTTTCAAAATGCTTGTATTCTCAGGTAACAGGTAAATCGAAGGGAAAAATGTACTCAGTGATATCTTGTTGTTTGTTTAACTAGTATCGAACAATCTACGTGTTGGGAATGTAATGTTTTGAAACAATGTACTAAATGTAAACACTACCACTTGTACTATTCCAATGCATGGTGATGGATGATGTTATGTTTCATGTATATTCACTGTGATGGTATTCAATTAAGTCACAACAGCCCTCGGACGTTTCTGCCGTCTGGTTCGGGGGTGTGACAATCTAACTTCTAATTGTATTTGGTAGATGGTTCAAGAGTTGAAATTAATCTTGAATACTCTTATTGCTATAGTATTGAAGATGATCCTAAGACATATCAAGAGGCCACAAAGTCTCATGATAGCGCCTTTTGGAAGGAAGCAATTGACGATGAAATGTCATCAATTCTTGAGAACAATACATGGGTGTTGTATGATTTGCCTTTGGTTTCTAAACCTATTGGTTGCAAATGGATTTTCAAAAAGAAAATGAATGTTAATGGGACTATCGACAAATTCATAGCCCGGTTAGTCATTCAAGGTTTTAGACAAAAACCCGATATTGACTATTTTAGTACGTATGCTCTAGTTAGACGTATTTCTTCTATTAGATTGTTGGTTGCCTTGGCAAGTATCCACAATCTGGTTGTCCTTCAAATGGATGTGAAAATAGACTTTTTAAATGGAGATCTTGACGAGGAAGTTTAAATGAAACAACCAGAAGGTTTCATTATGCCCGGTAAAGAGCATATAGTTTGTAAACTTGTCAAATCTTTGTATGGGCTGAAACAAGCGATAAACAATGGCATCAAAAATTTGATGAGGTGATTTTGTCTTTTGGTTTTAACACAACCCAATGTGACAAATATTTTTAGAGTAGATTTAATGATGCAACTAGATCTTAAGAGATCATTTGCTTATATGTAGATGAGATGTTGATTTTTGGTACCGACCAAAATCAAGTGGATGAAACAAAGAAGTTATTATCATCCAAGTTTTCCATGAAATATTTGGGAGAGGCTGATGTAATTCTTGGAATAAGAATTAAGAGGATGAACAAAGGTTTGGTGATGACTCAAATTAATTATATTGAGAAAATTCTCAAGTGATTTAATGTTACCGATTATTCTCCTATGAGTACTCCTATGGACCGAAGTTTGAAATTAATGCCAAATAATGGCATTCCCATTTCACAATTGGAATACTCTAAGGCTATTGGTAGCTTGATGTATACCATCACAAGTACCAAACCTGATATTTCGTTTGTTGTGGTAAGTTGAGCAGGTATACTAGTAATCCTAGAGCTTAACATTGGCAAGTAGTGAATAGAGTGTTTAAGTATCTCAACGGAACCATGAATTATGGTTTAAGTTACTTGGGGAGTCCTTCGGTTTTTGTAACACTGTAAATTTCAAGGCAAAGTTTTCATTTTATTTAATCAAATTAATATTAAAACACTTGTTTAAAATCTCATACACATTTGAATTACAAAAACATAGTTCCATTTTCACTTAGTAGAAAACCAGGATCCTCCAGAATACAACTCTTTCTTTGGTGTGTACAATCGAGCCGGTGCCATCCCGCGTTACTGAAAGAACCTGAAACAATATAACATAAAACACTGTAAGCACGAAGCTTAGTGAGTTCCCCAATATACACCTTACGCACATACGCCTTTCCAGGCCTTGACCTTCCGGTCCCTGCACAAAGCCTTCCGGCCCATGAGATAATCGCCTTCCAGCCCATAACGTATTCGCCTTCCGGCCCATAACATGTTGTCTTCCGGCCCATAACATATTCGCCTTCCGGCCCATAACATATTGCCTTCCGGCCCATAACATATTGCCTTCCGGCCCATAACATATTGCCTTCCGGCCCAAAAACATATACAGCACATAATACATTTACTCTAACACATAAAGCACATATATCATATATCATACCTGACCTTTCTGTCACATAACACTTTGCCTTCCGGCCCATATATAAACATGCATATCACGCGTAGCAACTAACTTTCCATTTATAGCATATAAACATAACACATAACATATTCGACCTTCCGGTCACACAATCAAACCCTTCCGGGTACAGTATAGTGAGAAAACTCACCTCGTGGATGCTGGAAGTTAGCAACTCCTGAAATCACTTGCACCTGATCCGCCGAGCTACAAGCTCCCTATAACAATATCTCCCTTATTAATACTTTGATCTTCCACATTAACTGACCCTAAGAAATCACACATAGGTAATCTCTGGTCGACGGTCCATGGTCATCTCGACTGGACTCGGCGAGTACCCTGGCGACTCGACGAGTCTAGTCGTCCTCACAATTTCCTGGATATTCCCTTTCTACTCGTCGAGTATCTCTCTGACTCGACGAGTTCCTCGTGGAAGAATCACGGGGCCACCCCGACTCTACTCGCCGAGTCTGAAGAACAAACTCGGCGAGTCCCAGTGAATCTTCAAGCTACTCGCCGAGTCTGCTCATCCGACTCGGCGAGTCCATGCCATGCAGTCGATCAACTGCTTCCAGAATTACGTATGGTCCCGAAATACACAATCATGGGACTTCTGGACCTCTAATCATCCTATTACTGGGGTATAAACTTTTGTATAACAACATAATAATCCATCAAATCACCAAATGGGTTTCATAAACCCTAAATCCGTGTACACATCAAAATAACAGGAATGATCCGAAACATTACCTGAAAACGTACTCTCTGTGTCCCCAAACCTCAGAACTCAATCCCCTTGATCTTCCGTTGGCCAAAATCCTTCCTCTTCTTGCACCAAAATTCCTTCAAAGTCACTAATGGCCTTCAAGCTTGCTCTAGATGCCACAGTCGTTTAGGGTTCTCCTCAATCGGCCAAAAAGACGAACAATGACGGCATAAGATCCCTTATATACGTCCCAAGCTGAACGGCTAGGGTTTTCCGCTGAACAGCATCGACTCGCCGAGTCCATGATGGACTCGTCGAGTCCAGTCGCGAACCCGCGACCAAATCCATGCTCCTACTCGGCGAGTCAAGCTCCAACTCGCTGAGTCCCCCCTTTAAAACACCCCAGAATGTGATTTAATAATACTTCGAGATTTCGGGCTGTTACAATTCTCCCCCACTAGAAACAGACTTCGCCCTCGAAGTCTCACTCTGAAAATAGTCCTGGATGCTACTCCCGCATCTCACGTTCCGGCTCCCCTAGTCACTTCCGATCTCTTCCGAGGTTGCCACTGAAACAATACCAGAGGTACCTCCTTGTTCCTCAGAGCCTTGATCTTCCGATCCCTGACGGCCCCTGGCCTCCCAGCGTAACACAGGCTCGCATTCACCTAACTGTTCTCTAGTGAAACCACTGCTGACTCATCGGCTATACACTCTTCAAATGCGACATATGAAAAATGTCATGGATCCATCCCAATTCCGTTGGCAGCTCTAAACGGTAGGCCACCTGTCCTACCCTCGCATTTTCACTAAAAGGTCCAACATATCGGGGCCCCAATTTGCCCCTCTTCCTAAATCGAATCATCCCTTTCCAAGGAGAGACCGTCAGAAGTACGAAGTCGCCGACCTGAAACACATGCTCGCAACGGCGTCTGTCTGCATAACCTTCCTGTCAACTCTAGACGATCATTAACCTCTGATTAACCTGCTGCATCTGCTCTGTCAACTAAAGCGCGATCTCTGTACTGTCCACCACTCCCTGCAACCGAGAATTACCCAAGATGCAACTCTTCTCTAAATCTCAATGATCACTCGACCCATAAGGGTTATGAAACCCTGAATCACCGGGCCCACGATCCAAAGCCCACTTTATCTATTACAGAACGACTGAGAGACCCATTCTAACTCTCAGAGCAACTCTCACGAGTTCTCCTCTTGCAATCGTATACACATGCTGCACTAGCCCCCAACATACCTTTCTCTTCCCTTACCTAGGGAAATCCGCTTAACGACCTTGTCACTACTCCATATATCGCACCCGTTCTGGATCTGCTCGCAGGGACTCTCGGGTCCATGCGTTACCTCTCCTCAGCAAATGTGGATCCGACACCACCTCCTATGCAACAGCTCAAAAGGGCGGCATACTAATGCACTAATGATGGCTGTTGATATGGGACAACTCAACCAAGGATAATTACGTACCGCGGCTTCCTCCGAAATCTAATGCACATGCCCGAAGCATGCCTTCGAGTGTCTGGATCGTTTACTCTCTCTAAAGTGTCCTCCGATGTCATCATGGTAAGCTCATTTCCATATTCCTCTTCAAGACTGAGTACCAGATCAGCTTTTGGCTCCACGACTGAGCCCCCAACGGTCACCCATATCATGATCCAAATATCCCACTGACTTTCTCCCCGTGACCACTATCCCGACCCAGTGACACGTAAGTCACGAAATCCTCTTTTCCTCATGCGAGAAAATATAATCCAACCCAGAATCGTCTCGACTCCAATATCTGGCTTCTGTTGTGCGTATTCCTTGCGTATCTCACCGCATCCCCCGACAGAGACGGAGACCCCCATCTCGCCCCTGACCCGATATCCAAGCTCCAAAGACTCCATACCGGGGCTACCCAAACTCGAAACTCTTCCACTTCATACACTGCTCGAAAATATTCCAACATCAAAATTCTCTTGCGATCTAGTGAGTACTACGACTCCACGCAGTATCACAACATCTTTTGAATAGTGAGTACTACGACTCGAATATTCACCACAGACTACGGAGGCAATCAACATAACTAACGCCCACCTTGCGAAAATCCATTCTCTCAAATAGTCTCCCCGGATGTCCATACTCGAAGACTCCCACTAGATCCATAGATACTTGATACGCCACATGTCGATTCAGTTCAGGATTCCTGAATAACTCTGAAGTAAGGATATCATAACCGAATAGCCCAGAATACTGCCACGACCACTGATCTCCTGTCCCAACATCATGTAGACACAATAATACATTCCATCTGAACCCCATATCTAGATCTTCATTTCTCACCTTACAACTTCGGTGCTTCTAATCTTCTCGATTTGGAAAACAAGAAAATGCTGCCGCTACGAAATTTGCTGATAATGCTCCGAAACCCTTCTTCCGACGCTCAAAATCCAACAAGGATATGCACACCGGCCCCGGAAGTTGGCTGCCCAATCATTCTCTATCTTCTTGCAACAACACCAATCACTTATCATGAGTACATTCGTTCTCCTCCTCAAGTACTTCCCGCATAAACTCACTCTGACCTCTTCACTCGATCACCGACACCTCTGGTCTCATGATTTCTTATAGCAGATATCTATACTTCACTTATAGTCACTCTTGATGAATCTTTTCTTTATTATGTACTGCACCCGGTTCTCCCCCACTTAGGGTTCGAACCATTCCCAATTAACACTCAACTAACCCACAACTATTTTCCACCAGCGAAATCGCACCTGCTCCGAGGAAGTGCTACGCAACGCCCGATAATTCCCCCTTAAGGGAATCAATCGACCCCCTATACTCTGAACCTCTGATGAACTCCTCAAGAACTCCTCATCACGACTATCTCTAATCGTTCCAAATCTCATACCAATCCAATACTAAGCATCTCAACTGCCCAAAAACATCCCTGGCTCGTAGACTGCACCGCAGAATTGTCGTTCCTCTTGCCTCAACTCGTCAATCAATGTTCCAACACCGGAAATTGTCCCAAGGACAGGGACCCACTCTCGACATAGACGAAAACTCTCTGCACTGCAAAACTCGACTGAACTCCCCACTGCTACCACTATAACACCTCCTATTATTCCCAATTAGGTGTAGTGTGGTCCTCGACTACCTCAGTCCCAACTGACTGTCTGTTCACGATAAGTCACTGCCTCGCGACACCCATGCTTCCTGATACTCTGGGGAAAATCATCACCGATAACGACTTGCAGGGTGTACCCCCCCCCCCCCCCCCAAAATCCAAAACTAAAACGTCAGACCTCTCGTATCTTGCACACAACATAATTAGCAATACCCACCTAAAAGGTGACCTCTCCCTTATCGACTGATTGCTCAACTCAGATCGAAATTTTCCTCTCCCTTTAACTCCTTACCAAAATACTCTGATAGGAACTCGCCTTTCCTCTCGAAGGACGCCTCTCCACACTTAATCATGGTCTGCAGGCCTAAGGCCCATCGTGCCCGATCTCTACCTCATGGATCATGACCGGATAACAAGATAACCACAAGCATCATTCACTACGAACCATGGCACTCATCCCACGACATCCCTTCTCAATCTGCTCCGGTGTATGGTTCCCGAACCATAACATCTATCCTCAATCTGTTCCGATGTATGGTACCCGGACCATAACATCACTCCGCAATCCGTTCCGATGTATGGTACTCGAACCATAACATCACTCCTCAATCTGTTTCGATGTATGGTACCCGGACCATAACATCACTCTGCAATCCGCTCCGATGTATGGTGTTCGAACCATAACATCACTCCTCAATCTGCTCCGATGTATCGTACCTGGACCATAACATCACTCCTCAATCTGCTCTGATGTATGGTACTCGAACCATAACATCTATCCTCAATCTGCTCCGATGTATGGTACTCAAACCATAACATCACTCCTCAATCCGCTCCTTAGGGCCTCCAGAATACTCCCTGTATCAAGTATGGGTCCTCTGCTTTCAGTAGTACGGGCCCATACTACCTGGCACATCTACCCATACTTTCCACACGGACCATCCCAGAGCTCCTAAGTAGCTGCTCGACCTGCTCTTTCACCATTTCCATCGCACATGCTCGCTCCCCAGCGAAATCCTCTACTCTTTCATCACACTTATCCGGCTAGGTTACTCCCTAGTCTCTTCCGTCGTCCTCCCACTTCTTTGCCATCAGCTGCTGAAGAGCTCCTAATGATGCCAGTCATCTACGTCCTGAATATCGTCATACTCACTTAGTGTCTGACTCCCATCATCGAGAGTTCCACAAAGCACAAAGCAAGCAGCATTCGAGCATCGAAGCATACATATGACTCCCTCTTTGTGATAACTCCACCTTCTCGGCTCATCCTCGGAAGTACCACTGAACTCTGTAGCTCTACCCCTTGCGCATTCTAACTGAATACTCTCATTCATCACATATCCAAAAGCATAACGCACATATAACAACAAGCCCTAGACTAAGGCATCACAAATCAGGCCATTCTAATCCTAAGATATGAAATACCTAGCCTGTCTCTAGCATGCAATAATATCTCATAAAGTGCATAATAAATATTTCATAATTCAAAAGTAAGGGTATTTTGGGAAATCACCGTTTGGCTCTGGCTGATTGTACACACTGCTCTTTCTTGCTTTCTCTTTGAACTCTTATTCACTTTTTAGAAAACTATTTATTTGAAAACTTTTTCTTACTTCCTCGGTTTGAGTCCAGATTTACCCGTAGGCGCGTCCGAATCCCTCAAACTAAGGCTCTGATACCAATTTGTAACACCGTAAATTTCAAGGCAAAATTTTCATTTTATTTAATCAAACAATATTAAAACACTTGTTTAAAATCTCATACACATTTGAATTACAAAAACATAGTTCCATTTTCACTTAGTAGAAAACCAGGATCCTCCAGAATACAACTCTTTCTTTGGTGTTTACAATCGAGCCGGTGCCATCCCGCGTTACTGAAAGAACCTGAAACAATATAACATAAAACACTGTAAGCACGAAGCTTAGTGAGTTACCCAATATACACCTTACGCACATACGCCTTTCCAGGCCCTGACCTTCCGGTCCCTGCACAAAGCCTTCCAGCCCATGAGATAATTGCCTTCCGGCCCATAATGTATTCGCCTTCCGGCCCATAACATGTTGCCGTCCGGCCCATAACATATTGGCCTTCCGGCCCATAACATATTGCCTTCCGGCCCATAACATATTGCCTTCCGGCCCATAACATATTGCCTTCCGGCCCAAAAACATATACATCACATAATACATTTACTCTAACACATAAAGCACATATATCATATATCATACCTGACCTTTCTGTCACATAACACTTTGCCTTCCGGCCCATATATAAACATGCATATCACGCGTAGCAACTAACTTTCCATTTATAGCATATAAACATAACACATAAAATATTCGACCTTCCGATCACACAATCAAACCCTTCCGGGTACAGTATAGTGAGAAAACTCACCTCGTGGATGCTGGAAGTTAGCAACTCCTAAAATCACTTGCACCTGATCCGCCAAGCTACAAGCTCCCTATAACAATATCTCCCTTATTAATACTTTGATCTTCCACATTAACTGACCCTAAGAAATCACACATAGGTCATCTCTGGTCGATGGTCCATGGTCATCTCGACTGGACTCGGCGAGTACCCTGGCGACTCGACGAGTCTAGTCGTCCTCACAATTTCCTGGATATTCCCTTTCTACTCGTCGAGTATCTCTCTGACACGACGAGTTCCTCGTGGAAGAATCGCGGGGCCACCCCGACTCTACTCGCCGAGTCTGAAGAACAAACTCGGCGAGTCCCAGTGAATCTTCAAGCTACTCGCCGAGTCTGCTCATCCGACTCGGCGAGTCCATGCCATGCAGTCGATCAACTGCTTTCAGAATTATGTATGGTCCCGAAATACACAATCATGGGACTTCTGGACCTCTAATCATCCTATTACTGGGGTATAAACTTTTTTATAACAACATAATAATCCATCAAATCACCAAATGGGTTTCATAAACCCTAAATCCGTGTACACATCAAAATAACAGGAATGATCCGAAACATTACCTGAAAACGTACTCTCTGTGTCCCCAAACCTCAGAACTCGATCCCCTTGATCTTCCGTTGGCCAAAATCCTTCCACTTCTTGCACCACAATTCCTTCAAAGTGACTAATGGCCTTCAAGCTTGCTCTAGATGCCACAGTCGTTTAGGGTTCTCCTCAATCGGTCAAAAAGACGAACAATGACGGCATAAGATCCCTTATATACGTCCCAAACTGAATGGCTAGGGTTTTCCGCTGAACAGCGTCGACTCGCCGAGTCCAGTTGCGAACTCGCGACCAAATCCATGCTCCTACTCGGCGAGTCAAGCTCCAACTCACCGAGTCCCCCCTTTAAAACACCCCAGAATGTGATTTAATAATACTTCGAGATTTCGGGATGTTACAGTTTTAGAAGGTCATTTAGATGAAAGTTGGATAACTAACATGGATGACCATTCCTCAACTCCTGGTTGGGTATTCTTGCTTGGGGGAGGTTCCATTTCTTGGGCTTCCAAGAAGGCATCTTGCATTAGAAACTCGAAAATGGATTCTGATTTTGTTGCGTTAGTAGCTGTTGGTAAAGAAGCAGAGTGGCTAAGGAATTTAGTCTATGCGATTCCTTTATGGTCTAAACCAATAGCACCTATTTCTATCCTTTATGATAGTGTTTCCGATTTGGTTAAGGTATATAGCCAGGTTTATAATGGCAAGTCTAGACGCCTAGGTGTTAGACATAGTATGATTAGAGAGCTAATCATGAATGGTGTGATTTTGGTTGAGTTTGTGAAATCGCAACAAAATTTGGCAGATCACTTGACTAAAGGTCTTACAAGAGACTCAGTGCACAAGTTTGTAATCGGGATGTGATTAAAGTCCATTTAATTCTATAATGATGAGACACCCAATCCCTCTTAATATAATGTTAGGGGTTGAATTCAATGTAGAATGCTCATACTTATAGATTGGAACACATGAAGTAATCATCCCAAGTATGTGTTCGGTTCTGCAAGTTAGCCGGGTTGAAGTTTAAATTCTTAATAATCCCTTTAATAAATGTATGTGAATATACATGGAAATGAGTTACCTACGTGATTGTGAACTGTAGCCTCATTTCAAGAGGTTGTGGACTTGACCTTGATACGATCATGAGAGGATTGGGACACGCGGCTTTATAATAGTGTCAAGTTGTATTTTGCTAGAAACTCAATAAACTAGTATGTATTTTAGTTTGTGGTACTCAAATGGGTTGATGGCTTGAATTCTTAGAACACCCTGATTCTCAAGTATTTACAAATGTATGATACTAAGTGGAAATTCAGTCGTTTTGATATTTTCATTATGTACTAGTTTGGTTTGTTTGATAAGCTTATGTTTATTCAAGGGTTACTCTAAAATAGGGTAGGATTATTGGTGATTTCAGTGTCACCATGTCATTTTAAGTAACTGGAACTAACATGTGAGCTAAGGCGCTTCATTATTTGTACTCCAATATAGGTACGGGGTTGTGCGAAGTGCTTCATTATTTGATGAATAGTCGGGGGTTTGGGGGCAGCGCCCCTATGCTAATGTCTAGGGGCACCACCCCTAGAGGGGGTCTAAGGGGCATAACCCCTGGCATGGGTCGCACTGACCTCACCGAATTTTACATATGGGAACATAGTGGAAAATTCAATTTGTTGCGGGTGATTATGGTAAAACTAACGAAACTCGTTAGTTTTGGTAACCCAAAAACCTCATTAAATCTGGATTATCATGACTTGCTTCCAAAGCAACTAATGATGGCTCAACCCTATTTGTTGAGAATAAATCTCTAGATCATTTGGATCTTTCACAGGTATATTGATAAAGAACAAACAAATCAATCACAATACGACTAAGAACAAAATATGGAATCAATATGAAGCTTATGTTTCAAATATTGTCACGCCTCAGCAGAGCTCAATAAAGAACTTCTGCTGTTGAGGCGAGCTAGGGTTTACAATACTTTTACTAAGAAAATTATGAAAAATGTTTTCTACTAAGGATGCATGCATGCACCTTAAATACTAAAACCCTAGATTAAAATAATGCACGGTTGGATAGGCCTAAACCGGCTACAAAACTGGGCTAAGCACCGAGCCCATGATGCAACACTATAAGCCTAAGAATCTCCCCTTGTCACAGTCTTCACAACTTTGAACAGTCGAGGAATAATAGCAAGAAGAGTCTTCCGGAATTGAATATACCAACGCAACATGTCAGCAAACAGCTTCTTGTCAGCTGCAGGATTCTGATTACACCTGTGAATGATCTCCAAAATATGCTCCAAGCAAGCAGTTGAGAACAAGTGCTTGTCAATAAGAGAGAATAGGCATTTTTGACCTTCACCGCTAAGAAACATCACAGTGTGATATTTTGTCTCAATTTTGCCCATGATCATTGAGTTTATATCGCAAGCTGTTCCTATTGGTTTGATCGTGGTATGCTTGTGAATAGGAGATGCGATTTCTTGATCCATCTTTGCTACTTCATGAATGTAGCAAACAAGCATTTTCTTGACATGGTCGATAATCGGCTAATACTCCTAGGGAGTTGACAACAGAATGTTGTTGAGGAGTATCCAGTCGTGAGGGTTGACGTTCGGTAGATCAGCCAGGGAAAAATTATTAATCGAGCCTCCAGAGTCTTGGGTCACTTTAAATTTTACAATGTCAAATTTCCTGGCTGAATAAGGCTTCAGTAGCTTGACAGTAGTAATCTTCTGTGAGCTCCAGGTCAAGTATGGTGGCTGAGCGAATTCCAAATAGAACTCCAACAGATCCCGATCCACCTTCGGGTCCAGAGAGGGAATGCCAACTTTTGAGTTGAAGCAATGAAAAATAAATGCATTTCGAGTGATTGGCATATCAAATTGTGCATCCTTCGAGTTTTCAAGGCCGAATGACATAACAGGTTCAAGCCAATGAGAAATCGATTCATTTATAGCTTCTCTCTAGAGCGAATCAATGGTCCATTCTGGAAAAATGGACTTCTTTTTATCTAGGAGCTCTTTTTATTTAAGCTTTTTCTCAAGCTCAACTGTATCCTTCTTGATATTTTATGTAAGCTCCTTGTCAGAAAGTTTTGTTTTCTGAAAAGGCTTAGAGGGATTTTCACCCAAGATATCTTCAAATTCCTCATCATCAACTACATCATCTTCACCTATTTTCCTCTTATTCTCATCCCTTTTGCTGACCGAAGCTACATTATCCTTCAGTGCAACTGTTGATTTGGGTTCGGGAGGAGGTTGAGTTATAACCTTTTCCTTTTCTCCCCCTTATTTCAGCTAGCCAGAAGGCATCGAAACAACCTCTATCCGACATAGGATTTTCAACGCAGGTCTGAGTTTTTTATCCAAATGGCGTTTGATGGATATAGTCAGAATGGAGTCATGGGCGTTAAGAAGATGTAACAAAATGGAATGAAAATCACCCACAGAGCTTCGAATTACCTCTCCTTCAGACATTAAATCATTAGACTCAGTTGTGGTAGAACGAAGCTTAAGATTATGAATTTTGAGCTTCGAATTAAGTTTGTCAAGCTCATCCATAATGCGATTTTCAACAGCCATTTCGGCTTCTAGCTGAGTCAGATGGTCATTGAAATTGGCGTGAAGGTTGGCATTGGAAGGTTCAATGGCCTTTCGAGCAGCTTCAAGATTAGTCCTTTCACTTTCAAGAGAACCCTGGAGATTATAAACTGAATCATTTACTGTCTGAGAGTTCTTTTGAGCAGCAGCTTGCAAAGAATTGAGGAATAGCTGAGCCTCAGAAATTAGTTTTTCGACTTTTGCGGTCACAACGACACATTCTTTTGTTGAGGCCTCAACAACAAGCGAAGCCTTCTAACATTGAGAAGTGGAGGCATCAATAGCCTTTGTTGTAGTAGAGAGAGAGGCATCATGCTCTTTAACGACTGAATAGAACATAGCCCTAAGAGCAGCTTCGGAGTAAGCACCAGTGGAGGAGGAAGAAAGTAACTAATCGAGCTTATCAGCAACAACCTTGAGGTGGCGCTTGGTAACTGGAGCATCTTCATCATTATTACTTTGAACACGGTAAGGACTGAAGTAAGTGGAATCAAACTCCAAGTCCTCACCCCCAAGAACAGTGTTGGTTTCGATTGATGGTGTGGGAGATAAAGGTTTGGTTTTTTCTGGGACTGAAGACCGAACCCCCGTATCAAATACGTTGGTTTGAACTCCAGTGGTGGTTGTTGTGGTTGCTTTAGTGAAAAGAGGAGTGGGAATGGGAATAATAGACGTAGATTGGGATGAAATAACTAGGAAGGTTGCTTGTAATGAAATGGGAAACGAGGAAGGTGGAGAAGAAGGAACCGGGGAGCGAACAGATACCTCAGGTGTTGGTGATCTAGGCGGAGTATGACCACAAGAAGAAGCCTCCTTGTTAGAGCTTTCGCTCTCTGATTTTGTTGGAGTATTAGGTTTGTTAATAGGAGGAACATACTCAGAATCCGAATCGCTAGAGGATTGAAGAATGAGTCTCATGGTTGGCTTTTTCAGCTTCTTCTGCTTAGGCTATGAAGGAGCAATTTTTCGAACTTTTGCTTCTTGGGAGTTTTTCCCTTAGCTGCTTTAGTGACTCTCACCTCCTTTTCTGTTTCTGGTTTATATCCCCTCCTAGCAAGCTTGTCGGCGTCCTCGATAGAGCGAATCATGGTAGGGGTGACTTCCCTTGGGCCCGAAGAAGGAAGCTTCTTGTATTCTTGAACGACGTTGCTTACCTCAGACACGTAGGCATACATAGCTACTGGAATCGATCCAATGAAGGAATACTTGGAAGAATCAGTAATGATAATCTTTGTTGTGTGAAAGGTTGCGATAGATGAAAGAAGGGAGTCTACCATGATGGGAACGTGAAGACAATCCATTGCCCACTTTGTGATAATGGATCGGTACGTAGCACATGAAATTTCAAAATGCCGAGAAGAAGAAGATAAACTTTGAACCAGTTGTTGCCATATGACTGCCCCAAAGTCTAGAGTAACACCATTATACAACCCATAAAGCACACTCATAAATGACTTGCTTGCTCTATCTGTACCGGCACTATGCTCTGAAAGACCCTTGAAAAGAAGAGTGAAGAGGCTGTTCCATTGTGGGGGAAGGAAATGTTGGGTTTTGAGCATTCTAGCACTTCCTAAGTATACATGCAACCCTAATAAACCTTGGATCTATGTTTGTCTAAGGTACATGAAAAATATTATTTGCCAAGGTTAATAACCTATCTAGCATGGCATGGGGTACTTTTTAAACATAAAAGAACTAGATGAGTTAAATACCTTTTGTTGATTGTTGATTCCTTGGAGTTTGAGAGCCAAGCACCAATAATGTGAATTCCTTAAATGGAAATCACAAATCACCAGAAAACTTGGAAAATGTATGAGATAGTATACTAATACTTAGAAATCGGCCACCACTATTACACACACACTAGGGTGAAATTTCATGCAACATAAGCTTGTTTATATAGTATGCATGGTTAAGGTGAAACCCTAAGAACTCATGTCTTTTCCGTTCCAAGGATCCATGGGTTAAAAGCTCCATGGATCATCCATGGACTTCCATATAAGGTTAGCCCATTAACAAATGAGTTTTAGCCCACACCATATAAATATAATAACCCATCATTTAATTATTCTTCCTTTTAATCGTTAAATTAGTTCATAATTAATTCAATATCAAAACTAATTAAATAACATGACTTTATATTAACATATTATAACTTATAATATATTAATAAATCGTAAGTATACAATTCTCATAAAATTATCCATAAATAGTTTGGGTGAAGTACAACCCAAATGGACCATGTCGGGTCGGGTCAAGTATATACCAAATAAGTTATGGACTTAGACACCTTATCCAACAGACTCCCACTTGGTTAAGTCTAATAACTGTATTTTTCTATATTACTTCGGTAACCAACCGACAATCGTAGCTCTTGAAAACTCTATTGAAGTATGAAGCGCCATTTTAGATAAGTGATTATATAGTCCTCTGTTCTCATGATATCAGTCGGACAAATACATGGAACAATGTCTTACTTATTGTCTGAAAGTTGTTTCTCGATTTCCGATTTGTTTGACAACGAACTTAACTAAATACATCAATTTAGTTCGGACCGGGCCCGGTACATAGGTCAACACAAAATCATCGAGGGGCTCATATATCACTTCTATTTCTAGAAGTAACAGATAAACTTCGACTCATATGCTTGTTCTACTACTTGTTGAATTTTACACAAAGGGAAGTTTTATAACATCAAGTTACTGATACGTTTACGTGTAATCAAAGCACAACCAACTCATAGGTAACAACTCATATCTCTAGGTTTGAAGACTTATATGATATTATCGTCTCACGATCACTTGAGATAAATTCCATGAAGTGATACAAGTGAGCGTGGGTTTATTCCAATACTCATAACGTATGATCACTGATGAATGTTGTAGCAACAATTGCTATGTCTAAACTCATTTAGCCATCTACAACCTCGATTCATGACAATCTTAATTCATACCTACTTCCATCATATGAACGACTGTGGAGTATTTAAATAACTTAGTCATTCGAAAGAATAACCTACCTATTATGGAAGTCAAAACATGCAAAGTGAAACATAATAATAATCGAATCCAATATGGTCTCAGAACCCTTTTGAATATAAATAGAACCACCTTTTATTTATCACCATATTGATTACACATTATTCATTGTATAATGTTTCAAATAATCTACTTAATACTTGAATAAAACAACAGTTGTCCCATGCTCCTAACATGCACACTTTGTTTTCAAAACAATAGTTATGCTATACTCCAAGTATGCACACTATGTTTGTCTACGATCTTTACTTTTGTGAAATAGATCAATTGAACATGATCCTAATGATGCTTATTTCACAATCCCAAATCCTTATTATACATATAAGAATTCCTAATTCTCACCATTTAACGAAATCAGTTAGATTTTAAACATATATGCAATGTTCCTCTTGTAATGATTATGCATAAAGTCACCAAAACCTTGTCACTAGTCATTATATAGTATTCCAAAGAAGATCAACTCTATGGAAACAAGGTCTCATATTCAAACTACATTGCTTTGAACATCCTTCTTGCATTAAGGTTTTCTAATCTTACACAGATTGAATAACTTCCACCTATGGAGACATTTCCATAGTCCCATTTTGACTATCACTTCTAAACAAGAGTTGCCGCTTTTCAGAAAATGTCAATATTGTCCTGCCAAAATTAACACTATACTTTCGAATGTCCCTGAGCAACCAATCTTTGGCAAACCTCATATTATCCTCGATAATTTCTTAATCACTTTAGTCATATCCAGTTCTAGACTTTTCCCTTCTATATGCCCTTAGCATTTGCAAATTTTAGAAAGGTTGAATATTATAGCACATGAAATCGATCCTATATCCGAAGCATATGGGACTCGATTCATGATGTCTCACATAAAGACATCATACTAGACTAGTCTTTTTCTAAAATATTTTTATTTGCCATGTTTTCAAAATTTAACTATGCAGAGGGATGTCGTAATCATAATCGAATTTTGATAATGCAATATATATATATATATATATATATATATATATATATATATATATATAATTTCCTTAAGTTGAACCATTAAACATAAAATACATATATATCCTTGACTAAAGACGATCAAAATCTCAATCTAAGCTTTTAGAATTGAATTGAAGTATAATTTCCTCTCCCTTAATTATAGCAAAACAAATTTTCAACCCCTGCAACTTCACGAATTGAAACTTTTGTTTTTCTATAATTAACATTGCTAGCTTGAAATAATCATAATTATCATGCTCCCAGTAACATGATGATTATTAGCATAACAGTTATGTTCCCACTAGCTTTGGCATGTATTCAGAAATCGGTCGGACTTATAAAATTTAGATTCATACACCCTTCCGTAGATAGCTCACATGTGTGTCTAAACAATTTCAAGAACTATGAAAAGGGATGCCGTAATCATAGTCTCAAGTGTTTAGACCTTTTCCATTTCTCACAAGTCTATGTTAGTGTGCTGGTTAACCACACACGCTCCACTAACGACTTTGAAAATGCAAATAACACAATTGCTATCTACTTAAAATGTACTTAGTGAAAGCGTTTCCTCACCATCATTCTCATGAATCAGAGAGAAACTTTATGACACATAGATTTTATGGTGTATGAGTTCCTATCCATGTGAATTTGTCAAAACCATAATCACAAGACAAGGTTAGTGACAAATTTAGCCTTATATGGATTGAACTTGTTAAATCTTAATTTCTTGTCACCTGGTAGCACAAGGCCCACCAATGATTCCAAGCTGTTATGCACACAGTTTAGAACTAACAGAACTCACATGCACAGTTAACTTAATAGGAACAGACACAGAAACAAGAATTATGTCAACTTAATAGGTTGCAATCCTTAAGTCGTGTGCTAGTGATAAAACTCAGGTTTTATTCATGATTAAATCTTGAAATCCTTTCAGGATCTTTAAGATTCCCACTATCCTCTTGACATATAAGTTTCCCTAGTCAAGGACCATTCATTGACAAAACAAATATTGAAGGGATAGTGTGGATTCTGATCAAGATAAACACTTGACACAATTCGTCTTAGTTGGTCTTTGTCTTATCCAAGACATCACAACTTACCAATTTCAAATGTACAGGAGTAGAAAACATTTTACACTACATTTGATAAGTGTTTTAAGCCTTACTTTATGTCACTCAATGTTACAATCTTGGAGTATGACTCTAAAAGTAGTTTTGGAACGAAGTATTATTCATCTTCTTGATTTTAACCATTCCAACAATTCATGACCCATTTTCTTAGTCATAAAAACGCACTAAGATGTCCTTAGAGTATGAATTTTTGATATCGTATCTTAATCATTAGAATGATCATAAAACACGATACTAAAGTACTCTCCCATCTTTTCAGATTTGAGAAACTTTTATCTTTCTGCCTAATTTGATTCTTTCCCATTCGTTCTGTCACACATTGAAAACTTTTCAATGCTTCAGAATTATACTTAAACTTGTAAGTATAACAATATTTACTAAGCTTTAGCAAATCATGACAAATAGTCTTATCAATCTTTGTGGTGGACTTGACCAGTTCACAAGCATGTGTACTCGATTCCTTTAGTCGTATCCTTGTTCACATAAGGAATTAGTCTTAATTTTCCAAAATATATCATCCATCATACAATACAACTTGTATGATTCCAAGTTTCGGTCCAATTGAAACTTGGGTGATAAGAACCTTTCCTCATTTGGTAAATTCAGATACTACCACAAATGAAAGAATCAAATCCACTTTCCAATATTGCTATTACTGGAAACATATAAGCAACAATTTTTCACAAATGCCATTGTAAGGATATTTTTTTTATAAATAAATAAAATTAAAAACCCCTTTTTTTATTTTAAAAACTTCGCGGAAAATCTTATCCTTACAATCCATATGAAAACCTTGTTGTTATCTATTCCTAAGTAATATATCACAACTCTCGAGCAAAAGGTTAAAATTCTGATCACCGAACCATGCGATCGGAACCCATCTTTGCAATCAAAATCAGAATATACTCCCTTTAAGCTTCCTATCTTTTCTTTGATTCTTAAAAACATCAACACGTGACCCATTCACATTATGTAATAAGAATCTCCAAATAGGAACTTAATAGAGTTAGACAGTGGACTTTAACTGAAGTAGAGTCAAACTTCTTGACTTGATCAATCCAATGATCTTTCAGGTAAATATGGAAGCTTTGAAATGAGTGTCCCTCCCTATGGCAATAAAAAATATGGACCCTTTGGTAATGGCACATGAGACTATCTCAGACGTAGCCTTTCTCTTTACAATTTGGTCAACCGAGTTGACTATGGCCGATCCCTTTCGATTGGGAAGAGAAATCCTTTTTTATATATCCAATGCTACCATTGTCAATGTCCATTTAAGGTTTGGGAAGTTTAGCTTCTAACAAAATTTTCTTTACTAGTGTTCCAAATCATTGTTGATTCCACAGCATCAAGCAAATAGATAAGATCACTAAGGGTCATGTCATAATCTGTCTCATAGTAGTCCGAAAGGGACTCACTATGTTACCAAGAAGGTGCTTGAACATCCAACTTTCACAAGACTTTGACACCCAACTCTCCCGACTTGTCAATATGTGACTTTATCTCCAAGTTGTGAGCATACATAGACTATGCTTTCCAATAGGGCTTGAGTGACCTTAAACTTGTGGGTTAGGGAGAATAAAGGAGGTGGAGGAAGAGAAGCATGATGTTGAGGTACATCATCTTTAAGAGGAAAGCTTGTTCCAAGAGATTTGGGAAGATCGTAGTTGTCTGAACCAGACATCTTCAATGGGAGATAATCAAGTCAGTTGAATCAAAATTCTTAATATAACACCCAATATGAAATATTAAGGCTAGGACCCAACACAATATTTTATAACTTGGAAGAGGGATGTTGTAATCCAAGCTATAAAATATTTGAAGGTAGGCGAATGACGATTCACTAATTTCCACCATGAAAAACGAAATAATTTATTAGGTTTTAATTGGATTTGAAACTCCTAGATCTTTTCAGATTCATCGAACTTTTCAATTGCATGTTTCAATCTCTAGTGTGCCCTCTCAAATTTTGTGACTGGGATGCCGAGGATCACAAAACAAGGTGTGAATAACCATACTAATTCACTTGGTACCCTTAATATTATCACCTAATCAATGTGCTGGTTAACCACATACGCTCCATTGATCTATGACAAACATTAAGTCACCATTTGTGATCCTTAAATAGTTTGGGTGAAGTATAACCCAAATAGACCATGCCGGGTCGGGTTAAGTATATACCAATAAGTTATGAACTTAGACACCTTATCCAACAGGCAAGACTTCTTAAATTTGGTAACGGTGGTAAGGGTTTCTGTGTACCACATTTGGTAGAACCTGTAGAACAGTTGATCAGTAGTAATGGAGTCGGGGTTTACCAAAGTAGGTTCGTGAGCAAGACCAAGTGGGGCACATAATCGATTCTTGGAGATGGAGGTCTTCTCGTTGTGAATTCCAAAGTGAATCCTCTCATCGATTTTGTCATAATAAGAGGTTTAATAGATTTGTGAGAGGAAAGTGATGGGAACCACTTCCACCTTTGTAAGAGCGACAACAAGAGGAGAGTACTTGAGGCATTCGATGACATACATCATGTAGTGTTCATAGACGAAGGATGTAAGGTCAATGATGAGGTTTTATTGTGGCTTAGTGGTAAGAAGGTTGGAGGGAGTAGAGGTATCATGAACAGAAGATGATTCCGCCATTGATGAAGCTTGAGAAGAAGATGATGAACAGTGAGAGAGATTTCCCTCTTCTTTATGAGAATTTGTAAGTGATAAAAGAGTAAAGTGGAGCATGACAAATACTTTTATACGTAAGAGTAGGAGAGAGAAATATCCGTCTGTAATCTTGGCTTTATGTGAAACCATTCCTGATGTGATGAAGTGAACAATTGGCAGCCCGAATGAGGACGCAGGAGAGAGAAAGGACATTTCACTTTTGCGCGCTTTTCCATAGAAAGTACTTTTTTTTGCAAATCATCAAATCGATTGGATAATTACTGACTCATCCAAGAACTTAATCTGGAACGTCACCCACATAATGTACATGATCCGTCACCACATTTATCTTTATCGATCACCATAATGCTTTTTAGAAACCTAGCTGTGAAAATTAGCTTATTGGTAATAGAACCAGAGTTTTTGAAAATCAAAGATTTTCGTGCATAAAGTGTAAATGATAAAGAAATGAAGCAAACTTTTTATGGGAACTTGTGATGTTTGTTAAGACATAAAGAGACTGATTATGGGCACAAATCTTTTCCTTCAATGTCAAGAGAGACTTCAAAGTGCTTGTGTGGCTTCTCGTTAAGTAACGATCAAGTACTTGTTAAGAAGTATTGAAAGCCATCTTTTTAATCAAAGCTATAAAGGGTGGCTTTTGCTTCAATTCATGATTTCAGAACTTAATATAAGACCGAAGCTAAACGAAGTACTTGTGAGACCAATGTGGTTTGTTAAAAAAGTAGGTGGGAAACATATTTAGGGACTTGTTGACAATTGAGAAATCTCAAAAAAAAATTATAACTGGATCCTTAGGGGAAGAAAAGTCTTGGTGATAGACAGTTTTAGAAGGATCACTCAAAAATTAAAAGAGATTTCATTCAAGAACTTTATCATGGTAATGATTCATCGTCAATGCATTAAGGGTTTTGAATTGTGGGTTTCACTTAGTACGTAGTAACATGAGACTAAGATCATTACATAGATTTTTTGTATAACCATAAACCTCAGTGGTAAGTGCTGAGAGTCTTAAGGGTTACACTAGTTAGATGAATTGTAATGAAGATAAATGATATAGGTGGTATAAGAAGCGAATGTACCTTTGCTATAAAAGAAGGACCGAGCAAAAAGCTCTAAACTCGATATGAGAAGCATAAGGTAGCTCACGATTACAGTGAATAGAGTAGGCTAAGTTAGGAAAACATGCTTTGTATATATCATGTTATTAAGGTTTCACTAAGAATCTGTAGAGGCTTTGGTCAACATGCAGCAGCATGCATCTAGGGACACTAAGTTAATTCAACAAAAAAAAGTATATCCGCTTGAGCTTCACTATTGAGAGTAGCATTTATTGAAGAACAAAACATGAGAAAAATGAAAGTAAAAAAATATATTTTCTTATTTTGTGAAAAAAAAATTAATGAAACAAAAGGAAAAATGTTTTTGGATTTTTTGAAAATAAAATAGAATAAAGTAAAATGAAGAGAAAAAACATAAAAATGAATATGGAAAAGAGTATACAAATGAATACAACCAAAATCCATTTTAATGAAAAAGAAGCTAAATAGTTCAGAAGGACCAAACGCGAAATAGACTGAGCGTTCGGTTCATTTCGGTTCCCAGGTGAACCGAACCCGAAATAGACCGAGCGTTCGCTCTATTTTGCTTCCTACCTTTAATGAAGAGAAGGTGATTTTGGTACTAATTCTGCTTCCATCATTCCTAGGCCTTGTAAGATTTTGTAGAAACTTGCTTTAGGTAAAGCCTTAGTGAATATATCTGCTAGTTGTCAGTGGTTCTAAAGAAGTGAATCTCCACGTTACCATCTTCCACATGATCTTTGATGAAGTGATACCGCAGTGCTATGTGCTATGTCTTCGAGTGTTGTACTGGGTTATGACAAATCCTAATTGCACTTTCAGAGTTGCAATATAGTGGGATTTTCTTCATGTTCAGCCCATAGTCTCGAAGCTGACTTTGTATCCAAACAACCTGAGATGTGCATGAGGCGGTGACTATGTATTCAGCTTCAGCCATGGATAGAGAAACACATGTTTGTTTCTTTGATTATCAGCTAACCAATTTACCATCAAGAAATTGGCATTCTCTAGTAGTGCTTTTACGATCCAATCCACAAGCACCTAAGTTAGCATCTGAAAATGCTTGGAAAAAGAAACCTGAGTTGGCTGGATACCATAGACCGAGAGAGGAAGTTCGCTTCAGATAGAGAAAGTTGTTTTTCAAAGCTAGCATGCGAGGTTCACGTGGGTTAGCTTGGAATCGGGCACAATAACAGACTGAGAACATGATGTCTGGCCTATTGGATGTGAGATACATCAATGACCCAATCATTTGACGATAAAGCGTCATCTCAGCAGCTGGCTTTTCCAAAGAAGGTGTAAGCTTAGTCCGCAAAGCCATAGGAACTTTCACTTTGGAGTCTACCAACATGCTAAACTTGGCAAACAATGTCTTTGTATATGCCTCCTGATTGGTAAAAATGCCTTCGGGTCCCTGTCTAATATTTAAGCCAAGGAAAAAGTTAATTGGACCCATTGAGCTCATCTCAAATTTAGTTTCCATCAGCTTCCTGAATTCAGCTGTTAAGCCGGGATTCGTAGAGTCGAAGATGATGTCATCAATGTAAATTTGGACTATCATAAGGTGGGTACCCTCTCTCTTACGAAAGATGGTTGGGTCAACCGAACCTTGTTTAAATTGTACATGAGAGAATAGTGCAACTTGTTTTGCTTTGATCAGTGATCAAGTTAACACCTTTTCTAAAGATTCCCCAATGATTTGACTTTGAGGATGGTCTTTGGTCCATTTAACGAGAGGAGGGTAATTTGGATCACAAGAGGGATCCGGTTCTACATTGACTTCTTCTTCCAATTCTGATTATGTCTCATCGTCATTGACATTTGTATTCTCCCCCTCGAATGATGACTCTATTTCAATTTATGGATCGGAATGTTTCCCTACGTTTGGACTTTCGGATTAGCTAGATGATTGTGACGTTGAATTCTCCCCCTAAAATGAAGAACCTTGATCCTTTGGTAGAGACGAACCCTCCCCCTGGACAGAAGGTCGGTCACCAGAAGGTTCGCTTAAGTCATGCCTTTTGGTTGCCTTTGGTTGATCAGCAGCCATCTTCTGTGCAGCGTCATGAATGATTTGCTTCAGATTGTCAACTTTTTTATCTTCCGCCTTGGATTCAGAATCGATAGCTTTTTCAGGTTCATCGAAGAGAAGCATATATTGCTCGAAAAGGTTTGAGATAGGTAGTGTAATTTGACTTGTTTTCGACTATCTCTGAGCCTTCATCATCAAATGAGACCTTCAATCCAGTCCCAAGTACGAGCTGTGATACACTTATGAGGTTGTGCTGCAATCCTTCAACGTATGCGACCTTTCTTATTGAGAAATCACCATTCGTAATCATTCCATAGCCTTTGATAGTTCCAAATGAATTGTTTCCATATTTCACAATTCCACCATCCTTGAGAGACCGAAACTCCCTCATTTCTTACTTTCTTCCTGTCATGTGACGCTAGCAACCACTATCAATGTACCATTCTTCGTCAAACTGCTCGTCACCTATAACCTTCAAAATGTCAACCAGATTTAGGAACCCAAAGTTTCTTGGGTCCTTGTGAGCCTTTTACAGGACAGGGAATAGCAAGCGAAACATCAACCATATAAGTTCTTTTTATTAGAGTTGTTTCATCTTTACTCTTTATTGTAAAAACTTTGATTTTGTTTGGCTTAGATTCATTAGACGTAGGTTCTGAAATTTTGATGTCTACATGCTTTTCGATATCTTTTGGGCATTTGTTGTCTGCTGGAAAGAGCTTTCCTTTCCCCTTTGAATCTTTTGAAGGAAAAAAATTAGAATGAGAATGAGAAGAATAGGGTTAGAAGCGATATTATATCGTGGATTATCACTCTTCCTTGGTTGAGAACGGGGACATTCTCCCCTTTTGTTCGATTGATTGAACCTGGGACGGAACCCATCCTTTCGGCTGATATTACGTTGAGGACCGAAGCTGTCCATTTGGTTTCTTTCTTGCTGAGGGCCGAAAGCTTCCTTTCGGTTGCTTTCTTGACGAGGACTGAAACCTTCCTTTCGGTTTCTTTCACGCTGAGGACTAAAACCTTCCTTTCGGTTACTTTTTGGTTCCCCTCGTGACTTATGCGTCTTTTCATACCTTATGTAATGAGGATTCTGAGATCGCCAAAATTGTTTTCTTTCTCAGAGATTCTTCTTGTATCTTAGATTACGTTGATGTTTTCGTTCTGCCAACTGTTTTGGATTTTTATGAATATTTGGCTTTTTCTTCGATACATGAGCATGGCTTTCGCTCTTGGACAAACACGTCTCACTAGATGTAATCACTGGTTCATCGAAGATGTTTTGGTTCCACTTGTGCTTGCAACATCATATCTTGTAGGTTCATTAAGTGGCTCTGGTACATACCTACCCTTCACTCTCCATGAGGTTTTCTGAGATAGGCCTTTTTGTTTCATCTACATTATCTATAGGTGCTGACTAGAAGAAATCCTCACATCCATTTGCATTATCTTCTTCTATCGTAGCTGTCAGTTCTGCTGTTTGTTGAGGAGTGACTCCCTGAACTATGTAGACTTGATTTGGAGTGGTTTGAACTTTTTGATATACAACAACTTTTGCCTTGAGTACTTTAGTCTTGTCTGTCGATGAGCGAGCGAATTCAACTGAGTTTTCAGAGATCAGATATTTGTTAGTTTTGGGTTCGCTTTTGACAAATTCTGAATAGTCCACCACATCCTCTACAAAGATTTCACTAATTTCATCATCCTCATTAAGTTCAGATGCATTTTCAACATCAATTTTATTTCCTAAACTTAATTTGACATTCAACGGGTCAAATCTTTGTACAGTTTCGGTTCATTATTTCAATTTATCATTTTCATCTAACAGATTTTTAAGCATGTCCTTATGGTCTTTTGACTTTATGTAGGACTCTACTTTGTCAAGACCAATTTTGTAGGCAGGAGAGACTTTGTCAGAAGATACAACATTTTCACAGTTGTAAGCTTCGGCATCGACTTCATCCTCCTTTAACTCAAGGAAGGGTAAAATCATGCGACATATCTTCTTTCCTATTTCACAATCGAGATGCAATTGAGTGATATTAAAGTAAACTCTTTTCGCAATTAAACAAAAAACGTTTCACTGTTTTAAAAGCATAAGATTGTCTCGTTGCAAATAGATCGACTCATCCCTAGACCTAATTAACTCTTTCTCCTTCTGCTCAATCCACATCCTCCTCTCCTCACTCTTCGATGATATCCTACTAATTTGATCACTCAGGATAGAGTTTGTGACACGAGTATGGGTAAGACTGCTACTTATACTAGAAATTTTAGATTTTTGGCTATTCAGTTCTTTTTCATAGTTAGTAATAGGAATTTTCAGAGACGTAAGAATATTTTGTACCTTCTTGATCAACTCATCACATTTGTTGATCTGTGCACTAACAGGTTTCGCAACGAAACATTTTTCCTCTCGCTCCTTCTCATCTTCCAGTCCACCGTTTGTTGTGTATCCTTGCATCTGTGATACACCTTCTGTCACCATCAAACATCTTACCGCAGCATATTCTTCTTTCACCAGTATAGCCTTGCCATGAGTCGGCTTTCTCACTTCTTCGTCCTCTGAATTTGTGGACCATACATGCACTCCACCAAATTCATCATAGTGAACTGTATCCTGTACAATCAAATCATTCATGGTGTTATTGATTGCTGTTGATTTTCTTTTCCGCCTTTTTCTTCAGCATGCAGTCTTTGGCAAAGTGATTATTGCCTCCACAATAATGTAAATCAAAACCTAAGTCACCAACAATCTTTGACACCTTCTTGGATTCTTCTGATTTTGACACCATCTTCAGTTCTTCCTTCACTTTTTCAAAACTATAATTTCCCTGCCGGTTGCGCTTTTTGTTGGCTGGAAACTTTCTTTTGCCAAACTTTCTTAGACTGGAAACCATCAACGCATACTCTTCACCAGTTAGATAATAGTCAGAAAGATCCAATTCATCTTCTTCTTCAACAGCACTCTTTCCTTTTGAAACAAGAGCTAATGACCCCAAACTAGAAACCACGTTCATTTCCTTTTACACCGCACTTTCATGGGACTTCAGAATTCCCACCAGTTTAGCCATAGAATATGATTTAAACTATTCGTGTGCCTTCACTGTAGACACAAATTCCATCCATTCGGGTCTAAGACCGTTCATGAAGGTAACCTTCTGTTCAATGACCTTCCTCTCGATTCCGTGCTTTATCATCTTATTGAGAAGATCATTAAACCGATCAAAGGCCTGAATGAGTTTCTCTTCGGGCTTCTATTTGAAATCACCAAATTTAGAAAGCAGTAAGGTTTGAATTGAATGTTCCAGATCTTCATTAGTAGAATATAATTCTTTCAACCTATCCCATATATCTTTTGCTGTAGCACATGAACTCACCAATCGAAACGTGTCCGATTGTAAAGCAAACCTAATCATTCTTAAGGCTTTGATGTTGCACTGAAACTTCTCTTTCTCATCTTGAGGAATGTATTTCACATCATTCACGAGCATATTGTACTCCTTTTGAGTTTTTACAATCTTTGATGTGCTTGAGTGAGCAAAAGGACGAACTGTCATTGCTTCCCAAACCAGGTACCCATTATCCTCTGAGCCGATCACATAATCTTCGAAGTGGTGCGTCCAAACTTCATAATCCTGAGGGTATCAGATTGGAATCGTTGTCGTTGATCCAATACTATAAGAAATGTTGATTGGATTGGTTTGTGACTCATCCAAAGACATTGTGATGATGTTTGATCGATAACTTGTTAAAGATCAGACTTGTAATTTATCGTTAGAGTGAGATCGATAATTAATGAGGAACGCCAATATGGAATGACGACTCAATTACTAATAATTAATGTGGAAAACCCCTAATAATTTCTTCAATAGAAGAGATGTGAATGAATTACACAGCCTCCTGCTATGATAGCAATTGTTGAGAATAAATCTCTAGATCATTTAGATCTTTCACAGGTATATTGATAAAGAACAAACAAATCAATCACAATACGATTAAGAACACAATATGGAATCAATATGAAGCTTATGATTCAAATATAGTCACACCTCAGTAGAGCTCGATAAAGAACTTTCATTGTAGAGGCGAGCTAGGGTTTACAATACTTTTACTAATAAAATTATGAAAAACATTTTCTACTAAGGATGCATTCATGCACCTTAAATATTAAAACCCTAGTTTAAAATAATGCACGGCTGGATAGGCCCAACCGGCTACAAAACTAGGCTAATGACCAAGCCCATGACGCAACACTATAAGCCCAACACTATTGAAACCCTGATCTCATTTAATATATCAAGAACTCTTCCTCTTCACATGAGGGTTACAATCTTAAGCTCTCGTTTTTCATCATGCTTTCACAAAATCCTCTAGCATATTGGCTTACGATTTTGGTGCCTAGAATCGTAAGTGTCCACTTGGATTATCGTAGGCTGAATTTCTTGTAACCCAGGAATATGGTAGAAATATCAATTCGTAAAGTGATATCACGATCCAAGTTGGTATTCAGATCTCCACCACAAACCCTAAATTTCCCTACATCTTTCATGCTTGGACAATTCTCTTTTTTTACCTGAAGAAAACTATCCCTCCTTCTTTTATTATTCTATGTTTTTTTACTCACTATCGTCGATGACTGAGATCTCTTATCTAATCACCCAAAACCACACAAGAAATCGAACCCGAACCCTAGCATCTCGTTCCTATCTTCTCTCGCCGAAACATCAATAGAAAACTCTTTGGTTTCCTCTCATCATGTTCTCTCTTATTTCATTGGAACCCTAATAATCAACACAGATACTTAACGAAGCATCAGGAAGACACGTAAGATTCAAATTCGCCATTCACCTCCTCTTATTTCCTCTCGTATGCACCACTCCTGTGAATGAATAGAAGCAATGTGCCCTCCATCGTTCTTGTCAAATGCATTCTACATTCTAGGGTTCGAATTACCCTCTGCTTGTCGTGTGATATTACCAGAGATTGAATCATGCCTTGAAAACTTTGATTAAGGTGTGATTATAGCTTGAAATATCCAATTTGAGTCAATACCTTGCATTTGATTTCGTGTTCATCATTACTAAACGTTGAAGGTAATGTTGTCCTTTCCTCAATCTCTCTTCTCTTGTTAGTCGTTGATTGCTCTGGGATGACATTACCCTCTACCTACTTTTCTGTTTCTCGACTCGATTATGATGCTTGTTCACAATCACACACTTACACAAGCATGTATGAATACACATAGTCGAAAACACCTAGAAATACACAATTACTTAGGAAAGGAGTCGATTTTCCTACATTTTTAGCTCAATTTTATGGTATTTATCCGATTAGGGCTATGGTGGTGGGGTTTGTTCCACAATGATTAGTTTTGAAGTTCTAACATTAGTTTATGTGTGTCTCTATGGAATGCTAGAATTTTTTTAATTTATGTTATCCTCATTGTTTTGTTCATATTTTTCTATAAAACGATTTAAAGGTTCAGTTGGATCAGTAGAGCTACCTGAGGGGCTAGACCAATACATCTTAGACACAGAAAATAACCATGGAAACAAAAGATGGTCTTCACAATCTCACATCTCTTCACACCCTAAACCCTTATAGACAGCTTTTGTTGGATTAGTGTCTAAGTACATAACTATAATTGGTATGTACTTGACCCGATTTGGCATGGTCCACTTGGTTTGCATAGCATCAGAACAATTTGGATAGACTTTGTGAGCAAAGGATATTTATGATTTGTTAATATATTATAAGTTCTAATATATTAATATGAAATCATATTATTTAACTAGTATTGATGAAGAATTAATTTGGAATTCATTTTGTGATCAAAAGGAGACTAATAAAATGTATGGAGATTGATTGTGTAAATCACTCATTCTTATATATGTGGGCTTATGATCCATAGTTCTTCATGTTGGGCTAAACCCATGGAGTAACCCATGCATACTACATGGAGGTTTTAACCCATGGAGCATGAAGAATATGGAAAGACATGAGATACATAGTGTAACCCTAATAGCCACAATATATCAGGATCCTATGGCTCAAGAAATTGGATCTAAGGGTTTCATATGAGAGGGCTAACCAATTTGAGCATATGGAATTTTCTCTCAAGTTATTCCAAGTTGTTGTTGGTGTTGAGTAAACCATTTAAGGTGTCACACTAGAGGCACTTGACTCTTAAGCTACATGGAATGATGCTACAACACAAAAGGTATGTTACTCTAACTAGTATCTTATTTGGTATATGAGAATGCATGCTAGTTATAGGTTTAATACCTTGGAAACCATTTTCATGAACAATTAGCGATATTTAGGCTTGTATCTGCACCATAGGATGTTGTAGTATACTAAAACCGTTCAATAGTATGAGAGCCAAGAGTTGGTTTTATTTATACTTAATGCAGCTTATTTTTCAAAACCAAGAAACTACCTAGACTAAAAACTCGAAGAGTTTTGGCCAAAAACTCAACGAGTTCATGCGTTAAAGCATGAACTCGACGATTTCCTTAGAGAACTCGATGAGATTCTCTTCCAGTTGGTAGATTTTCGTGTTTTGAGGCTGTAATTGGTCTAGAATCATTACCTAAAACTGTTTTGGACTTATAAAACCTGTTTTTGAATTGGTAATGTTCATTCTAAACCAATTCATAAGATAATTGTCAAAATATTCATGTTTTGTATTAGTTTAATGATTAGGCTAATAACACGGAAATTGTTTGATATGAATTATCTTGTTCTTACTAGTTTGCTTAGATTAATAGAAAAATTATGTGATAATGTGTTTTCAATCCAAATTGATCTAAAAAGTTATTCATAAAATGTGTTTTTATAACTTGTCCTCAAGTTATATGAAAAGTCACATTTATGATTCTTAAAACTCATAAGATTTCCAAAACTATGAAAATGGAGAGTCTCCTTTTTAAATGTTTTAAAGTCTACCATAACTTGTCCTCAAGTTATGGAACTTGAAGACTTTTTCATTAAAACTACTTTAAACACAATAAGTTATGGAATTGAAATGTTTTCGAATTGTTTAAAACTTTCCCTCAACTTTTGGAATTTGTATACTTTCCCTCATGAATACTTTAATTCCAAATTAAAACATTAGAATTTTGAAAGTTAAAATTTAACCCTTATACTTTATAGTATTATAAGTTAATAATAATAATATATATATATATATATATATATATATATATATATATATATATATATATATATAAGAACAAGTCAGTGTTATCGTTAGTAGGCCACATTCACGAAGCCGGGCTATAATGGGGTATAAGGTTACTGCCTATAAAATTGCAGTTTAATGGGTGTCCACTCTCACGCACCGCGTCCTTGACTGGTGGAGGGTCGTTAGATGAAAGGGTAGGACAAGGACTATAATTCTCCCTTCGTTATAAGTATAATGATAAATATAAAGTAACTAAACATTTTATAAATACCCAATCTTAGTTACCCTAGGAAAATATGAATTTGGTGCTAACCCATGAAATTACAATTTGCACTTTGCTTAAGTCGTTAGTGGTGCGTGTGTGGTTAACCGGCACACTAACGTAGTCTTAACAAGGTAGGAAAAGGGTAACTTAATGTTTATCATAGGATCGGTGGAGCGCTTGTGGTTAAGAGGCACATCGATTAAGTGATAAATATTAAGGGTACCAAGTATGTTTACATGGCTATTCACACCTTGTTTTGTGGTCCTCAGCATCCCAGTCACAAAACTTGAGAGGGCATAATCAAGATTGAAAAGTTCAATGAATCTCAAAAGATCTTGGAATTTCAAATCCAATTAAAACTTAATAAATTATTTTGTTTTTCATGGTGGAAATTGGTGAATCGTTATTCTCCTACCTGCAAATATTCTATAGTTTGGATTACGACATCCATATTCCAAGTTATAAAATATTGTGTTGGGTCCTAGCCTTAATATTTCATTTTGGGTGTTATATTAAGGATCTTAAATCAATTAACTTGAATTTCTCCTAGTGTAAATGTCTGGTTTAGACATCTATGATCTTCCTAAATCTCATGGAAATCATAATTGTCTTCCTCCACCTTCTGCAATTATTCTCCCTAACCCACAAGTTCAAGGTCACTCAAACCTTATTGGCAATCAAGGTCTATGTGTGCTCACATCTTGGAGATGAAGTCACATATTAACAAGTAAGAAGAGTTAGGTGTCAAAGTCTTGAGAAAGTTGGATGTTGACTAAGTTCTTCAATCACTTCCTAAGTCACATAGTGAGTTCTTTAAGGATTACTATGTAACAGACTATGACATGATGTAACAACCCAAAATTTCCGTACCACTTCTTGTAACTCTTTCGTAGTTCAATTCAAGCAACCAATCGTCGTTTCCAAATTCGTTTCTGATTTTCTTGTTTAATTAAGTCATTAACTTGTACGTATCTAAAATGACTTAATGGGTGTATTAATACATTTAGAAATCATTTCAACACCCCATATTAGTGATCGGAATATTTCTAGAATTTACTGTATCGGGTTACGACAACTCAATCGGGTAAGACCAAAAGCCTCGCCTAACGCCGGTATTGGGTAGAATTCCACCGTGCCCAAAACTTAGACACTATATAAAGTGTTCTAAGCCTTCATTTGAAGCTCTTGGCTTCATCTCACTACTCTCTCTATAACCTCTCTCCTCACTCTAAATTAAGGTCCAAAATCAAAGAATTAAGGCTCCAAATCATAGAGGTAACCTTCCTAGCTTGTTATTCAACCTCTTAGGCCTTCAAATCCGAGTTCAAAATGAGATTAGGACCTAGAACATGTGTTTACGGCCAAGGATCAAGCTTGGGTCGTAAACACTTAAAAATGGGGTTTTTAAGCCAATTAACCCTTCCAAATCATAGTTGGGACTTAGATATGACCTTAAGGCTTGCAAATCGGGACTTGAAACATTTTAAACATGAATTTTGAGGGAAAAAAGAGAGTTTACGTCCAAGGCTTGTTCTTGGGCCGTAAACTCCTCAATCATCGGGATTTAACTCCTTAAAACATGTCAAAATGCCTTGTAACTTAACCAATAGCCTTGTGGTAAATCCTAGAAGCATCTAAAAATAGTTTGGGGACCTTAAACACATCAAATACCCTACATATGTCAGTTTACAGCCATAGAACATCTCATGGGCCGTAAACTCCTATAAGTGTGTCAAATGATGCCCTTAAACCACCCCAAAGGCTTGGATAAATTTCTAGAATCACATGTGAATGTTTTAAGTGTGAAAAATTAATTATTCAAGAACATAGGAGAGTTTACGGCCATAGAACATACTTCTCGGCCGTAAACTCCTAAAATTATGTTATATGGTGCCCAAAATTTATACCAAACCTTGGAAAATTAAATAGAATCCCATGTGATTGCTCCTTGTGCCTCAAATCAATTTTTCTTGACCCTAGGAGATTTTATGGCCATAAACTCCAAGTTTACAGCCGTGAACTCCATTTTAAGTGGTATTAATTCATTCAAACCATTCAAAGGCATTTTAGAAATTCATTCCAACAAATCCCATGTCCAAACAAGCCATTAAACACTCAAAATGACACCAACATGAGTTTACGGCCGTAAACTCATGTATGTGTATGTTTTGTGGCTGTAAACTCACTTAAATGTTTATTCTTGGGGAGTAAACTCAAGTCCTAAGTCCCTAGTACCAATACACGTCCGTAGATGTCCCCCGGGTCACTCCAACGCTCGTTTTGAGGTGTTTAACCTCGTTGAAGTGTAATGTTCCATATAATTTGTGAATGCATTCCTAATTGAATATATATGGACATTATTACATTTTACATAGGGACATCGTGAGTAATTAAGCCCCGAACCAACGTATAGTGTCCGAAACCGTCGCATTTATGAGTTCGGTGAGTTCATACCCCTACCCTTTTTCACTGTTTTCACTGTTTTCAGGGGGGAACACAAGCAAAGTACAAGGGATTACTTGTACTCAAAACATGTTTTGAAATGTGTGTTTCACATTATTATATGCTTTTAATACTGATTACTACAACTGATAACCGCTTGAGCATGCAGATCACGTAACATATATTTGTGAAATGGGTTTTAAACTGCTATGTTTTACATATATTTCACAAATGGTTTTCCACATTTTATCAGTTAAAAGCATGGTATCAGAACATTTGAACATAATACATGTACACTGTTTTGTCCTCGGTAACACTCCACATATATACGCGAGTGGAGGACTATCATGTTATTACTAGTAAATTTGTTAATCCTGTATGATTGGAGACACGTCCTCGGCGAACACTCCACAGAGATACGCGAGTGGAGGACTACACCCGTAACCAAAATCTCTGGGATTATAGAGCGTGACTTGATTGTATAGATCTATACGGGGCTGACTACCCCACACCTGGCTGCTAGCTACAGCCGAACCGAAATGGTTCAAGGGTGATGAAAGTTATAAGTATGTGGACTACTTATTACCACAGGTTTAGTCCATCGTATGCCTATGGAACTCGCAATTAGGATAACAGAGATTTACTTATAGTAATAACGAACAACTTAATACATCTTTCACATACGGTAACCTACATTCTGGAAAGTATGGGACTTTCCTGGGAAAAAGCTTGTACATAACCAGGTCTAACATGAATACATCTTTTACATATGGTAACAAACATTCATGAAGGAATTGGACTTTCCTGGGGAAAACATTTACATAACCAGAAAGGATAACAAACCGAATAACTTTACATCTTTCACAATTGGTAAAACAATCAGGAAAGTATGGGACTTTCCTGGGAATACATTGGTACATAACCATAACAGTATGTCAATCTAGATAACCTAACTATACATCTTTGCAATAGAAAACATGTTTTTCAGTGTACAACTTTACTTTACATGTTGACAAACGATAACGAACTTTTTTAAGAAAATATGGGATTTTCTTGGTGTGCATAACATTTCAGAAACAGAAAGGAAACTTGAACATTTTCACAAACAAAAACCGCTTATGAACTCACCAGCGTTATGCTGAATTTCAAATCGCTTGTGTTCTCAGGTCAGCATTAGAACAGGTACCCGAAGATCCTTTTTGCTTGAAGACAGAGTACCCAGAAGACCCGTTTCATTTTGTTTATATATATATGCTATGTATTACAACTGTACAAATTTTACTTTTGAAACAATTGTAAAACTTTTCTTATGTAATGTAATGGTTGTTTTACTTTACTTACTATGTGCATTGGATTTGATACTCAACGTGGAGTCAACCCCGGAAATGTTTCCGCCTTCGGTTTTCGGGGTGTGACACATGACCCTTAATGATCTTATCTATTTGCTTGGTGCTACTGAATCAGCAATGATTTGGAGCACTGGGAAATAAAATTTGATTAGAAGATCAACTTCCCAAATTTCCATGGACATTGACAATGGTAACATTAGATACCTAGAAGAGCTTTCTCTTCCCAATGGAAAGGGATCGGCCATAGTCAACTCGTTTTACCAAATGGTAAAGAGAAAGGCTAAGTCTGAGATAGTCCTATGTACCATTCTCAAAGGATCCATATGTTTCTATTGCCAAAGGAAGGGGCATTGGTTGCGAAGCTGCGATAACTAGCTAAAAGATCTGAGAGAAGGTCAAGTCAAAAAAATTTGACTCTGCTTTAGAATCAAGCAAAGGGAAGGAAGCTTAAAAGAAGAGTATGAATCTGATCGCGAAGATGAATTTCAATTGCATGGTTCGAAGATCGGATTCTTCAGCTACTTCTTAGGAGTTATGACAGATTGCTAGAAAATATGTAATAGCATAGTTTTCATTTAAGTTGCATTGTAAGCAAAAAGTTTTTCTACATTTTATAAATAAATAAAAAATTTGTTTTATTTTATTTTATATCTCCTTACAGTGGTATTTATGAAAATTGATGTTTGTGTGTTTCTAGCAATAATGGAAATATGAATTTGAATCTTTCATTTGTGGTAGTGTCTAAATTTACCAAATAAGGAAAGATTCTCATGACCCAAGGTATCAATTGAACCAAAACTTGGAATCATGCAAGTTGTACAGTAAAATGAATGAGAATTTTTCATCTTTGTAAAATTAAGACTAATTTCTTATTCACATGTATATGTAAGTCAAGTGAAGGACAAAGGCATCGAGTACACATTCTTGTGCACTGGTCAAGTCCACCACAACGATTGATAAGACTATTCATCATGATTTACTAAAGTTAAGTAAATATGGTTATACTTACAAGTTTAAGTATAATTCTGAAACATTGGAAAAGTTTTGATGTATGGCAGAATGAATGAGAAGAATCAAATTTGGCAGAAGGATAAAAGTTTCTCAAATCTGAAAAGATGGGAGAGCACTTTAGTTTCATGTTTTGTGATTGTCTTCATGATTCAGAAATCATATCACAATTAGTCCTCTAAGGACATCTTAGTGCATTCCTATGACTAAGAAGAGGAATCTTGAATTGTTGAAATGGTTAAATCAAGAAGATGACTCATACTTCGTTCCAGAACATGTCTTACAGTTATACTCCAAAATTGTAATTTGAGTGACACATCATAAAGAAGGATTATTAACACATGTCAAATATAAGTGTAAATTGTGTCCTACTCCTGTACATTTGAAATTGGTAAGTTGTGATGTTTTGGATACACCAGAGACCAACTTAGGTCAATTATGTGAACTATTTGTCTTGATAAGAATCCACACTATCTCTTGAATTTTTGTTTGTCAAGGAATGGGTCTTGGCAAGAGAGTCTTATATGTGAAGAGCACAGTGGGAGTCTTATAGATCTTGAAAAAGCTTCAAGATCTAATCAAGAATAAAAACCTGTAGTTTATCACTTGCACACGATATGAGGTTTATAATCTATCGTGTTTATATATTCCTATTTATGTGCTAATTCCAATTAAACTTGGCTTTGCATATGAGTTCTGAGAGTTCTTAATTGGTTGCATTGCAACATGGAAGCAATGACAGGCCCTTGTGCTGCCAGATGGCAAGAAGTTAAGACTGTACAAGTTCAAGTCATATGAGTTTGGATTTGTCACTAACCTTGTCTTGAGATTATGGTTTTGAAAAATTCACATGGATAGGAACATATAAACCATAAAATGTATGTGTCATAAGTTTTCTCTCCGATTCATGAAAATGATGGTGAGGAAATGCTTTCACTAGGTACATTTTAAATAGATAGCAATTACGATATTTGCATTCTCAACGTCCTTAGTGGAGCGCCTGTGGTTAACCGGCACACTAACATCGACTTGTGATGAATGGCAAAGATCTAAACAATTAAGACTATGATTACGACATCCCCTTTCATAGTTCTGAAATTGTTTAGACACACATGTATGCTATCTAACGAAAGATGTATGATTTTGATAAAGTTTTTATCATAGCATTTTGTATCAGAAGCCTGAAGTTTGGTAAGAAAGTCAATAAAGTATTGATTTCTAGAAGTCCAAATGATTTTTGAGTACATGTCAAAGCTAGTGGGAACATAAGTGTTATGCTGATAATTCTCATGTTATTGGGAAAAGTTGTTTTTCTATAATTAAGGGAGAGGAAATTATACTTGATTTCAAATCTAAAAGAATAGGTTGTGAGATTTTAATCAAATTGACTCAAGTATATATATGAATGTTATGTTGGAATGGTTCAACATCAGGAAATTCTATATATGGGAACATTATTTGTGTTCTAAAATTCGATTATGATTACGACATCCTTTTTCATAATTTGAATTATGAGAGCATGGCAAATAGAAATAGAAATATTATAGCAAAAGATTGGTTTAGTTTCATGTCTTTATGTGAGACATCATGAATCGTGTCCCATATGCTTCAGATATATGATTGATCGCATTTGCTTTAATATTCATCTGTTCTAAATTTTTCCAAATGTCTATGGCATTAAGAGGGAAAAGTACTAGAAATGGATATGACTAAAGTGATTAAGCAATTGTCGAGGATAATCTAAGGTTTACCAAATATTGGTTGCTTAGGGATAGTTGGAAGCATAGTGTTAATTTTGGAAGGACCATATTGACATATTCTGAAAGGAGGCAACTCTTGTTCAAAAGTGATAGTCAAAATGTGAATATGGAAATGCCTCCATACGTGGAAGTTATTTGATCTGTGTAAGATTAGAAAACTTAATACAAGAAGGATGTTCAAAGCAATGTACCTTGAATATGAGACTTCGTTTCCATGGAGTTGATCTCCATTGGAATACTCTGTAATGTTTGTTGACAAGTCTTTGCGACTTTGTGGATAATCATTAAAGAGGATCAATGCATATAAGTTAAAAATCTAACAGATTTTTGTAAATAGTAGGAATTTGGAATTATTGCATTTCCGGTAAGGATTTAGGATTGTGAAATGAGAATCATTAAAATTATGTTCAATTATGTCACACCCTGAAACCGATGGCGGAAACGTGTGGGGCGGAGGATGTCATGTAAAGTATCACAACCAATGTACATAACAAGCATAGTAAACACAACCATTAGCTTACATAGAAATATTTACATTCGTTTGAAAACAAGCTAATACATGTTTATATACACATCAGTATCAAAAAAGTAAGGATGAGACTTTTATATGCACCATCTTCTCCAAAAGAATGTGGGATACCTGTCTAACGAGAACGTGAGAATACAAGTTGGTTTAAAAATATCAGCATAAATTTGGTGAGCTCATAAGTGGTTTATTTCTGGTAAAAGAAGAAGTTTCCTTTGGTTTTCTAGAAAAGTTGTTATCCAATAAAATCCCATATTTTCATATAAGAGAAGTTTAGTTATCGATTTGTTAAACAGCCTGGTTAAGAGAAGCTAAGTTTTCTCAGGAAAAACCCTTATTTTCCTTAAAAGTTGGTAGTTGGTTATCGGTTTAGAGTGCAGTATACAGGTATCTACCATACTTGTAACGTTTAAGTGAAGTTTCCTAAAGTCTGGTTATCTTTGAAAACTACATTAGTTTTAACACATATATAAAACTAAACTAAAGTAAATTTCCAAAATATAAGTTGCGAGTTCCATAACCATACAATAAACTAGATAAGGCTCGTAACGGGGCCGGTGTCATTTTATGACTTTTGTCACTCGTGGAATGGTCGGTCCAACTGTAGCTAGCAGCCAGGTGCGGGGTAGTCAATCTCGTATAGATCTTAACACTCAAGTCACATTCTCCCTCTAGGAGATTCTGGTTACAGGGGTAGTCCTACACTCTCGTATCTAGGGGGAGTGCTACAAAGGACGTGTCTCCAATCTTAAGATTAATGAATTTAAAAATAATAATATGGAAAATTCTATTTTATTAGTCCTTCACTCTCGTATCTAGCGGGAGTGTTATCAAGGACGTGACTAAAGTTGTAAGATTATTGTTATTGGTCCTTCACTCTCGTATCTAGGGGGAGTGTTATCAAGGACATATCAAAAGTTCTATGATTAATGATTTTAACAATAATGATGTAAAAAAAATCATTTGAAAAATATAAAATATAACATTTTATAATGAGTTCCGCAATTAGTTTGAAAACTAACTCTACAAGTTAAATGGTTGGTTAATACGGTATTCAGTGTTAAAAGCATACAAAATATGAAACATTTCATACAAAATAATAAGTTTGAGTACAATATTTGCATGTACTTTTGCTTGTATTCCCCCCACCCCCTCTGAAAACATGAAAAACACGAGAAAAAAAGGTGTAGAGGTATGAACTCACCGGTCGGGAAACGTGCTGGATGGGATGCTAAGTGTCAGTTTAGTGCTTGAACACGCACGAGGATCCTATGTAACATGATCAGATACATAATTGTATCTAATTAGATTTTTAGCTACTAATTAAGTAATATAATAGAATCCGTGGCGTGAAAACACTTTATCTAAAGTGCTAGGAATGATGCGGGTTGCATCTAAGGGGGTGTAGGGCCTAGATATGCAGTTTACTCTTCGAGAGTAAACTCTTAGAAGAGATTATGGCCCAATGACCATATCCCCATGAGTTTACGGCCGTAAACTCATGGGTGGAGTGTTCTTGGATGATTAAAGGTCTTATAACACTTGTGGAATTAGGCTAGGTTCAATTCTAGGGAATAGGAAGTGGCTAAGTCTTCAAATAGAGCATTTACATGACTTTACGGCTGTAAACATAGATTTTACATCCGTAAACTCTTACTTGACCCTATATTTTGTGTTTTGATTGTTCTAGGTTAAGCACACATTATTCTAGTCCAATATACAAGCCATGGAAGGAAGTTAGGGCTACATTTTACCTCCTTAGAGGAGTTTATGGCCAAGGGAACATTCCTTGGTGGTTTATGGTCGTAATCTCTTAAGTTCAGTGTTTCCTTGATGTTTAGGGTCCCTACTTCGATGGTGGTTGATTCTAGACATTATTCCAAGCCATTGGTGGTGTTTAAGGGGCAATTTAACACCTTAAATGGTGTTTACGGTCTATGAATGAGTGTTTAAAGTCCAAGAATGTTCTTGGGCCATAAACTCATGTTTCCTCCCCAAATGACAAGATTTTGGTGTTCTAAACTCGTACATGCAAGTCCCTAAGTCATAGCTAAGCATTAGGAGTGATTTGGAAGGGTTTTGGGGCTTCAAAACCCCATTTAAGGGTGTTTGCGGTTTGGGGCTGCTATAGGGCCGTAAAAACATGATTTTCATACATTTGGATGATTTAAACACGGATTTCCATGCTAAACAAGCTAAATAACAAGCTAGGATAGGTCACTTACCAATTTGGAGCTTGAAAAGGGTATTCTTGGATCAAATATGAGTTGTAGAGAGAGATAGTAGAGAGAGTTTGTGTTATGAGTGGGAAAAAGGTTCAAATAAAGTCCACTCACCCTTATATAGGGTTTCGGTTTGTGGCCCGGTGGAAATCGACCCGATACCGATGTTAAACGGAGCTTATATTCGTACCCGATTAAGATGTCGTAACCCGACGTGGTCGTGAATTAGAAACTTTTAAAAAGAATATCGAGGGTGTTTCACATGTTTCTAATGCATTTGGACACTCATGAAGTCATAATAAAAGTCTGAATTTAAATAACCTTATCCAAAAATGTTAACGGAACAATTCGATAAAGACGAGTTTTATTGACAGAAACGGGTTATAGTGACAGAATAAATTTCAGGTTGTCACGTCATCCCCCCGTTACAGGAAATTTCTTCTCAAAATTTAGAATTAAGGTACAAATCATGGATTTGGAAAGAGATGCAAATATTTCTGTTTCATCGATTGTTCGTGCTCCCATGTGAATTCAGGTCCCTACTAGGCATTCCAGCGAACCTTCACTATCGGGATACGACTTTGTTTCGTACATTTGATCTCTCGATCCATGATTTCTATTGGTTCTTCCACGAATTTCAGGTTTTCGTTGATATCGATTTCATCAAGAGGGATCACGAGGGTTTCATCGGACAGGCACTTCTTAAGGTTCGAGACGTGGAATACATGGTGGATGTTGCCAAGTTCTTGAGGTAGTCAGAGTTAGGCTATGAGACCGATCCTAGAGAGGATCTCGAAAGGTCCTATGTACCATGGATTTAGTTTTCCGCGATTTCCAAAGCGTATCATGCCTTTCTAGGGAGAGAACTTTAATAGGACACGATCTCCAACCTGGAATTCCAGAGGTTTCCGTCGTTTATCAGTGTAACTCTTTTGTCTATCTCGTGAAGCTTTCAGTCGTTCTCGGATTTGAATGTTCTTTTCGGTGGTTTCACGGATGATTTCCGGACCTTTGAGAGCACTGATGGGGACTCGACCCTTAGCTAGTTGCGTGTCCCTACCTCAGCCCAGCACAAAGGGGATCTGCACTTTCGACCGTTGAGGGCTTCAAAGGGGTAGCCTTGATACTGGTGTGGTAATTGTTATACGAGAACTCGCTCAAGGGTGAATGGGTGTCCCACGACTTTCCAAAATCGATGACACATGCCATCAACATGCCTTTTAAGGTCTGGTTATTTCTCTCACTTTGCCCATCTGTCTGAGGATGATAAATCGTACTCATATCCAGCTTAGTTCCAAGAGCTTTCTAAAGGGAGTGCCAAAATCTTGAGGTAAACCTGATATGTCGATCGGAGATAATGGACACAGGCACACCATGCAGTCGGCCTATCTCTTGGATGTAGATTCTTGCGAGTCTTTCCATCTTGAACATTTCTTTGATCGGAAGGAAGTGAGTGGATTTTTTCAAACAATTGACAATTACACAAATGGTATCATACCCACTCAGAGATCTGGGTAACTTGGTGATGAAGTGGATAGTAATCATCTCCCATTTCTACTCAAGTATCTCGGGTTGTTAGAGCAGACCTGAGGGTTTCTGATATTCAACCTTCAACTTGGCATAAGTCAGACACTTGCCCACGAAGGTAGCGATTTCGGCCTTCATGTTTGGCCACCAGTATAATTTCTTGAGATCTAGGTACATCTTATCCGAACCCGGGTGCACAGAGTATTTGGTCTCGTAAGCTTTGTTCATGACAACTTCCCTGAAAACTCCGAAATTTGGGGTCCAGATTCGATCCATGAAACAGTAGACTACGTCACCTCTGATCTCAATTTTCTTATCCATTACCCTAAGAGCTTCGTTCGCCACGTTTTCTGGTTTTAGGGCTTCTAACTGAGCTTCTCGGATTAGTGTGGATAAGTGGGAATGGATGGTCATTGTCAATGTCTTCGCCTTGTTGCTTGAGCTTTCCTTTCGGCTAAGGGCATCTGCTACCACATTGGCCTTGTCGGGATGGTAGCGAAGTTCTCACTCATAATCACTGAGCAACTCTACCCATCACCGTTGTCTCATGTTTATGTCTTTCTGATCGAAGATATGTTGGAGGCTTTTATAATCAGTGAAGATCGTGCACTTGGTTCTGTAGAGATAATGTCTCCAAATCTTCAGCGAGAAGTCCACCGCTCCTAACTCCAGCTCGTGAGTCGTGTAGTTAACTTCGTGTGTCTTCAGCTATCTTGAGGCATAAGCAATAACTTTTCCCCTTTGCATAAGCACACAGCCTAAGCCCTGATTGGACGCATCGCAGTAGACAACGAAGTCCTCCGTCCCTACGAGCAAGGTGTAATAACCCGAAATTTCCATATCATTTATTGTAACTCTTTCGTAGTACAATTCGCGCAACCGATTGTCGTTCCGATTTCGATTTCCGATCTTCCGTTTAATTAAGTCATTATCTAGTACACATTTAAAATGACTTAATGGGTGTCTTAATATATTTAAAAATCATTTTAACACTCAACTTTAGTGATCGGAATATTTCTAGAAATTACCGTATCGGGTTACGGTAACTTAATCGGGTACGACCAAAAACCCCGTCTAACGCCGGTATCGGGTAGAATTCCACCGTGTCCAAAACTTAAACACTATATAAACGTGTTTAAGACTTCATTTGAAGCCTTTGGTCAATTTACCACTAAACTCTTACAACCTCTCTCCTCAAGCAAGAATTAAGGTCCAAATCTCAAGTTTAAGGCTTCAAATCTTTAAGGTAACCTCCCTAACATGTTATTCAACACCTTTAGCCTTCAAATTGATGAACAAATTGAGTTTTAGGACCAAGAACATGAGTTTACGGCCACGGAGCAAGCTTGGGCCGTAAACTCCATTAAATGGGGTTTTAAGCCCTTAAACTCCTTCCTAAACTCAATTGGACTTTAGATATGGCTATGGGACTTGAAGATATCGACTTAGAACATTTGAAACTTTGATTTTGAGCCATTTGAAGGAGTCTACGGCCAAGGCATAAGCTTAAGCCATAAACTCATGTAAAAGGGGTTTTTCATGCCCTAAAACCCTTCCAAATCACTTCTATGGCTTAGATATGAATTATAGGACTCTGGTTTTAGCATTTGGACATTTGAAACATAACTTTTGAGGTACCTATGTGAGTTTACGGCCAAGGTGAATGCTTGGGCCGTAAACTCCCCAAAACTTGACATAAATCCAATTCTAAGGTGTTAGAAAGCCATCCAACACCACCAAAAGCCTTGGAATAAATCAAGGGACCAACCAAAAATACTTTAAGGGCCTAAAACACATCATTTGTGGGATTTCTAAGAGTTTACGGCCAAGGCTTGTTCTTGGGCCATAAACTCCAATATTTTTGGTGTTAGAATGCAAACTAAACACCCCTAAGGCCCTTAGATGAATTTTAGAAGTCCTTCTATGCAAGTTTTAGACCTTGAAACACTTTGTAGCACCCTATAGAAGAGTTTACGGCCATGAGGGGGGTCTCATGGGCCGTAAACTCCATAACACCCCTCAAATGTCACATAAAACTCATGCTAGGTCTTGGAATAATCTTACTAATCACATGTGATTTGTTTTAACAACATTTGACACCAATTTTATGAAGATTAAGGAGTTTACGGCCAGGAGCCTATATTAGGCCGTAAACTCCCATAAATTAATCATTTTGATGATTTAAATTCATTCCAAGTGTTCCAATGCATTTTAGAAAATCCATGCTAGCATATCCCCATGTCCATTTAAGCCCTTAGATCATCAAAACCACACCAACATTAGTTTACGGCCGTAAAATTATGTGTGAGTGTGTTTTATGGTTGTAAACTCATTTAAATGTTTACTTATGGAGAGTAAACTCAAGTCCCAAGTGCCTAGTGCCGTTACAAGTCCGAAGATGTCACCCGGGTCACTCCAAACGCTCGTTTTGAGGTGTTTAACCTCATTGGAGTGCAATGTTCCATATGATTAGTGAATGTATCTCTAATTGTATATATATGGACATTATATCATTTTACATAGGGTCATCGCGAATAATCAAACCCCGAACCGACGTATAGCATTCAAAACCGACACGTTTCCGAGTCCGGTGAGTTCATACCCCTACCTTTTTTCACTGTTTTCACTATTTTCAGGGGGGGGGGGGAACACAAGCAAAGTACAAGGGAATTCTTGTACTCAAAACATGTTTCAAATGTGTGTTTCGTACTCATATGCTTTTATTAATGATTACCTTATCCGATAACCACTTGAACATACAGATCAAGTAACATATATTTGTGAAATAGGTCTTTAAACTAGTATGTTTTACATATATTTCACAAATGGTTTTTCCACATTTTATCAGTTAAAAGCATGACATCTAAACATTTGAACATAATACCTGTACACTGTTTTATCCTCGGTAACACTCCACACACATATGCGAGTGGAGGACTAACATATTATTACTAGTAAATTTGTTATTCCTGTATGATTGGAGACACGTCCTCGGAGAACACTCCACCCAGGTTACGCGAGTGGAGGACTACACCCATAACCAGAATCTCTGGTATTTAGAGAGCGTGACTTGAGTGTATAGATCTATACGGGGCTGACTACCCCACACCTGGCTGCTAGCTACAGCCGAACCGAAATGGTTCAAGGGTGACGAAAGTCATAAGTATGTGGACGACTTATTGCCACATGTGGACTACTTATTGCCACAGGTTTCAGTCTATTGTATGGTTATGGAACTCGCAATTAGGATAACAGAGATTTACTCACAGTAATAATGAACCATGTCATACATCTTTTACGTCTTTTACATCTTTCACGTTCTGTAACTAACAGTCAGGAAAGTACGGGACTTTCCTGGGGAAACATGGAAACCAATCACGATTACATCATTTACATCTTTAACATCGTTTACATTAAAAACCTACATGCAGGAAAGCATGGGGCTTTCCTGGGTAACACTTACATACCTAGAAAGAGAAACAAACTGGATAACATTAAATCTTTTACAATTTGTAACATACATTAAGGAAAGTATGGGACTTTCCTGGTAACACATGGTAAGTAAACAAAACAGTTTAACCTGTCAAGATAATCAACTATACATTTTCACATGAGTAGACATGTTTCCAGTGTACAAACTTACTATACTTTACATTTGTGAAACAATAACCAACCATTAAGAAAATACGGGATTTTCTTGGTGTACATAACTTTTCAGAAACAGAAAGGGAACCGATACATTTTCATAAAACAAAACCGCTTATGAACTCACCAGCTTTATGCTGATTTTAAACCGCTTGTGTTCTCAGGTCAGCGTTAGAACAGGTACCCGAAGATCCTTTTGCTTGAAGCCGGTGTACATGAAGACCCATTTCATTTTGTCTATATATACTATGTATCACAACTGTACAAGCTTTACTTTTGAAACAACTGTTAAACTTTTATTATGTAATGTAATGGTTGCTTTACTTTACTTACTATGTGCATTGGATTTGATACTCAACGTTGTAGTCAATCCCGTAAATGTTTTCCGCCTTCGGTTTTCGGGGTGTGACAGATTGGATTCAGAGCCCTTGTTTATAGTGAATGAAGTATACCAAACCTTACATGGTATAAAACCATAAACACTAAAGGGCCTAAGTGCTCTGAATTAAAAGTATCTTCAAACTACAAGTATTTTCAAAAGTATACAAGTATACCGGACCGTCGTCATCCGTAACCACAAGTAGAACCGAACATAAGTAATTGGGTGTTGGGTACTATGGTTAAACCTGGGCAGTTATGTAGTCGTGTCTAGGGTCAATATGGCCTGACCAACTATATTCATTCGAGACACGGCCAACATGTGCTTGGGAGTGACTGTGGTATGTGGCATGCCTAAAACTTACCCTAATATCCCAAACATCGAATCATTGTCGTAAACAATTCATGAAATACTATGGGAGTATTTCTCGACCCCGATCATCTGTAGTAATCCTTATTCGAGTGGTTTTCTGTGATTACTCTTAGCGATAAATTATCTGTTCAATAACTCTTTCCTGCTTTATCGCTTACTCGAATCATATAACTGTCATATCTATCGATTCAATGTAGAGGACTTACCATCCTCTTTTCCTTGATCTTATTAGATCAAGATGCCTCCCCGAAAGAGACCTAGCTCAAAGAACAACGACAATCCTTCTTCGCCGCCACCTCCTCCCCAGTTCGATCTAGCATCGCTCCAGACGATGATGAAAGCTGCGATGGTGGCAGCTATGTCACAAATGAACCCTAGTGGTTCGAGTGGTGGACCTCAATCTCAAAACCCTGAAGGTAGCCAGGGACACCAAAGAGGGGGTTCCTACAAGGACTTCAGGAACGCAAAACCAACATCCTTTAATGGCGCTGGAGGTGTCATTTCCTTATCTCAATGGTTCGAGAAAATCGAGTCCATCTTTGAAATTTGTGCTTGCGCGGAGTCCGATAAAGTCAAATTCGCAGCCTGTACTTTTGTTGATAAAGCTTTGACTTGGTGGAATGGCCGAGTCAAATCTCTGACCTTACCCGTAGCCAACGCCATGGGCTGGGAAGCCATGAAAGAACTTCTCATTGCCGAGTACTGCCCCCGTGGTGAAATGCAGAAATTAGAGCACGAGCTCTGGAACCTGAAGATGAAAAGTTCCGACATTGCTGCATATACTTCCCGATTTGATGATCTCGCACTTCTTTGCCCGGGACTAGTCACTCCTGAAAACAAAAAGATCGAAAGGTTTGTTTTGGGGTTATCTCAACCGATAAAGAGTCACGTTTTGGCTGCTCGTCCGGATACCTATGATAGTGCCAAGACCCTAGCTCAAATTCTGATTGATCACAGCGACGATGTTAAGGAAATCACTACCACTTCTGATCTGACCCAAAGGAGTGGTGAAAAGAGGAAATTCTGGAAGAAGAAGAAGGGTCAATCTTCTCAAGGATCATCCAAGAAACAACAGACGGTAGCAGTCCATGCTGCTACTACTACCCTTGTTGCTACTGTTTCTGTCATGGGATCCACAGCCTCAACTCCTACCAGTAAATATGCTGGTAACCTTCCTCTGTGTGACAAGTGTAAATACCATTATCATCCCGGTCCCTGTCGAGAATTGTCTTGCACCAACTGTGGCAAGAAAGGGTACACAGTTCGATACTGCAGAGCTCCTACCCAATCAGCCAACCAATCAACGGGAGTAGGTGTTAGTCAAGCCTGCTACAACTATGGTGAAGTTGGGCACTTTAAAAGGGATTGTCCCAAGAAGTCAACTGCTGGTAACATTGGAAGGGTACTAACCATGGGACGGGAGGAAGCAGTTGCTGATCCCATTGTTGTTTCGGGTACGTTCCTTCTCGACAACTCATATGCTAGTATTCTTTTCGATTCGGGTGCTGAAAGGAGTTTTGTTAGTCATTCATTCAGACATAATCTAAAACCAAATCCTCAACCACTAACTGAAACGTTTACCGTCGAGATGGCTAACACTGAGAAAGAAAGCACTAACGATGTATTCATAGGTTGTACGCTTACCTTAAACGATCACTCATTTCCTATAGATCTCATGCCCGTCTCCATTAAGAGCTTTGATGTTATCATTGGCATGGATTGGTTGAGTCCCAATCATGCTGACATTCTTTGTTATGAAAAAGCTATCTGTCGCAACCTTCCTTCAGATCAAAGTCTCGTAATCTATGGCGATAAACCCAGTTCCAACCTTCATATCATTACTTACATCAAAGCTCGAAAGCTCCTTCGAAAGGAGTGTGTTGCATTCTTGGCTCATGTGATCAACGAGAAACAAGAAGTTAGAGACCTCGCGAGCATCCCCAAAGTCTGTAACTTTCCCGATGTGTTTCCCGAAGAACTTCTAGGAATTCCTCCCGAACGTCAGGTCAAGTTCCGTATTGACCTAATTCCTGGAGCTACTCCCGTAGCAAAATCCCCGTATCGCTTAGCTCCGGCAGAAATGCAGGAGTTATCCAGTCAACTCAATGAGTTGCTCAATAAAGGATTCATTAGACCAAGTTCCTCACCCTGGGGAGCTCCGATTCTATTTGTCAAAAAGAAAGATGGATCCTTTCGGATGTGTATCGATTATCGTGAACTGAACAAGTTAACCGTTAAGAACCGATATCCTCTTCCAAGGATAGACGACTTCTTCGATCAACTCCAGGGAGCCAGCTACTTTTCTAAGATAGTCCTTCGGTCAGGGTACCATCAGTTACGAGTCCCGGAGAATGATGTTCCCAAGACAGCTTTTAGGACTCGGTATGGACACTACGAGTTCGTAGTGATGCCCTTCGGTCTAACCAATGCACCGGCTGTGTTCATGGACCTGATGAACCGGGTGTGCCGTCCTTTCTTAGATAAATTCGTTATCGTGTTCATTGACGACATCCTCGTATACTCCAAAAGCAAAGAAGACCACAAGCAACACTTGAGACTAGTGTTGGAGACTCTTAGATCCGAAAAGCTATACGCGAAATTTTCCAAATGTGAATTCTGGATACGGAAGGTAACTTTCCTCGGTCACGTGGTAAGCGAGGAGGGTATTCATGTAGATCCTTCCAAGATTAAAGCGATAGAGAATTGGTCGGCACCGAAAACACCCACAAAAATTCGTCAATTCTTGGGTCTCCCCGGCTACTATCGATGATTCATTCAGAACTTTTCCAAAATTGCCAAACCTTTAACCACTCTAACACAGAAAGGTGTACCCTTTTGTTGGAGTGATAAACAAGAAACTGCATTCCAAATGTTAATGAGAGCCTTATGCAGCGCGCCTGTTCTGTCTCTGCCTGAAGGGACAGAGGACTTCGTTGTCTACTGCGATGCGTCTAATCAAGGTTTAGGCTGTGTGCTTATGAAAAGAGGAAAGGTGATTGCCTATGCCTCAAGACAGTTAAAAGCACGCGAGGTCAACTATACCACACATGACTTGGAATTAGGAGCCGTAGTCTTTGCATTGAAGATTTGGAGACATTATCTCTACGGAACCAAGTGCACAATCTTCACTGATCACAAGAGTCTACAGCACATCTTTAATCAAAAAGACTTAAACATGAGGCAACAACGATGGGTAGAATTACTCAGTGATTATGAGTGTGAAATCCGTTACCACCCCGGCAAGGCCAATGTGGTAGCAGATGCCCTTAGCTGAAAGGATAGTGCAGGCCACAAAGTAAGGAACCAGACGATGACCATCCATTCCAATCTACCCATGCAAATCCGAGAAGCCCAGTTAACAGCCCTCAAACCCGAGAACGTGTCAGATGAAACCTTGAGAGGGATGGAAAAGAAACTTGAGATTAGAGGTGATGGAGTTCACTGTTTCATGAATCGAATCTGGATTCCCAAATCCGGAGGATTCAGGGAAATAGTCATGGAGGAAGCACACAGAACTAAATACTCTGTTCACCCGGCTTCGGACAAGATGTACCTGGATTTCAAGAAACAGTACTGGTGGCCAAACATGAAAGCTGAGATAGCTACATTCGTGTGCAAGTGTCTGACTTGCGCCAAAGTCAAAGTCGAACATCAGAAACCTTCAGTTCTACTCCAACAACCGGAAATTCCCGAGTGGAAATGGGAGATGATTACCATGGACTTCATCACCAAACTGCCCAAGTGTTCTAGTGGGTACGATACCATTTGGGTAATTGTCGATCGTTTGACAAAATCCGCTCACTTCATCCCGATCAAAGAATCATACAAGATGGAGAGACTTGCGCGAATCTACATCCAGGAGGTAGTACGTCTACACGGTTTACCTGTATCCATTATCTCTGATCGAGATAGTAGATTTACCTCCAGATTCTGGCAATTCCTTCAAAAATCCCTTGGAACCAAACTAGATATGAGCACGACGTATCATCCTCAAACCGATGGACAGAGTGAGAGAACAATCCAAACCCTGGAGGACATGCTTCGGGCATGTGTCATTGACTTTGGAAAGTCGTGGGATACAAATCTATCCTTGATCGAGTTCTCGTACAACAACAGTTACCACACCAACATTAGGGCTCCTCCGTTCGAAACCCTATACGGTCGTTAGTGCAGATCCCCTCTGTGCTGGGCCGAGGTGGGGGATACACAGTTAGCCAGGAGTCGAGTCCCCGACAGTGCTCTCACGGGTCCTGAAATCATCCGCGAAACCACCGAAAAGATCATTCAAATCCGTAACCGACTGAGAGCCTCACGTGATCGTCAAAAGAGTTACGCTGATAATCGTCGGAAACCACTAGAATTCCAGGTTGGAGACCGTGTCCTGTTAAAAGTCTCGCCCTGGAAAGGCACTGTACGCTTTGGTAAGCGTGGGAAACTTAATTCAAGGTACATTGGACCCTTTGAGATCCTCTCCAGGATCAGTCCAGTTGCCTATAAACTCCATTTACCTCACGAACTCAGTAACATTCATCCTGTCTTCCATGTTTCAAATCTCAAAAAGTGCCTATCCGATGAAACCCTAACGATTCCTTTAGACGAGATCGAGATAAATGAAAACGTCAACTTTGTGGAGGAACCGATCGAAATCATGGATCGAGAAGTTAAACGTACAAAACAAAGTCGCATCCCATTAGTGAAGGTTCGCTGGAATGCCAAGCGGGGACCGGAATTCACTTGGGAACGGGAAGACTCAATGAAACAGAAGTATCCACAACTCTTTTCTTATCCATGATTTGTATCTTATCTTATGTTCTAAACTTGAATTTCGGGACGAAATTCCCTTTAACGGGGGGATAATGTAACAACCCGAAATTTCCATATCATTTATTGTAACTCTTTCGTAGTACAATTCGCGCAACCGATTGTCGTTCCAATTTCAATTTCCGATCTTCCGTTTAATTAAGTCATTATCTAGTACACATTTAAAATGACTTAATGGGTGTCTTAATATATTTAAAAATCATTTTAACACTCAACTTTAGTGATCAGAATATTTCTAGAAATTACCGTATCGGGTTACGGTAACTTAATCGGGTACGACCAAAAACCCCGTCTAACGCCGGTATCGAGTAGAATTCCACCGTGTCCAAAACTTAAACACTATATAAACGTGTTTAAGACTTCATTTGAAGCCTTTGGTCAATTTACCACTAAACTCTTACAACCTCTCTCCTCAAGCTAGAATTAAGGTCCAAATCTCAAGTTTAAGGCTTCAAATCTTTAAGGTAACCTCCCTAACATGTTATTCAACACCTTTAGCCTTCAAATTGATGAACAAATTGAGTTTTAGGACCAAGAACATGAGTTTACAGCCAAGGAGCAAGCTTGGGCTGTAAACTCCATTAAATGGGGTTTTAAGCCCTTAAACTCCTTCCTAAACTCAATTGGACTATAGATATGGCTATGGGACTTCAAGATATGGACTTAGAACATTTGAAACTTTGATTTTGAGCCATTTGAAGGAGTTTATGGCCAAGGCATAAGCTTAGGCCGTAAACTCATGTAAAAGGGGTTTTTCATGCCCTAAAACCCTTCCAAATCACTTCTATAGCTTAGATATGAATTATAGGACTTTGGTTTTAGCATTTGGACATTTGAAACATAACTTTTGAGGTACCTATGTGAGTTTACGGCCAAGGTGAGTGCTTGGGCCGTAAACTCCCCAAAACTTGACATAGATCCAATTCTAAGGTGTTAGAAAGCCATCCAACACCACCAAAAGCCTTGGAATAAATCAAGGGACCAACCAAAAATACTTTAAGGGCCTAAAACACATCATTTGTGGGATTTCTAAGAGTTTACGGCCAAGGCTTGTTCTTGGGCCGTAAACTCCAATAATTTTGGTGTTAGAATGCAAACTAAACACCCCTAAGGCCCTTAGATGAATTTTAGAAGTCCTTCTATGCAAGTTTTAGACCTTGAAACACTTTGAAGCACCCTATAGAAGATTTTACGGCCATGAGGGGGTCTCATGGGCCGTAAACTCCATAACACCCCTCAAATGTCACATAAAACTCATGCTAGGTCTTGGAATAATCTTATTAATCACATGTGATTTGTTTTAACAACATTTGACACCAATTTTATGAAGATTAAGGAGTTTATGGCCAGGAGCCTATATTAGGCCACAAACTCCCATAAATTAATCATTTTGATGATTTAAATTCATTCCAAGTGTTCCAATGCATTTTAGAAAATCCATTCTAGCAAATCCCCATGTCCATTTAAGACCTTAGAGCATCAAAACCACACCAACATGAGTTTACGGCCATAAACTCATGTGTGAGTGTGTTTCATGGTTGTAAACTCATTTAAATGTTTACTTATGGAGGGTAAACTCAAGTCCCAAGTCCCTAGTGCCATTACAAGTCCGAAGATGTCACCCGGGTCACTCCAAACGCTCGTTTTGAGGTGTTTAACCTCATTGGAGTGCAATGTTCCAAATGATTAGTGAATGTATCTCTAATTGTATATATATGGACATTATATCATTTTACATAGGGTCATCGTGAATAATCAAACCCCGAACCGACGTATAGCATTCAAAACCGGCAGGTTTCCGAGTCCGGTGAGTTCATACCCCTACCTTTTTTCACTGTTTTCACTGTTTTCAGGGGGGGGGGGGAACACAAGCAAAGTACAAGGGAATTCTTGTACTCAAAACATGTTTCAAATGTGTGTTTCGTACTCATATGCTTTTATTAATGATTACCTTATCCGATAACCACTTGAACATACAGATCAAGTAACATATATTTGTGAAATAGGTCTTTAAACTAGTATGTTTTACATATATTTCACAAATGGTTTTTCCACATTTTATCAGTTAAAAGCATGACATCTAAACATTTGAACATAATACCTGTACACTGTTTTATCCTCGGTAACACTCCACACACATATGCGAGTGGAGGACTAACATATTATTACTAGTAAATTTGTTATTCCTGTATGATTGGAGACACGTCCTCGGAGAACACTCCACCCAGGTTACGCGAGTGGAGGACTACACCCATAACCAGAATCTCTGGTATTTAGAGAGCGTGACTTGAGTGTATAGATCTATACGGGGCTGACTACCCCACACCTGGCTGCTAGCTACAGCCGAACCGAAATGGTTCAAGGGTGACGAAAGTCATAAGTATGTGGACGACTTATTGCCACATGTGGACTACTTATTGCCACAGGTTTCAGTCTATTGTATAGTTATGGAACTCGCAATTAGGATAACAGAGATTTACTCACAGTAATAATGAACCATGTCATACATCTTTTACGTCTTTTACATCTTTCACGTTCTGTAACTAACAGTCAGGAAAGTACGGGACTTTCCTGGGGAAACATGGAAACCAATCACGATTACATCATTTACATCTTTAACATCGTTTACATTAAAAACCTACATGCAGGAAAGCATGGGGCTTTCTTGGGTAACACTTACATACCTAGAAAGAGAAACAAACTGGATAACATTAAATCTTTTACAATTTGTAACATACATTAAGGAAAGTATGGGACTTTCCTGGTAACACATGGTAAGTAAACAAAACAGTTTAACCTGTCAAGATAATCAACTATACATTTTCACATGAGTAGACATGTTTCCAGTGTACAAACTTACTATACTTTACATTTGTGAAACAATAACCAACCATTAAGAAAATACGGGATTTTCTTGGTGTACATAACTTTTCAGAAACAGAAAGGGAACCGATACATTTTCATAAAACAAAACCGCTTATGAACTCACCAGCTTTATGCTGATTTTAAACCACTTGTGTTCTCAGGTCAGCGTTAGAATAGGTACCTGAAGATCCTTTTGCTTGAAGCCGGTGTACATGAAGACCCGTTTCATTTTGTCTATATATACTGTGTATCACAACTGTACAAGCTTTACTTTTGAAACAACTGTAAAACTTTTATTATGTAATGTAATGGTTGCTTTTCTTTACTTCCTATGTGCATTGGATTTGATACTCAATGTGGTAGTCAACCCCGTAAATGTTTTCCACCTTCGGTTTTCGGGGTGTGACACAAGGACAAGATAGGTGCGCTTCACAAGGCTCGCTTCAACGTTTGGAATGCAGTGTCTTGCTTTTCACTCCAAGAAAAGGGTACACTGTTCTGTGTCAGAGTGGTTAGGGGTTTGGCGATTTTAGAAAAATTCTAGATGAATCTGCGATAGTAGCCGACGAGACACAAGAATTAACGCATTTCAGGGTGTCTTCGGTGCCGACCAATTCTCGATCGCCTTGATTTTGGATGGGTCCATATGTATACCCTCCTCACTTACCACGTGACCAAGGAAAGTTACCTTCCGAATCCAAAATTCCCACTTGGAGAATTTCGCGTACAACTTTTCCGATCTAAGAGTTTCCAACACTAACCTCAAGTGTTGTTTGTGATCTTCTTCGCTTCTGGAATAGACAAGTATGTCGTGAATGAATACGATAACGAACTTGTCCAGAAAGAGGCGACACGCCCAGTTCTTCAGGTCCATGAACACTTTCGGTGCGTTGGTTAGACCGAAGGGCATCACTACGAACTCGTAGTGACCATATCAAGTTCTGAATGTTGTCTTGGAAACATCACTCTCCTCAACTCATAGCTTATGGTACCCTGATCTATGGTCTATCTTCGAGAAATAGTTTGCTCCCTGAAGTTGATCGAAGAGGTCATCAATTCGTGGAAGAGGATATTGATTTTTGATTGTCAACTTATTCAGCTCACAGTAGTCTATACACATCCGAAAGAATCCATATTTCTTCTTTACAAACAATATCGGGGCTCCCCAGGTGAGGAACTTGGTTTGATGAACCCTTTGCCCAGTAGCTCATTAAGCTGACTGGATAACTCCTTCATTTCTGTTGGCACTAAGCGATAAGGAGATTTGGCTACAAGATTTTCTCTAGGAATTAGGTCGATGCGAAACTCGACATGACGTTCGGGAGGAATTCCTGGGAACTCTTCGGGAAAAACATCAGGAAAGTTGCAGACTTCCGGGATGCTCTCGAGGTTTTTAACTTCCTGTTTCATGGAAGTTTTTGAGCTTTGATGCACAAAATAATGCGAAGGTTGGAACTAAGTTTATCACCGTAGATCATGAGGGTCTGGCCAGAGGGGAGATTGAGACGGATGGCTTTCTCATAACAATGGAGATCAACATGATTGGGACTCAACCAATCCATGCCAATGATAACATCAAAGCTCTTTATGGAAATTGGCATTAGGTCAATGGGAAAGGAATGATCGTTCAGGGTAAGGGTACAACTTATGAATATATCGTTAGCGTTCTCTTTTTTACCGTTAGCCATTTCGATGGTAAACATTTTGCTTAATGATTGAGGATTAGGTTTAAGAAGATGTTTGAATGAATGGCTAACAAAACTTCTTTCAGCACCAGAATCGAAAAGGATGCAAGCATAAGAGTTGTCGATAACGAACGTACCCGAGACAACGGTGGGATCGACGACTTCCTCATCTTGTCCCATAGTTAGAACTCTCCCGGTGTTCCAGTTGTTGCTGCCTTAGGCCAATTTCGCTTGAAATGCCCGACTTCACCGCAACCGTAGCAGGCCTGACCGACACCTGCTCCAGAAGCTTGATTGGTTGATTAGGTTGGTGTTTCGTAGTTTCGTGCAAGGTGACCTTTCTTGCCAGAGTTGTTGCAAAGCACCTCACAGCATGGGCTGGAAGTGAGATGATGATAATTTCACTTGATGCACCTAGGGAGGGTACCATCATACCTACAAGTAGGTGCTTGAGCTGTAGAAGCAACGATAGAAACAAAAACAGGGGTAGTAGTAGCATGGACTTCCACAGTTTGCTGCTTCTTGGAGGATCCTTGCGAACTCTGACAATTCCTCTTGCTCCAGGATTTTTCTTATTTTCACTGCTCCCTTTAGTCGGATCAGGAGCGGTGGCCACTTCCTGCAGATTGTCACCAAGGTCAATCAGAGTTTGCGCTAGGCCTTTGGCGCTGTCGTTGGTGTCTGGCTTCGCATCAAAACATTTCCTTTGGTTGGCTGGGGCATCCCCCAAATGAATCTCTCTATCTTTTTACTTTCCGGGGTAACCATTCCCGGACAGAGAAGCGGTAGGTCATCAAATCTGGAGGTGTAAGCAGCGATATCAGAACCCTTCATCTTTAGGTTCCAGAGTTCGTGCTCCAGCTTTTTCATTTCTCCCTGTGGGCAGTATTCAGCCAGTAGAAGATTTTTCATGCTCTCCCAACCCATAGCATTGGCTACAGGTAGGGTCAAGGATTTGACTCGGCCATTTCACCAAGTCAAGGATTTATCGGTGAAAGTGTAGGCGGCAAACTTCACCTTGTCCACTTCAGAACACGCACAGATTTCGAAAATAGATTTGATTTTCTCGAACCATCGAGTCAGAGAAATAACACCTCCAGTGCCATTGAAATGGGTGGGTTTCGTATTCATAGAATCTTTGTAGGAACACTCCTTCCGGTGTCCCTAACTACCTTCCTGGTTTTGGGGCTGAGTACCACCTCCTGTCCGCCTGAACCGCTGGGGTTCATTTGAGACATGGTAGCAGTCACAGCAGCAGTAACAACTGCTTGGAACATGGTAGTATCAAATGGAGAGGGAGGTGATGGTGGAGGAAGATTGTTTCTCTTTCAGCCGGGTCTTTTCTTTGGGGGCATCTTGATCTAAAATGGTCAGGAAATAGAGGATAGTAAGTCCTCTGAATTGAATCAAGAGATATGGAACAAGAGATATCTCATTATGGATGATAAAGTGTTCTACTATGTGATAATATATAGGAAAGCTACCAAAGTAATGGAATTTATTGCTAAGGGGAATGAGTAGCAACACTTGAACGAGGATTTCTATAACGAAGTTGGCTCCAGAAAACACTCCCATATTATTATTTTTTTATTTTGTTGAGACGATGACTCATTGCTTCGATATTAGGTAAGTTTTACGTTTGCTGCACACCACAATCACTATATAACTGCCCAGGTTTAATCGCAGTACACAACACCCAATTACTTATGTTTTGTTCTACTCGTGGTTACGATTTCTGGCATTTAGATAATCTTGTATACTTTTGAAAAATACTTATATTTTAAAGTATACTTTTAGTTCAGAGCACTTTGGCCCCTTAGTGTTTATAGTTATATACCATGTAAGGTTCGATATACTTAGTTCACTATGAACAAGGGCTCTGATACCAATCTGTCACACCCTGAAACCGATGGCGGAAACGTTTCTGGGCGGAGGACGTCATTGAAAGTATCACAACCAATGTACATTGCAAGTATAGTAAACACAACCATTACATTACATAAAAATATTATCATTTGTTTGAAAGCAAGTTAATACGTGTTTATATATACATCAGTATAAAAAAAGTAAAGACGAGACTTCTATATGCACCGTCTTCTCCAAAAGAATGCGGGATACCCGACTAACGAGAACCTAAGAATACAAGCAGTTTTAAAAATATCAGCAAAAAGCTGGTGAGTTCATAAGCGGTCTATTTCTGGTAAAAGAACAAGTTTCCTTTGGTTTTCTGAAAAAGTTGTTATCCAAGAAAATCCCATATTTTCTTATAGGAGAAGTTTAGTTATCCATTTGTTAAACAGCCTGGTTTAGAGAAGTTAAGTTATCCCAGGAAAATTCCTTATCTTCCTTAAAAGTTGGTAGTTGGTTATCGGTTCGGAATGCAGTGCACAAGTATCTACCATACTTGTAGCGTTTAAGTGAAGTTTCCTGAAGCCTGGTTATCCTTGAAAAGTACTAGTTTTAACACATATATAAAACTAAACTAAAGTAAATTTCCATAATCTAAGTTGCGAGTTCCATAACCATACAATAAACTAGATATGGCTCGTAACGAGGCCAACATCATTTTATGACTTTTGTCACCCATGGACCGGTCGGTCCCACTGTTGTCAGCAGCCAGGTATGGGGTAGTCAATCCCGTATAGATCGATATACCCAAGTCAATTTCACCCTCCAGGAGATTCTGGTTACAGGGGTAGTCCTACACTCTCGTATCTAGGGGGAGTGTTAGAAAGGACGTGTCTCCAATCTTAAGATTAATGAATTTAAAAGTAATAATATGGAAAGTTATGTTTTATTAGTCCTTCACTCTTCTATCTAGGGGGAGTGCTATCAAGGACGTGACTAAAGTTCTAAGATTAATGTTATTGGTCCTTCACTCTCGTATATATGGGGGGTGGTATCAAGGACGTATGAAAAGTTCTAAGATTAATGATTTTAACAGTAATGATGTAAAACAAATCATTTGTGAAATATAAAATATAACATTTTATAATGAGTTTCGCAATTAGTTTGAAAACTAATTATGCAAGTCAAATGGTCGGTTAATACGGTTTTCAGTGTTAAAAGCGTATGGAATATGAAACGTTTCATACGAAATAATAAGTTTGAGTACAAGATTTCCTTGTACTTTTGCCTGTATCCACCCCCCCCCCCTTTGAAAACATGAAAACCACGAGAAGAAAAGGTGTAGGGGTATGAACTCACTGGTTGGGAAACGTGCCAGATAGGAGGGTAACTGTCAGTTTAGAGCTTGAACACGCGCAAGGATCCTATGTAACATGAGGAGATACATAATTGTATCTAATTATATTTTGAAGTACTAATTAAGTAAGATAATACATTCTGAGGCGCGAAAACACTTTATCTAAAGTGCTAAGAATGATACGGGTTTCATCTAACGGGGTGTAGGGCCTAGATATGGAGTTTACTCTTCGAGAGTAAACTCTTAGAAGAGATTATGGCCCAATGAACTTATGGTCGTAAACTCATGGTTGGTGTGTTCTTGGGTGTTTAAAGGTCTTGCAACACTTATGGAATTAGGCTAGGTTCAATTCTAGGGCATAGGAAGTGGCTATGTCTTCAAATAGATCATATACATGAGTTTAGGGCTGTAAACATAGAGTTTACGGCTGTAAACTCTTACTTGACCCTTTCTTTTGTGTTGTGATGGTTCTAGGTTAAGCACACATGATTCTAGTCCAATATACAAGCCATGGAAGGAAGTTAGGGCACAATTTCACCTCCTTTGAGAAGTTTACAATCAAGGGACCATTCCTTAGGGGTTTACAGCCATAATCTCTTAAGTTCATGGTTTCCTTGATGTTTAGGGTCCCTACTTCGATGGTGGTTGATTCTAGACATTATTCCAAGCCGTAGGAGGTGTTTAAGGGGTAATTTAACACCTTAAATGGTGTTGACAGTCTATGAATGTGTGTTTACGGTCCAAGAATGTTCTTGGGTCATAAACTCATGTTTACTCCCCAAATGACAAGATTTTGGTGTTCTAAACTCATACACGAATGTCCCTTCGTCATAGCTAAGCACTAGGAGTGATTTGGAAGGGTTTTGGAGCTTCAAAACCCCATTTAAGGGTGTTTGCGGTTTGGGCTGTTCTAGGGCTGTAAACACATGATTTTCATACATTTGGATTATTTAAACACGGATTCACATGATAAACAAGCTAAATAACATGTTAGGATACGTTACTTACCAATTTGGAGATTGAAAAGGGGTGTTATTGGATCAAATATGAGTTGTAAAGACAGAGTAGAGAGAGAGTGTTATGAGTGTGAAAAAGCTTCAAATGAAGTCCACTCACCCTTATATAGGGTTTGAGTTTGTGGCCCGGTGGAAATCTACCCGATACCGACGTTAAACGGAGCTTATGTTTGTACCCGATTAAGTTGTCGTAACCCGACATGGTTGTGAATTAGAAACATTTAAAAATAATATCGAGGGTGTTTCACGTGTTTCTAATGCGTTTGGACACTCATGAAGTCATAATAAAAGTCTCAATTTAAATAACCTAATCCAAAAATGTTAACGGAACAATTCGATAAAGACGAATTTTATTGACAGAAACGGGTTACAATGACGGAATAAATTTTAGGTTGTCACAAATTGATCTATTCCACAAAGTAAAGATCATAGACAAACATAGTGTGCATACTTTGCGGATGGCATGACTACTATTTAGAAAAAAATAGTGTAGATAATTGGACCGTGGGACAAGTATTGTTTTTAATTAAAGTATTAAGTTGATAAATTTGAAACATTATACAATGAATAATGTGTAATCAATATGGTGATAAATAAAAGGTATTCTATTTATTTTCATAAGCTCTGAGACTATATTGGATTCAATTATTCTTGTATTTCAGTTTGCATGTTTTGACTTCCAGAACAACTAGGTTATTCTTCCTGAATGACTAAGTTATTCAAACCATCCACTGTCGGTCATATATTGGAAGTAGATATGAGTCAAGACTGTCATGAAGTTGGCTTGCAGATGTCTAAGATGTTGGACATAACAAGAGTTACTACAACACCCATTAGTGCACATAAGCTCTGAGTATAAGATTCAACCCACACTCATTTGAATCACTTCATGGATTTTATCACGAGTGATCATGTGACGAGAATATCTTATATTCTTCAAAGTAAGAGATATGAGTTGTTTCCTATGAGTGGTTATCCAATGATTGTACGAAAACACATTGGTAACTCGATATTATAAAACACGCCTTTGTGTATGATTCAGCAAGTAGTAGAACAAGCATATGAGTCGAATTTTATCCATTCCTTATATCCTTAAAGGGATTGAAGCGATATCTATGGGCCCCTCGATGATTTAGTGATGACACCTCGAAGTACTTGGCCAAGCGTGGACTAATGTTATTTGTTCAATTAGTCGGTCATCATAAATCGGAAATCGGGAAACAATAAATGGACATATAGAATGATTATAATCCATGTCTCAGTCCATACGATATCTAGAATGGAGGAATATATGATCGCTTATCTAATAGATGCATCATTAATTTTCATAGTTCGACAACCACTTTTAAGAGCTACGATTGGTAGTTGGATTTTGGAATCATACGCGATAATAGTGTCATACTTATCCAAGTGGGAGACTCTTGGATTAGTGTGTAATTCCATATTTATAATTGGTATGTACTTGAATCGATTTGGCATAGTCCATTTGGGTTGCATGGAATCGCAACAATTTGGATAGACTTTGTGAGAAAAGGATATTTATGATTTGTTAATATATTATAGGTTCTAATATATTAATATGAAATCATATTAATTAATTAATATTGATCAACAATTAATTTGGAATTAATTTTGCAATCAAGAGGAGGCTAATTAAATATATGGGGATTGATTGTGTAAATCATTCATTCTTATATATGTGGGCGTATGATCCATAGTTCTTCATGTTGGGCTAAACCCATGGAGTTACCCATGGATACTACATGGAGGTTTTAACCCATGGAACATGGAGAGTATGGGAAGACATGAGTTACATATTGTAACCGTAATAGCCACAATATATAAGGATCCCATGGCTCAAGAAATGGTATCAAACGGTTTCATATGAGAGGGCTAACCGATTTGCGTATAAGGATTCTTCTCTCAAGTTATTCCAAGTGGTTGTTGGTGCTGTGTAAACCATTTGAGATGTCACAATTGAGGCACTCATCTCTTAAGCTCAATGGAATGAAGCTACAAAACAAAAGGTATGTTACTCTAACTAGAATCTTATTTGGTATGTGAGAATGCATTCTAGTTACAGGTTTAATGCCTTGGAAACCATCTCCATGTATTCCAACAACCCGGAATTTCCGTACCACTTCCTGTAACTCTTTTCGTAGTTCAATTCAAGTAACCAATCGTCGTTCTCAAATCCGATTCCGATTTCAACGTTTAATTAAATCATTAATTTGTATCGATCTAAAATGACTTAATGGGTGTCTTAATACAATTAGAAATCATTTTAACATCCCATATTAGTGATCAGAATATTTCTAGAATCAATCACATCGGGTTATGGCAACTCAATCGGGTACGACCAAAAGCCTCGCCTAACACCGGTATCGGGTAGAATTCCACCGTGTCCAAAACTTAGACACTATATAAAGTGTTTTAAGCCTTCATTTGAAGCTTTTGGCTTCATCTCACTACTCTCTCTCTCTCTAACCTCTCTCCTCACTCTAAATTAAGGTCCAAAATCAAAGATTTAAGGCTCCAAATCTTAGAGGTAACCTTCCTAGCTTGTTATTCAACCTCTTAGGCATTCAAATCCGGGATTAAAATGAGATTTAGGACCTGGAACATGTGTTGACGTCCTCAGAGTATGCTTGGGCCGAAAACACACAAAAATGGGGTTTTTGAGCCATTTAACCCTTCCAAATCATTGTTGGGACTTAGATACCACTTTGAGGCTTACAAACCTGGACTTGGAACTCCCTAATCATGCATTTTGAGGGACAAAAGAGAGTTTACAGCCAAGACATCTGCTTGCGCCGTAAACTCCTCAAACATGGGGGATAAACTCATTTTTACATGTTAGAATGCCTTGAAACTTAACCAATAGCCTTGTGGTAAATCCTAGAACCATCTAAAAATAGTTTGGGGACCTTAAACACATCAAACACCCTCTTAATAAGAGTTTACAGCCATAGAACATGCTCATGGGCCGTAAACATCTAAAAGTATGATAAATGGTGCCCTAAATTCATAACAAGGTTTGGAAAATTAACTACAATCACATATGATTGTTCCTTGTGCCTCAAATGAATTATTCTTGACCATGGGTGAGTTTACGGCCGTAAGCTACAATTTTACAGCCATGAACTCCCTTCTAAATGGTATAAGTTCCATTAATCCTTTCCAAGGCATTTTAGAAATCCATTCCAACAATCCCCATGTCCAAACAAGCCATGAAACACTCAAAATCACACCAACATGAGTTTACAACCATAAACTCATGTATGTGTGTGTTTTGTGGCTGTAAACTCCCTTAAATGTTTACTCATGGGGAGTAACCTCAAATCCCAACTCCCTGGTGCCATTACATGTCCGAAGATGTCACCCGGGTCACTCCAAACGCTCGTTTTGAGGTGTTTAACCTCGTTGGAGTGTGATGTTCCGTGTAATTAGTCATTGTAAATCTAATTAGATATATATTGTCACACCCTTAAACCAGAACGGTGGAAACATTCGGGGGTGTAGGACCTCATGTTCAGTATCATAACAGTTCATAGAAAGGAAAGTACACACCACCATATATATTAAAGTTTCCAAAATGTTTACATAATTGTATTCATTACATGTTCAAAAGTTATATACATAAACATCTTTCAGAAGAAGTAATTAACTTTAGTACGTTAATCCCCAAAAGTTGATTTCCAAACCTGCTTAGCGGTTCCCTGAGAATACAAGTTATTTCAAAGAGAAAGTGTCAACAATTAAGTTGGTGAGTTTGTAAGTGGTTTAGAAAAATTGAATGCCATTCCAAAATGGGTGTATGTTTTCCAAGAAAATCCCTTATTTTCTTATAAAAGTATGAAACGCATATGAATATTCGTATTATAAGTTGTAAATAAATGCACCAGGAAAATCCCTTATTTTCCTATTAGTTGTTTGGTTTGTATACAAGAAAAACCCATATTTTCCTAGCATAACTGGTAGTCTCTAAGACCGAAAATCGTAAGCAACCGACGTTCTTAAAAGTTGTGTCATAGTTTTATATAATAAAGCTATACGAAGATCGCATTTGTTAGATGAAGAATAGTTATAATAGCTACTCGTTCACAAAAGCATAATACCATAATAATTGTATATCCGATGAGTTTTATAACCATACTAAACATAATATGCCTGTAGCGACGTTCTTCAGGCATCGCAGTGTTATGACAACTGTCACCCCAAAGGATGACCTGTAGCTAACAGTCAGGGCGCGGGATCATGACTTCCCGTATAGATCTATACACATTTGACACGTTCTCCTAACGGGAGACTCTGGTTATAGACAGGACTTGTGGCATTACTTTCTAATAAGAAAGTAGTGTTTGATGATATACACGTCTCATGGATTCTCAACTAAGTCTGTATTAAAGTGATAGTTTTGTATGCAATGTTTATCCTTTTTTCACAATGTTTGACAAAGCATAAATCATAAGTTTTTAGAATGTATAAAACTACTTAGCAATGAAAGGTACTTTGAAATCACTATATACTTTGTATAAGTCTAATGCATGCAAAGTATGACAAGAGTTTTCCATAGTAGTAAGGAATTACAAGTGATTTATTCGATAAAAACAAGTGAAGTGAAACTTTATAAAATACACGATAATAACCGTATTTTTACTTGTATTCCCCCCCCCCCTTATAGAGTATAAAAGCATTTAAAATGTATTTAAAGTGTCTTTGAAAGGGGTATGAACTCACTTGATTGATTGAAGAAGGTGTGACGAAAATCGAGCATAACTTTGGCTTGAAAAGGCGGATTTTCTCGGGATTTCTCTAGAGTAAAATCGACCTTTGGGACTTGCACAAAATGACCAGGGCTTCGGGGTAGTGCGAGCATGGAAAACGAGGCAAAACGCAAGAAAAGTGAGAGAGAATGAGCAATTTTTCCGGGAACCCTAGCATCCCTTTTATAGGAGGCTGGAACCGCCTCGGTACGCGGGGCGTACGCGTACATCACGCATGACCGAGTCCTCGACTGCCTCGGACTTCGGATGGGACGGGGGGAGGGGGGGTAGGCTCACATAGGGACGACGTGGACGATCCGAGGCCAAGGCCTTGAGTACGTTGGACGTACTCGTGTACGCAGGGCGTACTTGCGTGACTCAGACTTCGGATAATACCGAAGTTTTTAATAAAAATATATATTAATTATTTATCAAACTTCGAAAATTCATATGTCCTTCATACGAAATCCATTTTCGACGTTCTTTATATGCACGTGTAGCTGAAAATGTTATCTACAACTCTCGTTTAGACTTCATTGGCAAAATTTGAATTTATTTTTAATTATTTATTTTTAAAGGGTCGGGACACGAAAAGTCCGTTAAAAATCCATAACTTCTTCATCCGATGTCCGTTTTCGTCAGACTTTTCGCCATTGCGCTACTAATGTTGAGACCTTAGATTCTCATTTAGGTTGTTTTGGTCAAAAGTATCTCGAGCTCTATTTCGAGTTTTTAGTTGTTTACTGCTATACCCGAATCATGGAAAAATCATAACTTCCTCATACGAAGTCAGATTTTGATGTTCTTTTTATGTACACTCACGGTTTGAGGTTTTCTATAACTTTCATTTAGATACTTAATGCTTAAAAATATCGTATTGACACTTCGCATTTTTCGTTTAATCGGTGTTGTCGGTTTTGTCGGAAATCTTAGAATGGTCATAATTTCTTTGTTATAACTCGGATTTTTGTGTTATTTATATGTTTGGAAAACTTAAGACGATATTTACTACATAGCGTACTCCAAACAGAGCTTTTGAATACTTCATTTTTCAATGATATTCTAATCCCTTTTTCAAAGAGGTTACAAGACTCGATCTTTGATGACCTGAAATGACGGGTTGTTCCATATAATTAGTGTTTAACCTCGTTGGAGTGTGATGTTCCATATAATTAGTCATTATAAATATAATTACATATATATGGACATTATTACATTTTACATAGGGACATCGCGAGTAATCAAGCCCCAAACCAACATCTAGTGTCCGAAACCGTTGCATTTCCGAGTCTAGTGAGTTCATACCCCTACCCTTTTTCACCGTTTTCACTGTTATCAGGGGGAACACAAGCAAAGTATAAGGGATTACTTGTACTCAAAACATGTTTTCAAATGTGTGTTTCACATTATTATATGCTTTTAACACTGATTACTACAACTGATAACCGTTTGAACATGCCGATCACGTAACATATATTTGTGAAATGGATTTTATACTGTTATGTTTTACATATATTTCACAAATGGCTTTCTACATTTTATCAGTTAAACGCATGTCATCAGAACATTTGAACAATAAAACCTATACATTGTTTTGTCCTCGGTAACACTTCACATAAATACGCGAGTGGAAGACTATCATATTATTACTAGTAAATTTGTTAATCCTGTAAGATTGGAGACACGTCCTCGGTGAAAACTCCGCAGAGATACGCTAGTGGAGGACTACACCCGTAACCAGAATCTCTAGGATTTAGAGAGCGTGACTTGAGTGTATAGATATATACGGGGCTGACTACGGCACACCTGGTTGCTAGCTACAGCCGAACCGAAATGGTTCAAGGGTGATGAAAGTCATAAGTATGTGGACTACTTATTGCCACAGGTTTAATCCATTGTATTGTTATGGAACTCGCAATTAGGATAACAGAGATTTACTTAATGTAATAATGAACAACTTTATACAATTCACAAGATAACCATGTTTCGATATACATTATTCACATTGGTAGTCATCATTCAGGAAAGTATGGGACTTTCGTTGGAAACTTAGCACATAACCAGGTCTAACAGGAATACATCTTTTATATATGGTATCAAACATTCAGGAAAGTATGGGACATTCTTGGGGAAACGTTTACATAACCAGAAAGAATAACAAACCTGATAATTTTACATCTTTCACAATTGGTAACAAAATCAGGAAAGTAAGGGACTTTCCTGGGAATACATTGGTACATAACCAGAACAGTATGTCAAACCAGATAACCTAACTATACATTTTCACAAAAGTAAACATGTTTTCAGTGGATAATTCTACTTTACATGGTGACAAACGACAACAAACCTTATTAAGAAAATATGGGATTTTCTTGGTGTGCGTAACATTTCAGAAACAAAAAGGAAACTTGAACATTTTCAGAAACAAAAACCGCTTATGAACTCACCAGAGTTATGCTGGTTTTCAAACTACTTGTGCTCTCAGGTCAGCGTTAGAATAGGTACCCGAAGATCCTTTTGTCAGAAGACAGAGTTCTCAGAACACCCGTGTTCATATATATACTATGTATCACAACTATACAACTTTACTTTTGAAACAACTGTAAAACTTTTCTTTATGTAATGTAATGGTTGTCTTACTTTACTTACTATGTGCATTGGATTTGATACTTAACATAGAGTCAACCCCGGAAATGTTTCTGCCTTCGGTTTTCGGGGTGTGACAGATTGGTATCAGAGCCCTTGCTTATAGTGAATGAAGTATACCAAACCTTACATGGTATAAAACTATAAAAATTAAAGGGCCTAAGTGCTCTGAATTAAAAGTATCTTCAAACTACAAGTATTTTCAAAAGTATACAAGTATACCGAACCGTCGTGATACGTAACTACAAGTAGAACAGAACATAAGTAATTGGGTGTTGTGTACTACGGTTAAACCTGGGCAGTTATGTAGTCATATCTAGGGTCAATATAGCCTGGCCAACTATATTCATTCGAGACACGGCCAACATGTGCTTGGGAATGACTCTGGTGTGCAGCATGCCTAAAACTTACCCTAATATCCCAAACATCGAACCATTGTCGTAATCAATTCATGAAATATTATGGGAGTATTTCTCGAGCCAATCCCCTATAGAAATCCTCATCAGAGAGGTGTTCTGTGATCATTCTTAGCGATAAATTATCTGTTTTGATAACTCTTTCCTGCTTTATCGCTTATTCGGAACGTATAACTGCCATATCTATCGATTCAATGTAGAGGACTTACCATCCTCTCTCTTTCTTGATCTAATTAGATCAAGATACTTCCTAGAAAGAGACCCAACTCAAAGAACAACAACAATCCTTTTTCGCCACCACCTCCTCCTCAATTTGATCTTGCATCGCTTCAAACAGTTCTTACTGCTGCAATGGTGGCAGCCATGTCAAAAATGAACTCTGGTGGTTCAAGGAGTGGTCCCCAGCCCCAGAACCCCGAAGAGAGTCAGGGACTCCGAAAGGATGGTTCCTATAAGGATTTCATGAACGCGAAACCTACATCATTCAATGCCACTGGAGGTGTCATTTCCTTGTCCCGATGGTTTGAGAAAATCGAATCCATCTTCGAAATATGTTCTTGTGCAGAATCTGATAAGGTCAAGTTCGAAGCTTGTACCTTCATTGATAAAGCCTTGACTTGGTGGAATGGCCGAGTCAAATCTCTGACCCTACCTGTAGCCAATGCCATGGGCTGGTAAGCCATGAAAGAACTCCTTAGTGCCGAGTACTGCCCCCGTGGTGAAATGCAGAAACTAGAGCACGAGCTCTAGAACCTGAAGATGAAAGATTCTGACATTGCTGCATACACATCCCAATTCGATGATCTCGCACTTCTCTGCCCGGGATTAGTCACTCCTGAAAGCAAAAAGATCGAAAGGTTCATTTGGGGGTTAACCGAACCGACAAAGGGTCATGTCTTGTCTACCCGTCCTGATACCTATGATAGTGCCAGGACTTTAGCCCTAATGCTGATTGATAACAACGATGATGTTGAGGAAACCACTACCACTCCTGAGCCGACTCAAAGGAATGGTGAAAAGAGATCTTCCAAGGATCTTCCAAGAAGAAGGGTCAATCTTCCCAAGGATCTTCCAAGAAGAAGGGTCAATCTTCCCAAGGATCTTCCAAGAAACTACAGACTGTAGCAGTCCAAGCTGCTACTACCCCCGTTGCTGCTGCTTTTGTTGTGCGATCCACCGCTCCAACTCCTACCAGTAGATATGCTGGTAATCTTCCCCTGTGTGACAAGTGCAAATACCATCACAATCCTAGCCCCTTCTGAGAACTATCCTGTACCAACTGTGGTAAGAAGGGGCACACAGTTCGATTCTGCAAAACTCCGGCCCAATCGGCCAACCAATCATCTGGAGCAAGCGTTAGTCAAGCTTGCTACAACTATCGAGAGGTTGGGCACTTTAAAAGGGACTTCCCCAAGAAGTTAACAACTGATAACACCGGAAGGGTTTTAACCATGGGACAGGAGGAAGCAGTCGCCGATCTCACTGTTGTTTCGGGTACGTTCCTTCTCGACAACTCATATGCTAGTATTCGTTTCGATTCGGGTGTTGGAAGGAGTTTTGTTTGTCATGCGTTCAAACATAACATAAAACGTAATCCCCAACCACTAACTGAAACGTTAACCGTCGAGATGGCTAACGGTGAGAAAGAAAGCGCTACCGATGTATTCATAGGTTGTACACTTACCCTAAATGATCAGTCATTTCCTATAGATCTCATGCCAGTTTCCATTAAGAGCTTTGACGTTATCATTGGCATGCATTGATTGAGTCCCAATCATGCTGATATCCTTTGTTACGAAAAATCCATCTGTCTCAACCTTCCTTCGAGTCAGACTCTCGTAATCTATGGCGATAAACATAGTTCCAATCTTCGTATTTTTTCCTGCATCAAAGCTCGAAAGCTCCTACGAAAGGAGTGCATTGCATTCTTATCCCATGTGATCAACGAGAGACAGGAAGTTAAAGACCTTGTGAGCATCCCTGAAGTCTATAACATTCCTGATGTGTTTCCCGAAGAGCTTCCAGGAATTCCTCCTAAGCGTCAGGTCGAGTTCCGTATTGACCTAATTCCAAGAGCTACTCCCATAACGAAGTCTCCATATCGCTTAGATCCATAAGTAATGCAGGAGTTATCCAATCAACTCAATGAGTTGCTCAGTAAAGGATTCATTAGACTGAGTTGCTCACCTTGGGTAGCTCCGGTATTGTTTGTCAAGAAGACGGAGGGATCCTTTCGGATGTGTATCGACTACCGTGAGCTGAACAAGTTGACTGTTAAGTACCGATATCCTCTTCCACGAATAGATGACCTCTTTGATCAACTCCAGGGAGCCAGTTACTTCTCAAAAATAGACCTTCAGTCAGGGAACCATCAGTTATGAGTTCAGGAGAGTGATGTTTCCAAAATAGCTTTCAGGACTTGGTATGGACACCAGGAATTCGTAGTGATGCCCTTCGGTCTAACCAATGCACCGGCTGTGTTCATGGTTCTGATGAACCGGGTGTGTCGTCCCTTCCTAGAGAAGTTTGTCATCGTGCTCATTGACGACATCCTCATCTACTCCCGAAGAGAAGAAGACAACAAACAACACTTGGGTTAGTGTTGGAGACCCTTAGATCCGAGAAGCTATACGAAAAATTTTCTAAGTGTGAAATGTGGATACGGAAGGTAACTTTCCTCGTCACATGGTAAGCGAGGAGGGTATTCACGTGGATCCTTCCATGATTAAAGCGATAGAGAATTGGTCGGCACCGAAGACACCCACAGAAATCCGTTAATTCTTGGGTCTCGCTGGCTATTATCAAAGATTCATCCAGAATTTTTCCAAAATCGCCAAACCCTTAACCACTCTAACACAAAAAAGTGTACCCTTATGTTGGAGTGATAAACAAGAAACCGCATTCCAAGTGTTGAATAGAGCCTTATGCAGCGCGCCTGTTCTGTCCCTACCCGAAGGGATAGAGGACTTCGTTGTCTACTGCAATGCGTCTAATCAAGGTTTAGGTTGTGTGCTTATGCAAAGAGGAAAAGTGACTGCTTACGCCTCAAGGAAGCTGAAAGCACACGAGGTCAACTATACCACACATGACTTGGAACTAGGAGCTGTAGTCTTTGCATTGAAGATTTGGAGGCATTATCTCTACAGAACCAAGTGCATGATCTTCACTGATCACAAGAACCTGCAGCACATCTTTAATCAGAAACACTTGAACATGAGGCAACGAAGATGGGTAGAACTATATTCATTCGAGACACGGCCAACATGTGCTTGGGAGTGACTATGGTGTGCAGCATGCCTAAAACTTACCCTAATATCCCAAACATCGAACCATTGTCGTAATCAATTCATGAAATATTATGGGAGTATTTGTCAAGCCAATCCCGTGTAGAAATCCTCATCAGAGAGGTGTTCTGTGATCATTCTTAGCGATTAATTATCTGTTTTGATAACTCTTTCATGCTTTATCGCATATTCGGAACATATAACTACCATATCTATCGATTCAATGTAGAGGACTTACCATCCTCTCTCTTTCTTGATCTTATTGGATCAAGATGCTTCCCAGAAAGAGACCCAACTCAAAGAACAACAACAATCCTTCTTCGCCACCACCTCCTCCTCAGTTTGATCTTGCATCGCTTCAAACAGTTCTTACTGCTTCAATGGTGGCTGCCATGTCACAAATAAACTCTGGTGGTTCAGGGAGTGCTCCCCAGCCCCAGAACTCCGATGACAGTTAGGGACTCCGAAAGGATGGTTCCTATAAGGATTTCATGAACGTGAAACCTACATCATTCAATGGCACTGGAGGTTTCATTTCCTTGTCCCGATGGTTCGAGAAAATCGAATCCATCTTCGAAATATGTGCTTGTGCGGAATCTGATAAGGTCAAGTTCGAAACCTTTACCTTCGTTGATAAAGCCTTGACTTGGTGGAATGGCCAAGTTAAATATCTGACCCTACTTGTAGCCAATGCCATGGGCTGGTAAACCATGAAAGAACTCTTCATTGACGAGTACTGCCCCCATGGTGAAATGTAGAAACTAGAGCACGAGCTCTGGAACCTGAAGATGAAAGGTTCCGACATTGCTGCGTAAACTTCCCGATTCGATGATCTCGCACTTCTCTGCCCGCGATTAGTCACTCCTGAAAGCAAAAAGATCGAAAGGTTCATTTGGGGGTTAACCCAACCGACAGAGGTTCACATCTTGTCTGCCCATCCGGATACCTATGATAGTGCCAAGACTTTAGCCCAAACCCTGATTGATCACAGCGATGATGTTGAGGAAACCACTACCACTCCTGAGCCGACTCAAAGGAGTGGTGAAAAGAGAAAGTTCTGGAAGAAGAAGAAGGGTCAATCTTCCCAAGGATCTTCAAAGAAACAGCAGACTGTAGCAGTCCATACTGCTACTACCCCCGTTGCTACTGCTTCTGTTGCGGGATCCACAACTCCAACTCTTACCAGTAGATATGCTGGTAATCTTCCCCTGTGTGACAAGTGCAAGTACCATCACAATCTTGGCCCCTGCTGAGAACTATCCTGTACCAACTGTGGTAAGAAGGGGCACACAATTCGATTCTGCAAAACTCCGGCCCAATCGGCCAACCAATCATCTGGAGCAGGCGTTAGTCAAGCTTGCTACAACTGTCGACAGGTTGGGAACTTTAAAAGGAACTTCCCGAAGAAGTTAACAACTGATAACACCGGAAGGGTTTTAACCGGGACGGGAGGAAGCAGTCGCCGATCCCACTGTTGTTTCGGGTACGTTCCTTCTCGACAACTCATATGCTAGTATTCTTTTCGATTCGGGTGCTGAAAGGAGTTTTGTTTGTCATGCATTCAAACATAACCTACAACGTAATCCCCAACCACTAACACAAACGTTTACCGTCAAGATGGCTAACGGTGAGAAAGAAAGCGCTAGCGATGTATTCATAGGTTGTACGCTTACCCTAAATGACAGTCATTTTTTATAGATCTCATGCCAGTTTCCATTAAGAGCTTTGATGTTATCATTGGCATGGATTGGTTGAGTCTCAATCATGTTGATATCCTTTGTTACGAAAAATCCATCCGTCTCAACCTTCCTTCGAGTAGATATGCTGGTAATCTTCCCCTGTGTGACAAGTGCAAATACCATCACAATCCTAGCCCCTTCTGAGAACTATCCTGTACCAACTGTGGTAAGAAGGGGCACACAGTTCGATTCTGCAAAACTCCGGCCCAATCGGCCAACCAATCATCTGGAGCAAGCGTTAGTCAAGCTTGCTACAACTATCGAGAGGTTGGGCACTTTAAAAGGGACTTCCCCAAGAAGTTAACAACTGATAACACCGGAAGGGTTTTAACCATGGGACAGGAGGAAGCAGTCGCCGATCTCACTGTTGTTTCGGGTACGTTCCTTCTCGACAACTCATATGCTAGTATTCGTTTCGATTCGGGTGTTGGAAGGAGTTTTGTTTGTCATGCGTTCAAACATAACATAAAACGTAATCCCCAACCACTAACTGAAACGTTAACCGTCGAGATGGCTAACGGTGAGAAAGAAAGCGCTACCGATGTATTCATAGGTTGTACACTTACCCTAAATGATCAGTCATTTCCTATAGATCTCATGCCAGTTTCCATTAAGAGCTTTGACGTTATCATTGGCATGCATTGATTGAGTCCCAATCATGCTGATATCCTTTGTTACGAAAAATCCATCTGTCTCAACCTTCCTTCGAGTCAGACTCTCGTAATCTATGGCAATAAACATAGTTCCAATCTTCGTATTGTTTACTGCATCAAAGCTCGAAAGCTCCTACGAAAGGAGTGAATTGCATTCCTATCACATGTGATTAACGAGAGACAGGAAGTTAAAGACCTTGCGAGCATCCCCGAAGTCTGTAACATTCCTGATGTTCTTCCCAAAGAGCTTCCAGGAATTCCTCCCGAGCGTCAGGTCGAGTTCCGTACTGACCTAATTCCTGGAGCTACTCCCGTAGCGAAGTCTCCATATCGCTTAGCTCCAGAAGAAATGCAGGAGTTATCCAATCAACTCAATGAGTAGGTCAGTAAAGGATTCATTAGACTGAGTTTCTCACCTTGGGTAGTTCCGGTATTGTTTCTCAAGAAGACGGATGGATCCTTTCGGATGTGTATCGACTACCGTGAGCTGAACAAGTTGACTGTTAAGAACCTATATCCTCTTCCACGAATAGATGACCTCTTCGATCAACTCCAGGGATCCATTTACTTCTCAAAAATAGACCTTCAGTCAGGGAACCATCAGTTACGAGTTCAGGAGAGTGATGTTTCCAAAATAGCTTTCAGGACTTGGTATGGACACCACGAATTCGTAGTGATGCCCTTCGGTCTAACCAATGCACAGGCTGTGTTCATGGAATCGATGAACCGGGTGTGTCGTCCCTTCCTAGAGAAGTTCGTCATCGTGCTCATTGACGAAATCATCATCTACTCCCGAAGAGAAGAAGACAACAAACAACACTTGGGTTAGTGTTGGAGACCCTTAGATCTGAGAAGCTATATGCAAAATTTTCCAAGTGTGAAATGTGGATACGGAAGGTAACTTTCCTCGTCACATGGTAAGCGAGGAGGGTATTCATGTGGATCCTTCCAAGATTAAAGCGATAGAGAATTGGTCGGCACCGAAGACACCCACAGAAATCCGTCAATTCTTGGGTCTCGCTGGCTATTATCGAAGATTCATCCATAATTTTTCCAAAATTGCCAAACCCTTAACCACCCTAACACAAAAACGTGTACCCTTATGTTGGAGTGATAAACAAGAAACCGCATTCCAAGCGTTGAATAGAGCCTTATGCAGCGCGCCTGTTCTGTCCCTACCCGAAGGGATAGAGGACTTCGTTGTCTACTGCGATGCGTCTAATCAATGTTTAGGTTGTGTGCATATGCAAAGAGGAAAAGTGACTGCTTATGCCTCATGGCAGCTGAAAGCACACGAGGTCAACTATACCACACATGACTTGGAACTAGGAGCTGTAGTCTTTGCATTGAAGATTTGGAGGCATTATCTCTACGGAACCAAGTGCATGATCTTCACTGATCACAAGAACCTGCAGCACATCTTTGATCAGAAACACTTTAACATGAGGCAACGACGATGGGTAGAACTATATTCATTCGAGTCACGGCCAACATGTGCTTGGGAGTGACTGTGGTGTGCAGCATGCCTAAAACTTACCCTAATATCCCAAACATCAAACCATTGTCGTAATCAATTCATGAAATACTATGGGAATATTTGTCAAGCCAATCCCGTGTAGAAATCCTCATCAGAGAGGTGTTCTGTGATCATTCTTAGCGACAAATTATCTGTTTTGATAACTCTTTCATGCTTTATCGCATATTCGGAACATATAACTACCATGTCTATCGATTCAATGTAGAGGACTTACCATCCTCTCTCTTTCTTGATCTTATTGGATCAAGATGCTTCCCAGAAAGAGACCCAACTCAAAGAACAACAACAATCCTTCTTCGCCACCACCTCCTCCTCAGTTTGATCTTGCATCGCTTCAAACAGTTCTTACTGCTTCAATGGTGGCAACCATGTCACAAATGAACTATGGTGTTTCAGGGAGTGGTCCCCAGCCCCAGAACTCCGAAGACAGTTAGGGACTCCGAAAGGATGGTTCCTATAAGGATTTCATGAACGCAAAACCTACATCATTCAATGGCACTGGAGGTTTCATTTCCTTGTCCCGATGGTTCGAGAAAATCGAATCCATCTTCGAAATATGTGCTTGTGCGGAATCTGATAAGGTCAAGTTCGCAACCTCTACCTTCATTGATAAAGCCTTGACTTGGTGGAATAGCCGAGTTAAATATCTGACCCTACCTGTAGCCAATGCCATGGGCTGGTAAGCCATGAAAGAACTCTTCATTGCCGAGTACTGCCCCCATGGTGAAATGCAGAAACTAGAGCACGAGCTCTGGAACCTGAAAATGAAAGGTTCCGACATTGCTGCATAAACTTCCCGATTCGATGATCTCGCACTTCTCTGCCCGCGATTAGTCACTCCTGAAAGCAAAAAGATCGAAAGGTTCATTTGGGGGTTAACCCAACCGACAAAGGTTCATGTCTTGTCTGCCCGTCCGGATACCTATGATAGTGCCAAGACTTTAGCCCAAACCCTGATTGATCACAGCGATGATGTTGAGGAAACCACTACCACTCCTGAGCCGACTCAAAGGAGTGGTGAAAAGAGAAAGTTCTGGAAGAAGAAGAAGGGTTAATCTTCCCAAGGATCTTCCAAGAAACAGTAGACTGTAGCAGTACATGCTGCTACTACCCCCGTTGCTGCTGCTTCTGTTGTGGGATCCACAACTCCAACTCTTACCAGTAGATATGCTGGTAATCTTCCCTTGTGTGAAAAGTGCAAATACTATAACAATCCTGGACCCTGCTGAGAACTATCCTATACCAATTGTGGTAAGAAGGCGCACACAATTCGATTCTGCAAAACTCCGGTCCAATCGGCCAACCAATCATCTGGAGCAGGCGTTAGTCAAGCTTGCTATAACTGTCGAGAGGTTGGGAACTTTAAAAGGAACTTCCCGAAGAAGTTAACAACTGATAACACCAGAAGGGTTTTAACCATGGGACGGGAGGAAGTAGTCGCCGATCCCACTGTTGTTTCGGGTACGTTCCTTCTCGACAACTCATATGCTAGTATTCTTTTCGATTCGGGTGCTGAAAGGAGTATTGTTTGTCATGCATTCAAACATAACCTAAAACGTAATCCCCAACCACTAACTGAAACATTTACCATCGAGATGGCTAACGGTGAGAAAGAAAGCGCTAGCGATGTATTCATAGGTTGTACGCTTACCCTAAATGATCAGTCATTTTTTATAGATCTCATGCCAGTTTCCATTAAGAGCTTTGATGTTATCATTGGCATGGATTGGTTGAGTCTCAATCATGCTAATATCCTTTGTTACGAAAATCCATCCGTCTCAACCTTCCTTCGAGTCAGACTCTCGTAATATATGGCGATAAACATAGTTCCAATCTTCGTATCATTTCCTGCATCAAAGCTCGAAAGCTCCTACGAAAGGAGTGCATTGCATTCTTAGCCCATTTGATCAATGAGAGACAGGAAGTTAAACACCTCGCGAGCATCCCCGAAGTCTATAACTTTCCTGATGTGTTTCCCAAAGAGCTTCCAGGAATTCCTCCCGAGCGTCAGGTCGAGTTCCGTATTGACCTAATTCCTGGAGCTACTCCCGTAGCGAAGTCTCTGTATCGCTTAGCTCCAGAAGAAATGCATGAGTTATCCAATCAACTCAATGAGTTGCTCAGTAAAGGATTCATTAGACTGAGTTGCTCACCTTGGATAGCTCCGGTATTTATTGTCAAGAAGAAAGATGGATCCTTTCGGATGTGTATCGACTACCGTGAGCTGAACAAGTAGACTGTTAAGAACCGATATCCTCTTCCGCGAATATATCACCTCTTCGATCAACTCCAGGGAGCCAGTTACTTCTCAAAAATAGACCTTCGGTAAGGGTACCATCAGTTACGAGTTCAGGAGAGTGATGTTTCCAAAACAGCTTTCAGGACTCGGTATGGACACTACGAATTCGTAGTGATGCCCTTCGGCTAACCAATGTACAAGTTGTGTTCATGTATCTGATGAACCGGCTGTGTTGTCCCTTCCTAGAGAACTTCGTCATCGTGCTCATTGACGACATCCTCATATACTCCCAAAGAGAAGAAGACCACAAACAACACTTGAGGTTAGTGTTGGAGACCCTTACATCCGAGAAGCTATACACAAAATTTTCCATGTGTGAAATCTGGATACGGAAGGTAACATTCCTCGGTCACATGGTAAGCGAGGAGGGTATTCACGTGGATCCTTCCAAGATTAAAGAGATAGAGAATTGGTCGGCACCGAAGACACCCATAGAAATCCGTCAATTCTTGGGTCTCGCTGGCTATTATCGAAGATTCATCCAGAATTTTTCCAAAATCGCCAAACCCTTAACCACTATAACACAGAAAAGTGTACCCTTATGCTGGAGTGATAAACAAGAAACCGCATTCCAAGCGTTGAAGAGAACCTTATGTAACACACCTGTTCTGTACCTACCCGAAGGGATAGAGGACTTCGTTGTCTATTGCGATGCGTCTAATCAAGGTTTAGGCTGTGTGCTTATGCAAAAAGGAAAAGTGACTGCTTATGCCTCAAGGCAGCTGAAAGCACACGAGGTCAACTATACCACACATGACTTGGAACTACGAGTTGTAGTCTTTGCATTGAAGATTTGGAGGCATTATCTATACGGAACCAAGTGCACGAACTTCACTGATCACAAGAGCCTGCAACACATCTTTGATCAGAAAGACTTGAACATGAGGCAACGACGATGGGTAGAACTACTCAGTGATTATGAGTGTGAAATACGTTACCATCCGGGCAAGGCCAATGTGGTAGCAGATGCCCTTAGCCAAAAGGAAAGTGCAGACCACAAAGTGAAGAACCAGACGATGACTATCCATTCCAACTTACCCATGCAAATTCGAGAAGCCCAGTTAGAAGCCCTCAAACCTGAGAATGTGTTGATCGAAACCTTGAGAGGAATGGAAAAGAAAATTAAGCTCAGAGGTGATGGAGTATATTGTTTCATGGATCGGATCTGGATTCCAAAGTACGGGGGATTCATGGAAATTGTCATGGAGGAAACACACAAAACCAAATAATCAGTTCACCCGGGTTCTGACAAGATGTACCTGGATATCAAGAAACAATATTGGTGGCCAAACATGAAAGATGAGATAGCTACGTTTGTGGGCAAGTGTCTGACTTCCGCCAAAGTCAATGTTGAGCACCAGAAACCCTCGGGCCTGCTCCAACAACCCGAGATCCCCGAATGAAATAGGAGATGATTACCATGGATTTCATCACCAAACTACCCAAGTGTCCTAGTGGTTACGATACCATTTGGGTTATTGTCGATCGTTTAACAAAATCCGCTCACTTCATTCCGATCAAAGAATCATACAAAATGGAAAGACTCGCGCGAATCTACATCCAGGAGGTAGTTTGACTGCACGGTATACCTACATCCATTATCTCGGATCAAGATAGCAGGTTTACCTCCAGATTGTGCTAGTCCCTTCAGAAAGCCCTTGGAACCAAAATCGATATGAGCACGGCGTATCATCCTCAGACCAATGGACAAAGTGAGAGAACAATCCAAACCCTATAGGACATGCTTAGGGGATGTGTCATTGACTTTGGAAAGTCATGGAACACACATCTATCTTTGATCGAATTCTCATACAACAACAGTTACCACACCAGCATTAGGGTTGCTCCGTTTGAAGCCCTATACGGTCGTAAGTGCAGATCCCCTATGTGCTGGGCCGAGGTGGGAGATACACAATTAGCCAAGTGTTAAGTCCCCGACAGTGCTCTCACTGGTCCGGAAATCATCCGTGAAACCACCGAAAAGATCATCCAAATCCGAGACCAATTGAAAGCTTCACGAGATCGCCAAAAGAGTTATGCTGATAAGCGTCGGAAACCTTTAGAATTCCAGGTTGGAGACCGTGTTCTATTCAAAGTCTCGCCCTGGAAAGGCACTGTACGTTTTGGTAAACACGGAAAACTTAACCCTAGATACATTGGACCCTTCGAGATCCTCTCTAGGATCGGTCCGGTTTCCTATAAACTTCGTTTACCCCACGAACTCAGTAACATTCATCCTGTCTTCCATGTCTATACGATGAAACCCTAGTGATTCCCATAGACGAGATCGAGATCAATGAAAACCTCAACTTTGTGGAGGAACCGATCGAAATCATGGATCGAGAAGTCAAACGTACAAAGCAAAGTCATATCCTGTTAGTGAAGGTTCGTTGGAATGCCAAGTGGGGACCGGAATTCACTTGGGAGCAGGAGGACTTAATGAAACATAAGTATCCACAACTCTTTCCAGATCCATGATTTGTATCTTGTCTCGTGTTTTAACTTTGAATTTTGGGACGAAATTCCATCTAACGGGGGGATAATGTAACAACCCGAAATTTCCGTACCACTTCTTGTAACTGTTTTCGTAGTTCAGTTCAAGTAACCAATCGTCGTTTTCAAATCCAATTCCGATTTCGTCATTTAATTAAATCATTAATTTGTATTGATCTAAAATGACTTAATGGGTGTCTTAATACAATTAGAAATCATTTTAACATCCCATATTAGTGATCGGAATATTTCTAGAATCAATCACATCGGGTTACGGCAACTCAATCGGGTACAACCAAAAGCCTCGCCTAACGATGTTATCGGGTAGTATTCCACCGTGTCCAAAACTTAGACACTATATAAAGGGTTTTAAGCCTTCATTTGAAGCTTTTGGCTTCATCTCACTACTCTCTCTCTGACCTCTCCACTCACTCTAAATTAAAGTCCAAAATCAAAGATTTAAGGCTCCAAATCATAGAGGAAACCTTCCTATCTTGTTATTCAACCTCTTAGGCCTTCAAATCTGGGATTAAAATGAGATTTAGGACCTCGAACATGTGTTTATGGCCAAGGAGTATGCTTGGGCCGTAAACACAAAAAAATGGGGGTTTTGAGCCATTTAACCCTTCCAAATCATTATTGGGACTTAGATACCACTTTGAGGCTTACAAACCTAGACTTGGAACACCCTAAACATGGATTTTCAGGGAAAAAAGAGAGTTTACAGCCAATACATGTGCTTGGGCCGTAAACTCCTCAAACATGGGGGATAAACTCATTTTTACATGTTAGAATCCCTTGAAACTTAACCAATAGCCTTGTGGTAAATCCTAGAACCATCTAAAAATAGTTTGGGGACCTTAAACACATCAAATACCCTCTTAATCAGAGTTTACGACCATAGAACATGCTCCTGGGCCGTAAACTCCTACAAGTATGCTAAATGGTGCCCTAAATTCATAACAAGGCTTGGAAAATTAACTAGAATCACCTATGATTGTTCCTTGTGCCTCAAATGAATTATTCTTGACCATGGGTGAGTTTACGGCCGTAAACTCCAAGTTTACAGTCATGAACTCCCTTCTAGATGGTACAAGTTCCATTAATCCTTTCCAAGGCATTTTAGAAATCCATGTGTGTGTTTTGTGGCTGTAAACTCCCTTAAATGTTTACTCTTGAGGAGTAAACTCAAATCCCAAGTCCCTAGTGCCATTACACATCCACAGATGTCACCCGGGTCACTCCAAACGCCCGTTTTGAGGTGTTTAACCTCGTTGGAGTGTGATGTTCCATATAATTAGTCATTGTAAAAATAATTAGATATATATATGGACATTATTACATTTTACATAGGGACATCGCGAGTAATCAAGCCCCGAACAAACATCCGAGTCTAGTGAGTTCATACCCCTACCCTTTTTCACTGTTTTCACTGTTTTCAGGGGGGACACAAGCAAAGTACAAGGAATTACTTGTACTCAAAACATGTTTTCAAATGTGTGTTTCACATTATTATATGCTTTTAACACTAATTACTACAACTGATAACCGTTTGAACATGCCGATCACGTAACATATATTTGTGAAATGGATTTTAAACTGTTATGTTTTACATATATTTCACAAATGGCTTTCCACATTTTATCAGTTAAAAGCATGGCATCAGAACATTTGAACAATAAAACCTGTACACTATTTTGTCCTCGGTAACACTTCACATAAATACGCGAGTGGAGGACTATCATATTATTACTAGTAAATTTGTTAATACTGTAAGATTGGAGACACGTCCTTGGTGAACACTCCATAGAGATACGCAAGTGGAGGACTACTCCCGTAACCAGAATCTCTAGGATTTAGAGAGTGTGACTTGAGTGTATTGATCTATATGGGGCTGACTAGCCCACACCTGGCTGCTAGCTACAGCCGAACCGAAATGGTTCAAGGGTGACGAAAGTCATAAGTATGTGGAATACTTATTGCCACAGGTTTAGCCCATTGTATGGTTATGGAACTCGCAATTAGGATAACAGAGATTTACTTAATGTGATAATGAACAACTTTATACAATTCACAGGATAACCATGTTTCGATATAAATTATTGACATTGGTAATCAACATTGAGGAAAGTATGGGACTTTCCTAGGAAACTTAGTACATAACCAGGTCTGACAGGAATACATCTTTTACATATGGTATCAAACATTCAGGAAAGTATGGGACTTTCCTGGGGAAACGTTTACATAACCAGAAAGGATAACAAACCGGATAACTTTACATCTTTCACAATTGGTAACACAATCAGGAAAGTAAGGGACTTTCCTGGGAATACATTGGTACATAACCAGAATAGTATGTCAAACCAGATAACCTACCTGTACATTTTCACAAAAGTAAACATTTTTTCAATGTATAATTCTACTTTACATGTTGAAAAACGATAACAAACCTTATTAAGAAAATATGGGATTTTCTTGGTGTGCGTAACATTTTAGAAACAGAAAGGAAACTTGAAAATTTTCACAAACAAAACCCACTTATGAACTCACCAGCATTATGCTGATTTTCAAACCGCTTGTGTTCTCAGGTCAGCGTTAGAACAGGTACCCGAAGATCCTTTTTTCAGAAGACGGAGTTCTCAGAAGACCCGTTTCATTTTGTTCATATATATACTATGTATCACAACTGTACGACTTTACTTTTGAAACAACTGTAAAACTTTTCTTTATGTAATTTAATGGTTGTTTTACTTTACTTACTATGTGCATTGGAGTTGATACTTAACGTGGAGTCAACCCCGAAAATGTTTCCGCCTTCGGTTTTCGGGGTGTGACATGTATAATTAGTGAAAACATAGATCCAAGGTAGTTAAGGTTCTATGTGCACCGTAGGATGTTATAGTATACTAAAACCCTTGAGCTTCATCATGCCCTATAAAAACAACACCAATTCATCAAAATACTCACACCAACCTCAACTTTACCTTCATTTTCACCCAGGGCGCACTAAAGTCTGCCCTCGCCACATTATAGTTACCAAATGCCCCTTTTAGACCTTAATCTCTACCATTTATCAATCACATATAAATAATAAGTTATTTCATTCAAATAAAGGCATTTTAATCTATTTAATTTTTGTTATCTAATGCCTCCATTTCTATTATGAATCTCATCTTGCAATCTGCTTCTTACTGAGAGAATGTCGTGTATTTTCCATTGCCGATGTTGCTACATTTATTGTAAGAACCTATCACCTAACCCTTGCTCAAATCATCCTGGCTTTTTTTGTTTTTAGGAAATTCACTGAAAAAACCATTATATTTTCGGCACTATTGCAGTTTAACTACTTATACTAAAATTTTCTTCTATAATATGCATAAAAAGTTTAAATATTTCCTATAAAATAATAAACATCTAATTTAGTTATTATTACGTCTCGCAATGAATTCTAATAGTTGCAAGATAAGAAACTAGGATGTTGTAGTTTTCTTTAAGTTCAACGAGTACTTTAGAAATATTTTGTTTATCGTACTCTTTTCATCTTAAGTTCCATTTAAACTTTTATCAACTATCTCAAATACACCTGCATGCGAATAATCTGAAGTCCTTTATGCTTTTCTTTGTTCTTGAAACTAATTCATTAAGTCATTCATTAATGTGCATCTACATCATGTGACTGATATCTTTGGAAGAGAAACAATGGTTCACATTACAGGTATCATTATCAAAAACACAAAAAATTTCAACTTTTTGATATTCATTAATAAATTGTGGAATTCGGCTTCCTTTAAAGCTCTCCATTAAGCCAAATACTTTTGTAATAATTTTTTTTTTTTTTTTTTGTTACACAAGATGTCTCCTAAGATGCAAGGTTTTAGTATATTTTTTCTTTGATTTATTTATAAAGAAAATGAAATATGTAATGGGGTTCCATATTTTTTAGATAAAATTTAACATCACTGATGAAGAAGCAAATGAAAAAAATGCCTTGGAATTAGGGGTGGGTGACAATGGTATTGATGATACTATTGAACACAAACATGGAGTGGTGTGCATAATTTCTATTAATTATAATGATTTTGTTTTATATTAATTTTTATTTTATTTACTTTTTTGAATTTTATGTTTTAATTTTTTGTTAAATTTTCCGTTTAGTTCCATCACGTTATTAATAGAGCCATGCCTAGAAAAAAAAAACAAACCTAAACAGGCCCCACCTAAAAAAAAAACTAAACCAACAAGTTTTAGATGATGAAACTTGTGCTCTTGAGGTATTTGCAAAATACATATTTAGTCTTTATTCTTATCAAAATCACGGATTTGGTCCCTAACTTGAGAACTTTTTAATCCTTTTTTGTCACCGTATTTGTGTATGCCGTTAAATTATGCTAAATGACCATACTACCCTTATAGGTGGAGTTATCGAGTCTTTTGATGCTACACGTGACACTGAAACAAAGATGGTAGATATGTCAGCATTGAATCATCTAATGTCAACACATGTCTTTGCAACATGCTCAACAAATTTAGTGTTTGTATGATTAGGTCAGAAATAGCAACATATTTTACTCTTTGTACCAATATAGGCAATATACTCTGTTTTATTTCACTTATTTACCATAATAACAACTTACTTACATTCATTTACCTATAACTAATAGGATTATGTGATGAATAAAGTACAATGCTATATCTGCCCATATTTGATTGAGTGGTTTTATTTATTTGTTTGCTTGATTGTTTATTATTATAGGTGGTTGAAGTAACAAAGAATGTTAAGACAAACTCAAGCCGATACAGAGGAAAAACAATCGCAAAGTTTTGCTCTTACTTTTCATTGTTGTTATTATTTTTACTATTATTTTTGTTGACTGATGTAATTAATTAATAGCTAAATCAAGGGACTCATCATTTAACATAAAAATTATGTTTTTTTTTGCACTTTCAAGAGCGAAAAATGTAAACAGATGCCATTGTAGATAGCTTTAGGTTTGAGGATGCAAAAAATAGGAACAAACATACTTCTATTGATTTGTTTACTCTATGATTACAATTGCACCCAGTGACGACTATTTATGGTCATTAAATGGATAAATAGTGACGACCTTTTACGGTAACTAGATGTGTAAAACAAGGACCTCCTTTTATGGTCACTAAGTGCATAAAATAGCGACAAATTTCATTAATTAGTGACAACAATTAGTGACGAAATGGGTATATGATTACAATTGCACCTAGTGACGACTATTTATGGTCATTAAATGGATAAATAGTGATGACTTTTTAAGGTCACTAGATGTGTAAAACAAGGACCGCCTTTTATGGTCACTAATTGCATAAAATAGTGACGAATTTCATTAATTAGTGACAACATTTAGTGACGAAATGGGTCATGACAGATTTAGTGACCAATATACTTTAGTCAGTATTTAGTGACCATTTATATATTTGGTCACTAAATCAGTTTAGTGATGGACCTATAGTGGGGAAAAGTGACGACCAGATATTTGGTCACTAAATCATTTAGTGACGACTTCTTCTATTATTAGTGACGATTTCGCTTTCGTCATTAATTGACATTTTTTTTTGTAGTGTGTTTTTTTAAGACTAAAAGATGTTTGAAGATGTTAAAAGACTTTGGTCCACATCTGCGCTAGGAAGAGGACATCCATGACGTGCAAACCTTTTTACGTCTGTAGTCTTCAAAAAAAAAACAATCTGCGAAGGATAATGTTTGCATGACGTAGGCCTAGAAGAGGCCAAGAAGATCCATTGGCAGAAAACAAACATCACCATAGTCAATGTATATAACAATATTTATAATTGGTATAAAAATTTTAAAGTGGGAATTACATGTCCACAACAAAACTATGGTGTGTTTGAGATTATTATAGTAAAGATCATTAACTTCCAACAAAAACCAAAAATTTTAAAATCATAGGCAAAACAAAAGAAGGCATAATAATAAACAATTGGCAACAAGGAATAATAAATTAAACCTACTCATTTAAGACTTAGAAAATGGTATCAAGTTCTGTTGGAGCAAAACATACCAACACATTCAAAAACACAAAAAATTAAAATAGTTATTATATTTAGAGCTCTCGAGCAATATTTGCTGCCTGATTAATTAACATTATTCATTAGGAAATAAGATGACTAACATTGTTAGTTTCAAGCTCAAAAGGAAGAAACAAAACAAAATATTGTATAAAGAAAGTAGTTTCATTACTTACCTCTTCATAATGATTCATTCTTATTGCTTTCTTGGTCATTTTTATGAGATCAAAGATGATGAGCATCTCTAAAGACTCTTCTTTATTTCCATTAATTCTAACTTTAGAAGTTCAGATAGCAAAAAACCAAAAATTCAAACTTCCAAAGACTTGCAATAAATCTATTAAAAAACATTTGCAATAAAATTATTAAAAATCCTGTTAAATACCTACAGTTTCATAGTTTTTTGAACACGACCTTCCGACTTTCACAGTCATACCTTCAAGAACCCGTTTTTATTTATTAATTTCATGGGACCAAATAACCAGGCATTTAAATCGAACTAAACGGAAGAGATTTCAATTTTGGACAAGATTACGTATTAAAGGGATTTATTTATGTTAGAACATGAGGCGTATATAGGGGATTTAAACATAGCCACGAGCAAGGAAAAGTGCAGGTTATAAGATTCATAAGGGCAGTTTAGGTGATTGACATTGAAAAAATGATCCAGAAAATAGATTGAGGATTCTTAAGGGCAGTTTAAATCCCAACCATTTTATATCTCTAAGATATTTTATAATATTGTACAAATTTGGGATTCTTATACGAACACACCTCTGACCAATGCCATACTATTGTTTTTCGTTCGATGGATGATTTTGTTTTTCATGATCTCGCAAACTCAGTTATACTGGATCATACAAAATCGGTTAGTCACTTCAATGTTGTTATTTCCAGTTTTGTTGATTTACAATTAGGTTTTTTGTTATGTCCATTTTTCTTCCATTTGAATTTTGTTTCTTATTGTATCAAATAATTTGTTCACCCTAAGTTTTTTTCTTGGTGAATATAAAGAATGTAATGAATTAACATCAAAAAAGGTTTTCAGCTTGCAGATGATTTACTCCGATAGAACGTAAGATATTCCCTTTTATTTGGTATGTGTTATAGTTCTTAGCATAAAAATCTGTATGCATGTGTTTGCTTCTTATACATTTTCTATGCTTGTTAAGGTGGGTTTTTATATTATTATTTGAAGTATGTATTATTTTATCATAATTTTGTTTATCGTAGGAAACTCACTAAAGGTTACCTATTGATAAAAGACCATTATGCCCTTCAAAAAATATCCACTTTCTAGGCTCTGGACTTTTTAATTTCCATTTTACGCATCACCAATAGGTATCATTACAATAAAAGTTCCTATTAGCCCTAATAACCACAAAAAGACCATACCACACTCCTGACTTTTATTTCCCATGTAACCATTTTTAAACTCGACAAGTTTAAGCCTGATATCTTCAAGAATAAAAAGAACCACTTTATTTTGTCGTTAATTCATCTCTTGTAATGTTGATATTCATTTCCCTCATATTACAATTCCTTTGACATATTTCATTACAATTAAGTCTTATGACATGGTTGTGCTTTTTGTTAAGCATTTGTATATGCTCAATTAATTGAAAACTAGGTGTGAGACGTGTTACATGAGTTTTTAAAAACTAAATACAAAATTCTAAACATTAGAAAAGTATGAATTTATAAGAAAAGTGAGAAAAATATTGAATTAAAAAAATTAAATTGTTTTTTTTCTCTTTCGAATTTAAACAAATTATTTAGATAAATAAACAAAGAAAATTAATGAATCTTTAATTTGTTAATTTTGAAATTAAAAGGAAAGTCCATTAATGAAATTGATATGTATTTATTATTGAATATAAATACTATCTATAATTCAATAAAATGAAAAAACCATAAAATGACATGTGAAATAAAAATTAATTTAAAATAACCATAAGATTACATGTGGCAAAATAAATCAGAATGTGACATATGGCAAAAAGATCTATATTAATTAGGGAGGTTTCAAAAGAAATTTTCGGCTTCCAAGGTTAATATAACTTCCTATCAACTTCGTATTAACCATTTCATGGATCAGCTTCCTTGAATGCTTTTATAGAATCAACTAGTTTTTTCGATATTAAAATGCATCAGGTTCCTTGATTATTCCCAATTATAACAATGTATTTTCTATGTACAATGCTATCAATGCCATCACTTGGTTGTTAATCTTTTTTATTCCTGTCAAAAATCTTATTTTTTAAAATACTTTTTTTTATAAAATTGTTGTACATGGACCATTTCTTAAAACTTTCTCTTACATTGTTGTGTTGTATTTATTTATTTATTTATTTTTTGTCTGATGATATGTTTTACAATGAAACAAAAACTACCTACCACATGCCAAGACATAGTATAAATCAAGTATAATAAATAATTACCTTTCACTTTTTTGTAAAAAAATATAAGATGAATTTTAGTATTCTAGTTAAACCAAATAGCTAATACAACTAGAACACATTTAACCTATCAGTCGAGGTGATACAAATGTGTCATTCCATTAAAAAGGTTGAGGGTTCAAATCTAGTGATGGACAAATGGTGTTAGGCATTAAAAAAAACCTAACACAATTATATATAAATCATTCGTAAAAAAACATATATACATTGTACGGTTTCTTTATATCTAATAAATTGATTTGCAACTAAAACCATATAATAAATTGATTAGCTTTCTCATCCATTTTCCAACTTTCTACATGACTACAACTACACCTTTCTATTTTATGAAACTTAAAAATTCTTCTTTTTTAGCTCGTCGATTGAGAGATCGTCGTAACTTCACCTTTTATTAAGTATCATCTTCTGGACAGGTTGTTTAGTTTATCTCATTGTTTTTTTAGGAATTACACGGGAGAGACCAGCAAAGAATATGCATTTGAGATATTTTTTATATTTTTATTTTTTCGAATTTTTTAACTACTCAAATATTTGTTACTAGAACTTGTAAACTCAGTGAATTTTACGAATAAAAACACCCTTGTAAGCATTTATTGATAAGAGAAATAAACACGTAGTCATTAAACTTTTATTATAAATTATATAAGCTACAAATCTACAATAGAAAAAAAAAAAAGTGACATATATCATTTACCTCCAATGTAATCTAAAGTGCATCGCATCTCCACTTGAATTTTGATATTCAGCAACATAAAATCCATCGCGTTTTACGAACCAATAACATTTTTCCTCAGATGAATAGCAATAATTATTTACAATTTCTGAATCAAACAAGTCTAAGGTTTGAAACCTTGAACCCCACCAGAAGTAGGAATAAAAAAGAGTGGTCCCAGTAATTCTTTCACAAAAAGACCAACTGTAAGTTCCATTGAAATGAATGGTATGCCTCCCAAGATCATCATCTCTGGATTTGATATGAACAACAATATCATCAGAAATAGTATTTTTAACATAAATATGCCAATGTGGAGTAATACATGCATGAGTTATCAAAGTAACGGAGAATGATGAGATAGCAAAAATAAACAAGTTAAGTATTATAGAAGACCTCATGTTTCTTAAGAGTGTGTTCCTCTCTCAAGCATACAAGTTCTTTTAATTTAAATTATATTTGTGTTTCAGTGTTTAATGCTTAATATTAAATTGCATTAATTATAAGATTACTGTAACAGTCCATGATATCAAATTACATTAATTTACAGATATTATAATTATAAAGCTAATTAAGATTGATTTGTTTCTGTGTGTAATAAATGTAAGTTTTTATTAGTTCGTAATACCGATTTGTTTCAATGCTTCTTGAATTTTACTAGTTGTGTAGCCACACAATGGAGTAGTAAACAAAATAAGTTGATATGTTGTTAAAGTTAAGACATTTTATTTATCATGCTTCATCTTTGAAGTCTCGTAATGAATAATGATTGATGCATGAACCAATAATATTGACTCAACTTTTTGGGAGACTTCATTAATGTTTTAATTTTGTTAATCATAATGATTTTCCATACACAAAAATTGGGGTGCTAAGTAAACCTTCATCGATAAGACAATATGTGTGTATGTGGGATAAATGATAATGTGAATGGAATGACAGGTTATGTACTTATGTTAGGTTAATTCTTGTTTATAGCCGTTGGAGGCTCATTTGAATAAAGCTAATATGATCCTCTTAAGACCATGTGTTTAGGAGAATAAAGTGGCATCAGGCCACACCTGATGAAGGATCGGTTGATGCAAGTTTCACGGTAGAATTGTTAGTAGTTAGAAGTATATAATCTCACACACAAAAAGACCAGCAAATAAACTCTCCAAGCTAAGTGATTGTAGCAATGTTTTTGTGTACCTCGGCAATGAACTTGGGAGTAAGGCCTTTAGACTATACAGTCCAAGTGAGAAAATAAAATATGTAGCTATAGATGTTGTTTTTGATCACGTCACAAAGTGGAAACCCATGTGTTTGGTCAAGATTGGGTTAGGTTTCCAAATGAAACCCCATATGTTGAAAACGAAGAGAACCATGTGCAAGCCGAGGATGCAGATGCTCAAGATGGAGATAGAAGCCGTGACCACCCGAAATTTCCATTCTGTACAAAGTATCAAGTCAATAGAAGTCAGAACATTTACTATTAATTTTCATACTATTTGGGATAAGTTTGAACATTTTATGATTAACACTTTAGGAGATGCTAGGAGAGGGGATGCTCTAGGGTTTATTGTGCAACAATAACATTTCATACTACAAGAAATTGGAAATTTACAACCCAAACATGGAGTTTGTGGTCCTAAACCCCAAGGGGTATATATATGGTCCTTAGCTATATTTATTCATTTGTGCCATTTCCAACTAGACAAAAACCTAATTCTCTCTCAAGGATCTTCGACCTTTCATCCCAAATCATGAGTGCTTCTATCTAAGAGTATAATAGGGCTTGTTATACGTGTAATAACCAAGAAATAATAAGAAAGCAACAAGATCAAAGAGTTTATGGCCCAAGAACACCTTGGACCATAAACCCTTCTTTAAGGGCCAAAAGTGAGCCCTAGTCCCTTCCTTTCCTTGTAAAACTAGCCTAGACTCATACCATAATGTGTGTAGGACTTGAAAGCACAAAAATACCATGTCCATGAGATATTATGGCCGCAAAACCTAAGGGAATTGGTCTTAGGGACGTAATCTCCTCAAAGGAGGTAAATGTTGCCCTAATCTCTTCCAAGGACTAAACTATCTAGTAGAAATACTTCTAAGGGACATGTAAGGCTTAAAAACATCAAATGATCGAAGGATTAGGAGATTACATCCGTAAACTCAAGGGTTTACGACCGTAAACTCATTGTGTTATGGTCCTTGGGGAGTAAACTCAAGAAAGGGGTTCTTTAGAACCCTAAACCCAATAGCTTTGGCCTACAACAGTTAGATGCAATCCTTAGGACTTATAACAATTCTATAAGGTGTTTAACATGTTGTAGGATGTCTTAACATTGGCAATTAGCTATTTAAAGACTAATTGGATACATATATGTGTGATTATATGTTAACTAGGATCTTGAGTGTGTACAAGTCTTCACTTGACAATTAGCAATCCTACATCGTTCAGTTCATCCAAACCACCATAGTTAGTTCATTCATGAGTTTATACTAAATGCTATATGAAGAGATACACATACATGGACATTTGTACCTTGATACTATATGATGAGATACTATTACATATCATACGTGTAGTTTAGTTCTGTCTATCCTAGTACAAAAGGATATCATATGGAACTAACCATTCCGGCACCCACCTGTTAGCAACAGAGGTAATGAACATCTACGTATGCCTACTGTTAATACTTATGCTAGGGGTACCTTTATGGCACTAACCATTCCTACACCTTGCTGTTAGCTACAAAGGATAGTGAATATCTACGAAATTTCAAGGTTAATACTTTTCGGCAGTCGTGATGTCGTGTTTATCCTAATACGAAAGGATAATACTTATATGGCTATATTTTTCCTATTAACTTTATTTTGTAATACATTCACATAAACGATGAGGTAGACTATATATTGTTAATAGTATGCATAAAAAAGGAAAAACCATCTTTGTTACTTTCAAAAAATTCGGGTCTAGGTAGGAGACTACTTTTATACTAGTAGGAAATATGGGATTTTCTAGGGTTTTCATACTTATATCAAATGTTCATTCAAAGATTTACATGACATTCATAACAACTTTCCAAAACAGAGTAATGACACTTAAATACTTATGTATTCACCAGCTTTATGCTGATCTACTCTTTCAAAATAACTTGTATTCTCAGGTCACCAGTAGACAGGTACGATGACCAGGTTTTGAGAAGATGGAGCACAGACAAGACTCATCTTTTATTTTGGTTCATATTTTGGTGTCTTATTACAATGAAAGAACATACATGTATTAAAACTTTACTTTTAATGCAATGGATGATGTTGTTTCTAGTTTCCTACTTTACACTATTATGATATTTCACATGACGTCCTCCACCCCGGAATGTTTCCGCCGGTCTTGGTTTCAGGGTGTGACATATTGGTATCAGAGCATTGTTTATAGTGAATATAGTATATCAAACCTTAAAAGATATACTAACTATAAATACATTAGGATTAAAACACTCTAACTAAGAGTTTCTACTTTTAAATAATAAAATATTTAAGTAAGTATACGTGTCTGCATTCATAATAGAATTGGTGTCACAACGACAAGAACAAAAGTATTACGATTGTTGAATATCACAAGTAAGCCTGGGGATATATTGTCAGTCTTGGGAGTGGCATAGCCTGATCAACTATGCTGGTGCAAGGAGTGATTAGCATATGGCCAAGAATGGTTGTGATGTGGAAACAAGTCTAAAAACTTACCAACATAACTACTAAGAATACCAGGATGTCATAGACTTAGAATCTATGAAATCTTTGCCTTGTGTCCTATCCTCGTTGGGTTGGGGGCTTAGGGTTAGGTTCACTTATTCGAAGGTCTTTTCTATCCTAACTACATATAACTGGTATGCACTAAAAAAGTATTCAAGCAACTGATAAAGATCATCTTATAATTAATGAAAACCTCAACTTTGTGGAGGAACCGATCGAAATCATGGATCGAGAAGTCAAACGTACAAAGCAAAGTTGCATCCCGTTAGTGAAGGTTCGCTGGAATGCCAAGCGGGGACCAGAATTCACTTGGGAACGGGAAGATTCAATGAAACAGAAGTATCCACAACTCTTTCCAGATCCATGATTTGTATCTTGTCTTGTGTTTTAAACTTTGAATTTCGGGACGAAATTCCCTTTAACGGGGGGGGGGGGGGGGGGGGTAATGTAACAACCCGAAATTTCCATATCATTTCCTGTAACTCCCTCGTAGTACAATTCACGCAACCAATCGTTGTTTCCAAATTCGATTTCCAATATTCCGTTTAATTAAGTCATTAATTGGTATGTATTTAAAATGACTTAATGGGTGTCTTAATAGATTTAGAAATCATTTTAACACCCAACTTTAGTGATCGGAATATTTCTAGAAATTACAGTATCGGGTTATGGCAAACTAATCGGGTACGACCAAAAGCCTCGTGTAACGCCGGTATCGGGTAGAATTCCACCGTGTCCAAAACTTAGACACTATATAAAGTGTTTTAGGACTCCATTTGAAGCCTTTGGCTATTTTCTTATAGAACACTCCCAACCTCTCTCCTCATCCATAATCAAAGGTCCAAAACAAAGATTTAAGGCTTCCAATCAAAGAGGTAACACCCCTAACTTGTTATTCAACCTCTTTAGCCTTCAAATTGATGTTTAAATTATGTTTTGGGACCAAGAACATGAGTTTACGGCCAAGGATCATGCTTGGGCCATAAACTCCTCAAAATGGGGTTTTTGAGCCAAATTACCCTTCCAAATCATAGTTGGGACTTAGATATGACCTTAAGGCTTGCTAATTGGGACTTGAAACATCTAAAACATGAATTATATGGGACAAACAAGAGTTTATGGCCAAGGCATGTGCTTGGGCCGTAAACTCCATTAAATTGGGGATTAAGTGCCTTTAAACATGTCAAAATGCCTTGAAACTCAACCAATGCCCTTGTGGTAAAATCTAGATACATCTAAAAATAGTTTAAAGGTTTGAAACACATCAAAAATGTCATTTATAGGAGTTTACAGCCTAGGAACATACCCTTGGCCGTAAACTCATAAAACCTTGTTAATGATGCATCAAATACACTCTAATGGCTTGCATAAATTTCTAGAATCACATGTGATTGTTTTTAAGCATCAAAAACTAACTTTTCATGAGTATAAGAGAGTTTAAGGCCTTAGAACATGCCTCTAGGCCGTAAACTCCTAAAAGTATGTTTAATGGTGTTCTAAATTCATAACAAGGCTTGGAAAATTAACAAGAATCAAATGTGATTGTCATTTGTAGCTTAAATTTTTTTTTCTTGGCCATGGCTGAGTTTACGGCCGTAAACTCTTATGGTGTGGCCGTAAACTCCCTTTTAAGTGTTATAATTCCATTTAATCCATTCCAACAATCCCCATGTCCATTTAAGCCATTAAACCCTCCAATTGACACCAACATGAGTTTACGGCTGTAAACTCATGTGTGGGTGTGTTATGTGGCTGAAAAATCTTTAAAATGTTTACTCTTGGGGAGTAAACTCATGTCCCAAGTCCCTAGTACCATTACACGTCCGAAGATGTCACCCGGGTCACTCCAAACGCTTGTTTTGAGGCGTTTAACCTCGTTGGAGTATAATATTCCATATGATTAGTGAATGTATCCCTAACAAAATATATATATGGACATTATTTCATTTTACATAGGGACATCACGAGTAATCATACCCCAAACCAACATCTAGTATCCAAAACCGACGCATTTTCGAGACCGGTGAGTTCATACCCCTACCCTTTTTCACTGTTTTCAATGTTTTCAGGGGGGAACACAAGAAAAATACAAGGGAATCCTTGTACTCAAAACATGTTTTCAAATGTGTGTTTCATAATTCATATGCTTTTATTACTGATTATCACAACTGATAACCATTTGAACATGCAGATCACGTAACATATATTTGTGAAATAGGTCTTTAAACTGTTATGTTTTACATATATTTCACAAATGGTTTTCCACATTTTATCAGTTAAAAGCATAACATTAGACATTTGAATATAATACATGTACACTGTTTTGTCCTCGGTAACACTCCACATATATACGCGAGTGGAGGACTATCATATTATTACTAGTAAATTTGTTAATCCTGTATGATTGGAGACACGTCCTCGGCAAACACTCCACAGAGATACGCGAGTTGAGGACTACACCCGTAACCAGAATCTCTGGTATTTAGAGAGCGTGACTTGAGTGTATAGATGTATACGGGGCTAACTACCCCACACCTGGCTGCTAGCTACAGCCGAACCGAAATGGTTCAAGGGTGACAAAAGTCATAAGTATGTGGACTACTTATTGCCACATGTGGACTACTTATTGCCACAGGTCTCAGTCTATTGTATGGTTATGGAACTCGCAATTGGGATAACAGAGATTTCCTTATAGTAATAATGAACCATTGTATACATCTTTTACATTTTTTACATCTTTTACATCTTTCACGTATGGTAATTAACTTTCAAGAAAGTATGGGACTTTCCTGGGGGAAAACATGGAATCAAACCACGTTTACATCTTTTACATCTTTTACATCATTCACATTAAAAATCAACAAGTAGGAAAGCATGGGGCTTTCCTAGGTAACACTTACATAATTAGAAAGAGTAACAAACTGGATACCATTACATCTTTTACAATTGGTAATATACGATAAGGAAAGTATGGGACTTTCCTGGGAATACATGGTAAGTAAACAGAATAGTTTAACAAGTCGGATAACCAACTATACATTTTCACATGAGTAGACATGTTTTCAGTGTACAGACTTACTATACTTTACATTTGTGAAACAATAACCAACTTTTAAGAAAATACGGGATTTTCTTGGTATACATAATATTTCAGAAACAGAAAGGAAACTTGAAACATTTTCACAAACAAAAACCGCTTATGAACTCACCAGCTTTATGCTGATTTTTAAACCGCTTGTGTTCTCAGGTCAGCGTTAGAACAGGTACCCGAAGATCCCTTTTTGGTCAGAAGACGGTGTACATGAAGACCTGTTTCGTCTTGTTTATATATACTATGTATCACAACTATACAAACTTTACTTTTGAAACAACTGTAAAACTTTCTTATGTAATGTAATGGTTATTTTACTTTACTTACTATGTGCATTGGATTTGATACTCAACGTGGAGACAACCCCAGAAATGTTTCCGCCTTTGGTTTTTGGGGTGTGACACAAACACATGGAACATGGTCTTACTTATTGTCCAACATTTGTTACTCGATCTGCGACTTGTTTCGACATAGAACTAAATTGAACACATTAATTAGGTTCTGACCGGGCCCGGTACATAGGTCAAAACCAAATCATCGAGGGGCCCAGATATGGCTTCTATTTCTAGAAGGAACAGATAAAATTCGACTGATATGCTTGTACTAACTACTTGTTGAATTATTCACAAAGGCACGTTTTATAACATCGAGTTACCAATGCGTTTTTGTACAATCAATGAATAACCAACTCATAGTCAACAACTCATATCTCTAGGTTTGAAGATTTGTATGATATTACCGTCTCACGATCACTCGAGATAAATTCCATGAAGTGATGCAAGTGAGCGTGGGTTGAATCCAATACTCAGCCCTTATGAGTAATCATGAATGTTGTAGAAACCATCGCATTGTCTAAATCACTTTAGACAAATCATACAAGCCAAATTCATGACAGTCTTGATTCATATCTACTTCTAACATATGACTGACTGTGGATGGTTTGAATAATATGATAAATACCATAACATAATTATTCTGGAAGTCAAAACATGCAAAGTGAAACACAAGAATAATACTTAATCCTATATGGCCCTAACACTTGGGTGAAAATAAAAGAACTTTTATCTAAGCACCATATTGATTTATGTTTCGATTAATCAACATTATGCTTGAATTAAAACATTAGTTGTCCCATGCTCCAAGCACGTACACTATGTTTTTCCAAACAACAATTATGCCACACTCCAAGTATGCATACTATGTTTACATATGGTCCTCTCTTTGTGAAATAGATCAATTGTCAATATTCCAATGATGCTCATTTCATAATTCCAATCATTGTTGTAAATGCAAGAATATCAAACTCTTGCCATTTACTGTAATCTGTTAGATTCTAAACTTATATGCAATGATCCCCTTGTAACAACTATGCACAGAAGTCACAAAGACATGGCAACAGAAATTACAAAGTATTCCAATGGAAAACAATTCCATGGAAACGAAGTTTCAAATTCAAAGTACATTCCTTTGAACAATCTTCTTAGCATTAAGTTCTTTAATCTTATACAGATTCAAAGAATAACTTCCACCTATGGAGACAATTCCATATTATCATTTTGACCATCACTTATGAACAAGAGTTGACTCTTTTCAAAATATGTCAATATGGTCCTCACTCTATACTTCTAATTGTCCATAAGCAACCAATCTTTGGTAAACCTCAGATTGTCCTCGACAATTTGCTTAATCATTTTAGTCATTTCCAGTTCTATTCCTTTTTCCATCTTAAGGCCCTAGGCATTTGGAAATTTTAGAATGGATGAATATTATAGCACATTCAATCGATCCTATATCCGAAGCATATGGGACACGATTCATGCTATAAAATTTTTATTTGTCGTGTTCTCACAATTTGAACTATGAAGAGGTATGCCGTAATCATAATCGAATTTTGAGAATGCAACATATATAGAATTTCCTTATGTTGAACCATTCCAACATAACATTCATATATATTCTTGACTAAAGTAGATTAAAATATCAATCTAAGCTTGTAGAATTGGAGTGAAGTATAATATCCTCTCCCTTAATTATAGCAAAAAAACTTTTCAAAGCAAATTGAAACTTTTGTTTGCTATAATTAATATTGCTAACTTGCAACACTTAACACAATCACCATGCTCCCACTAGCATAATGATTACCAGCATAACACTTTATGCTCCCACTAGCTTTGACATGTACTCAGAAATCAGCTGGACTTCTAGAAATCAATACTTTATTGACTTTCTTACCAAAGTTCATATTTCTGATACTAGATTGCTTTGATAAGACTTTATCAAAAATATACACCTTTCCTTAGATAGCTCACATGTTTGTCTAGACCTTTTGCAATTCTCACTAGTTAGTGTGCCGGTTAACCACACACGCTCCACTAACTATATGAGAATGCAAATATCACAACCGCTATCTACTTAAAATCTTCTTAGTGGAAGCGTTTCCTTACCATCATTTTCATGAAACGAAGAGAAACCTTATGACACTTAGATTTTATGGTGTATGTGTTCTTTTCCATGTGAATTTTGTCAAAACCATAATCACAGGACTTGGTGTCACACCCCCGAACCAGACGGCGGAAACGTCCGAGGGCTATCGTGACTCATTGAATACCATTACAATGCATATACATGAAACATAACATAAAACATCACCAACATTTGGAATAGTACAACCGTTAGTGTTTACATTCGTTACATTGTTCAAACGTTACATTCTCAAAATAACTGTTCAACATCACTTAAACTACAGCAAACATCATAGAGTATAAATCATCCGTCACCTTATCTGTTACCTGAGAATACAAGTATTTTGAAAAACGTCAACATACGAAATGTTGGTGAGTTCATAAGTAGAGTTTGAAATCCAATGTAATGTTTGAAACCCATCAGAAAATCCGATATTTTCTAATAATAAAATAGTGTAAAATATGTGTTGATCCATGAGTATGCATGTTTGAATTCTATTTATGTGAGCGTAGGAAAACCCGACGTTTTCCTATCACCTTGTAATACTTAGTTTGTGTACCGTTATTTCGTTTTGTTAGAGAAAACCGTCGAGTTCCGGAGGCATCGAGAATACAGTGGGTGGTGAAGTGTTGTGACGTGCGTTAATGAAAACGTCCAATCAACAACCTTACAAGTGATACTTTTAGGCATCACTCGTAAATCTTCACGCGACTCAATCCTCCCAGACTTGTGAAGTCCCACGACCGGAGGGAAGGAGAGAAGATGCGAAACCTTCGGTATTTCCCCGCGTCGTTCAAGACCAAATGCAATTGCGAAGGGCCCGAAGCCCAACTCGCAATCGTGAGTTACAGACTTTAGTAGCAGCACTGAAGGACCCTTGGGGACCAGCAACATGTTTGCCATTGAAAGTCCTTTTACGTTATGTCGGATCGGTAAAACCCAACACTTCGTAAGAGAGAGGTCTTCGGGCCTTAAGATCAGGTCGTTGGGCTAGCTAGGCTCAACAGACAAGATTTTACACTTTTGGGGCCCAAAGATGGTGCGTAGACGTCTGTGCACACTCGCATGTAATAGTAATCGTTATGGTTATGAATCGTAATGTCGTAATGTCATAGTATCGTCGTGTTAGTAGTTTTGGATTTTTATTGGTTCGAGACCGAACCAATTCGTTTGACAACGACTTTTGGTATTGTAATGTATTGTATTACGTCGATAGGCGTAGTACCATCATTTGGTCAAATTGCATGTATTGAACTAGCCTTGAAAATTTTCTGTTTTCAGTCCCTCCTTATTTGTAAAATTTACCCTTTTTACCCCTTTATTTAAAAACTTTCCGGTTTGGTCCTTAAATAAATTTTCTTGACATTTTAACACCAAAATTATTGAAATAAGTATTTTTCAGCATATTTTTCATAAAAAAAACAGCTTAAGTCCTTGACATTTCAGTTTTCTCGGTTATAACCCCTCTTTTTCGAAATTTTTACATTTTTGGCCCAAATTGGAATATTTTTGCAACTTTGGTCCTTTTTAAATATGAAAAGCATTTTAAACCTTTGAAAAGTACATGGGACACTTATAGTCCACTGCTTTACAGAAAAATGCAGTTTTGGTCCTCCAATTTAGAAAATTTCGCATATTGGGCCTTATTGGGCCGAAAATGTGATATTTAGCCCAATAGGCTTGGAATTTATGTTTTTAACCCTCTAAATAGCATATTTTCAGAAAAATACATTATGTAAACTGTTTTGACTCATCTCACCCATCAGATTTCGAAATGTTTCATATTAGGCCCTTCAACTTTGTATTTTCAACATTTTATGTCAAAAAAATGAGTTTTTAGCCCAAATTAAGTGTTGTCAAGCCATTTGGCTATTTTTCTTAGTATACTTTGCATGTAGTAGTATATCTTATGCTATAATAAAATGTATGTCTTGGTTTTTGACATTTCATACTAGATCTATCATAAAAATTCATACAAAACATACATGTAAGCATAGAAATCAACCACAACATACACATAATGATGGATCTACACTTTTTCTTGTATTCTCCCCCACAAAAACTCATAAAAACCGAAAATAAGGGGGTATGAAGCTCACCTTGGGTGTTGATTCGGTTTTTTGAAGAAAGAATGGAAGAAATGAAGTGATTTTGACCTTTGCACTCCTTGATGAAGCTTTCGAGTTTATGGAGCTTTCTAAGGTGCAAGATCACGATTTTTGCATGGATTAGGAAGGGATTTGGAGAAAATAAGGAATACAAGTCATAGATCTAAGCAAAACCTTACCTTAGATGATGATTTTTGTGGAAGAACTCCTTTGAATGCTCCTAAATCTCGAGATTTTTAAGTGAAGAGGGAGGATATGTTCTTGAGTGTTCTTGAGGGAGTTTGAGAGATTTTTGTGTTTGTGTGTGTGTGTTCGGCCGAGAGTGAGAAGAGAGAGGAGTGGAGGTGATTTTTGAAGTGATGTTGCATGGAAATATGGACTAGCTTGCATGGATATCCAATGGTTAAAGATGAGGTGGCATACTAAAGCCCACTCTTCAACCTTCCTTGAGTTTAGGCCTTGGGTCGAGATTTTTGGAATGGAAGGAGGAAAAATTGGGCTTTAATGCCCTAAACCCATGTAGATATTAAGTTGGATGGTTTTTAGTCCCAAAGAATTATAGTATGATTTTTACGCTTTGTTGGGCTAGTTTAGGTTAATCATGGTTAAAAATTTTGTATTTATTTCATTCTAGGTCCAACATGGCCCAAAATGTTGAAACAAATAGATGTGGGTCCAATTAGAGCCCAATTAAGGGTTCTAAGCCTATGATAGCCAAATTGGAAGCTTATTGGTCCATTTGGATTCAATAAGGAAGTCTTAGTCCAAATGGACTTAACCAAAAACTTCTAGGGTTTCCAATTGTTGATGACTATATGTAGTACTTGTATAATGTATTTGATTGAAGTTTTTTTTTTGATTCACATTAGCTTGAATGTATGGATTACATGACACAAAATTTCCAGTTGTGACACTTGGTTAGTGACACTTCCAAATTCATATGGACTGAACTTGTGCAATCTTAATTTCTTGCCACCTGGCAGCACAAGGGCCTACCATTGCTTCCAGGTTGTTATGCAAACAGTCGAGAACTCTCAGAACTCCAATGCAAAGCCAACCTTAACTGGGATGAGCACAGAATATGTCAACACGATAGGTTACAAACCTCAAGTCGTGGGCTAGTGATTAACAAAACTCTTGATTAGTTCTTTAAACTATTTCAGAATCTTTTAGACTCCTAATGTCCTCTTGACATATAAGAATTATCTTTGTCAAGAACCATTCCTTGACAATAAAAATATTCAAGAGCTAGTGCGGATTCTTATCAAGTTAAACACTTCCCATAATTGGACATAGTTGGTCTTTGTTTTATCCAAAACATCACAACTAACCAGCCTCAAATGTACAAGAGTATGACAGATCTTACTCTACATTTGATAAGTGTTATAAACTTTCTAAAGATTATGTCACTCAATGGCTCAATCTTGGAGTATGACTCGAAGATTTGATGTATGATTTATCTTTTGATTTAACCATTTCAACAACTCATGATTCCTCTCCTTAGCCAAACAAACGAACTTAGGTGTCCTTAGAGGATCAATTGTGATCTGGTTTCATAATCACTAAAATAATCATCAAACAAAATACACAAGTACTCTCCCATCTCTTCAGATTGGAGAAACTTTTATCTTTCTGCCTTATTTGATTCTTCTTATTCATTCTGCCATACATTGAAACTTTTCCAATGTTTCAGAATTACACTTAAACTCATAAGCATAACCATATTTACTAAACTTTAGTAAATCATAATGAATAATCTTATCAACCTTTGTGGTGGACCTGACCAGCACACAACCAAGTGTACCCAATCTCTTAGTCCTTTGCTTGACTTACATGTGAATGTGAACAAGGAATTAGTCTTAATTTACCAAAGATGAAAATTCTCATTCATCACACAATACAACTTGCATTATTCCAAGTTTCTATCCAACTGAAACTTGGGTGATGAGAATCTTTCCTTATTTGGTAAATTATGATACTACCACTAATGAAAGAATCACATCAATTTACCTATATTGCTTATCAATGGTAACATATAAGCAACACCCTTTTTCACAAATGCCATTGTAAGGATACTTAAAATAAATAAAATCAAAACCATTTTTTTCTTTTATTTTAAAACTTTGCGGAAAACTTATCCTTACAATCCATATGGAAAACTTGTTGTTATCCTTTCCTAAGCAATATATCTAACTCTTAAGTAACAACTCAAAATTCTGATCATTGAACCATGCAATCAAAATCCATCTCAAAATTAGCATATACTTCTTTTAAGTTTCTTCACTCTTCTTTGATTCATAAACATCAATATGTGACCCAGTCACAACATGCAATAAGAATCCCAGAATAGAAACTTAATAGAGTTAGACAAGGGACTTTACCTGAAGTAGAGTCAAACATTTGACTTTACTATGCTTATTGACTTTTAGGTAAATTTGGCAGCTTCGCAACCAATGCCCTTCCTTTAGAAACAGATGGACTGTTTGGAAACGGTACACGGGACTATCACAAACTTAGCCTTTCTCTTTACCATTTGGTCAACCGAGTTGACTATGGCCAATCCCTTTCAATTGGGAAGAGAAAGTTTTTCTGGACTTCCAATGTTACCATTGTAAATGTCCATGGAAGTTTTGGAAGTTGATCTTCCAATCAAATTTTTCTTTCCCAATGCTCCAAATCATTGCTAATTCAGCATCATCAAGCAAATATGTAAGATCATTAGGGGTCATGTCATGATCTGTCATCAGGGAGTGACCAAGTCAACAGCCAGCTACCTTGAGACTTCGACACCCGACTCTCTCGGCTTGTCAATATGTGACTTAATCTCCAAGACCTAAGCACATATAGACTTTGTTTGGCAATAGGGATTGAGTAACTTAGAACTTATCAGGTCTTGAAACTTGTGGGATAGGGAGATTTATTGGAGTAGGTGAAGGAAGTGAAGTATGATTTTCAGTCCCACTAATGCACAACAAATGGATTGATCTTTCACCTTGATTGCCATTCGGGATATCATCTTCATTACGAAGCTTCTTCCTAACATTTGGGAAGACCATAGCTGTCTAAACTAGACATCTATAATGGGAGAAATTCAAGTTAGTTGATTTAAAGTCCTTAATATAACACCCAACATGAAATATTAAGGTTAGGACCTAATAACCTATTTATAACTGGAAGAGGGATGCCGTAATCCAAATTATAAAATAGTTAAAGGTAGGTAAATGACGATTTACCAATTTCCACCATGAAAAACGAAATATAATTAAGTTTTAATTGGATTTGAAACTCCTAGATCTTTTGAGATACATTGAACTTTGAATGACATGTTTGAATCTCGATTGTGCCCTCTCAAGTTTGTGATTGGGATGCCGATGATCACAAACAAGGTGTGAATAACCATACAAATTGACTTGGTACCCTCAATAATATTACCTAATCGATGTGCTGGTTAACCACACACGCTCCACCGATCTATAATAAAGTCAAGTTACCCTTTTCCATTCTTACTAGTCCATGTTAGTGTGCCGATTAACCACACACGCTCCACTAGCGACTTGGTAAGTTACAAAGTGTAATTTTATGGGCTAGCACCAATTTCACATTTTCCTAAAGTAACTAAGATTAGGAATTGATAATGTATAGTTACTTTATAAATCATTATACTTTTAATGAGTATTTAAAGTCGTATCCTACCCGTTCGGCTAACGACCCTCCACCGATCAAGGAAGAGGTGGGTGAGAATGGACACCCATTAAGTCAACATTTTATAGGCAACAACCTTATACCCCCCTTATAGACCGACTTCGTGAATGAGGCCTACTAACGGTAAGATTGACATATTCTTATACATATCTATATAATTAAAATTATAATAATAGTATAAGGGTGTATTTTAAACATTTAAAATACTTGGTGGTTTAATCTATTAATTAAGCTATACTCTTAATTTAATTAAACTTAAACCATGTCTTTATGGAATTATTAACTCTTTTAATTAAACACTTTAATTAATTTAATGAAGTTCATAAAGTTTGAATTTTTTTTTTAACTTTTAAAAAAAAAAAAATTAATTTGGAATTAAAGTGTACAACTTTACAAATTCCAAAACTTGAGGGCAAGTATTCAAACTATTTCAAGACTCTTCAAATTTGTAACTTATGAGTTTTAATGGTTCATAATGTTGAAGACTCTTCATTTTATGAAACCTACTGTTCTTTAATGACAACTTTTAAAGAAGTGACTTTTGGTTATCCAAAACTTGAGGACAAGTTATGGACACCATTATTGCCATTAAGATCATGAATTAAACACACATGGAAGTTACACATAATTCCTATGATCTTCTAAAAACTCATAAGAACACAAATTCATGCCAAGCAATTTTCAAGAAATCATATAAACATATACAATACTTGAAAATTAATAAAAGTCATGTAAAATGGGTTAACATAATCATTATCAATTTTGAAAAATAGATTTTACAAGTCCAAAATAGATTGGGATAATGATTTTAATCCATTTTTAGCAACAAAACACAAAAAACTGCTCAACACGCTCCTACTCGTCGAGTGCATGATCCTACTCGACGAGTAGGATGAATTTGTTCATGGACTCGGCGACTCCTCCCCATGAACTCGGCGAGTCCAGTCGTCAGAGTGCAGAATTTTCGATTTTTTAAGCAGTTTTGCATCAAGTATACAGAAAACAATCCTAGGCTCTGATACCACTGTTGGGTGTCACACCCCTAAACCAGAATGGCGGAAACATTTGGGGGTGGATGACTTCACGTAGTATCACAAAAAATGAATATTGTAAAGAAAGTAACACAACCATCATATATATAAAATGAAAACGTATATTGTTGCGTTATACATGTTATCAAAAGAATATTACAATATGATGATAAATGTTCAATAATGAAAACATCCTTTGTGTTCCTTCTTCCAAAAGCTGGTAGTTACCTGTATCACTGATTTCCTGAGAAATACAAGTGGTTTTGAAAAGTGTCAACAATTAAGTTGGTGAGTTCATGAGTGTTTTGAGTTGAAAAGTATATCCTTTTTGGTAGTAAATTGGTAAAGGAGGTTTTTAGAAAGTCCAATATTTTCTTGTAAGATGATTCAAAAGTTTCCAAAGTTGGAATGTGTTAGTATCTTTTATACTCGAATGGTAAAAACAACTTTGTATAAAAGTAATGTAGAAAACTGCAATGCACATATGAATCTCGTAAATCAATCTTGTTTTATACTTTTTATGTGAGTTTTATAACCATACTATTGACACTGACGGCCTGTAACAACATTCTTCAGGTGTTGTAGTGTTATGACATTTGTCACCCCAGACCTGCCGGTCTAACTATAGCTAGTAGTTTAGGTGCGGGATTGTCAATCCCGTATAGATCTATACACAAGTATCACGCTCTCCCTCCAAGAGATTATGGTATATAATACAGGACTTGAAATGTATACAAAAATGTACGTTGAAGTTTGAATATCTCACATTGCCTAGTATAAGTAGATTTACAATGAAATGACCTTACTTCTTTTGAAAGTGTTTCGTTTTTCAAGATGTATATGAAAAATGTAGGAATGACTTGTTAACTATACCCATTATAGTTTTTCAGATAGTATGTTCCATTTAGTAGGAATAACTTTGTGACATAATCGCTCTTGTATACATAAGATGTTTGTATCGATATTCGAAGATAGAAATTTCATTTATGTTTATAAAACGATACTTTTAATGTGTAATGTACTTGTATTCCCCCCCTAAAACATGAAAAAGAATTGAAAAGAAGGGGTATGAACTCACCCGTTAGGTTTGAAGAGAGAGGTTAGAGTTGACCAGAGTTTCGACCGCGGAAAGTTGCGTCTTCGGGTTCTCGGGAATCTTTGCAGTGTAGATCCTTCATCGGGGGCTCGAGTGCGGAAACCAAGGCAAAGAAATGGTCTCTGGAACTGGGAGAATGGCTGAGGAATTGTGAAGGTGTGCCAAAACTCGAGCTTATGCCGTCTATTTATAGGGCTGGAAACCCTCGTACACAGCGCGTACTTCCGGAGTACGCGGGGCGTACTTCGGTTATGCAGGGCGTAACAATGCGTCATGGCTTACGACTCCTGGCTAGCTAGGCGTAGCTTGGGCGGGCCGATGGGACTCGACTCTGGGTCTAGTATGCGGGGCGTACTCCCAGAGAACGCGGGGCGTAATCTGCCCTGTCTTCTTCTAAATTCCGTAACTTTCGCGTACGAGCTCCGTTTTTCGTGTTCTTTATATCCATGCGTAGGTGAGATTATGCTCTACAACTTTCATTTAGACTCCGTCGGCTAGTTTTGTCTTTATTTTTAATGATATATTTTTAATAGGCCGGGCCTCCTAAAGTTCGTTTAAAAGCTCATAGGGTCTTTATTCGACGTCGGTTTTTGTTTGTCTTCTCATCCATTTGTTCCTATTGCGGAGATCTTCAACTCTCATTTGCATTGCGTTAGCTAATTTACACTCGATCTTAAATTCGAGTTTTTAGCTCTCTACTACTGTTACGAAACTTTGAAAATTCGTAACTTCTTCATACGAGGTCAAATTTGGACGATCTTTTTATGCACGCTCACCTTTTAACGAGATCTACGATTTATGTTTAGATACTTAAGGCTAAAATGCACATTATTGAGATTTTACTTTTTACGTCAAATAATGTTTTAACGGCGTGTCGTAAATATACGAGTGGTTATAATTTCTTCAATATAACCCGGTTTTGAGCGTTCTATATGTTTTCGGAAATCTTGACAAGTTAACTAGTATTTGATGCATCCCAACTTAGATATTTGAATACTTTATTTTCAAGGTTAATTTAGTTGTATTTGACTTTTGAGCGTTACAATGCTTTTGGGAAATATAGGGTTGTCCCATCATCCCCCTGTTAAGGGAATTTCGTTCCGAAATTTAATCTAAGATAGAGTTTACAGATTAGGAAAAAGATGCGGGTACTTTTGTTTCATTTGATCCTCTCGTTCCTAGGTGTATTCAGGTCCTCGCTTGGCATTCCAGCGGACCTTTACGATAGGTATCCGGCTTTGTTTAGTCCTTTTGACTTCCCGATCAATGATCTCTACTGGTTCCTCTACAAATTGGAGGTTTTCATTTATTGCAATTTCGTCTAGAGGGACGACAAGGGTCTCATCGGATAAGCACTTCTTTAGGTTTGATACGTGAAAGGTAGGGTGTACGTTGTGGAGTTCTTGAGGTAGTCTAAGTTTGTAAGCCACTGGACCGATCCTGGCAAGTATCTCAAATGGTCCGATGTATCTGGGGTTCAGTTTCCCACGTTTTCCGAAGCGTATCAATCCTTTCCAAGGCGAGACTTTTAGTAGGACACGGTCTCCAACTAGGAATTCCAAGGGTTTTCGTCTCTTATCTGCATAACTCTTTTGTCTATCCCTTGATGCCTTTAGACGTTCTCGGATTTGAACAATCTTCTCCGTAGTTTCCCGTATGATTTCTGGCCCAGTAAGTTTGTTTTCAGTTGCTTGTCCTTTTGCTAGTTGTGTGTCCCCCACTTCCGCCCAGCATAAAGGTGACCTACACTTGCGGCCATAGAGGGCTTCGAACGGGGCAGCTTTGATACTGGTGTGGTAGCTATTGTTGTACGAGAACTCGACCAAGGGTAGATGTGTGTCCCATGCTTTGGCAAAATCGATTACGCAGGCTCTCAGCATGTCTTCTAGGGTTTGTATGGTTCTCTCGCTCTGACCGTCGGTTTGAGGGTGATAAGCGGTACTCATGTCCAGTCTTGTCCCCAAAGATTTTTGTAGCGACTGCCAGAACCTTGAGGTGAATCTACTATCTCGGTCCGAGATAATGGATATGGTCACACCATGCAGTCGTACAATCTCTCTGAGGTATGTCCTTGTTAACTTCTCCAATTTATCTGTCTCTTTGATCGGTAGGAAATGTGCTGATTTAGTTAACCTGTCGACAATTACCCAAATGGTGTCGAGTCCGCTTGTCGTTTTGGGTAACTTGGTTATGAAATCCATAGTTATCCGCTCCCACTTCCATTCGGGTATTTCTGGTTGTTGTAGTAAACCCGAAGGCTTTTGGTATTCTATTTTGACCTTAGCGCACGTCAGACATTTACTCACGTAGGTAGCAATTTCGGCTTTCATGTTCGGCCACCAGTACAACTTTTTGAGGTCGAGATACATCTTGTTGGAGCCGGGATGTATGGAGTATCGTGTTTTATGGGCTTCGTCCATGACGATTTCTCTGAATCCACCAAACTTTGGTGTCCATATTTGATCCATGAAATAACGAACTCCGTCGTTCTTAGTTTCAAGGTTCTTATCCATTCCTCTTAGGGCTTCTCCTGCCACATTTTCGGATTTCGAGGCTTCTATTTGGGCTTCCTTGATTTGCGTGGACAGGTGTGAATGGATCGTCATAGTTAGGGACTTCACTCGGCGACCTGAGTATTCCTTCCGACTAAGTGCATCAGCCACTACATTAGCCTTTCCGGGGTGATATCGAATTTCGCATTCGTAATCACTTAGTAGTTCTACCCACTGTCTTTGTCTCATGTTGAGTTGTTTCTGGTTGAGGATATGTTGAAGGCTTTTATGGTCAGTGAAGATCGTGCATTTCGTGCCGTAGAGGTAGTGTCTCCATATCTTTAGAGCGAAAACGACTGCTCCTAGCTCAATATCGTGCGTTGTGTAGTTCACTTCATGCGTCTTTAGTTGTCTTGAGGCATAGGCGATGACCTTCCCTCGTTGCATCAGGACACACCCGAGTCCTTGGTTTGATGCATCACAATAGACCACGAAGTCCTCCGTCCCTTCTGGCAGGGTTAGGATGGGCGCACTACATAATGCTCGTTTTAGCGTCTGAAACGCGACATCTTGTTTTTCTCCCCAGTCGAAGGTCACATTCTTCTGAGTTAGTGTGGTGAGTGGCTTGGCAATCTTGGAAAAATTTTGTATGAACCTTTGGTAATACTCGGCGAGTCCCAAAAATTGCCGGATCTCTGTAGGGGTTCTTGGAATCATCCAATTCTCTATTGCCTTGATCTTCGAGGGATCCACATGTATTCCCTCCTTGCTTACTACGTGTCCTAGGAAATCCACCTCTCGAATCCAAAATTTGCACTTGGAAAATTTTGCGTAAAGTTTCTCTGCCCTTAATGTTTCCAGAACCTGGCGGAGATGTTGACTGTGTTCTTCCTGGTTTCTAGAATAGATGAGTATATCATCTATAAACACGATCACGAATTTGTCCAGGAAGGGACGACATACTCGGTTCATCAAATCCATGAACACTGCTGGAGCGTTTGTCAATCCGAAGGGCATTACTACAAATTCATAGTGACCATATCGGGTTTGGAAAGCCGTTTTGGGGATGTCTCCTTCCAGTACTCGTAGTTGGTGATAACCGGATCTTAGGTCGATCTTTGAGAAGTAGCTCGCTCCTTGTAGTTGGTCGAACAGATCGTCTATATGTGGAAGGGGATATCGGTTCTTGATTGTCAGTTTGTTCAGTTCTCGATAATCGATGCACATGCGAAAAGACCCGTCCTTCTTTTTCACGAATAGGACTGGTGCTCCCCATGGTGAGAAGCTTGGTCTGATGAATCCCTTGCTCAACAGCTCGTTCAATTGACTGGACAGTTCCTGCATCTCGGCTGGAGCTAAACGGTAAGGTGACTTTGCCACTAGGGTTGCTCCTAGGATTAAGTCGATTATGAATTCGACTTGACGTTCTGGTGGGATTCCTGGGAGATCTTCTGGGAAAATGTCTGGGAAGTTGCAAACTTCTGGAATATCTTTAATGTTCTTTGGTTCTTTCTTCTGGTCTACTACGTGGGCTAGAAAGGCATGGTATTCCTTGCGAAGATATTTTCGTGCTTTAATACAGGAGATGATTTGCAATTTTGTACTAGGTTTGTCTCCATATATGATAAGATTTTCACCGTTGGGAAGATTGAGACGAACGGCCTTTTCATGGCAAAGAATGTCGGCATGGTGAAGACTCAACCAGTCCATACCGATGATTATATCAAAACTTCTTATCGAAATGGGCATAAGGTCGATTTAAAATAAGTGTTCGTTTAAATTTAATGTGCACCCAACGTACATATCACTTGTGCTTTCTGTTTTTCCATTAGCCATTTCTACAGTGAATATTTTATTAAGTGGTTGGGGTCTTTGGTTTAGTAGATGTTTGAATTTATGACTCAAAAATCTTCTCTCTGCACCGCAGTCAAAGAGTATGCATGCATAAATGTTGTCGAGGAGAAACGTACCCGTAACTACTGTTGGATCAGTTATTGCTTCATTTTGACCTATCGCCAGCACTCTCCCAATACCACCAACATTCCTTGTTTTGGGGCAGTCCCTCTTGAAATGCCCGGTTTCTCCACATCCATAACATGCTTGGCTTACCCCAGAACCAGGAACTTGAGTGACTAGCCGCGCTGGCGCTTTACAGAAACGGGCAGTGTGCCCTTTCTTGTCGCAGTTCTTACAATACATCTCGCGGCAATTACCATGGTGATGGTAGTTGCATTTGCTGCACTTTGGCAAGTTCCCTACATATTGTTTTGTTGACGTCGGGGTTGTAGGAGTTGTGACGGGAGCAGTATCAGCATGAACCACCACCATTTGTTTCTTTGAAGGTTCTTGCGAGGTTTGCCCCTTTCTCTTGTTCCAGAATTTCTTCTTGCTGTTGTTGTTGGCATTGTTATTGTTGTCGTTGTTCCCTTTGGTTGGTTCAGCTACGATAGTTGTGACTCCTTGGCAGACGCCATGATCAACGAGAGATTGTGCCAGTTCTTTGGCACTGTCGAAGGTCATGGGCTTGGAAGCTAGCACACTTCCTCGCAGTTGGGGTGATAATCCCCAAATGTAGCTCTCCACTTTTTGGCTTTCTAGAATCAACATTCCAGGACAAAATGTTATCAAATCGCTGAACCTATTGGTGTAGCCTGCGATGTCCGACCCTTTCATCGAAAGGTTCCACAATTCTTGTTCCAGCTTCTGAATCTCGCCTCTTGGGCAGTATTCCCATAGGAGCATTCGCTTCAAATTTTCCCAACCCATGGAGTTCGCCACCACCAAGGTTAGTGTCTTGACGTGGCCGTTCCACCATGTCAAGGCGCGTTCAGAGAATGTACAGGCAGTAAATTTTACTTTGCTTTCTTCAGGGCATGCGCAAATTTCAAATACGGCTTCCGTTTTCTCTATCCATTGGGACAGAGCCAATACTCCCCCAGTCCCATAAAAGGGAATAGGTTTTCCATTGGTGAAGTCTTTGTAAGTGCAGACTCCAGAACGGCCTTGGCTTGGGCCATTTGTAAAGATATTTATTCCTCCTCCTGACCCATTGTTGCTCATTTGAGCCATCGCCGCGGTTACAGCGGCTGTTACAGCAGTTTGGAACATAGCTGCATCCATAGTTGGAGGAGGTGGTGGAGGTGGTGCTGGAGTTGAGTTTCTGCGTGTTGATCTACGAGGAGGCATGTTCTGGTAGAGAAAATAAGAACGAATACTATAAGTTTCTAGAGTTTTGACAATCGTGTAGTTGAGGGTTAGTCGTATCTTGTAATTTGTTTTGACTTTAGTTTTTGGTTTCAAATTAAATACAACAATTTAATTAATTTCAGAGGTTTCAAGAGGTATATAAAGAAGTACTGCATATTTATATATATGTCACACCTAAGGTGTGTTACATTATGCTTCTAGCTTTAGGAAAATTTGACCTATCTAGAGGTCTCCGTTTAAAGATACAAAAGAAAATAAGAGAAAAACTTTATCCGAGGTCCTAGTTTATATCAAAATTTTTGGAGCTTGAACAAACTCTACTTGTGGCGTTTGGAGCTGGATTCGGCATCTGACCGTTTGACTCCCATCAGTCGCCTCTCGAAATCTGCTTGTTGTTCTTTCATCTCTCTTATTTCATCTAGAGCTGTTATCATTTGGTTCTGAAGTGTTCCCGTGTAGATTTGGGTATTCTCATGTAGTCCTTCCAAACGGTAGATGTCAGAGGTGTTATCTTGGGTAGCAGCATTGATCTTGCGAACTCTGGCTGCTTGTTGGTCTGCCTGGTAGTTCTGGTTAGCTATAGCGTTCACGACAACAGGAATTGCTCGATCAGCAGAGCCTCCCCCACTGACGTTGTAAAAATCCCGACACATGCCGAATGGAGGGCGTACACCTTGCTGACAGCTCTAGTAGTAGAGGTGGCTTCCCCAGATGGGAATGGGTCTCGGTTGATGTGGTCTGATCACGGGAGGATGGGGGATGGGAGGGTCAATTACTTCCGCTTTGGAGTCTGTTCCGCTAGAAATTTCCACGATCTCCTCGTCGACTTCGTATTCTTCTCCGACCTCGATTTTGAACTCCTCTCCGACTCCCTCCTCGAACTCTTCTTCGATCTCCTCTGGGTCTTCCTCCGGGTCCTCTTCTATCGAGCTGCCGTTACCTTGATTTAGGTAGTAAGGGTCTCCCGGTAAAGGAAATCCGGCCATTTGTCTGTACTGGGATAGAGGTATGAGATTTTTATAAGAAAAGAAATTTCTATTTAACGACTTCCTAAGCTTATTTATATCTTTACTGAGCGCAATGTTTTATCATTCAATTATTTTTAACAATAGACTTATAGTATTTCAATTTAGCGAATCTAGATTTTATAAGTTTTTGACTTGTTGACTACTACGATCATTCCTCGACGTACATTGGTCAAATCCAGGATAAATATAGTTGATCAGGCTATATTTATTCTTGATTTGATTACATACCCCAAGGCTCAATCGTGGTATCGCAACTTGCCATACTACTTTTTAGAAAAACTCGTCATGATACGAGGCTGATACGTGCGGATAAAAATGTATATATTTAAAGAAAATATATTTCTATGAAAATGTTTTTATGAGAGGGTTTTTGGTTCCCGTTGTATTTATAGCTTGTATATCTTATGTGGTTTGATATACTTAGTTTACTATAAACAATGCTCTGATACCAATCTGTCACACCCCCAAACCAGAATGGCGGAAACATTTGGGGGTGGATGACTTCACGTAGTATCACAACAAATGAATATTGTAAAGAAAGTAACACAACCATCATATATATAAAATGAAAATGTATATTGTTGCGTTATACATGTTATCAAAAGAATATTACAATATGATGATAAATGTTCAATAATGAAAACATCCTTTGTGTTCCTTCTTCCAAAAGCTGGTAGTTACCTGTATCACTGATTTCCTGAGAAATACAAGTGGTTTTCAAAAGTGTCAACAATTAAGTTGGTGAGTTCATGAGTGTTTTGAGTTGAAAGGTATATCCTTTTTTGTATTAAATTGGTAAATGAGGTTTTTAGAAAGTCCAATATTTTCTTGTAAGATGATTCAAAAGTTTCCAAAGTTGGAATGTGTTAGTATCTTTTATACTCGAATGGTAAAAACAACTTTGTATAAAAGTAATGTAGAAAACTGCAATGCACATATGAATCTCGTAAATCAATCTTGTTTTATACTTTTTATGTGAGTTTTATAACCATACTATTGACACTGACTGCCTGTAACAACATTCTTCAGGTGTTGCAGTGTTATGACATTTGTCACCCCAGACCTGCCAGTCTAACTATAGCTAGTAGTTTAGGTGCGGGATTGTCAATCCCGTATAGATCTATACACAAGTATCATGCTCTGCCTCCAAGAGATCATGGTATATAATACAGGACTTGAAATGCATACAAAAATGTACGTTGAAGTTTGAATATCTCACATTGCCTAGTATAAGTAGATTTACAATGAAATGACCTTACTTCTTTTGAAAGTGTTTCGTTTTTGAAGATGTATATGAAAATTGTAGGAATGACTTGTTAACTATACCCATTATAGTTTTTCAGATAGTATGTTCCATTTAGTAGGAATAACTTTGTGACATAATCGCTCTTGTATACATAAGACGTTTGTATCGATATTCGAAGATAGAAATTTCATTTACGTTTATAAAACGTTACTTTTAACGTGTAATGTACTTGTATTCCCCCCCCCCCCCCCCCCCCCGAAAACATGAAAAAGAATTGAAAAGTAGGGGTATGAACTCACCCGTTAGGTTTTAAGAGAGAGGTTAGAGTTGAGTAGAGTTTCGACCGCGGAAAGTTGCGTGTTCGGGTTCTCGGGAATCTTTGCAGTGTAGATCCTTCGTCGGGGGCTCGAGTGCGGAAACCAAGGCAAAGAAATGGTCTCTGGAATTGGGAGAATGGCTGAGGAATTGTGAAGGTGTGCCAAAACTCGAGCTTATGCCTTCTATTTGTAGGGCTGGAAACCCTCGTACGCGGCGCGTACTTCCGGAGTACGCGGGGCGTAGTCAGTACGCGAGGCGTACTTCGGTTACGCGGGGCGTAACAATGCGTCATGGCTTACGACTCCTGGCTAGCTAGGCGTAGCTTGGGCGGGCCGATGGGACTCGAGTCTGGGTCTAGTACGCGGGGCGTACTCCCAGAGAACGCGGGGCGTAATCTGCCCTGTCTTCTTCTAGATTCCGTAACTTTCGCGTACGAGCTCCGTTTTTCGTGTTCTTTATATCCATGCGTAGGTGAGATTATGCTCTACAACTTTCATTTAGACTCCCTCGGCTAGTTTTGTCTTTATTTTTAATGATATATTTTTAATAGGCCGGGCCTCCTAAAGTTCGTTTAAAAGCTCATAGGTTCTTTATTCGACGTCGGTTTTTGTTTGTCTTCTCATCCATTTGTTCCTATTGCGGAGATCTCGAACTCTCATTTGCATTACGTTAGCTAATTTACACTCGATCTTAAATTCGAGTTTTTAGCCCTCTACTACTGTTACGAAACTTCGAAAATTCGTAACTTCTTCATACGAGGTCCAATTTGGGCGATCTTTTTATGCACACTCACCTTTTAAAGAGATCTACAATTTATGTTTAGATACTTAAGGTTAAAATGCACATTATTGAGATTTTACTTTTTACGTCAAATAATGTTTTAACGGCGTGTCGTAAATATACGAGTGGTTATAATTTCTTCAATATAACCCGGTTTTGAGCGTTCTATATGTTTTCGGAAACCTTGACACGTTAACTAGTATTTGATGCATCCCAACTTAGATATTTGAATACTTTATTTTCAAGGTTAATTTAGTTGTATTTGACTTTTGAGCGTTACAATGCTTTTGGGAAATATAGGGTTGTCACATTGGGTTTTTAGCATTCTGACACTTCCTAAGTGTACATGCAACCCTAATAACCTTGAATCTATTTTTTCTCTATATACATGCAAATTTCTTTTTCAAGGTTATTTCCTAACTAGCATGGCATGGGGATTACATAAAACACAAAGAACTAGTAGAAATACATACCTTGTTGTTGCTTGGATTCCTTCAAGACTTTGTGAGCCTAGCACTCCAAATGTTGTGCCTCAAATGCTTCACACAACACCAAAAAACTTGTAATAACTTGAGAGAATACTTCTACACTTCAAAATCGGCTATGCCCTCACAAGAATACTCTAGTGCCAATTTTGCATGCTATAGGGTTTCTTTTATAGTGTGTCATAATTAGGAGTTACAAATGTAAACCCTAATTGTCATGACTCTTCATTTCTCATGAACCATGGGTTTGTACCTCCCATGTACTATCCATGGAGCTCCATATGGTTATAACCAAACCCATAAACCATGGATCATTAATCCACCATAAAAGAATTGATGATTGTCATAATCAACCCTATATATTTATTTAGTCTCACTTTGATCACGAAATTAATTCTAGATTAATACTTGATCAAATACTAATTAAATAATACTATTAATAATATATTAGAACTTATAATATATTAATAATCATAAGTGCCTTATTCTCTCATTTAGTCTATCCAAGTATTGCAATGCCATGCAATCCAAATGGACCATGCCGGTTCGGGTCAAGTTCATACCAAATAAAGTTATGGACTTAGACACTATATCCAACACCAATGGCACCATTGCCTCCTGATCCACAATGCACTTACGTAGGTGTGAAACATGGAAAGTGTTGTCGATCTGACTAAGTTCCTCGGGAAGCTCTAACCTGTATCCCACTTTATCAACCCTGGCAATGACCCTGAATGGCCCAATGTATCGGGGACCCAATTTCCCCTACTTCCTGAAGTGAATCACACCCTTCCAGGGCGAGACCTTCAGAATCACCATATCATCCACCTGAAACTCTAAGTCAGATCAGTGCCTATCGGCGTAACTTTTCTGTCAACTCTCGGCGGTTTGCAGTCGCTGCCTAATCTGTTGAATTTTCTAAGTAGTTTGCAGGACTACCTCCATCCGCACCATCACTCGGTACCCAACCTCGCACCAACAAACCGGGGTCCGACATCTATGCCCATATAGTAACTCAAGCGGCGGGGCGCCAATAATGGAATGGTGGCTATTATTGTACACAAACTCTGCAAAAGGTAGATGGGAATCCCAATTCCCACCGAAATCAATGGCACATGCCCTCAACATGTCCTCGAGGGTCTGAATGGTCCGCTCACTATGACCGTCTTTTTGCGGATGAAACGTTGTGTTAAAGTGCAAGAGCATGCCTAGTTCCTCGTGGAACTTCTGCCAGAACCAGGAGGTAAATATGACATCTCTGTAAGAGACCATGTAGACTGGAATCCCGTGGTGAGCAATGATCCCGTGCACATATATGTCTGCCAACCTCTCGGCCGAAGAACTTTCCTGTATTGCTAAGAAATGAGCACTCTTGGTCAATCGATCCACGATGAGCCATATAGGATCGAACCCTTTCGCCGTCCTTGGCAGCTTCGTGATGAAATTCATCGTGATTTGTTCCCACTTCCACATGGGGATCTCCAAAGGCTGCAGCTTACCATCCGGCCTCTGATGCTCGACCTTGACCACCCTATAGGTCAAGCCCCTCTTTACATACTAAGCGATTTCTCTCTTCATGCATTGCCACGAGTAACCCAAACTCAGGTCTTAGTACATCTTGGTGGCCCGGGTGTATGAAAAAATGAAACTTATGAGCCTCCTCCATCATTGTCTGTCTAACCCCACCAGTCATCGGAACCCAAACTCGACCACATCAGGTCAATAATCCTCGGCTATTTTGAACAAACCGAGTGCTTTCGCCCTTGATCCTTTCCACCTTCCGGTTCTCTGGTCGTAATCCCTCGACCTGGGCATCTCTGATCAAACTCACTAGCGGGGAATCCACTGCTATCCTCATACGTTTTGTTGTGTTGGAAAACCTAGCCGACTTGCGGCTCAACGCATCCACAACCACATTCGCTTGACCAGGGTGGTAAGGGATCTTACAATCATAGTCCTTGACTACATCTAACCACGTGTGTTGTCTCATATTCAGGTTCGGCTGATCCATGATGTGTCTCAAACTCTTGTGATCCATGTATATGGTACAACAGACCCCATATAGGTAATGTCTCCAAATCTTGAGAGTGAAAACCACCACTGTGAGTTCCAGATCATGTGTAGGATATCTCATCTCATGCGGCTTCAACTGTCGCGATGCATAAGTTATCACTCGTCCCTTCTGCATGAGGACTGCCCCTAAACCTGTAATGGAGGCATCACAAAACACCATGAAATCCTCAACTCCCTCCGGGAGAGTCAAAACTGGAGCCTCACACAACCGCTGATGGAGGGTCTCGAACGACCTCTGCTGCTTGAGGCCCCACTGGAAATCCACCCCCTTCCTCGTTAAACGAGTGAGGGGTACTGCAATCTTGGAGAAGTCGCGAATAAATCTCCGGTAATACCCCGCCAATCCTAGAAAACTCCTAATGTCTGAAGAAGACCTCGGCACCTCCCACTACATAACTGCCTCAATCTTGGCTGGATCGACCAAAATCCCATCCTGGTTAACGAGATGCCCAAGCAACTGGACCTCTCGTAACCAAATATCAAACTTCGAGAACTTGGCATACAACCATTCCTGTCTTACAACCTCCAACAACTCACTGAGGTACTCCTCGTGCTGCTCTCAGGTCTTGGAATACACCAAGATATCATCTATGAACACGATGACCGAGCGATCAAGCATCGGTTTGCAGACCCGATTCATCAGGTCCATGAATACTATCAGCACGTTTCTGAGCGCAAACGGCATCACCATGAACTCGTAGTTCCCATAACGTATCCGAAACATTGTGTTCTAGATGCCCTCCTTTATAACCCGAACCTGATGATACCCCGATGTCAAGTCAATCTTGGAGAACCAAGATGCACTCTATAGCTGGTCGAATAGATGCTACCATAAGGTGGAATTTAAACATTCTCAGGTTGAATTTAAACATTCTCAGGCTATAAGATCTTGATTACATACAGTCGTGATGCATACACAAGTAACTACATTAATGATGTCAATCTCATACAAGGAAAACCCTAGGCTAGCAGGCATCATGTAATCAGATAATTCTATCATGCAACTCCTGAAGATCCCTTACCTAGTACTAGCATGATGTTCTAACTTATCATATAATCAAATAGATGTATGGTATTTTAGGATCTACTTACTGGCTCCGGGTGATCGTACACCTTGCATCCTCCTTCACTTAGTTTAAAAACCGTTTTAAAAATTTTCTGAAAACCTTTCCCTGATTTGAGACTGGCTTTACATGAATGTTCCTCCAATTCACTCAAACCATGGCTCTGATACCAACTTGTAACACAAACAAAAATTCCATCCAATTTAAACTTCTTTAAAACATATGAAATCCATTAAGCATTACAAACTTGTTTTCAAAACTAATACATCAGAGTATCCTACAAAAAAATTCATAAAAAGTCAGGAGTTGTACGATCACGCCTTAGCGTTGCCCCGATCTCTTCAAGTACATGAAACAATAAACTGAAATAGTAAGCCCGAAAGCTTAGTGAGTTCCCCCAAAATACCGATACACGTACAGTTCACATAATCATGTAAGCAACTTCATAACATACAACTGAAACAACATAAAATGGGTCCACAACTTTACAGAATGTATTACCCCTGGGGCCCACAATGTGAGTCTGGATTGCTTCCGGCCTACAACTCATACTTGGCTGGCCATCGAGCCCATAGGACAAGTCTGGATTGATTCCGAAAGTAGAATGCTCACAGGTTTTGTTGGATTATTACACGAAGCAGTCTCACATCAACCTATCCCACATAACCTATCGACACGTATCATAACTAATGCACATACAGATAATCATACATTATCACTGGTAATTCCTATAGATCTACCCGACTAGCATATGAATAGGCATACATCACTAACTCAACTCAGCATATCAATAACTGCTAGGATATCAAAATCAGTGGGCCGTCCTTGGTGCCTTAGACCCCTTAGTATAGTGAGGATAACTCACCTTGCAAAATGTCGGCTTGGTAACTAAACTCCAACTCTTAGATCATGACCGCAACTCCACCACCTGTTATCATAATAGACTCATACTCGTAAGTTCTCAATTTTCCAAGTACCCCATAAGTCAACTAGTCAACCCTCCGTTCAAAGTCAAAGTCACAGTGAAGGTCTACAACCCATTTTGACCTTTACTTGTCGAGTACCCTCGGCTACTCGCTGAGTTCCTCGGAATACTCATCCACTCGTTGAGTCCCTAGAGTGACTCGTTGAGTTCCTATGGTTCGCGATCGAAGCCCTCAGGCCACTCGTCGGATTTTCCTTCTTGAAACTCGATAGGTTCACACGCATTCATCAATTTGGGGAAACATTAACCGACTCGCTGAGTTATTTATCCAACTCGTCGAGTCTATGTCAGTCTTCATTGGGCTCGCCGAGCTCTTCATCCAACTCGTCGATTTCTATGCCTATCTTCATGTGACTCACCGAGTTGACTATGCGACTCGTTGAGTCCCTTCAGTCCTTTAACCATGAAGGAACATTTTGAGCCATGCCAAGGCCCCAAATTGTAGATCCAACTTCCCTAGGCTTCCTTATCACGTAAAGTTGCAAACTTTACGTGCATGCATGGTTAAAAAGGCTCTAAATGACAAATCCAATCTTTTAAAGCAGATTTATACTCAAGGGAGGCTTCATTCATGACCAAAGATCGAACTTTTGAATCTAAACCCCAAGAAGGGTCCAATTATGAAGTTACAACTTTAGATCTAGCTCATACACCGGAATATCATCATAACCAAGGCAAAATAACCCTAAATTTCACCGAAAAGAGGTCTAGAAAGAAATGAGGTAAAGGTGGTGACTTGATACCTTTGAAGGATTCTAATAGAGGTAGATTTCTGATTCCCCACACTTTACTTGCTTCTAGTCTATTGCCCTCCAGGCTATTCTTCCCAAGGATTATCTTTCCAAGCTTAAAACACACTAGAATGAATCACAACACGAATTAGGGGTCTCTGGACTCTCAAGGGGTTGTAAAGAGGCCAAAGGGACATATGATTCTTTAAATAGGGTGCAAAACCCCTAGGATTTAGGGTTTCATCTACCATCTCCTACTTGTTGAGTCCCTTCTTGGAACCAACCCGCTGCTACTCGATGAGTAGGGCAACCAACTCATCGAGTAGACCTTGGAAACAAAAGAATTCTTATTTAAATCAATACTTGAGAACTAAGGTGTTACAGCTGAAGGAAATTAATGAACAAACTGCTACTCCCAAGTAAATTCAGGAGTACCGAGTCCATGAGAGGGATGCAACAAAGGTGTCGTTTATTATCATTGTTACCATGACTGCAGAGCTACAAAGGTCCAATGAGGACTTCTGGCCCTATGAAATGCACAAAGATTTGATGGAAAGATACAATCAAAGTTCTCGGTAGGAGAGGTATGAGATCATCACCTCCATGATTACCACTAAAATGAAGGATGAAGAGTCCATCACGGGCCATTTGTAGAAAATGTGGAGATATGTGGACCACTTGCTAAAGGTGAATGTCAACATTGTTGAAGAGTTGTCCATTGATATTATTCTTCATTCTCTAGCTCTTTGTTATGATCAGTTTCGTATGACTTATCATATAAACAAGGAGGAGGTCACTATCAAGCTTCAAGGCGTCCTCAGAACTACTGAAAGCAATTTGAATGGTAAAATTGTTGTTACCACCCCTACTCCCACTGCTACTTCCCCTGTCTTGGCAATTTGAGATAGTAAGGTTAAAAAGAGGAAGGCTCCTCCAAAGAGAAACTGTCGGGATGGATCTTCTTCTAGTGGAACCAAATTTGGTTTTTCATTACCCTCTACCAATCGAAAGGAAGTCGAGTGCTTGCATTTTCATGAAAAAGGGCACTGGAAACAAAACTACCTTAGGTACTTGTAGGACATAAAGGATGGGAAGATCAAGCCCTCCTTTACCGGTATTCATGCTATTCCATCTAATAATTCATCACATGCTAATTCTTGTGGTCATTGATCTAGACTGTGGATTTCACATTTATTCTGATTTATAGGGACTAAAAAGAAGTAGGGATGTCGAGCACTTGAAGACAAACTTAATCATGGGAAATAGGAAAGTGTCGCCTATGACCAAGATTGGAGTTTACTCTTTATTGCATAGTAGTGGGTTAGAAATAGATTTGAATAATTGTTGCTACTCGTCCGATATGGTGATAAATATTATTTCATTTCACAGTGATAAACAAGGTTTTACCTTTCTTTTTGGTAATGAGAATGGTGGTATTTATGCTTATTATAAAAGTGTTTTTTATTTTGAAGCATTAACTTGCAATGGTATATATGAAACTTGTGGCATTCTCATCATGGACATGTCAACAAGAAGCGTATAGGCCAACTTCAGAAGGCTAGATTCTTGGAGTCATTCGACCTGAAATCTGATGACACTTGAAAATATTGTTTACTTTGAAAGATGATCAAATCACCCTTGACTGGTACTTGTGAGAGGCGTAAGGGTTTGTTGAATCTCATACACACTGATGTGTGTGGACCCTTTAGACCTGCCATATGGGATGCTAACCGCTTTATTTAATTTTAAGTCATGATTACAGTATGTATGGCTATATCTACTTAATCATGCATAAGCCACAAACCTTTGAAAAGTGTAAAGAGTTTAAGTCTTAAGTGAAGAATCAATTGGGCAGGAAGATAAAGGTATTGCGATCCGATCGAGGATGAGACTATCTTAGTATCGACTTCCATAACTAGCTTAAGGAATGTGGAATTGTTTCACAATTGATGCCTCATAGGACACCACAGCTGAATGGTGTACCTGAAAGGTGTAATTGAACCTTGTTGGACATTGTTCGTTCTATGATGAGTCAAGCTTCGTTACCTATCTCATTTTGGGGGTAGGCCTTAGAGACTGCCACATATATCCTCAATCTAGTCCCTACTAAGAAGGTTGCCAAAACACCTCACGAGATGTGGATAGGGAAGGTTCCCTCATTGGATCACGTCAAAGTTTGGGGTTGTGAGGCTTTCGTGAGATGTGAGACTCACGACAAGCTCGAACCTCAGAATAAGGAAATGTATTTTCTTCGACTACCTATAGAAGTCCTTTGGATATCTCTTCTATAGACCTGTAACAGTCGGAATTTCAGGTATTTCTTTGAATTATTTTTGGGGCACATTTAGGAGGGGACTCGGCGAGTTGGTGCATGACTCGCCGAGTAGGGCCATGGTCTTGGTCGCAGATACGCGACTGGACTCGACGAGTCCAATAGGGACTCGGCGAGTCGACGCTGTTCGGCTGAACCCTAGCCGTTTCGATTCTGAATCGTATATAATGATCTTATGGCCGTCATGTCGCGTCTTTTGGTCGATTGAAGATACCTTGGGAGTTTGTGGGCATCTGGAGCAAGAGTGAGGGCTAGAGGAAGCTTGAAGAGATTGTTAGACAAGGAGAGGCAAGGTGGTGATCAAAGGAAGTCCAAGGAGTCGAGTACTGGAGGTTGGGGACACAGGGAACACGTTACCAGGTAATCTTCGGATCATAATCTGTAGCTTTTACGTTGTATGTGAATTTAGGGTTTAGGAAACCCATTTAAGGAATTGTTAGATTATAGTGTTGTTACAAGTGTTTAAAAACCCCTGTAATAGTATATGTGAAAGTCCAGGAAGCCCCATATCTATATACTTCGAAATCATGCGAAATACAGGAGGCAGCGGATTGACTGCATGGCTAGGACTCGCCGAGTTGTTCTTCAGACTCGGCGAGTAGCTTGAAGATTCACTAGGACTCGCCGAGTTGTTCTTCAGACTCGGCGAGTAGCTTGAAGATCTACTAGAACTCGTCGAGTCGTTCTTTAGACTCGGCGAGTGGAGTCGGGGTTTCTATACTCGCCGAGTTGCCCTTTGCACTCGACGAGTCCGGTCAAGATTGACCGTTGACCTGTATGTAACTTAGTAGGGTCAGTTGTCTTGTTTGATAAGATCATTAATAAAGGTATGTGGTATTATAGGGAACCTGCGGATTAGCGGATCGAGTGCAAGTAGCTCGAAGGGTTTATAGCTTGCATACTACGAGGTGAGTCTTCTCACTATACTTCACCCGGAAGGGTTTGACTGTGAGACCGGAAGGTCGTATGTGTTATATTTATGCTATGTCTAGAGAGGTAGATGCTTTATATGTGATGTATGCTTATATGTGATGTATGCTTATACGGGCCGGAAGGCGAGACTTTATGTGATAGAAAGAACGGTATGATGTATGACTTATGTGTTATGTGCGTTATGTTACATGTGTTATGTTTTATTCTATTATGGGCCGGAAGGCAAAATACTATGGGCCGGAAGGCAATTTATTACGGGCCGGAAGGCGATATGTTATGGGCCGGAAGGCGATTATGTTACGGGCCGGAAGGCAATGTTAGGTGGACCGAAAGGTCCGGGCCGGAAGGCGTATGTGGGTAAGTCGTATACTGGGGAACTCACTAAGCATTTATGCTTACTAGTTGTGTTTATGTTTTTCAGGTACTAGTGATGACCGTGGGAAGGCGCCGGCGTGACACGTACACACTGCCATTGTTGAAGATCTTGGAGATTTATTATTTATACTTTTGCAATAAACTTGGAATAAACTCTTTTGTCGAATAATGATGTTTTGTTTTAAATGAAAATTTTATTTGAAAATTTGAGCTGTTACAATTGGTATCAGAGCTAGGGCACGGGTCGATGTGTTCGACAGGGACGTCGAACCCTATAATGGGGGGTGAAGGAGGGTTGCACCTGAACCTACATCGGTTTGGAAGGAGAACGAAACATCTCCTTATAAGGGGTGTGGATACCTTCCTTGTCACAACGCGTTTTAAAGCCGTGAGGGCAGCAGATCCCATAAGAACTCTGCAGTTAAGCGTGCTCGGGCGGGAGTAGTACCGGGATGGGTGACCCCCTGGGAAGTCCTCGTGCCGAGTGGCCCAAAGCGGACAATATTGTGATACGTGCCAGAGGGGGGTGTTACTAATTGGTATCAGAGCCTTGGTTTGAGGGATTCGGGTGTACTTTTGGGTGCAACTGAACTCAGACCGGGGATTTGAGGAAAAACCTTTTTAAATAATAAGGAAAACATTTTATAAAGGGTAATGCGGTAAAACAAAGATGGAGCAGTGTGTACGAGCAGCCAGCGCCCGAACGGTAAAGATCCCCAGAATACCTTACAATGTTATATTATGCACTGGATTATGAATTGTTATGCATGCTAGAAGACTAGGTATACATGATAGGACTAGAATGGCCTGTTTTGTGATGCCTTGTCTAGGGAGATCGCTTATATGGGATGTTTGGCAGCATACCAGTAGATAGTGCATACTAGAGGTAGAGTACTCATTATTCGGGATTTGGGGAGGAAGATTTGGGACGAATACTGATACGGTGTGGTCGGTAGTATTGGGCCCGTACTATCGAAGACACCGGATCAGTGGAAGACCCAAGTAAGAATCCTTGGAAATCGGAGACTGAGTAGGGCGCGTATCGAGTACCATTGCACTTGGTGGAGTCTCTGATGATTTTATGTTGTATTTCAGAGACATCATGGTCATCACACGCAATGGGGCGAGTTCGAGCGGTGCGAGTGACGAGGAGATTCGTCAGATTATTCAGGAAGAGGTAGCTGCGGCGGTCCGGGCTGAGATCCCGGAGATGTTTGGGTCTATTAAGACCACGCTGATGGAGGAGTTTGAGGAGCGGTACGCCGCACTTACTAAAGCTGCAGTTGCTGCCGCTACCGCAGCTGTGGCTGCTGTTAGGCCGCAAGGGGGTGATTCATTACTATTCAGGGAATTCAGCAACACGAAACCCCCAGAATTTGATGGGACGCAGGATCCGATTGCAGCTATGAGGTGGATCGCCGACATCGAGGGGTGCTTCTCCTCCAAAGAGAAACTGTCGGGATGGATCTTCTTCTAGTGGAACCAAATTTGGTTTTTCATTACCCTCTACCAATCGAAAGGAAGTCGAGTGCTTGCATTTTCATGAAAAAGGGCACTGGAAACAAAACTACCTTAGGTACTTGTAGGACATAAAGGATGGGAAGATCAAGCCCTCCTTTACCGGTATTCATGCTATTCCATCTAATAATTCATCACATGCTAATTCTTGTGGTCATTGATCTAGACTGTGGATTTCACATTTATTCTGATTTATAGGGACTAAAAAGAAGTAAGGATGTCGAGCACTTGAAGAAAAACTTAATCATGGGAAATAGGAAAGTGTCGCCTATGACCAAGATTGGAGTTTACTCTTTATTGCATAGTAGTGGGTTAGAAATAGATTTGAATAATTGTTGCTACTCGTCCGATATGGTGATAAATATTATTTCATTTCACAGTGATAAACAAGGTTTTACCTTTCCTTTTGGTAATGAGAATGGTGGTATTTATGCTTATTATAAAAGTGTTTTTTATTTTGAAGCATTAACTTGCAATGGTATATATGAAACTTGTGGCATTCTCATCATGGACATGTCAACAAGAAGCGTATAGGCCAACTTCAGAAGGCTAGATTCTTGGAGTCATTCGACCTGAAATCTGATGACACTTGAAAATATTGTTTACTTTGAAAGATGATCAAATCACCCTTGACTGGTACTTGTGAGAGGCGTAAGGGTTTGTTGAATCTCATACACACTGATGTGTGTGGACCCTTTAGACCTGCCATATGGGATGCTAACCGCTTTATTTAATTTTAAGTTATGATTACAGTATGTATGGCTATATCTACTTAATCATGCATAAGCCACAAACCTTTGAAAAGTGTAAAGAGTTTAAGTCTTAAGTGAAGAATCAATTGGGCAGGAAGATAAAGGTATTGCGATCCGATCGAGGATGAGACTATCTTAGTATCGACTTCCATGACTAGCTTAAGGAATGTGGAATTGTTTCACAATTGATGCCTCATAGGACACCACAGCTGAATGGTGTACCTGAAAGGTGTAATTGAACCTTGTTGGACATTGTTCGTTCTATGATGAGTCAAGCTTCGTTACCTATCTCATTTTGGGGGTAGGCCTTAGAGACTGCCACATATATCCTCAATCTAGTCCCTACTAAGAAGGTTACCAAAACACCTCACGAGATGTGGATAGGGAAGGTTCCCTCATTGGATCACGTCAAAGTTTGGGGTTGTGAGGCTTTTGTGAGATGTGAGACTCACGACAAGCTCGAACCTCAGAATAAGGAAATGTATTTTCTTCGACTACCTATAAAAGTCCTTTGGATATCTCTTCTATAGACCAAGTGACAATGTTGTCTTCGTTGCCAAAAGAGGAGTCTTTCGCGAGAGAGAACTCATATGCCAAGGGGACAGTAGAAGGCAAATTGATCTTGAAGAGCTTCAAGAGTCATGCAGTGAAGGAACCTCAAACACTAGCAATCAACCATATAATGAAACTCCTATTGAACTAATTGATGAGACTGTACCTCTGAGACATTCTAGTAGAGTGAGTGTTCCACCTGTGTTATATGATATTCATATAACAACGAAAGGTGATACATTTATCAGTTATAGTACATAGATAAATCTAGATGAACCTAAAAACTACAAGGAAGGCGTGGTAGGCCCTGAGTCTGTAAACTGGAAAGAGGCTATGGACCGTGAAATTTAGTCCATGTATGACAATCAAGTTTGGAACTTGGTTGATAATATTCCAGGTCGAAAGACAGTTAGGTGCAAATGGATCTCTAAGAAGAAGACTGGTATGGATGGGAAAGTACACACATATAAGGCATGACTGTTTGCGAAGGGCTTTACTCAAACTCAGGGAGTTGACTATGATGAGACCTTCTCAGGAGTAGTGAAGATTAAATCTATATGGGTTATGTTAGCCATAGTTGCATTTCATAACTATGAAATATGACTGATAGATGTCAAAACCGCTTTCCTTAATGGAAAATTGGATGAAGATGTTTTCATTGGTCGGCCAGTGGATTTTGTCAATGTGAAGTACCCTAATTGAGTGTGTAAACTTGAGATATCCATTTATGGAGTGAAAAAAGCATCCCACAGTTGGAATCCTTGTTTCGATGAGAAAGTCAAAGAGTTTGGATTTTCCAGAAGCGCGGATGAGTCCTGTGTTTATGTTAAGGATAGTGGGACTGTGGTTAGCTTTCTCGTCTTGTATGTAGATGACATCCTACTCATAAGAAATGACATCCCAAGCTTGCAAGAGGTTAAGTCTTGGCTTAGGAAGTGATTTGCTATGAAGGATCTTGGAGAAGCTGCCTATATACTAGGGATAAGGATGTTGAGAGACAGGAGTAAGAGACTAATAGGACTTAGTCAGAGTACCTACTTGGACAAGGTGCTGAAGTGTTTCATCATGGAAAACTTCAAGAAAGGTGACTTACCTATGCAAAGCAATACAAAACTGAGTAAGACTCAGAGTCTGAGTATAGAGGCCGAGATAGGAGAAATGAGCCGAGAACCATATGTTTCTGCGGTTGGCTCAATCATGTATGCTATGACTTGTACTCGCCCTGATGTGGCCATTGCTTTAAGCATGGTTAGTAGATATCAAGGGAATCCGAGTAAAGTTCACTATACTACAGTTAAGAACATTCTTAAGTACCTGCAGAGGACTAAGGATTGGATCCTTACCCTTGGTAGGAGTGATAACCTCAGATTAACATGTTATTGTGACATTGAGTTTCAGAACAACAGAGATAATATGTGTTCTCAGTCGGGATGGGTGTTTACTCTTAATGGAGGAGTAATAACTTGGAAAAGTTCGAAACAGGAGATAGTGGCTGATTTAACTTGTGAATCTGAGTACTTTGCAGTGAGCGAAGCATCAAAAGAGGTAATATGGTTGAAGAAATTCATCCGAGACCTTGGAGTTATGCCATCCATAAAGGAGCCTATAGCAGTTTTCTTCAATAATGAAGGGGTGGTTGCCTTAACCAAGGAACCGAGAGATCATGATAATCCAGACATATCGACAGATAGTACCACTTCATAAGACATCAAGTAGAAGAAGGACACCTCGTGGTGAAGAGGATATCGTCACAAGATAACCTAATAGATCCCCTTACAATGGGACTGAGTAGGGTTAAGCACTTGCAACATGCAAGACGCATTAGGCTACAGGAGAATATTATTTTTAGTTATTAGACAAATTAGAAGCTTGTAATAGCTAAATTGTAATTGACATTTTGATGATTGAATAAAAGGTGTTTTTTATTTGTAAGTAAAGTTACCATCTTGTGTCAATTATTTACTATTGTTTCATTTTGCATGTTTTGACTTCTAGAATAATAAGATTATTCAAACTATCTACATTCAATCATACTTTGGAATTAGGTATGAAAAAAAAGATTGTCATGAGTTGGCTTGTAGATTTGTCTAAGGAGTTTGACATAGCAACATGTCACACTCCGAAAACTGAAGGCTGAATACATTTCCGGGGTGGACTTCCATGTTGAGTATCAAATCCAATGTACATAGTAAGTAAAGTAAAACAAGCATTACATTACATAATAACAGTTTTACAGTTGTTTCAAAAGTAAAGTTTGTACAGTTGTGATACATAGTATATATAGACAAAATGTAACGGGTCTTCATGTACACCGTCTTCAAGAAAAAGGATCTTCGGGTACCTGTTCTAACGCTGACCTGAGAACACAAGCGGTTTGAAAATCAGCATAAAGCTGGTGAGTTCATAAGCGGTTTTTGTTTGTGAAAATGTTTCGGTTTCCTTTCTGTTTCTGAAATGTTATGTACACCAAGAAAATCCTGTATTTTCTTAAAAGTTGGTTATTGTTTCACAAATGTAAAGTATAGTAAATTTGTACTCTGGAAACATGTTTACTCATATGAAAACGTACAGTTGGTTATCTGAATGGTTAAACTGTTCTGTTTACTTATTGTGTGTACCAGGAAAATCCCATACTTTTCTTATTGTATGTTACAAATTGTAAAAGATGTAATGTTATTCATTTTATGACTCTTTCTAGTTATGTAAGTGTTGCCCAGGAAAGCTCCATGCTTTCCTGCATGTAAGTTTCTAATGTAAACAATGTTAAAGATGTAAAAGATGTAATCGTAGTTAGGTTCCATGTTTTCCCCAGGAAAGTCCCGTACTTTCCCGAATGTTAGATATAGTACGTGAAAGATGTAAAAAATGTAAAGGATGTAACGATGTATAAAGTAATCCATTATTACTGTAATTAAATCTCTGTTATCCTAATTGCGAGTTCCATAACCATACAATAGACTGAAACCTATGGCAATAAGTAGTCCACATGTGGCAATAAGTCGTCCACATACTTATGACTTTCGTCACCCTTGAACCATTTCGGTTCGGCTGTAGCTAGCAGCCAGGTGTGGGGTAGTCAGCCTCGTATAGATCTATACAATCAAGTCACGCTCTCTAAATACCAGAGATTCTGGTTATGGGTGTAGTCCTCCACTCGCGTAATCCAGGTGGAGTGTTCTCCGAGGACGTGTCTCCAATCGTACCGGAATAACAAATTTACTAGTAATAATATGAAAGTCCTCCACTCGTATAAGTGTGGGGAGTGTTACCGAGGACAAAACAGTGTACAGGTTTTATATTCAAATGTTTTAATGTCATGCTTTTAACTGATAAAATGTGGAAAAAAACCATTTGTGAAATACATGTAAAACATACTAGTTTAAAGACTTATTTCACAAATATATGTTACGTGATCTGTATGTTCGATCTGTTATCAGTTGTATTTATCAGTTATGAAAGCATAAGAATATGAAACACACATTTGAAAACATGTTATGAGTACAAGAATTCCCTTGTACTTTGCTTGTGTTCCCCCCCCCCCCTGAAAACAGTGAAAACTGTGAAAAAGGGTAGGGGTATGAAGTCACCGGACTCGGAAACGTGTCGGTTTTGAATGCTAGACGTCGCTTCAGGGTTTGATTACTCGCGATGACCCTATGTAAAATGATATAATGTCCATATATATACAATTAGAGATACATTCACTAATCATATGGAACATTACACTCCAATGAGGTTAAACACCTCAAAACGAGCGTTTGGAGTGACCCGGGTGACATCTTTGGATTTGAAATGACACTAGGGACTTGGGACTTGAGTTTACTCCCCATAAGTAAACATTTTAAGGAGTTTACAACATTGGAACACCCACATACATGAGTTTACGGCCGTAAACTCATGTGGTTGAGGTTTTGGTGTTTTAAGGGCTCAAATGGACTTAGGGATTTCTAGAAATAATTATCTAAACACCTTGGAACACTTGGAATGAATTTAAAACACTTAAAACATGAGTTTACGGCCACACTCTTTGAGTTTACGGCCGTAAACTCACAATGGATTTGAAAATTTGATTTAAGCTACTTAGGGTAATCACATGTGATTCAAACTAATTTTCTAGGCATTTGTATGATTTTAGAACATCAATTAAGACCCTTGTTGGAGTTTACGGCCTAGAGGAATGTTCTAAGGCCATAAACTCTCTTTTAACTTAGAAAAAGATAGTTTTTGGTGCTTAAAACAATCACATGTGATTCTAGAATTTTGTACAAACCATTTGAGTGTGTTTGATGCATCTATAACATTGTTTTATGAGTTTACGGCCAAAGAGTATGTTCTCAGGCCATAAACTCCCATAAATCATACTTTTGATGTGTTTAAATCCTTTAAACCATTTTTAGATGCATCTAGATTTTACCACAAAGCCAAAGATTGAGTTTGGAAGCATTTGGACATGTTTAAGGACCTTAAATCCCCCTTTTAGAGGAGTTTACGGCCCAAGAATATTCCTTGGCCGTAAACTCTTCTTTATCACACAAAAATTAAGTTTGAGGTGTTCCAATTCTATATTAGCAAGTCCATGATTCAAGTCTAAGTCCCAACTATGCAAAGGAAGGGTTTTAGGGCTTAAAAACCCTTGAATTATGAGTTTACGGCCTATGAATGTTCTATGGCCGTAAACTCATGAATGTTGATCTAATTCATGATTTGAACTCGAATTTGGATGTCAAAAATGTTAGAGATTGAAGCTAGGAAGGTACCTTAGAGATTAGAAGCCTTAATTTTGAGTTTTGATCCCTTAAACTTGGATTAGGAGAGAGGTGGGTAATGTTTAATGATAATTTGGCCAAAGGCTTCAAATGAAGTTCTAAACACGTTTATATAGTGTTTAAGTTTTGGACACGGTGGAATTCTACCCGATACCGGCGTTAGACGGGGTATTTGGTCGTACCCGATTGAGTCACCGTAACCCGATACGGTAAATTCTAGAATTATTCCGATCACTAAAGTTGGGTGTTAAAATGATTTCTAAATGTATTAAGACACCCATTAAGTCATTTTAAATGTGTCCTAGTTAATGACTCAATTAAACGGAAGATCGGAAATCGGAAATCGGAACGACGATCGGTTGCGCGAAAGAGTTACATTTAAAATGAAGCGGAAATTTCGGGTTGTTACACAACAAGTTTGCTACAACATTCACGAGTACTTCTGAAATAAGATTTAAGTATTGGATCAACCCACACTCACCTAAATCACTTCATGGAATTTTTCACGAATGATTGTGAGATGATAATATCATATAATCTTCAAACCAATATATATGATTTGTTGACTACAAATTGGTTGTGCATTGATGATATGAAAATGCATCAGTAACTTGATGTTATAAAACATATCGTTGTGCATGATTTGACAACTAATTAGTACAAACATATATTGCTAAAGTTTATCTGTTCCTGTTATCGTAAGAGGGTTAAAAGCAATATCTGGGCCCCTCGATGATTTGTTTTGACCTATGTATCGGGCCCGGTCAGAACTAAGTTGATGTGTTTAATTTTGTTCTATATCAAATATATCGGAGATCGAGAAACTAATGGAAGGGCAATAAGTATGACTTGTTTCATGTATTTCTCCGCTTATATCTTGAAGAACAGAGGAATATATGATCACTTATCTAAGGACAGTCACTGACTGGGTCAGAGTTCGACAATGGCTTTTGGAAGCTACGATTGCTAATCGGATCATGAAGTTACATTGACAGTTATAATTATTAGTGTAGTTTGATAGGACGGACTTTTAAGAATAAGGTTATTGTTGATTTATTAATATATTGTAAGTATAACATATTAATTGAGAAATCATATAATTTAAGTAGTATTGGTCAATAATTAATTTGGAATTAATTTAGTGGTCAAAAGAAACTAATTAAATAGATAGGGTTGATTGTGTAAATAAAACATTGTTACAGTGTGAGCCAATGATGCATTAGGATGGGCTAAATAGTCCTTGGATAGTCCTAGAGTTTGAAACACTATATAAAGAAGCCCCTTAAGCCAAAATCCGTCTACTCTATCATACTAAGAGTGTGAGCCGATTTTAAACTTATTAAACCTACTCTATAAAAGACTACATTGCATTTGGTGCTTGTAACACATTAGAAGCATTACATTTGTGGTGCTAAAGCTTCCAAAGCCAATACCTACATGTCACACCCCCGAACCGTCAGAAAAACAACGGTGGAAACGTTCGTGAGCGGCGACATCATGCGTAGTATCACAACCATTGTACATAGTAAGCATAGTAAGCACAACCATTACATTACATAAGAAGATTTACATTTGTTTAAAAGCATTGAAATCATAGTTTATATAGATCAACGTATAATCAAAAGTAATGATGAAACTTCTATATGCTCCGTCTTCTCCAAAAGTGATCGAAGTATCTGTCTAACATTGACCTAAGAATACAAGCAATTTTAGAAATATCAACATAAAGTTGGTGAGTTAGTAATCACGATTTTTGTAATGAAAACTGGTCACTGAACTTATGAAAATACTTCATTTTTATGACGTTAGTATCGAAAACCATTATCACCGAGTTATGAAATATGTAGGCATGTTTTCCAAGAAAATCCCATATTTTCTAACATGTTTGTTGGTTCCTAAATGAAAGGCACGTTCTATTTGAAAAACCCTGGTTACCACCAGTACGTATAGTAGTTTTATTACTTAAAATAAAACTATTGATTTTATCCCTTGAATACCCTCTAGTAAGTAGATAAGTAGTTTTATAAGTCAAAAGAAAACTATAGAAGAAGGAAACTCCCATAAACAATGATTAGTTTATACTTATTGTGAGTCGTATAACCATACTAATCTGACTAATGACCTCCTTGACGTTTCTTCAGGCATCGCACGATTACCAAAATTTGTCACCCCAGGCATGCCCGCCTAACTGTAGCTAGCAGTTCAGGTGTGGGATTGTCGGTCCCGAATAGATCTATTCACAAATTTCATGCTCTCTCTCCAAGAGACTCTAGTTATACTACCGGTGAGGATTTATTGGTACCCCGAGGGGTATGACAAGGATAAGTCTCATAATCTTGTATTAACTAGTTTATGTTTGGTCCGGTCATTCTCGAGTTCAAAATACTTGAAATGATGCAGAGTATAAATAACTATACATAAAATAATTATTTAGCAAGATACTATAGTATAGCAATGGATAAACTAAGTCTGACATAGTTTATATATTTGACTTTTCATGAAATTCGAATCTGTAAAACAAGTAATGAAAATCGCAAATTATTCCCATAATAATTTGAATGGTTTGATAAGTTCCCACGCTGTTTTGAAAACTATGTATTATATTTAGAAAGCGTCGCTTATGCTCTGCATATTACAAAAGGGATAAAGGTATCTAAAAGTTTGATAGAAAATTGTTATAATTACATCTGCTTTTAAATTACAAAATCCATTATGACATGCTTGTATTCCCCCTGAAAACATGAAAAACTCGGAAAAGTGTAAGGGTATGAACTCACCTGCTGTGAGTGGAATGAATGGACGTGTCGGGTAGGATGATAGGTGTAAATTGAGGACTTGAACACACTCGACTATCCTATGTAACATGAAGCGATACATAGTTGTATCTAATTAGTTATTTAATCACTAATTAAATAAGTAAATACACTCTAATGCGTGAAAACACTTTATTTCAAGTGTTATGAATGACACGGGTTGCTTTTAAGGAGTGTATGGCCTCATTATGGAGTTTACTCTTCAAGTGGTGGCCTTAGAGGTATCTACGGTTGAGGGACCATATACCCCATGTGTTTATGGTCGTAAACTCATAGGAATGGTGCATTTGAGTGTTCAAAGGTCTCAAGCTTCACAACGAAAGGTCCTAGGGTTGAATCAAAGGCTTAGGAAGTGATTTGTGACAACCTGATATTTAGAGACAATGTAATGTAAAACTAGTCAAATTTAGGTCCAAATATAACACTACTAAAATCTTTTTTGGGTAAAATCAAGTTGTAGTAATCGTAACAAGGTTTTCATACATATAAAGAACACAAAAATCCAAGTTATAATGAGGAAGTTATAACCATTCTAAAATTCCTGACAAAACCAGCAACACCGATTAAACAAAAAATCCAAACTTTCAATACAATAGTTTTAAGCCTTAAATATCTAAATGAAAGTTGTAGATAACATTAAACCATGATCGTACATTAAAGAACGTCCGAATCTGACTTCGTATAAAGAAGTTATGATTTTTCCAAGATCCATATATAGCAATAGACAACTAAAAACTCGAAATAGAGATTGAGAGACTTTTGGCCAAAACAACCTAAATGAGAATCGAAGGTCTCAACAATAGTAGTGCAACGATGAAAAGTCTGACAAAAACGGACATCGGATGAAGAAGTTATGGATTTTTAACGGAATTTTCGTGTCTTGGCCCGTTAAAAATAAATAATTAAAAATTAATCAAATTAGCCAATGAAGTCTAAACGAGAGTTGTAGATCATGTTTTCAGCTACGCGTTCATATAAAGAACGTCGAAAATGGAGCTCGTATGCGAAATTTACGGATTTTGCAAGTTCGAGGCACGAAATCCGAGGCTGTCAGGTTTGCCACGACATGGCACAGTGTTGCTGCGACCCGGAAAGTGACTGAGGGCGTCCAGTCAATGGAAGAGGATCAGACTTGCTCCCCATGACGTGGCCAACCTTAGCCACGACGTGGCACACTAGAAATGCCCCTATAAATAGAGTTCAAGGGCTCCAAGTTTCATTGCTTAATTCCCTTCTTTCTCACGCTGAAACTCTGCGTTTAAGCCCCCGAGACCCTCCCAAAGCCCCAGTTTTCACCTTCAAGTCCCGATGGAAGGTTTCGCATTCCCGGGATTTCCGAGATTCCCGAGAATCCTGAGAAAATCAACTTTTCCGAGTTGAAGTTCTACTCGATTTTCATCCCGCTTTCTTCAATCAATCGGGTGAGTTCATACCCCTATAACTAAGTTTTCAAATGTTTTGTAAATGCTTTTATACGCTTTTAAGGGGGGGGGGGAATAGAAGTAAACACATGACTATAATCGTGTGAAACATCGATCTTTTGCTATACTTTTCATACTGTTGTTTTAACTATCTTATGAAATTATTATCTTGCGAAATACCTCACAACACAAATTTACCCTCTTAGGATACAATATGTTTTATAAATAGAAATATGTTTTATTTATACGCTTGCATACTACATCATATAAAGGGTAACCATTTCAACTATCACATGATGCTTTTACAAGAAAACTCAACTCATCATCACGTCTTTGTAACACGGTAGAAAAGGAAATCTTTTCATACAAATGATTTTTTATCATATTAATCGTGAACTCGTTGTTAGCAATCATGTGGTGTCATATGGCTTTGTTTGTACCAAACGAAAGTCCCTACCTATAACCAGAGTCTCTTGGAGGGAGAGCATGACAAGTATGTATAGATCTATACGGGGCTGACGAATCCGCAACCTGACTGTTAGCTAGAGTCCGTCATTAGGGGTGACAAATGTCAACATAGGTACTGCGTCTAGTATGGTTATGAGGAGCTCACAACACGCGGAAACAATGACTCAAGCACGTAGTAATACATGTGACAACCCGATATTTCAACTCTTTGTAATGGCCTAATAGGTCAACTATTGTAAACATTTTTGAGTCAATCAAAATAAACGTTGATAATAAAATGTCCAAAAAGTTCCTATTTAACTACCTAATATGTTTTATATCATTAAACCGGGATCGTACATAAAAGAGAATACCTAAACCCGACTTCGTATATTGAAGTTAAGATTTTTCCAAATTCGGCTTAGCAACAGTCAACTGAAAACTTGAATCAGAGATCGAGCGACTTTTGGCCAGAATGACCTAAACGAGAATCGAAGATCTCGACAATGGTTGTTCAGCGGTAAAAAGTCTGGCAAAAACCGACGTCAGATAAAGAAGTTATGAATTTTTAAAGAAATTCCTTAATCACGTCATTTTAATAAATAAATACTAAAAATAATTTTGCAATTTGCCGATGGAATCTAAATGAAAGTTGTAGATCGTAGTCTCACCTTCGCGGGGATATAAAGAACGTCGAAACCGGAGTTCGTATGAAGGAGATATGAATTTTTGAAGTTTGATAATTAATTTATATATAATTTTTATTGAAAACTTCAGTATTATCCGAAGTCTGAGTCACGCAAGTACGCCCCGCGTATACGAGTACGCCTAGCATACTCGAGGCCACGGCCTCGGATCGTCCACGTCGCCCCTATGCAAGCCTACCCCCCGTCCCATCCGAAGTGCGAGGCAGTCGAGGACTCGGTTATGCGTGATGTACGCGTACGCCCCGCGTACGAGCGTACACCCCGCGTACCAAGGCGGTTCCAGCCTCTTATAAATAGGATGCGAGGGTTCCCGAAAAATTTGTTCATTCTCTCTCACTTTTTCTGCGTTTTACCTCGTTTTCCGTGCCCGCACCACCCCGAAGCCCTGGTCATTTTGTGCAAGTCCCGAAGGTCGATTTTACTCCCGAGATTCCCGAGAAAAATCCGTTTCCCGAGACGAAACTCTGCCCGGTTTTCCATCTCGCTATCTTAAAACTTTCAAGTGAGTTCATACCCCTTAATTAACCCTTTTAAATATTCTAAACGCTTTTATATGCTTTCTAGGGGAAATACAAGTAAAACACACGACTACTATCGAGTGTTATATATAAAGATTGTTATACACTTTTATTAAGTGGAATCATGTGTGATTTACAAACTTTATAGGGAACTCCCGTATACAAAAATATATTACAATAGATGCTATCTTTAAAAACTATAAATGCTTGTAATGCATGTATAAACTAAACATTTTCTTAGATTTAAAGTATGTTGTGTCTATCTTAGACTGTACAAAAATATATGCTTTCATAACAAGTGATTCTTTTTCTAGATATTCTAAAACAAACGAGGTACACTTTTAGAAAACTATAATAGGTATAGTTTTATGAGGATATTGCTAACTTTTACATATTAGAAACACGATTTTCAAGAAATTACTTTCATGTACAATAACAAACGAACATTTCAACACGTAAATCTGTTTTTATACTACGGTTCTGTGAGACATTTACTTCACGTACATTCGAGTACACATTTCAAGTCCTGTATTGTGAGAGCCCGAAATTTCCATTCTGTACAAACTATATCACTTCAATAGAAGTTGTAGCAGTCACAGTTAATTTCCAGACTCTTCGCGTAAGTTTGAGAAATTCAGGGTTTACACTTCAGGAAATATCAGGAGAGTGGGTGCACTAGGGTTTTGTGCAACACTGTTATTCCAACACTGTATTTAATTAGGAATCATTTCAGGAATAAAAATATTTTCTGCCAAAATATCTCAGGAGTATAAATAGATTTCTAAACAAAAATCATTCATTATTCACATTTCCGACTAGACAGAAGCCATTTTCTCTCTGATGGATCTTCGGGTTTTTATACCAAAACGATCGTAGTGTGTGCACAAGTCCTCTCTTGACACCTAGCAATCCGATACCGTTCAGTTCATTCCAATCACCAACTACAGGTGAGTTCATACCCCTAATCAATATTTTAAATGATTTTAAATGCTTTAAAGGGGGGAATACAAGTAGAAACAAACATGTTATTAAATCATTGTTATGTATTTTATAACTGTGTTTGTCATTTAAACAGATTTCACATACTACAAAATGTGATGCATGAAATGGTTTTAAATCTTAAAAACGCATTGTTATCTATTGTTTTATCTTTGAAATGTATCTTAAAATGTCATCAAGTCATTGTTACTTATTGTTCAAAACCCACAAGATGTCTTATAAAACCATTTTACATTATTGAACTAAACTATGCATGTACACTTATATTCTTATATATGTATTGATGTTATAGTTTACAGTTATCATTTAGTTTCTCACATCCTTGAGTAGTAATAGTGTATAAACCTACTTGGACAACCAATTTCCTTCCAGTAAATTATCATGGGGATAATTTGGAGATATCAAACATAATTCCTATTACAAGGAATCACACAAGAGTCAGTACATTCATGTGTCTATACCAGTACATTACCTGATACATGAGTACCTTTACATTTGATTACATGATACATGAGTACGTTTACATATACTTACATGATACATGAATACCATACATGAATATTGTTACTTGGCTACATTATCCTGTACTCACTTATATGGATACTTGTACCTAGAGTTATTAGGAAGATTTATTCATACCTTCGGTGTAAATTTTCCTGCCTATCCCAGTTCAATGGGATGTCTATACGAGACTAACCATTCCGGAACCCAGCTGTTAGCAACACTGGGTGATGAATATCTACGGATGTCTAAGGTTGTTTCTAATCTTAGGAGTCAGTTACGGAACTAACCATTCCTCCATCTCCTGTTGCAACAGGGGATGAGATGAAACTCTTCGGATGATCATTAGGTTAACGATGTTATGGGATTAACCCCCCTTCCACCTTGCTGCCGCTACAGAGGGTGAGTGGACAAATCTTCGGATGTTCATTAGGTTATATAGGTTGTGTTAACCCTAGTACCTTGGGATAACAGTTACATATGATGTGCTAGTCCTAGTACCTAGTGACAACACTTATAGTAGTACATTTTCCTGTTTACTTTATTTTGTGATTCTTTCACATAAACGATGACTTAGACTAAGTACTTTAGTACTAAACAATTAAAGGAAAATTATCATTTTACTTACAAAACATTTGGGTCTTCGTAGAAGACTACATCTCAAACTGATAGAAAATAAGGGATTTTCTAGGGTTTTTCATACATACATCAACATTTTCATTTAACAATTTACATGTCCTTTATAACATATTTTCACAAACAAGGAAATGACACTTATATACTTATGAGTTCACCAGCTTTAAAGCTGATACTCGCTTTCAAAATAACTTGTTTTCTCAGGTCATCTGTAGACAGGTACGAAGGCCAGGTTTTGAGAAGACGGAGCAGACAAGTCGCGTCTTTTATTTTGATTGTATATTTTTGGTGTCTTACTACAATGAAATAAACACACATGTATTAAAAGTTTACTTATGATGCAATGGATGATGTTGTTGCTTGTTTATTATATTACACTATTGTGATATTGCACATGACGTCCTCCACCCTTGAACGTTTCCGCCGTTCGTGGTTTTGGGGTGTGACAGATTGGTATCAGAGCATTATTTATAGTGAATTAAGTATATCAACCCATAAAAGATATATTAACTATAAATGCATGGGATTAAAACACTCTGTCTAAGAGTTATACTTTTAAATAATAAAATATTTAACAAAGTATACGTTCCTGCATTCATACTAAAATCAGTGTCACAATGACAAGAACAAAAATATTACGATTGTTGAACATCACAAGTGAGCCTAGGGATATATAGTCAGTCTTGGGAATAACATAGCCTGATCAACTATGCTGGTCCAAGGAGTGATTAGTATATGCCCAAGAATGGCTGTGATGTGGCAACAAGTCTAAAAACTTACCAACACAACCATAAAGAAATACCATATGGGTATTTGATCTTACTGTAATTATCTTAGTTAGTTCGTCTATTTAAACTATCTCTTATATCCCTTTTCTCGCGTAGATTATGTTGGATTAGATGTCTAAGCCCACAGCTATTATTGGTATGTACTTGACCTGAGAGTAGCATGGTCCATTTGGGTTGCATATCATCAGGACAATCTGTTAGGAAGGACTTTTGAGAGAAGGTTATTTATGGTTTATTAATATATTATAAGTTATAATATATTAATATGAAATCATATGTTTTAATTAGTATCAATCAAGAATCAATTTCGAATTAATTTAGTGATCAAAAGAGACTAATTAAATCTATGGGGACTAATTATGAAAATTAGTTATATTTATATGTGTTGGGCTTATGATCCATGTTGGACCAAGTTTATGTAAGGATACATAAAGAGTTGGGCCACATGAACCATGGATCATAAAACCCATGGGTATGGATTATGGGTTATACCAATGACCCTTGGAATCCTACATATAAATAGGTTACTCCATAAACCAAATCACCACTTCTTTTCTTAGAGAAATATGGAGGTGTTTTGGTGTATGGAATTCTCTCTCAAGAGCCACCTTTGTCCTAGGTGTGTTGTGATTCCATTTGAGGCATTTCATACTATTGGTGCTAAGCTCTTAAGGCCAAATACATCAAGACTTCAAGCCACATAAAAGCTATGTTTCCCTAACTAGTATATTATATGGTTTATCTCAAATGCATGCTAGTTATAGGTTTAATGCCTTGGAAACCATTTGCATGTATAATTAGTGAAAACATAGATCCAAGGTATTTAGGGTTGTATGTGCACCATAGGATGTTGTATTATACCAAAACCCAACAATGGTATCAGAGACATGGGTAGTTTTCTACTATATTTGATGCAAATGTATTTTATTTTTTTCAAGTTGATGAAAAAAAAAAAAAGAAAAAAAAAACATGAAGTTTGACAAATTTTATGATAATTACTTGATTTTATGAAAAACTAATTATTTGTAAAACTTGAATCACTTTACTACAAGAGTTGAATTAGGTCAATTTATTTAAAGATAGAATGATATGATTATTTTATTTGTTTTAAAAGTTTGATCTAAGTGGTATTAAGGAGTTACAAATTTTGTCATAAAATTTTGGAACTCAAAAGTTTTTTTTAAGTTATGATCTTAAGAGTTGATGTGAAATGTCTCATTTATTAACTCTTTAGGTTATGAAGTCCAAGAGTCTTCAAAGGATAATTATCAAAGTTTCAAGATTTGTATTAGTTTATATGATTATCTAATTTCTTGAAAATTGTTGATATGAATTATCTTTACTTATGAGTTTAATCTAGATCATAGGAAAATTATTTGCTTATTGTGTTAATTGGAATATTTGATCTTAATGGTTTTAATGAACTCCATAACTTGTCCTCAAGTTATGGAAAGTAAAGATTTTTTCTTTTTAAAGTGTCATTAAGACTCATAGGTTATGAAAATAGAAGAGTGTAACAACCCGAAATTTTTCGTCGCCAAAACCCGTTCTACCCGAAAAATCGTCGTTATCAAATTCGTTCCGTTTTCACTCTAGGTTAAAATATTTAAACTTATATGTTTATTATAAATAAATGAGTGTCTAAACCACTCAGGAACTCATGTAATTAGCCCAAAACTATTTATTTCATAAGTTTTAGAAACGTCCCCGCCGGGTGACGGTAACTTAATCGGGTGCGACCAAAAGCCGCGTTTAACGCCGGTATCGGGTAGAATTCCACCGCGTCCAAGTTTTAGGACCTATATAAATGTGTTTTAACACCTATTTGAAGCTTTTTCCTTCTCTCTCTACTCTCTCACTAACCTCTCTCCTAAATCCAGAGTTTAAGGGTCCAAAACTCAAATTTAAGGTCTCAAATCTCTAAGGTACTTTCCCTAGCTTGTGTTGTAACCTTCTTAGCCTTCAAATTCGAGTTCAAAACATGATTTGTGACCATATTCATGAGTTTACGGCCATGGAGCATTCATGGGCCGTAAACTCATAATAAGTGGGTTTTTAAGCCCTAAAACCCCTCCTAAGCACTATTGGACTTTAGATATGGCTTAATGGCTTAATGGAATGGACATATAACATTCAAATCATTGATTTTGAGTCATTTAAAGGAGTTTACGGCCAAGTCATAAGCTTGGGCCATAAACTCAAGTAAATGGGGTTTTCATGCCCTTAAACCCTTTCAAATCACTTATATGGCTCAGATATGAATTATAGAACATTGATATTAGCATTTGGACACTTGAAACATGATTTTTGGGGGACTTATATGAGTTTATGGCCAAGGCTTGTGCTTGGGCCGTAAACTCCATGAAACATGGTGCAAATCCATTTCTAGGGTGTTTGAATGCCATCCAACACCACCAAAATCCTTGGAATAAATCAAAGAACTAACCAAAAATAGTTTGAGGACCTTAAACACATCAAATGCATTACATATAGGAGTTTACGGCCTAAGAACATAGCCTTTGGCCGTAAACTCATAAATACATGCCAAATTGTCCTTAAACCAACCCTAAAGCCTTGGAATGAATTTTAGAAGTCCTTACAAACAAGTTTTTGGCATTAAAACACAAGAAATCACTCTCTAAGAGAGTTTACGGCCATGAGAGGGGTCTCATTGGCCGTAAACTCCAAAAACCACTTCAAAACTTCAAACAAATGCATGTAAGGCTTTGATACAATTTTAGCAATCACATGTCATTAGTTTGGAATCCAAAAACACAACTTTTCATGGGTTTATAGGAGTTTACGGCCATGAGACCATCCTAGGCCATAAACTCCTTAAAATGTGTCATTTTGGTGATTAAAACTTATTCCAAACCGTTAAACCAAATCTAGAAATTGTCCCCTAAGTGTTTGAAGTCTAAATTGCACCATAAACCACCCATCATGAGTTTACGGCTGTAAACTCATGGGGAATGGGTGTTCTGGCCATAAACACCACTTAGAAGTGTACTCTTGGGGAGTAAACTCATTTTTTAAGTCCCTCGCATCATTACATGTCCCTAAACGCCACCCGGGTCCCTCCAACCACTCGTATCGAAGTGTTTTTCGCGACTACAAACAATTGTCCCTATCCAACAAATGTGTATCTTTACATCATAATTAGGACCTCGTGTGTTTACAAGTCCCTGATCAACTCTTAGCATCCAAACCATCACATATCTCGTCCGGTGAGTTCATACCCCTACGACCTTTTCACCGTTTTCAATGTTTTCAGGGGGGAATAGAAGCAAACTATAACTGTTTTCAAATCATAACATTGATATGTTTCAAACAATATCTGACAACTTATAAACTCTTTTACTCCTTATGTATTATGCTGAGCATAAGGAATGATTTATCAATTAAAACTAAATGGATTTTAGTTAAGGAAATAACAAAACTAATCAAATTATTATGGGAATAATTTGGGGTTCTTTACTATTCGTTTTATCATGTACTGATATCTATATAAAGTTATTAGATAAACTATGTCTGATTTAGTTTATCTCCGTATCATTTGAATGTATTGTCAGATAATTTCATTGTATGTATCTATATTCGTTGTATTACGTTTCATAATTTTCTGTATGTTGGTATCGTATGAGAACCCTGTGAATATTTTAGTACTAGTTTGTGAGATAGTCACTACCCTTTATGGATGATCAGTAAATCCTCCCCGGAAGTGTAACTAGAGTCTCTTGGAGGGAGAGCGCGGAATTTGTGAATAGATCTATTCGGAACTGACAATCCCACACCTTAACTGCTAGCTACAGTTAGGCGGGCACGCCTGGGGTGACAAATTTATGGATATCGTTTTGACGTCTGACAAACGTCAAGGAGGTCTCGTTGTCGTATTAGCATGGTTACCCGACTCACAACGTGTATTAATATTAGTTTATTCACAGTTTGGGTTTTAGAATCTATATCTCTTTCGGGATAATGATCCCATGGTATTAACAAACTATTTTGTATCTAGTCCGGGATAGTGATCCCTTGGTTTTATATCTATAACATGTACGGGATGTTTTTCCCCATGGTGTTGTATCTATATCTTATACGGGATAGTGGTCCCATGGTTTTGTATCTATATCTTATACGGGATAGTGATCCCTTGGTTTTGTATCTATATCTATTACGGGATAGTAATAGCATGAATTTAATCTATATTGAGTACGGGATGATAATCCCATGGTCTAAATCTATATCTTGTCCGGGATAGTGATCCCATGGTTTTCAATCTATATTTCCATATATATCAAATTATCTCGTGTCTAGTCCGGGATGGTAGTTCCATGATCTTAAATCTGTACTTTCATATGTGTCAAACTATCTTATATCTCTTTCGGGATAGTGATCCCAAGATTTTCATCATATAGTTTTGTGTATTAAACTATACTTTGTGATAATACAATTGATCTTACAATTAGGAAAATATGGGATTTTCCTGGGGTAAAACACAACACGTAATCGAATTGGTAACAAATGATAACTAAACCAACTTCACATAAGAAAATATGGGATTTTCTTGGATAACAAACCTTTTCGGAAACTAAAGGAAACCGATACATTTTCATAAAACAAAAACGCTTATGAACTCACCAGCTTTATGCTGATTTTCAAACCGCTTGTATTCTCAGGTCCAAGTTAGACAGGTACCCGGTGATCTCTTTTTAGTGAAGACGAAGTGCATGGAAGACTCGTCTCAACTTTTGTTAATATGATGCATATGTATATTTTGTATAACTTTACTTTTGAAACAAATGTAAACTTTCATATATATGTAATGTAATGGTTGTTTACTGTGATTACTATGTACATTGGATTTGATACACAACGTGGTAGTCCAACCCGGAGATGTTTCCGCCTTCGATTTTCAGGCTGTGACAAAGAGTCTCTATTTTTAATGTCATCATTAAATGATTTAATGTCTTCCATAACTTGTCCTCAAGTTATGGAACTTGAATTTTTCTTTTTATTAAACCTTAATTAAACTCATAAGTTATGGAAAAGCCAAGAGTTTTGAAAGGTTTCAAAACTTGTTCTCAAGTTTTGGAATTTGTAAAGTTACCCCCCATGTATATTTTAATTCCAAACTAGACCTTAGAATTTTAAAAGTTAAAATTCAACCCTTATACTTTATAATATTATAAGTTAATATATATATATATATATATATATATATATATATATATATATATATATATATATATGTGTGTGTGTGTGTGTGTGTATAAGAGTAAAGTCAGTCTTACCGTTAGTAGGCTTCATTCACGAAGTCGGTCTATAAGGGGGGGTATAAGGTTACTGCCTATAAAATGGCAGTTTAATGGGTGTCCACTCTCACCCACCGCTTCCTTGACTGGTGGAGGGTCGTTAGCCGAACGGGTAGGACAAGGACTATAATTCTCCCTTTATTAAAAGTATTAATGATAAATACTCAGTAACTAAACATTTTATAAATACCTAATCTTAGTTACTTAGGAAAATGTGAATAAGGTGCTAATCCATGAAATTACACTTTGCACCTTGTTTAAGTCGGTTAGTGGAGCGTGTGTGGTTAACCGGCACACTAACTTGTATTTAACAAGGTAGGCAAAGGGTAACTTAATGTTTATCGTAGTATTGATGGAGCGTGTGTGGCTAACCGGCACATCGATTGAGGGGTAAACACTTAAGGGTGCCGAGTAATTTGCATGATTACTTCACACCTTGTTTTGTGATCCTCGGCATCCCAGTCACAAAACCTGAAGGGCACACTCGAGATTGAAATATGCCATTGAACAGTTCAATGAATCTCAAAGATCTAGGAGTTTCAAAACCAATTAAAACCTTATTATTATTTCGTTTTTCATGGTGGAAATTGGTGAATCGTCATTCACCTACCTTCAAATATTTTATAGCTTGGATTATGGCATCCCTCTTCTAAGTTAAAAAATAGTTTGTTGGGTCCTAGCCTTAATATTTCATATTGGGTGTCATATTAAGGACTTTAAATCAACTATCTTGAATATCTCCCAAAAGATGTCTAGTTTAGACATTTATGATCTTCCCAAATCTATTGAAACAAGCTTTCCTAATGAAGATGATGTCCCTTGGAAATCATACTTCTTTCACCTCCTCCAATGATTCTCCCTAACCCACAAGTTCTTGAAAAGTTTAAGATCACTCAAGCCCTATTGGCAAGGCAAGGTCTAGGTGTGGTCACATCTTGGAGATGTAGTCACATATTGACAAGCCGGGAGAGTTGGGTGTCAAAGTCTTGAGAAAGTTGGTGGTTCAATCACTTTCTAAGTCACATAGTGAGTTCCTTTGGGACACCTATGAAATAGACTATGACATGACCCTTAATGATCTTATCTATTTGTTAAGATCAACTTCCTTAAAACTTGATGGACATTGACAACAGTGACACAGGAAATCCAAAAAAATATTCTCTTCCCAATGGAAAGGGATCGGCCATAGTCAACTCGGTTGACCAAATGGTAAAGAGAAAAGCTAAGTCTGTGATCGTCCCGTGTACCATTATCAAAGGGTCCATATGTTTATATTTCCAAAGGAAGGGGCATTGGTTGCGAAGCTGCCAAATTTACCTAAGGAGGTTAAAGTCAACAAGTTTGACTCTACTTCAGGTAAGGTCTACTATCTAACTCGGTTAAGTTTCTATTATGAGATTCTTATTACAAGATGTGACGGGGTCACATGTTGATGTTTAAGAATCAAAGGAAAAGTGAAGGAAACTTAAAAAAAGAGTATGTTGAATCTGATCGCGAAGATGGATTTCTATCGCTGGATTGAAGATTGGATTCTTTAGCTACTCTTAGGAGTTATGAGATATTGCTTACGAATAGATAACAAAAAAGTTTTATTGCTCTTTTTCATTGTAAGGATAGTTTTTCTGCAAAGTTTTAAAATAAAAGGAAGTTTTAGATTTTGTTTATTTTAAAATATCCTTACAATGGCATTTGAGGAAAAAAAATTTGCTTATATGATTCCACTAATAGCAAGAGTGGAAATATGAAATTGATTCTTTCTTTTGTGGTAATGTCTAAATTTGCCAAATAAGGAAAGATTCTCATCACCCAAGTTTGAATTGGATCAGAACTTGGAATCATGCAAGTTGTATAGCATGATGAATGAGAACTTTCGAGTATTGGAAAAATTAAGACCAATTACTTGTTCACATGGATGTGTGAGTCAAGTAAAGGACTAAGGGATCGAGTACACATTCTTGTGCACTGATTAAGTCCACCACAAAAGATTGATAAAACTATTCATCATAATTTACTAAAGCTCAGTAAATATGGTTATACTTACAAGCTTAAATGTAACTCTGAGACATTGGAAAAGGTTCCAATGTAAGGCAGAGCGAATAAGAAGAATCAACTTAGGCAGAAGGATAAAAGTTTCTCTAATCTGAAAAGATGGGAGAGTACTTTCGTATCAGTTTTTATGATCATCTTAATGATTTAGAGACCTTATCACAATTCGTCCTCTAGGTGCTTTCTTATAGCTAAGAAGAGGAACTATGAATTGTTGATGTGGTTAAATCAAGAAGATGATTCATACTTCGTTCCAAAAACAATTCTTAGAGTCATACTCCAAGATTGTAACTTGAGTGACATGTCTCAAAGAAGGTTTAAAACACTTGTCAAATGTAAGAGTAAAAGTTTTCTACTCTTGTACATTTGAAATTGGTAAGTTGTGATGTTTTGGATAAAACAAATACCAACTTAGGCCAATTGTGTGAAGTGTTTGTCTTGGTTAGAATCCACACTATCTCTTGGATGTTTGACAAGGGAGTCTTATAGGTCAAGAGGACAGTGGGAGTCTTAAAGGTCTTGAAAGTCTCAAGAAATAATCAAGAATAGAACCTGAAGTTCTTCACTAGCACACGACTTGAGGTTTATAACCTATCGTGTTGACATATTCTGTGCCCATTCTAGTTAAAGTTGGCTTTGCATATGAGTTCTTAGAGTTCTTAATGTGTTGCACAACAACTTGGAAGCAATGGCAGGCCCTTGAGGTACCAGGTGGCAAGAAGTTAAGATTGAGTTTAGTCCATATGAGTTTGGATTTGTCATTATCCTTGCTTTGTGACTATGGTTTTGACAATTCACATGGATAAGAACACATACACCATTAAATCTAAGTGTCATAAGGTTGCTCTTCGATTCATGGAAATGATGGTAAGGAAACTCTTTCACTAAGTAGATTTTGAGTAGATAGCAATTGTGGGAATGACAAAAGGTCTAAACATTATGATTACGGCATCCCTCTTCATAATTGTTTAGACACACATGTGAGCTCTCTAAGAGAGGTGTATGATATTGATAAAGTCTTATCAAGGAAATCTAGTATCAGAAATCTGAACTTTGGTAAGAAAGTCAATAAAGTATTGAATTCTAGAAGTTCAGTTGATTTCTGGGTACATGTCAAAGCTAGTGGGAGCATAAGTGTTATGATAATAATCATCGTGTTAGTGGGAGCATGATAATTATGATAAGTATTGCAAGTTAGCAATGTTAATTATAGAAAACAAAAGGTTTCAATTGGGAAAAGTTGTTTTTCTATAATTAAGGGAGAGGAAATTATACTTCATCTCCAATCTATAAGCTTAGATCGTGAGGTTTTAATCATTTAGTCAAGGAAATATATATGAATTTCATGTTGGAATGGTTCAACATAAGGAAATTTTTTATATGGGTCCATTATTTGTGTTCTTAAATTCGATTATGATTACGGCATCCCTTTTCATAATCTGAACTTGGCAAATAGAAATGGAAATTTTATAGCAAAAGACTGGTTTAGTCTTTATGTGAGACATCATGAATCGTGTCCCATATGCTTTGGATATAGGGTCGATTACATGTGCTATATTCATCTTTTCTAAAATGTTCCAAATGCCTGGGGCATTAAGAAGGGAAAAGGTTTAGAACTGGATATGACTAAAAGGATTAAACAATTATCGAGGACAATCTAAGGTTTACCAAAGATTGGTTACTCAAGGACAGTTGGAAGTATAGTGATAATTCTGGAAGGACTATATCGACATAATCTGTAAGGAGGCAACTCTTGTTCAAAAGTGATAGTCAAAATGGAATCTGGAAATGTTTCAAAGTTAGAATTTTCAATCTGTTTAAGATTAGGAAACTTAATGCAAGAAGGATGTTTCCAAGGAGCTGATCTCCTTTGGAATGCTCTGTAATGTTTTTTGTCAAGTCTTTCTGACTTTGTGCATAATCATTACTAGAGGATCAATGCATATAAGTTTAGAATCTAACACATTTCAGTAAATGACATGAATTTGGAATTCTTGCATTTGCAGTAAAGATTTGGGACTGTGAAAAAAGGATCATTAGAGTTATGTTCAATTGATCTATTTCACAAAGTAAAGATCATAGACAAACATAGTATGCATACTTGGTGTATGGCATGACTAGTGTTTAGAAAACATAGTGTACATGCTTGGAGCATGGGGTAACTATTGTTTTAAATTTAAGAATAAAGTTGATAGCTGAAACAGTATACAATGAATAATGTGTAATCATATGGTGATAAATAAAAGGTGTTTTATTTATGCTCATAGGTTTTGATACCATATTAGATTCAATTATTCTTGTGTTTCATTTTGCATGTTTTGACTTCCAGAATAAACTAGGTTATTCTTCCGAAATGACTAAGTTATTCAAACCAAGTAGATATGAATCAAGACTGTCATGGGTTGGCTTGTAGAGGTCTAAGATGTTGGACATAGGGCTACAACACTCATGAGTGCTTATAAGTTTTGAGTATTGGATTCAACCCGCGCTCATTGGAATCACTTCATGGACTTTATCACGAGTGATCATGAGACGATAATATCTTATATTCTTCAAATCTAGATATATGAGTTGTTACTATGAGTTGGTTGTACATTGATTGCACGAAAACGCATTTGGTAACTCGGTGCTATAAAACGTGCCTTTTTGTATGATTCAACAAGTAGTAGAACAAGTCATATGAGTCGAAGTTTATCCATTCCTTTTACCTTCGGGATAAAAGCGATATCTGTGGGCCCCTCGATGATTTGATGATGACAAATGGAAGTGCTCGGCCGGGCCAGGACTGATTTGATTTGTTCAATTAGTCAGTCGTCATAAATCGGAAATCGGGAAACAACAAATGGACAGAGAGAATGATTATAATCCATGTCTCAGTCCATATGATATTTAGAATGGAGGAATATATGATCCCTTATCTAATGGACGCGTCATTGATTTGTTCAGAGTTCGACAACGGTTTTAAGAGCTACGATTGCTAGTCGGGTTATGAAGTCGTACTTGCAATAATAGTTTTAGACTTATCCAAGTGGGAGACTGTTGGATTAGATGTCTAAGCCCATAACTATTATTGATATGTACTTGACCCGAGAGTAGCATGGTCCAATTGGGTTGCATATCATCAGGACAATTTGTTAGGATGGACTTTTGAAAGAAGGTTATTTATGGTTTATTAATATATTATAAGTTATAATATATTAATATGAAATCATATGTTTTAATTAGTATCGATAAAGAATTAATTTGGAATTAATTTAGTGATCAAAAGAGACTAATTAAATCTATGGGGACTAATTATGAAAATTAGTTATATTTATATGTGTTGGGCTTATGATCCATTTTGGACCAAGTTTATGTAAGGATACATAAAGGGTTGGGCCACATGAACCATGGATCATAAAACCCATGGGTGTGGATTATGGGTTATACCCATGACCCTTGGAATCCTACATATAAATAGGTTACTCCATAAACAAAATCACCACTTCTTTTCTTAGAGAAATATAGAGGTGTTTTGGTGTATGGAATTCTCTCTCAAGAGCCACCTTTGTCCTAGGTGTGTTGTAATTCCATTTGAGGCATTTCATACTATTGGTGCTAACCTCTTAAGGCCAAATACATCAAGACTTCAAGCCACATAAAAGGTATGTTCCCTAACTAGTATATTATATGGTTTATCTCAAATGCATGCTAGTTATAGGTTTAATGCCTTGGAAACCATTTGCATGTATAATTAGTGAAAACATAGATCCAAGGTATTTAGGGTTGTATGTGCACCATAGGATGTTGTATTATACCAAAACCTAACAGATTAAGATGGCTGGATTTCACCATGGCGATCCGTACTTCCCAAACCAAGGAAATGCTGGTTGGCTAGAGGCAGAACCAGAAGATGATCACCCAATTCCTTTGGATGATCACCATGCTGAGGGCTTTTCCGATAGTTCGGACTCGCAGCCAGAAGTCAACAACCTACCCCCAGCTACTCAAAACCCAAACCTGAACCCTCGCCCTGTGTTTCAAGGACCCACACCCTTGTGGGGCATTAACTTGTCTGAATGGAGTCAAGAACAAGGTCAACCCATTCCCTACAATGGAGACCGAAGTTTCTACAACATGACTGAAGGAGGTTCTACTGATAGATTCCTACCAATCATGGTGCGTAGGATTTCTCGAAACATGATTATGGCTCAGGCTTCTATCAATCAAGTTTTGGAAGTTGACGCCAACTCTGGTGTTAACACTGTCCACATTCGCCAACTAGAGTCTGCTCATGAAAGGACTCTGGTCCGCAATGCAAATCTGCAGAGGGAACTTGCTGAAACCCGAGCAGAAGTTAGAGAACTTCGAGCTCAGCAAGCATGGTCGGACAGGCGTATAAGGGACATTGAACGTCTATTGTCGGGATCGAGGACTCATGCAAGCAGCTCTCATCGCCGATAGAAGCTCGTCGACTCATCTTTTGGATATAACCTAGTTTATGTAAAACTTTGGGCTAATTTCCTATCTGTATAAATCTTAGACCTGTTAGGTGTTGATCTAGTCTTATGTCTGTCAAAATTTTCCATCTTGGCTGATGTAAGGCCTACTTTTAGGACATTTTTCCTGAACTTGTTACATCTGTAACTCCAGTATTATTGATAGATATCTAATCTTATGGAAATTATCATCCAAATGTTGTCACTTTCAGTTAGTTATTCTATTCATTCTGTTGTTGGACTATGGGGAGTTAGTCCATGGGATACATTCATAAATCATTTATTCTTATCCATGTCGTCATCTTTTAAACGTATAGTTAAAGGTGCCGCCACGTAGAAGTACAAGGCGTAATCCAATCAACGAAACACCGATACCACCGCCTCCTCCACCACCACAACCGCAACCTCAACCTCCTCTACCACATAACCCCTTTGATTCCAACATGTTTCAGGCGGCTTTCACAGCAGCAGTTGCAGCTGCTGTGTCAGCAATCAACACTCCTGTCCCTAGTGGATCGGGAACAGGTGCACCTCCCTCGAACCACGGCGAAAGTCATGGACACCCTCGGGAATGCACTTACAAGGATTTCACGAACGCCAAACCCCACAGCTTCAATGGAACTGGGGGTGTTATGGTGTTAAGATAGTGGATTGAGAAGATGGAATCTGTCTTCGAGATCTGCGAATGCCAAGAAGGCAACAAGGTCAAGTTCGCAGCTTGTACCTTCTCTAACAGAGCATTAACATGGTGGAACGACCATGTTAAGTATCTGACTCTGGTGGTGGCCTACTCCATCAGCTAGGAACACTTGAAGGACATGCCGATGAGAGAGTACTGTCCTCGGGGAGAAATACAAAAACCCGAGCAGGAACTCTGGAGCCTGCAAATGGTTGGATCTGACATAGGAACCTACACGAATAGGTTCTGTGATCTGGCAAACTTATGCCCTGACATGCTTTCTCCCCAGAGCAAAAAGATATAAAGATATATATGGGGGTTGTTGCCCTAGATCCAATCAAGTGTTATAGCTTCCAGGCCTATTACTTTCGATAGCGCCAAAGAGCTAGCACAATCTCTCATCGATCACCGGAAACCTCAGAACCCATCAATCCCTATACCCGCACCACAAAAGCCCAACCCCGACCACAACAAGAAGGGGTGGAATAAGAGGAAAAGAGGGGCTTCGCAAGGATCCTCCAATAAACAACAACTTGTGGCGATTAATGCTGCCACAGTGACTCCTGTTGTCCCTGCGAACCCCTTACCAGCAAAAACTTATGCTGGAACCCTTTCGAAGTGCACCAAGTGCAACTTCCACCACCACGGACCTTGCAAGGAGATGTTCTGCTCTAACTGCAACAGGAAGGGGCACATCGTCCGTTACTGCAAGGCTCCAACAGCTCAAGTCGCCCAGGTCCCTAACGCCGGTATGGGCCAAGCCTGCTACGGTTGTGGCGATGTGGGCCATTACAAGAGGAACTACCATAAAGCGGGGATGGCTGGCAGAGTGGGAAGAGTTATGGCCCTAGGTCACGAGGAAGAAGTAGCTGATCCTATGATAGTTACTGGTACGTTCCTCCTCGATAACTCATATGCTTGCATACTTTTCGATAGTGGAGCCGAGAAAAGTTTCGTAAGTTACAAGTTTGCACACATGCTTAAACAAAAACCATGTGCATTAGATAATTCATTCTCGGTAGAAATGGCTAATGGGAAAACAGAGAGTACAAACTGCATATACGTAGGTTGTACCTTAGCTTTAGATGGCCATACTTTCAAGATAGATCTCATGCCAGTCACAATTAAATGTTTCGACGTTATCATCGGTATGGATTGGTTGAGTCTTCTTTGTGCCGACATCTTGTGCTTTGAAAAAGCAATTCGTCTTAACCTTCCTAATAACGAAACCTTAATTATCTACGGCAACAAACCTAGTACAAGCCTTCGTATCATTTCGAGCATTCAAGCCCAGAAGTGCTTGCGAAAGGAATATCATCCATTCCTAGCACACGTCGGCGATACCAGTCAAGAACTGAAGGACATCCAGAAAATCCCAAAAGTTCGCGACTTTCCCGACATATTCCCAGAAGAACTTCCCGGTTTACCACCGCAACGCCAAGTCGAGTTCAGAATCGACTTAGTGCCAGGAGCTACCCAAGTAGCCAAATCTCCTTATCGTTTGGCACCAGCCGAGATGAAGGAACTTTCCAGTCAACTTAACGAACTTCTCAAAAAGGTATTCATTCGACCAAGCTTCTCACCATGGGGAGCACCGGTCCTGTTTGTCAAGAAGAAAGATGGATCGTTTCGCATGTGCATTGACTATATAGAACTTAACAAACATACCATTAAAAATTGTTATCCCTTGCCTCGCATTGACGATTTGTTTGATCAACTTCAAGGAGCCAACTACTTCTCGAAGATAGATCTACGATCCATATATCACCAACTACGAGTGTTAGAGGAGGATGTTCCCAAAACAGCCTTCCGAACTCGTTATGGGCACTACGAGTTTGTAGTGATGCCATTCGGATTAACTAACACGCCCGCAGTATTCATGGATCTGATGAATAGGGTGTGTCGTCCTTACTTGGATCAGTTCATCATCGTCTTCATTAATGACATACTCATCTACTTTCGAAGTAAGGAGGAACATAGTCAACATCTCCGTAAAATATTAGAAACATTACCAGCGGAGAAGATCTATGCGAAGTTCTCCAAGTGCGAATTTTTTATTCGAAGAGTCGAATTTTTGGGCCATGTTGTTAGCGAAGATGGAATACACGTGGACCCTTCCAAAATTAAGGCCATCGAGAACTGGTCAGCACCAAAGACACTTATCGACATTTTTCAATTTCTAGGTCTAGCTGGCTACTATCGCAGGTTCATTCAGAACTTCTCCAGCATAGCAAAACCTCTAACAACCCTGACCCAGAAAGGCGTGGTCTTTGACTTGGAAGAGAAACAGGAAAGAGTGTTCCAAACGCTCAAACTAGCCTTGTGCACCGCCCCGATACTATCCCTCCCCGAAGGGATAGAAGACTTCATTGTCTATTGTGATGCATCCAACCAAGGACTCGGATATGTTCTGATGCAGCGAGGTAAAGTCATCGCCTATGCCTCAAGACAACTGAAGACACATGAGGTTAACTACACAACCCACGATCTTGAACTAGGAGCAGTTGTGTTTTCTCTAAAGATCTGGCGACATTACCTATATGGTACAAAAAGCACGATCTTTACGGACCATAAGAGTCTACAACACATTTTCGACCAGAAACAGCTCAACATGAGACAACGACGGTGGGTCAAGCTACTTAGCGATTACGAATGTGAAATTCGTTATCATCCGGGTAAAGCCAATGTAGTAGCCGACGCCCTAAGTCAGAAAGAATATACTGGTCGTAGAGTCAAATCTTTGACTCTAACTATCCATTCACACTTGTCCACGCAAATTAAGGAGGCTCAGCTCGACGCTTTGAAACCTGAAAACGTGGCTGGTGAATCCCTTAGAGGGATGGATAAGAACTTGGAAGTCAAGGGTGGCGGAGCCTTATACCTCATGGATCGGATCTGGACACCGAAACACTGTGGCTTCAGAGACTTCGTCATGACCGAAGCTCACAACACTCGTTATTCCGCCCACCCGGGTTCAGATAAGATGTATCTGGATCTTAAAAAGCTATACTGGTGGCCTAACATGAAAGCAGATATTGCTACCTTCGTTAGTAAATGCCTTACTTGCGCAAAGGTCAAGGTCGAATACCAGAAACCCTCCGGTCTTCTACAGCAACCGGAGATACCAGAATGGAAGTGGGAGCGGATCACTATGGACTTCATAACCAAGTTGCCCAAGATGACGGGTGGACTTGATTCCATATGGGTCATCGTCGATAGACTGACCAAGTCTGCACACTTCCTACCGATCAAAGAAACAGACAAGATGAAGAAACTTACCAGAACTTACATTAGGGAGATTGTAAGGCTGCATGGCATTCCTTTATCTATCATCTCGGACCGAGATACTAGATTCACATCGAGGTTCTAGCAGTCATTACAAAGTTCCCTAGGAACTAGCCTAGACATGAGTACAACCTACCACCCCCAGACCGACGGGAAAAGTGAGAGAACTATCCAAACCTTAGAAGATATGTTGCATGCCTATGTGACTGACTTTGGAAAAGCTTGGGATACTCATTTACCCCTAGTCGAATTTTCCTACAACAACAGTTATCACACAAGCATAAAGGCAGCTCCATTCGAGGCCCTTTATGGCTGAAAGTGCAGGTCCCCTCTGTGCTGGGCTGAAGTGGGTGATACCCAGTTAGCTAAGGGACGAGTTCCCGAAAGTACTCTCACGGGTCCGGAAATCATTCGGGAAACGACAGAGAAGGTCGTTCAAATTCGTGAACGATTGAAAGCCTCTAGAGACCGAGAGAAAAGCTACGCTGACAAGCGTAGGAAACCTTTGGAGTTCCAGGTGGGCGACCGACTCCTACTGAAAGTCTCACCCTGGAAGGGCTTGATACGCTTTGGAAAGTGTGGGAAGCTCAATCCAAGATACATAGGTCCTTTTGAGATTCTAGCGAGAATCAGCCCTGTAGCTTACAAACTCAATCTACCGCAAGAACTCAATAACGTACATCCTACCTTCCACGTCTCGAACTTAAAAAAGTGTCTATCCGACAAGACTCTTGTTATTCCACTCGACGAGATCAAGATCAACGAGAGCCTCAACTTCGTGGAGGAACCAGTAGAGATCATGGACTGAGAGGTCAAGCAAACAAAGCAGAGTCGTATCCCGATAGTGAAGGTGCGCTGGAACGCAAAGCGTGGACCGGAATTCACTTGGGAACGTGAGGATCAGATGAAACTGAAATACCCTCACCTTTTCGCTTAGTTATTTGTAATTTCTTATTTGCTTAAATTCTAATTTCGGGACGAAATTCCTTCTAACGGGGGGATGATGTGACAACCCGAAATTTCCATTCTGTACAAACTATATCACTTCAATAGAAGTTGTAGCAGTCACAGTTAATTTCCAGACTCTTCGTGTATGATTGAGAAATTTAGGGTTTACACTTCAGGAAATATCAGGAGAGTGGGTGCACTAGGGCTTTGTGCAACACTGTTATTCCAACACTCTATTTTATTAGAGATCATTTCAGGAATAAAAATATTTTCTGCCAAAATATCTCAGGACTATAAAGAGATTTCTAATCCAAAATCATTCATTATTCACATTTCCGACTAGAGAAAAGCCATTTTCTCTCTGACAGATCTTCTAGTTTTATACCAAAACGATCGTAGTGTGTGCACAAGTCCTCGCTTGACACCTAACAATCCGATACCGTTCAGTTCATTCCAATCACCAACTACAGGTGAGTTCATACCCCTAATCAATGTTTTGAATGATTTTAAATGCTTTAAAGGGGGGGGGGAAATACAAGTAGAAACAAACATGTTATTAAATCATTGTTATGTACTTATAACTGTGTTTGTCATTTAAACAGATTTCACATACTACAAAATGTGATGCATGAAATGGTTTTAAATCTTAAAAACGCATTGTTATCTATTGTTTTATCTTTGAAATGTATATTAAAATGATATCAAGTCATTGTTACTTATTGTTCAAAACCCACAAGATGTCTTATAAAACCATTTTACATTATTGAACTAAACTATGCATGTACACTTATATTCTTATATATGTATTGATGTTATAGTTTACAGTTTTCATTTAGTTTCTCACATCCTTGAGTAGTAATAGTGTATAAACCTACTTGAACAACCAATTTCCTTCCAGTAAATTATCATGGGGATAATTTTGAGATATCAAACATAATTCCTATTACAAGGAATCACACAAGAGTCAGTTCATTCATGAGTCTATACTAGTACATTACCTGATACATTAGTACCT